>NC_134173.1:32027875-32627875 GCF_964188355.1 Buteo buteo
TATTGAAAAGAAAACAGCTGTAGTTAAATTTAGGTAAAAATGAAAGAAATAAAACATTTCCAAAGCAAAGATGATAAACTGATTTTAAGATAATACTTTTCAACTTTCCAGCTGATATTAAAAGTAGAGCTTAAATTAACAGCAGTGAAATAGCTAAAAATTATTTGAGCACATCCTTCAGAATTTAATGAAGAAATGTCCTTGTTCAGTGAAAATCAGTTAAAGCTACTGTTTCACTTAGCATGAATGCAGTTTGGGTTGATGCTATAGTTTTTAAATGACCAGGAACACAATCCAAAGGACTGTCAACTAAGAGTCACTTCTATCTGAACCACCAGGCAGTCTCAATATGGTGGTTGTATGAATTGTGCAGGTCTCCTCAGGAAGGCAAAGACTGTTTTCCTTCTTTTCTAATCAACATCACTCCTTCGCTTTCCCTCATTGGCCTCTCCAGAGCAAAAGGCTGTTTATCTACTCAAATGGAGTGGGAACTTCTTTTTGCGGAAAAGTACAGTGAGAAGATTGAATTTATTTTCATTTCCAATGTAAGTAGGAAATGAATCCAGCCTGCCAGAGCTGGAAACCAATGTATTAACTCTTTACAGACTTTCCTGCCAGAACCCCTTATGCCAAAACTGTGTATGGGATGTTTTTAAGAGAAATCAGTTGGATAAATGTCAGGAGAAGGCAAACCAGACAGCGGGCTTCAGCACTACTTGTGTTCCCCACAGCCTTGGCTCCATCTGACAAGCCCAAATGGATTCCCCAGTGACCCAGTTCAGGGGTGATACGTCTCCTGGATACTTCAGTTCCACTCCTTCTCATCCTCTTGCCCCTGTATTTTGAAGCTGGGGTTGACAGTCTTTCCATGGACCGGCGAGGGGGCAGCTGTGGGCATTGCCTCTTGCAGCCTTTCCGGGGACCTGCCTCCCCCGCAGAGCCACGCGCAGGGACAGAGGGTGGGCGCAGGAAAGGGTCTTCCAGGTATGCCCACTGCATACTGGTTGAAGAGACACATGTGAAACCACTTACCTGTTTTAGATTTGGAAATAGGGTTGCTGCAGTAATTCTGAAGTCTGTTTCGGGCTTCATGTCTGAAGGTTGCAACAAACTGGTTGCCGAGGAAGCCGGGAGCCCATTCAACCATCTGAGCTAATTTTAGCCAGGATGCACTTCCATTTCCCGTGCAACATTTCACACATAAATGAGTCTAAGTGAGAGAAGGTGTGCGTATTATGAGTGAGGTCCCAATTCGCAAACTTGGAGCTCTTTCGACATTGGTATGTGTAGTAATTAAGAAGGGATTGAGATGTCCTGTTGCAGTGCCTGCAGTTGGAAACTGGAAAGGGCTTCCTCTTCTGTACTGTGACAAAGTTCACCAAAACAAGATTGTTACTTTACAACAGTTAATGATTTCCGATCACCTGTGTCCTTCTGTCTTCTTCCATCTTTCCTTTCGTTCCCTATATATATGTATTTTACCATACTCCCCAACAGAAAAGTCAGCCTTGGTTTGGTTAAAGTCATGTAAAAACCAGCGCTGTGGTTTATCCACTGTTTGTAATCATGTTTTCCTTAAAGGTTTCTCTGGAAACACTTCTACATTTATCACTTATACATTTTTGAGGAATATGCTATTCCTCATACTTATCTTTCATGCTAATAGCAGACAGATACAGTTATACGTACACATTATTGTAATTGTTGCTGATGGTGCCCTGTTTAGTTAATGTTACTTCTTTCTGAGTAGTGTTAGATTTGCTGAATCTGTCCATTTTTACTTTTGTTAAATTAAAAAAAAAAGACACATTAACATGCATTCAGAGAGATTTAGGGAGAGGGAGACCACTACATCCCAGTGCATGAATTAAAAAGAAAATGCAAATAGGCCCATAAATGAAAACCAAGAGTTGTTTTTATTTAATAGTCGCATCTCTGTCGATGCAAGATTTATTGGTTTCCAGTCCTCCCAAGGCTTATGAATGTACTTAATTGGACTAATTGGATTCAAAAGCAGGGTTTCTTCCACTCTGCAGAGCAAGGGTCCAGAAGCTGGCTAAGTTTCAGCATACCCTGTGAGCCTCACTTGTGTTCACATCACCAGCTTTGGTCTCCCCTGCATGGGGGCATGGTGACCTTCGGCAGTGTGGCTGTTCAGTGATACTTGCTTTGCTAGATGTGATGCAGGGCCTTTTAAAGAAGGAATTTGCATCTGATTCGCCTGCTTGAAGTCAACCAGGTGATAGAGGTGTACTCTGCAAAATACAGTGGGTTAAATGGCAGAAGATGTAGGCTTGTACACGTGGCCTTACATGCACTTGGCTTGTCCCTGATGCAGGTGGAGACTGCCTTGGGCCAACATGAGCAGCAGGGTGGTGGACTGGGTAAGGCAAGGTCCAATTTGTGTTTCTCTAAAGTCCATGCCTGAGTGTGGGTCTGGATCCACTCCATAATGCTGTATCCTGTGAGCCCCATAGTCAGTGGGGCTCCTCTCCCTGTGCTAGGGCAAACATACAGGGAAACTGTTGGCTCTGCGAAAGCAGTGAGGAGATGGAAGTATCTCAGACATGTTACTGCCTCCTACTGATCTTCCAAACTTAGTAAGGCAACTAAAGGACAGAAGACGGCTGTTGGGAAAGCACTATAAGTAAAAGCATTTGGGGCAAGATAATAAAGCAATATGTAAAATTGCAGAAAAATCTTGCTCTTTTTCTCCCTTCAAAAATGTAGATGGGCCATGAAGTGTAATCAAATATTAAAGTAAGAGTTAAAAATAGTTTCACTTAGTGCACTTCCCTTAATCTCTTGGCCATGTTTTTATTTCAAGATTACTTTTATTCTATTACTACTTTCCCTCTCTGCTGTTATATTGAAAAGCTGCACAAACAGAAGTACAAAGTGCTGTTCAAACCATAAAGCAAAAAAAAGAAATGAAAAATAATTTATTTATAGAATTGTTTTATTTGAAATAATTTTAAGTATCACATAATAATAGCATATTTGAAAGTCAGAGAAGTTATTTTTTAAAAAAAGATTGATTGTATCTTTTAAGGACCGTTCATATAAATACTGTGGTTCTTCACAGTGAGAAGTGTAGTCAAACAGAACCCTGTGCAGATTACTGTTGCTTGAGGGCAAAATAACTTTCATAGCATTCAGGGAGGCATGCTGTCACAGCCCCATAGGAGAATACACATGCTGCCTGGCAGCACGGTAACACGGCAGTAAGCTTGAGAGGACATGTATAAAAGCAGATAGGTGGGAATTTGTTCTCGTTGCCATGGTGTTTGGACACTGTTTACTTCACTTATCAGCCGAGTCTGGTTCTTTCCCTCTCTTCTGGAAACTTGCAGCCCTAACCCGTAGCCAGGTTCTGGCCCAGATAGACAGTCAGGTCCCAGTAGCATATTGACAAAAAATTTATTGATTTTTTTTTTTCTTTTTTTAACTAAGGTTTCTGGCATTTGTGGCTGAGCAGGAAAACTCCAGACAGTGAAGTGTGCCTTATCTGTTCAGTGGTGCTCCAGGTAGCCCAAAGCCCTCCTAAGCAGTGTCAGCTGGCCGCTGGGGCTTGCAGCCCCGGGTTAGCAGCAGGAGCCCCACAGAGATGGGTGCTGCTCCCTGCTCAGTCCTGAGAGCCACCAGGGAGGGTGGTGCCACTGCTGCTTCTTCTGTCCCCAGGGCTGGGGAGAGGCGGCGGAGCTGCTCCACCCCATAATGAGATTCTCAGCTCCTGCAGGTCGGTGGGAAGAGGGTTTGAGGAACATCAGGGGTGGTCCTGGGCTTTCACCTAGCTGGCGGCCTCTTTGCCCCAGTCCCACTCTACCTGCCAGACCGCAGAATTGCTCTCAAATAGAGGTACTTAACTGTTCTAAAATTTGTGGCAGTTTAATGATTATCTCAGATAAGGGGTGGGATGAGCTCTCCACATCAGTTTCCCTTGTAGTTTGTGCCAAGCTGTGAATATAAAATGCCAGGTTCTGGTTATAAAAGCACTCTGTCTGATATATACAGCACACTTCCTTTGATATCCTTAAACTAACTGCAACAAAACGAACCAGACATGCATATCAATTTTAGCTTTTCAACCACTAATGTCATGGTACTATTTTCAGTGACTTTGGTTTTATCATGGTGCCATTACTGCCAGTGAACTCCTGTAAGTTGAAAGGTTGTTGGCATATCCTTTGTAATTTTGAAAATAAAATATCCTTGTCTCCCTCTGACTGAGTGGTTAAATCACACTACAGTGGCCCTACTTGATAATTTTCTCATGAAAGACTCAAATCCTAGGGTTAATTAAAGCATGGAATAAGTATCTAGGGAGGCATACATAAATGCTAACAGGATTCCTACCACATATGTACAGAGGCAAACATCACCATGTATAGTTTATGCTAAGCTGAGGAGAGAAAATCCTCAGATCTCTTAAAAGGCAGAATTTTTATATTTTGTGACAGATGTAGCCAAAAAACCCCCAAACGATAACAAAACCACACAAAATTTTATAATGATGATACATAAATATATCCCTAATAATCACAGGGATTAAACATTCTGGGAGATTGTATAAAGCTTTGTATTTACAGGAATCTTAATATCCATTCCTATCAGAGGAACCTGGATCTAGGGTCAGAAAGCGAGGAAGACTGCTGTGTCCAACTGAAACTGCCAGGGAAACTGTAGCAACCACAATTACCTACTGATAGCATAATCTGGCCAGTGCTGCAGGCCAGAATATGATGGAGAAGAACTGCATGATCCATAATGATAGGTGATCAGATATATTGTTCGGCTTCTTGCCTAAAAGCCCCGGTTTTGAGAACATCCACTGGCACTCACCATCCACCCCTGGCACCACTGCGGGCACTGACTCAGAGGGAAGGGTGCCACCTCCTGACTTCTGCCCTCCTCCTCGGGTGGCCCCCGTTTTCCCCCAAGGTTTATTTTTCTGTACTGGTTTTACCTTCTTTAGTTTATGCTGGTTAGCTGAGGTAAGGGGAAATAAATGGATGAAGTAACGTAGAGCTTTTGGCAGAAGCCCTCATCACTCTTCTGTCAGCAGCTGTTTGGACCACTCTGGCATAAGGGGATTCTGCAGAGGGTCTCTCCAGCCCCCGGATCGCCTGGATTTAGGTCTGCAGTCCTGTAACTGATTTTGTTCATTTTAAAAGAGGTTAGGGTTTGTCTTCTTGAAGCAGAGCCTTAGGAGATGTACTAGTACCATCTGCTTTAAGCATCCAACTTGGATGCAATTCAAAGGACAGCGTTAGGAGCAGCAATTCCCTGTAACTTCATTGTAGAGAGGCAGGTGTCTGTACACAGGCAATTCAGGTCATTCATGTTAGATGCTTAAAATAGAAGATATGCAAATTCACATCGTCTGCTCTCTTCACCTAGTCCATTGCTTACATCTATTTAAGTCTTAAATGTGATTTACCATCGAGCTGCTGAGAGAAACCTTGCACTCTTTCAAAATTGCCTGTCCCGTTTAAAAAAAAAAAAGCATCTACATTAGATCATGACTGCATGCCCATTACAACATGTGTGCCCCCAGCACACACACACACTTCATGCCTAAGTTGCCTGGGAGGTGGTACGGTAGGATTGCCGGGTAGCCGGTGGGGGGGAGTGAGAGAGCAGGAGGCTGCTGGGCAGGACCGGCAGCAGCCACATTGCTTTCAGCTGAGTTGTGAGGGGCCGGTGGTTGGGCTGATTTAGTCCAGATGGTTTTTGAGGCGGTTTGCGCTATTGCCTTTGTAGAAACATGTTAAAATATAAATGAAGAAATGTGTTTCAAATAAAACTGTCTCTGCAGGAGTGTAGAAGTGACCATAGTGATAGGGAACCTAATTGCTAATTTATTTGCGGATTGTTTTTAAATGTGTCCTTTTGAGAACTGTTAGAAAAAGGCCATTTCATCAAACCACTCCCTGGCTCCTTGTGCTTGCATGTTTGTTTCCTTGCTTTGGAAGTGCTCAAGCTGTCACTCTGCTGCATTGTCATGGTCCAGTCTTCAAACGTTTGTTCTCCCCAGTGTTGTAGTGCCACTTCACATGGCGATTGCTGGCCTTGTGTTCAGTGCCATAGTAACCATTCCCTGGAAGGGCAGCAGGACAAGGCGAAGAACATGTCAAGCACCCGAGAGAGAGAAAATGTGAAGCAACACCTGACAAAGTCTTGGTATGGATGGCAACTACTGGACAACACTTTGTGGCAGTCAGTGGGTTGTCCTTAATGAAAGGAGAAGTAAATAAGCAATTCAGAATAGTGAGCAAAAAATTATGAGTGGCTCACCGGTATTTAAAAAGGGATTGAACAGATTGGTGCCAAGTGAGCGGTCCTGTGTGGGAAAGGATGCTTGTGGCAGTATGGGGAATACAGGTCAAACCTCCCAGCTCCTAAGTCATTCACAGCCAGCACATTCTCCTTGGGGAAGAAGTAGGCATGATAGGAAAGAGACTGCAAGTGATATGTATGTCTTGCTTGCTTTCTTCCTCTCTTTTTCTCTTCCCCTGCCCGCATATCTGGTTTCCTCCAGTTGCTTAGCAAGCCTGTGCCCTCTGAGAAGCCGGCAGGCTTCCCACAGGCAGCCGTGGAGGTGTGTGCAGGGAGGATCACTGTACTTGCTTTCTGCTACGGTACAGTTCCTCACTTGGCTTGGTGTGAGGGCATACCTGGGTGGCACACCTGGCCTCCCGGCCACCCCGTGGGCTCATCGTTGGTAGGTGAAAAGCAAGGCTGAGCCCAGTCTTCAGACGAAAGAGTTTTTGTTCATTCTGACCTGTTGCAGTTAGTGCTTTATTTTGTATTCAGAGTTTAATCGCAACCAGAGGCACGCACCGAGCAAGAAATCCTGCTTATCAAATAATGGAAATCATTTTGGTGGGCACTGTGAGTTCTTGCACCTTAGGGCTTGCATGGGCTTTTGGCTGCCAGCAGCGTGCACTGCCAGCTACTGGATACTTGGATCCTCAGGGAGGAGGGAGCAGGGGGAAGGAGGAGCTGTAAGGACTTTGGTTGTCACAACCCTTTTTCAGCTATTAGGAGATTAAGGCCACAGTTTCATAACACAAACTCTCTGCCTGCCTGCCTCAGCGCAAGGTCTTCCCCTATGCCAAATGACAGCTGCTCGCTCCTGTCTCTGCACGCCGCCTCCCCAGCAGTGCTGGAACAAAATAGTTGCGGTGCCGTGAAGCGGCTCAGCCACAGAGATGTCTCTGCGTTGTATTTCCACCTCTCCGGCCTGAAGCATTATTAATTTGAGAAGGGCACCTGAGTCAGCTTGAGTCCAGACGGGCTTGTTAGTGCCGGTGCAGCCGCAGCCGTGCCACGCAGAGGCTGGGCTCTGCGGAGCCCCCGGGCTGTCTCTGCCCTCCCGTGCTGTGGCTTGCAGGGGGCTCACAGGCTCTCCGAAGCCATGCTGGACCCATGCTGTTGAGGCTTGCAGGACCCAGATCTCTGAGGAGCGCCTGGTAGTGACGTCCAGGCGGCTGTATGAGGACTTGCCTGGGTCCAGCACGGCAGGCCAGGAGCCAGAGCTGGCACAGCATCTTGCCGACCTCCTCAGGAGCCAGCTGGGTGCCCCTGTGCCGTGCCCACCAGCCCTGCCGAGACACAGAGGCTGGTTCAGCCAGGATGCAGCTTGGGTCGATGGGGCTTAATAGTTCTGGCTCCTTGTGAAAGCAATTAAATGAGGAAAAAAGAGTGAATGCTGGCCTCTATATAAAGGAAAGCCTAAAACTGTGATCGCCTGTGGCTCACAAATCTGACAGTGAACAGACCCAAGCACAGGTGTTTGCTTTTAATATCGTGCAATCTCCTGGGGTCTGCAGCCCAACCTTCAGCTGTTTGGGCAGCACTGGGGAGGCTTTTCCCACCCATCGACCCAAGCAGCTGCCTAGCGCACAGGGCAGGGGTGCTGCAAAGGCAGTGCGAAGGATGTCACGCTGTCTGTCAGGCAAGTGGGGTCAGCGAGAGGAGATGGGATTCCCTGTGCTGGTTCCTGCTCAGCTTCAGAAGTGCCGGAGCAGTGCTGGAGCAGTGCTGCTACTCCAGTCCTTGGGCTCACACCATGTTTTAAAGGGAGAGTCAAGTCTTGATGGCTGCTGCAGGCTGAGTTCCTCCAGAGGGAGTCAGTTCTCATACGAGCCAGGCTTTACCTTTGTTTTGTGTGGCTTGAGTAGTGTGTGAGAGGATCAGTTATCCCACAGCAGTAGGAAGAGAGCCCTCTAGGAGGCTCAGTAGCATTTCTGATGAGAAAATACTTCGATGGAAAAGCAGCCATTTGTCTCGCAAGTCCAAATGTGCTTGATGCCATCTGGGCAAGGCAGCCCCTGGCCAACAGGTGTTTAAAGAAAGGCAGAGTAACCTTCCTTTGAGTACATTTGACATTGGCTCAATGTCCTGTTGCATTTCCCAGGTAGTGTATTAACTGACTCTGTTCCAGACCAGTAAGCACGTGATGATGCTTCAAGCCATGCCTGACCCTTTCCATGCAAAAGTAAGTGCCACCTGCAAGCTGGTTCTCATGTTCCTTAGGAGAAAGTTCCAAGTGCCTACCTGCGTTAAAAAACCCTGAAGAGTTCAGGGCTATCCTCCATTACTGACGAGCACAATTTCTAAAACTGGCTTGCTTTTCCTGCAGGTCCCCTGAAGTTCGCTACAAACCCGTAGGAGTAAAGGAGAACTGGGTTTGGGGGGCGACACAGCAGAAGAGAGAAAGTCACTGAAAGCGTGAAATCATGAGTGACACAGGAGGCTGCTTTTAGCCTTGGGACACCAAAGCAGACATGAATTATTGAAATTATGGCTCTGTTAATCTTTGTGTTGTCAGCCCTTCTATAAACAGTGAGCAGGTGCTGTACTTCTGCAAGTCCTGTTGAGTGGGAAAGCAGGAATCAGGGAGCAGGGAGGATTCTGCTGGGGCTCCAGTCTGCAGCATCAGCTTCAGCTGCATGACCTGGATCATTTGTTGGTTCAGACAGAGGGATATTGCTCTTCAAAAGCCTGCGTTCATTTCTTTTAAAACAGAGACATCCTTTAATAGTCCATTAGGCTCCCTCAATAGGTTTTCTTTTTTTCTTGTTTACTCTATATGCAATTAGAGTGAAGTCACTAAAAGTATACAAGACAGACAGTAACATTAATAGATGTGCATGGAAGGTTTGCTTGCTGTTCAGCTTTTGGGGTGTTTTGCAATTGTTTGTGTGTAAAGTACTTATCACAGAGTTTGCAAATGACTGTGTAACAACTGAAACTCAATCACATTTTACAACTTCAGGATGTGCTTTATGGCCTATCTGTTCTCTTGATAGTATTTGGAGAAGAAAATTCATTGTATGGTAACAATTAAGAGGATACGCATTGAGTAATTGTAGAAATTGTTCTGAGGAGAATCCTCTTGCACCATGTTTTGTCCCAGTATCCACAATACCAGACAATTTTAAAAGTGAATACAAATGAATAAATAAATAAATAATGAATAAATAAATAAATACCTACTTCAAGGCAAAGTAAGGTGACTCTTCCAGGAGCCTGCATTGCTGTTTTCCATCTTCAGAGGTCTCTTACAACAGCTGCAGCTCTGCACATCTGCAAAACTGGAGATCTGTGAACTCCAAAGCCAGCCTTTGCTGGCAGTTACAGCAAGATACAGATTCCACAAACAGCTTTTGCAGGTCCTGTATGAAAATAGGGTAAAAATATTATGAATTAACTTGGACAGAGTTTGACTCTACTCATAAAGCAGTAAGAGATAATGAATTAGTAGTTAACGATTTTATTTTTATTTTTATTTTGGACTCTAACAGGGTGGGTTGAGATCCATAATAGTAGTGGCTGGGTTTTTTGCATCTTCCATCACACTGAGACAAATGGAGAACTGAACAGAAAAGTTGACCTTTTGATGATATAGTTGCAGGACTGAATTCTTACTTAAGATGCTCCTGGAGCAATAGTATCTTTCACACATTGAACAGACTTTTTATCTTGGAAAGCAGATAAAGCAGTTGTTAGGACTCAAAATGCGTAGCAGGTTTTGGGGAAGGGTGGTTGCTGGGAAAACCCCATTAGGACCACTTCAGAAAAGCCTGGCACAGTTTATATGGCACATGTCAGGTTGCTGCTAGTTCAGTCCCTGCTCCTGAAGAAACTTCCTACAGGTGAAAGGCCTGGCTCTGTTGCACGTTCAGTCCTTTTATGTCTGCTGAAACTGCTGGAGGAAGACTGTGGCCCTGCTTCACAGGAAGAATTTGTTCTCAAAGATGCAGTTGCAAGACTGGAACCTTAGAGGTGGTAATTCATGTATTCTAGTACACTTCCCAGTGCAGACTTTGAATGGTATTACTAAGATGTCCCAGCAATGCAAAAACTCATTTGAAGCTGTAAAGCATCATTGTTTAACTCAAAAGGCTCTGCCTATGGTTAGTACTCATGTTTAATGCAGTAGGGCAGTGTTAATAATGATTATGTAGCATCTTCCAGATAAATACAATTCTGTTCCACAAGCAAACAATTTTGTAAAAGTTTTTTATCCAGGTCAAGAGAGTGGAAGTGCATAGCTGTTTTGTTTCTGAAGGTGTAAATCTGGTGTTTGTCACCTGTACTGGCTCTGCAGCTATACCATTGCATTTCTGTCTGCTGAGCATGATTATGTGATTACAATTCCTATGGAGATAGGGACCTAAATTTTGAAACCAGTGAATGGCTGAAACAGAAAAATAATGATCAGCTGTGTAAGGGATCAGTGATGATTTCATACTGTTAACTCATTTGTTTTCTTAAAAATAAACCCAAGTCCCCCAAAGCAAAAGGTGTAGTTTAATTGTGTCTTCCTTCTTAGACTTTGCCACAACTTAGCTCTCACAGGTGGCATGAGTCTATCTGCATTAGATTTGCTGCACAAGAAAACAATCCTGACTTTTATCAGGTGGGTGGACAGGGGAAAAAAACCCAACTTTTTGTCAGTCTTTTGTGTTGCAGCAGCTGGATTCATTGCTGCTATGGCAACACACCACATGATGAGGTGTATTAGATTGCTCTGCTCGGAGCACGAGGGGGAGAATGAACACAGCTCCTTGCTGAAGGTAAAGGTTACACTGGAGTTTCTGCCGGAGAGCTGGGGAAGGTCAAATGCTCCAGTTCCCAGCACATGTTGTGCTCAGCAGAAAGGAGTAGGGGCACGTGGCGGTATTAAACTGCAGAACCAGGTAAGGTACAACTGCATCAATTAACCTGAGATCTTACCCTTCTCGGTGTGGCAGCACAACTTCCCAGAGAGTTTTCTCTTAATTTTTCCAAGTGTTTTTCTTTAAAGTTACTTTGCTAATGTGACAATGTGAATACATTGACAGTGGTTTAAACTGTTAGAGAGACTCTTTTACTGCAGAGAGACCAGTTCTACAGATTAGGAGGTCATTGCCCTCAAATAAATGCAAAAGTGCATGTAGATTTTTGCTGTTGTTTCAGCTTTACTTCAAGGTGTTCAGCAAGTTTTGGTTTTGTTACGATCTGCACAGTGGTTCAGAACATCTCTCTTGTCAGTCAGAATCCGGGGCTTTACCTACTTAGTGATTTTTATTATCAGTACTTTTTAATGATCTGCTGTCTTTAGCATTTATTAACATTTCTTCCTCCCTCCCTCCCAATCAGCTGCATCAGGGTGCCTGAGTCTTCTTGGAAATGAATTTTCATGTCATTTCCTCCTTCAGATTTTATGCTGCCTCCTTAAGTCTGACAGTTTTCTTAGAGCAGTTAGCCAAACTTCAATGCACCTGTAAAGACATGGAAGTGGAAACAGTGTCACAGGGTATTATGGTTTTTACCCTGTTAACCATTCATCCACATACAGGTAAATAGAAATAATCAATGTCAGCGTTGAATTTATGTTTATTCAGAACCATATCAAACTCAAAAAACTATTTACTTTCCCATGTTCTCTATGCACCTTTTCTTTGCTTTTACACATCACTAGGTTAAATGTAATAGGCTTTCAGGTAGCATCCAGTAGGTGGAGGAAGACAACAGTATTTTAGAAAGGGAAAAACAGGGACCAAAAGGTAGTGGAGAGGGTGGAGAGCATGCCTGAAATTGCTGTTAGATGGTTCAGTACTTTTCCTGCTTCCCATGAGGCGTTTCCAACATTTTGAATACTTTCTATTATCTGCAACTTAGAACATAATTCTTCCTTACCACTGGGCTCCTGTTTATTTCACCAAATAGTTGCTTTTCTCTCCTGACAAAAGCCTCAAACTTTTGCTCCATAGATGATTCTGCTTACACATATAACAAGAATCAGGGGCAGAACTCCAAGTGCTTTTCATGCCCGTTTAAGAACTTTGGTGAGGCTAAAGACTCACCCATTCCCTGGTTCTGTCAGAAAGCACAAGACGCACGGTATGGATGTGTGTGCAAAGCCAGTCCATGGAAAAGGCTCCAGTGTGTTTCATGGTAGACAGATAAAAAAATATAAAGAAAAAGTGGCCTGGTCTACTGCGTTTACATAGGGCATAACAAGGGTGTGCAAATGTGCAGTCTTTCTCCATTGCTCTAAGTAAAAGATTTCAAGTGACCTTTCTGTTTCTCCAGATACGTTTATATCCCTGGTGATCCAGTGTTTAAAAGCTCTCATTGCCACTTTAGGCAAATTGGAAGCATTCCTGTGGAAACTGAGGACTGGTGTGAAGGTCAGGCTTCCCCTCACTCACCACTTCTCGTGGCAAGAAGCTACAGCCAGAGTTATGGTATAACTAAAACAAGTCTGAGTGGTAGGCAGTTTTGCCAAAAGCAAAGAGCAAGCTTGCTTTATGTGACGCTGTAGGGACTGCGTGGTCAGAGCTCAGATTTCAACGAAGCTCCTCCAGCTGTAATAAGGCGACTTTAAGAGAGGTGAAAAAAGAAGCAGCCATCCCTTTTGTCAGCTCCCAGGAGAGAATTTGTGAAATAAAGAAGTATATAAATAAGCAGCCTGTTGATGATCCCAGAACAAAACAGGTTTGCAAAGAGTTGAGTCGGTATTCTTGAAAATGAGGATTCAGAAAGGGTAGAAATCTTTGAAGGTGAAGATTAGCTGTACAAGGAAAAACTCAAGCAAAACAGGACCGTGATTTAGCTCTGATTCCACCCATTCAAGCAGAGCAAGGAAAATCCAGATCAAATTATCTAAGTAATCAAAGAAGCTTAATCTGTCTAGATTTAGGGACCTTGTTCAATTGGGTGAATGAGGAATCAAATTCAAACACCCAAGAGCTCTTTATCACTAATACAGCACATCCATTGTGGCCCAAAGCATAAGGCACTGGGGATGCAAGTGATTCATAGCATAGTATCACTAACACACTATCTAGCTGACTGTCACTGAGATGCACTAGGGGTGAATTTGTCCAGGAAATTAAAAAATTAAGGAATCTAGATAAAAGGAGACAAAGCACCCTCTGAGAAGTGCTTCCCTCTCCATGAGTTTCATTTGTCTTTGGAATCACAGCTGTGATAGTTTATCACAGGCAAGGGAGAAAAGGAAGTGAGAGCCTTAGGGGCTTCATTATTAAGCACCAACAGCAAAACAAGATAGACAAGAGTGTCTAGCTAGTCATCTTTGCTAGAATAGCAACAAGGTGAGAGATTATGGAAATACGGGTATGGAGAATCATATTCTCAGTGCAGCCTGGTGAACAGAAGGAACATGAGCACTATTGGGAAAAGGTAGTTTCCTTCACCAAAGGGTGTTCCTTTGCGTGTTTTTTTCTAGGATCATATTGGAGTCTACAAAATCCTTAGAGATTACAATCCTGGTCATAATTTGATGAAGAATACTGTCTTTTCAAGTATCACATACTGTCCATTTTTAGGATCTTCCTCCTTTGACTTTTGTTCCATTTACTTTCTACTGTCTCATTAATCCCATTGAATCTTTTATAAAACCTTCAAAACAAGGGATAGGTGTCTTTTATGTCTATAGACTGCACAATGTATTAATACCCAGTGCTAACTGAAACCTCTGAAAGGTACAGTAAAACATATAATAATTCTTTATAACATATGGGTGCCTCTTGTACATGAACCAGCTGAGAAAGTCATGGAAGACTGCTAAAAGGTATTACTATACCATCAGAATAATTTCACTGCATGATTTTCCTATTTAGATTTTACCCAGGATTAAAACTATAACTCACTAATAATGTCAACAAATCTATAAGAGAGATCTCATCTGCCCACTCCTGCAGATTAAAATCACACAATTTATTAATATAATATTCTTTTTACTAGTTTTGGATTCATGGAAAACAGTGGAAAAATGAAACTGACACCACTGGAAAGGCAAAAATTAATCCATTGGGCTGACATGACTGTGTCAGCCTCTGAGAAGAAAGAAATCTGGGATCTTGATTACTAGGAATAAAAACAGACACAAAATTTTAAGGCTATGTAATATGATGTGTATATGCCTTGTATGCAAATAATAACTTAGGCAAGTTTCCAATACAGAACAACTTGCAGTGACTAATTGATGTAGGGATATGTGCACCAGTAGGAGCAGGCCAGTCCCTCACTCAGCCGTCAGATGGCTGAGATACTTGTCTAGGGATAAATATGTACAAGGATGATTACAGTAGCAGATGCTAACTCTAGGAGCTTGGGCTCCACATCCAAATGTTCATCTGGCTCAAATCAAAACGGGCAAAAGCATTTCCAAAGGGAGAGCTAACATCTCCAGGGCCACATCTCAGATCAAGAGTGGGTGTATTGACAGCAGTCCAGGGTGTCTTCTTCACATGCAGGAACTGTGCTCTCAGGGCCAGTTATTTCCAAAAGGTCCAGCCACTTAAAGCATTCAACATGGAGAGTTAAATCTGTTCTCTTTGGAAGGAAGTCTGCTATGAAGTCATCCTGGCAGAAGTTGATTTGGTTCTTCATAGAGCACAAGAGCTTGTGGCATCAGGATGTTTATCTTGGATGTCTGTAGGGCTAGCTCCAATACCCATTCCAGCTTTAAGGGTGTGCTGAAACAGGCAATAGGAGCTTTAGTCTTTGATGGTCAGAGCCAGAGACTATCTCAGCACAGGTTGATTGGGGGGCAAATCTGTAGGAAGAAGCTATGCCCCCTTTCCACTCAGAGACCTCAAACACACACAACATGCACAACAGCGCACTCAAATACACATAGCAGCTTGTGGAAAATGAGGGTCTGGCTTCTGGACTGCTGCGGCCACTGAGCAAGGAAGGAAGGCTTGTGTATGAATGCCTCAGGGAGAGATGTAAAGCTGCCACCTGGCCACATTTGCCTGTGGTCAAACTTCCTATAATTCTTCCTCTGAGGAACTTGCCTTCAATATTGCCATGTCCTGAGTGCTCACAGATCACGAGTCTGTGCTATAGAACGGTCATGAGATGTTAGAGCTACCCTACTTTCTGGCTTGTTGCATGTTCTTTTCTGCAGCTGCGAACCGTGGAGAACTTCTAAGTTCACTGCAGAACAAGAGTCTGTTCAGCCTCCTGTTTCCAGTAGTATAGTCTCTTAGGGAAAAAAAACCAAATGCTGTGATACCCTGAGAAGAGATCCTCTTTTACTGATGGAGCAGTAGAGGTACAGCTAAAAGAAAAGCTCTCTGAGGTGGGGCAGGGTGGGGCAAGGTGGGCATATAGTGCAGAGACCCTAAAACTTAGAGACTCATTTGGGAATATGTGCAGATGATTACTTTCAGTCAGGAATTAATTTCCTGTGAAAGAAGGAGAAAAACAGCTGCTTTAACCAACAGCTCAGGGCTTCTGGTGGCTCTTCGAGGTGTTAAGTCTTTGAGTGGAAAGGGAGCATAGCTTCTTCCTACAGATTTGTCCCCCAATAAACCTGTGCTGAGATAGTCTCTGGCTCTGAACATTAAAGACTAAAGCTCCTATCCAGATCCTGTGCTAAGGAAAAGCTTCTCTCTGTGATTCTACTACCTGCTCTGTCAGCTTCAGGCTATACTAATTAACTGATCTACAACAAGACTCCTCCCTCTCTGCCTGTCCCATGTAACCTAACCCTCATATACCTACATGCTTTTGTGTGTGCATATACACACAGACACACATGCAGACACACTTAAAGTGAGTCATGTATGTCATTAGATACAAATTATTGAGTTGGGGTTGAATTACTTTGGTTTTCATGATTTCCAAAAAGAAAAATGACTGAAGAAAAGATTAAATGCCACAAGCTCTTTTATTAAAGGTCAGTGACCTAAGAAGTGCTATCACATTGGGTAAAGGAGAGTGAACAGGCACAAAGTGCAAGTCTCCCCTTCCTTTTACTGAGCAGGTAGCCTGTTAGTTGTGCCCAGCTTTGTGCTGATCTTCTGCAGTGCTGAAGTAACTGGCTGCCTCTGAGGCCGACCATCCCACATGCATTGCGAGCTGCAACCACACAGTGGACTGAAAGCAACTGAATTTGCACAGTGCCACCTACCTACTAACTGCAATAAAGAATGTTATTTCTCACACGTTTATGTCACGAGGTGAAGACTAAAAGCCTGTTAGCTGTCTTCAGTTATGGGTATTTTTGTGTGGAGTGCTGCTTAGAATGAAAAGTGGCAGATTAGACTTTCAAGCACCCTTTGACAACGTCAGCGAAGCTGAGGGTGCACTGACGAATGCTAATACTGGAAAACTAAGAACATCTCGATTGTTAATTCTGCTGAAGTTAGCAGAGCAAAGAAGAAAAAAAGGGGTTTTTTTTCCTTTTCATAACCCCTAGGCTTCATAAATGCATCACACTTCCTTATTGTCACTTTGCTTGGGAAATCACTGCTGACATCTCACCTGAGAATTTATTATCATTCCAGTCAGGCTATATTTCACTTATATTGAAGATTTCTTGGATTTTTACCAGCTTTAAATTATATTGAAAGTAGGCAGATGAACATTTAAATTAAAAGGTTAATTGAAACTGAAATAGTGCACTGGCACAATTAATTTGTTTCAGTTAAAAAGTTTATTAGCTTAAATAAGTATTTGCAGAACCAAGGCAAAAAAAGTTGTGCATGTGTTTCCACACACACAAAAGTAAAAGTAGTTGTATTCAAAAGGTGAATAGCCACTAATAACCCTTAAAACCAATAGTCCATAAGAGTATATCTCCAAAACAAGGAACATTTTTCTGTAGCCAAAGGCCAAATTTTTTATGGTTTCCTATCAGTCACTGGTTTCTTTCATGATTCTTTAGGATTTATGAGCATACTGAAGTCTTCAAAGGTGTCAAGAGGAAGAGCTTACGTTGTACAAATGCTTGGGCCAGCAAACACTAGTAAGGTCTTCTGCCTGGCAGAAGATGACCAAATATATGATTCTCTTGTCTTCTTTGTGGCCTTTTTGAGACTAACCAGCAAGATCCTTGTGAGGACGAGTTGTTAGAGAAATCTGTCTGCTTTTCCTTTTTCCTAATTGGAGAGGGGTCAGGCTCTGCTGGTGGCAGGAAGAGGAAACAGTGATTCATTCTGGCTTTCCTGGAAGAAACCAGATTTCAGTTAGTTGGCTTTTCTAGGGTGCCTAATTTAAGAGCACAGCCAAATGAAGATTTTTCTTCCTTTGAAAGAACTGTATTCCCAATCTAGGGGGCAAATTCAACAGCAATAGTAATACCAAAATTAAACTAATCAGGTTAAGTCTGTATGAACACAAATGGTTTTTTAGACAGAGCAAGTGCTTGCAGTATGTTCCAAAATAAGGAGTAACACATGTTATTTGGAATACGTTTAAACATGAAAAATGTGCTTTAATTGGATTATTTTAAAGAAGTTTATGTTTGAAAACATCTAAGCTTAATAAAAATTATATTGTGTAATTTTCTATTCAAAGAAATGTTATGGCCCTAAATAGCAACACAAATGGATTTTTTTTTCAATATCTAATAGATGTACTATTTTAAATTCTACTTCATCCCCTGTATTAGTTTTCTGACAGGATTCCATCATCAGGCTTTAGGGAATACACTTAAGCACTGGGTCTTGAAACTACGGTAATTTTTAATCTTTAGCAAGTGACCAGTTAGACCTCATTGGCTTTATGGCATTCAAACCTCTCTTCAGATTTTACTAGGTATTTTGCCCATTATAGCATCTGCCTCAGTTATACAGATGGGTATGCTGGGACAGTATCATACCAAAACCACCAGTTTGTGAGAAGTGGGAACGCACTTTTATCCCCGAGCATGATTTTGTGAGTTTATGCATCTTAGTGGCACTGCAGGAGAGGAGACAGTAGGTGGTCTTGGGCAATGAGGTGGATGCAAAGGTCAGGATGCCTCCTGTTTCACTGGAAGTGTGGCCGTAGCTCTCTTTGAAGAATTATCCCACCCTATAACTAACTGTGTCAGTTCTGAGCAACTCAAATGTGCTACCTCGTGTGACTTGAGAAACAAAGCCTAGTCCTTTGGCCTCTAATCAAAAGCATTACTGTTTGATGTTGGTCATCTTTGACAGCCGTTCCTTGTTTTCCTCATGCAGTGCACACACAGCTCGCACATCAGCAGTCACCCAGCAGGTGTGAGGTGCCCAAATGCTTCTCTGGTGCACTGCTTCAAACTGATGTGCTGTTCATGAGTAGGCTGACCAAAAAGACCTGTTGTTTGGGTTTTATTCTGGTCTTTGTTCGGTGTTAGAAACGTAACTGTCGACCTCTGAAAACTCTGTCTGCAAAGGTACAATTCAGCGTCTTCAGCAGGCTTTGAAAATACTTCAACGTGTGAAGTATCAGTGTGAAGGGCACTGATAGGTACCCCTTAGCTTCCAGGCTGTACGTTCATTGTATTTCCCTTCTCTGGTATTCTTACTGTCTTCCCTTGACTGCATTGCCACTCCCTTCTCTCCCATCTGTCCTATTCCTCCTCCATCCTCACTGCATATATGCACTTTTTTGCCTCTGTTGTGCTATTCCTTGGAGCAGACTCGCATTTTCTAACGGCCAGATGCTCTGCCTTCAGATCCATCCTTTAACATTTATGCAAGGAATCTCTTTTTCTAGCTCTCATCAACAATAATCCTTGCTCCTTTTCATTGCCTTTAACTGTTTCCATATGTCTTGTCTTCTGTTTGTCCTGTCTTTGGTGGCAAGTTTTTCCTGTGTTCATGAAGCACAAGTACGATTCTTGGTGAATGTTATCAGCGTTGTGGCCGCAATTAAGTTTACACTTCGTAGAGGGCCAATTGCTGGTGTTATTCAGAGATATTAATTGGACTTAACCCACACTCTTTCATATTGTTGCTTTATGCTCAATAAAACAACCTATTTGGTGTCCTATGTATCTGACTGAAATAAGGCATTGCCAGAGCCCAGCACTTGCTTGTTGTCTGTTAGGGGAAAAGTACTGAAACCGAGGAGCTTTCCCTCTGGTAGACCTTTCCCAGAATGAAGCCCATGTCACTCCTGAAGAGAAGCTGTTCTCAGGAGAGGCTGTGAGCCAAGCATGTGCCTTGATCCACCTGCCTCTTATTTACATGCTTGCCTGGTGTGCACCGCTGGGCTGCCTAGGGCTAACAGCTTCTCCAGGCGGCCACCAGGCACCAGGCGAGATTTGAGCTGTTGGCATCATTGGCCTTCCATCCTGATCTGGAAGGTGACCTTTGGAGGTGCTGGGCGCTGTGGCACCAGGTCTGGGCTCTTGTCTGTAGCGCGGCCTCAGGAAGGCTGTCGAAGGGTGGTAGAGGCATACCCTAAAAATGCGTAATACTTGTTTCTGAAGTACCCCTATGTGCTTGTGTACTCGAGACTTGGAAGCTCCTTCCCTAACTGCCGAGATAATGTGAAATAGGGAAACAAGTGCGCTTTCTGCACATTGAACACTGAACAATGATCTTTGGAAAGGCAAATCTGTGGGTGAATGAGAGAAAGTGATTGGGGGGGATCATGAGCACAGAGACAGGGGACTACCTGCTTGTGAAAGAAGAAACCTCTTACAGCCACACCATGTGTAAGGGTATGAAACCAGCTTCTGCCATGTGTTCTTTTTCATGCATCTCACTGCTGAGTCTCCTTTTCAGAGTGATTTTGTTAACAGTGATATATTAAATGCAGGAAAATAGAGTAATCCTGAGCCATGGTTAGAAGCTGAAGAAGGAGGATGTTTTAAGCTATCAGGGTTTTTTTTCCCCAGTTGGCAATGTAAAAATCTGTAAATCACATAAATAACCTAAAAGACTAAAAGCAGTATGAAATAATTATTCATTTGGGGTCAGGTTTTGATTTTTGAGAGCCTAAGTGTAATTATTCTGGCACAAGGGACCTTCTAATGGTTTTAAAGCAAACAGAGCTGGCTGCAATGGGAAACCTGTGCCTTCGAACCAGCGAGCACGCTGGGCTGGGCAAAGCAGTGAGGCAGAGTCCCATGAGCCGGAGCATCACCAGCTTAGACTTGCGCTGGATTTGGGTGGTTGCAGGCTTGGGGAAGTTTAACAGCCTTCCAGCTGTCAGGAAGAAAAGATTATTCACCTCCATTTTCTTTAAGCACCTGGCTTTATGATAAATAAACTAATGATAATAAACTAAACCACCATGTTTTACAACAGAAATAAGAGTTCTAAGTCAAAAGCTTGAGGAGGGGGATCTTCCTTGCAGAAGCTGTGACTCAACACACTTGGACTGTGTATGGCCAACAGTGAAGTATGTTCTTTACGAGGCTTTTTTCCCAGCCTGCTCTCTGCTCCCTCTCAGTTAAACAAGGGCCATATTTAAGCACATTTAACTGAGCTGCATGGAGAGAGAGAAATGATTTAAAACTACTGAAACTGTAGGAGTCTTTTTTTGTAAGGCAGGGTATGTGCAGGTAGGTGCAGAAATAGATCTTGCAGTTCAGAAATAGGTTTTGAATAGCAGAACATCCCAGGCCTTTAAGTTTTGGGTGAAGTTCAAAGAAATCCTTCCAGAAAGCCAATTCAGAATTTAGCCAGGCCATTCTGTTCCCATTTGTCTCTCTAAAGCCTAGGAAATAAGAAGTTTAATCAGCAGTCCACCAGTGCAATTAGTATTAGCTTAGAAAATTTTCCTCCGTTTGGGGTGTGAGTTGGCAATATAGAGAACAGCTACAGATCTGAAAATACTGAGACAAGGAGCAGAAAGTGCTTTTGCTCCCTTTTACTAAGCTCACACCTCTATATTTTGAATTCTGACTAAAACCCAGGATAATACAAAGTTGTAAATAGAATAAGGACAACATTGCAATGATCTCAACAGTTTGTAAAAAAAAAATTAAATTTTCTATTTACCTGAAGTGTCCTGCCCTTGTCCATAAAACCAAAATTTTGTGTGTGAATTGTAATTTCTAACAGAAATAAAATACTCTACACAGTGTATTTTAAATCTAATTGCTACCACATAAGAGAATATGTCTTCATAATGATAGTTCTGATCTTGAGTTAACTGTTAACCCAGGACATTAATACTGAACAATTGTAACTGTTGGAAGGGGATAGTAAAAATCTGAAGCTCCATTCCAGTTTCTGAAACCGATGTTTTAGGGAAGTAATACCAGGGCTGTAAGCACATTCTACCTGGGAAAATGCTAATCCATCTTCCCTTCTACTACAGCTGGTCAGATGTGAACAGAAAGGTCCTGCTAGTGTGCTGGAGGCAGAACAGACTGTGACTCTGCCATCTTCAACATATTCCATCTGGCTTTTGCAGCTCTTTGCAAAGGGCAGGACCTCATGAGCTGCTGCTAATTAGAGTCCTGTGCCTTTAAATTCCTGTTGTATCAGATGAAAAATTGGTATGTGAAAACACCTGCAGGCCAGGAAGAAGAGTTTAAGTGGTTATGCCTGCATTTTAAAATAACTCCTTCCCCCCTCCTCCCCACACCATGACTTATTGCATAAAAATAGCCAATATTTTAAACTTCTATCTTCGGGGAGTGTCCCATGCAATCTCTGTGCCCTTTCATGCTCTCTTTCCTATATTCACTGTTTGGTAGTCACACTTTTCCTATAAAAATTCTGGACAGCTAAGGGATAGATTACTTTCATTGGAATCACTGAAATTATTACATCAAGGTCATCAGGTTAACTTCCTATCTTTGTAAAACAGCATACAATTTTAAATCCAAAATTATCTAAAGTGGATAAAGATGTGGAAAAAATGAACTGATATAATGATGCATAAAATCTCCCATCAGTGAATATTTCACATCTGCCACTTAAGGATGAACAAGATTGTGTCATTTGTAACAAATGCCACCTTTTTCATTGAGAATCTTACAGTAATTAAAGAACAGAAGTGACTTGATCTACACGTTGTCGTCATTCATTGCTTATCAACTGTTATTTCTGATGTTGCTGTTCTGTTGTCTTGGCTCCCCCTTGATTGTGAATCTGTTCACATTACAATTTAACCTTGCAGCATTCTAATTTTAACACTGCAACACTACAAAATAGACAAACATACAGACTAAACTCTGTTTTGAAAAGATAATGTTTATTTTCATTGCCTACCTTGATTTTTGGGGGGAGAATGAGAACTCTTCCTTTGTGAAAGGCAGATAGCTAATGGACATCTTACAATATATCCAGAAATAGAGGTATCCTAAATCACAGGTTATTTTTGAAAACACAAGCCATTATGGCTAAAATTAAACATAGGTAAAATCCTGGCAAAATTGACTTCATTGTCATTGAAGTCGATGAAAGCCTTTCCATTGGTTTAAGTGGAACTGTGATTAAACTCTGTATTTTATGTAGAAGATTAAGAGCTTTTACTTTTTTCACATGCAGACATATGCACCCTTTCTACTCCCTTTTCTGCTCTAAATGTACTGTGTGGGAAAAGAGCTACTTAAAAGTTCACAACCTTTAGGAAAGATGGCATGCCAGCAGCGGAGAAGCATTAGTCGGTGCAGGCTAAGCATGGCTGCGTACGTCAGCCAGTGCCTTTAGTTCCCAAACGAAAGGATATTTCACTTGACAGGGCTGCAGCAAAAAACTCCAGGTAGATTTCAACAGGCTTCAACTCCCAATGTTAAAAGGAGAAATTTTAGACGTATTTACTGAGGCTTTCGAGTTCAGTGCAAGACATTTTCCATAAGGCAGTGTGCAGGCTGCATTTGTGAAAGTATATTGTTATAGCAACTTAAAACAATGTTAACATTAAAACAAGGATATCAGCTCAAGGGAGTTAGTCTGCAGCAAGCTAAGCCATAGCAATACTCAGAGTAAATGGCTTCTGACTTTTAAAAGTGTTTATTTCCATGGACAGATGTTAGTTTTGCCCTTTCTTTGTGTGGCAAAAATCTGAGGAGCAGGGACCAGTGTCAGGTCCGTCTTGTTCCAGGTGCTGATCCTGAGGGAGATCACCTGGGGGCCTGCAAGCAATGGAGCAAGTACTATTGCATTTTATAGTGGACGTCCTTAAGGAAGAAGTCAGGGTTGTACCAAGGTGCCATGTTTTCAAAATAAAATTTGCAGCATTTGTTCCAGCCAAGAGAAATTTGCCACAATATTTTGCTCCAGTACTCATGGTAACTCTGGCCAGGAGCCCTCAAACGCAAATCTCCCTAAGCATCTGCTCTTCATCACTCAGGCAAAAACTTTGGCCCAGCCCCTGAAAAAAACTAAATCCTTTATTTTAAAGGGCAAACATTTACTTTCCCACACAATTACCTGCCTGGAATACAAGAGAACTGTTTACTGAGAAAAAAGAAATAAATGACATTTTTCTTTTTTAAAGGCATCCTGTAAAAAGGATGAGAAGTGTAAGCTAAAGTGCCATTCTTTCCAAATCTGTATTTTTTTCCCCCATAAATACCAGCATAAACTGATGCATATACTGAAGTTTGCATTTGTTGCAGATAGATCCATGACTTCAAGAACAAGTAAAACACCTTTGTACCAGGACAAAGATGGTCCAGATGCTGTACCTTGCCTGGAAGGACAGGAAGTCTGCGTATAAATCTTTTTTGTGGATATGGATATAGCAGAAAATATTCTGAGTAGCTGTTGCCCACAGCAAGCTTAAAAGGTTTAATCTTAGAAGGTTTTCTATCCCATACACATTCAGCTGTTACCTGTTTTACAGTCAGTGTTTGCAATACTGGGGAAACAAATATAAACAAACTCACTTTTATCCTGATGTAATCAAATGCGTGCAGATGTGATTTCTGTTTGTTTGGTGTGCATGAGGAGAATGGGAACATCTTTTCTTTGGACTTTTGAGAGAGTAGTGTATTTGTTTTTTTCCTAATCCTTTGCCATATCAAAAACTGAGCAGTCAAGACAAAGATTGTGTGATGTGTCTTTTTGATCCTAGCAAATATATTATTCAAGTCTGATAAGGTGTGCTTTTTTGAAAATGTTCGTACCTAGCTTTTCTGTTGAAATTTTAGAGATGAACTGAAATCATTCACATACAAAGCGTTGGATTTGGTGCTCAGTATTCTTCCTCTTCAGAGAAGCTCACATAAAACTGTTCTAGAATCTGAGTTTTCAGCATTGTTCAAGAGCTCGGCTGATGCCATGAACTGTTGCTGGCAGATGCAGCAACTTCCAGGGGCTTTAAAATGTTGATTCTCCAACTTCATCTTTTTTAAGTGTATTAACCATTTTTATGTGCATGTAGTTTTACAGTTTCATAAATTCACAATCTTACAAATTTTTAAAGCTTTTTAATGATTTCTAGTCTCCCCCTCAAGACAGTGACACCATTTCAGTCAGTACAATTTCAACAGATCATTCAGAAGAAAATTTAGCTATTTGTGTCTCAAGCTGGAGTATTTTCCTTATATAGCCAACATGATTTTCAAAAATACGTATTGGTTTTCTTCCTAATGCGAGATCTTAGATGAAAATAAAGTTTGAAGGGTTCCTGTTACAGTTTTTTTGCCCTCATTATTTCGACCTGATTGATGCTGCAGGTTATTTATAGCTCCATGACTGCTATGTTAAAACCTTTGCAGACTGACTCTATCAGAAACTGTGTATTTGGAAGACTTCCAAGGTTGCTGCTACTTTGGAGTAGGATCTGCTCCACACTGGCTTCTCATGGACCCTCTGGGGCTTCTGCTCTGGGAAGCCCTGCTGATGTAGCCAGCTCATACCATTGACATACAATTGCTTACCTTGAGAGGTGCTACTTCGTAGTATCTTTCTACCTCACCCAAATCTCTGTGATGTTACACATTAGATGGTACAACCTTAAATAGCCTGTTGCTGATACAGTGAGGAATGACCGGCTCTTGATAGAAACAAATCTCCTGGCATTGGAGATGACTGCCAGCGGAAATCCTTTCAGTGCTTCTCCTCGGCTACAGAAAAATGAGGTGTATGCAAGGAACACCACCAAAAGGCCTTTCTTTGCCAAATATTTCAACACCTTATAGCACGTAAGTCTGTTCCAAGCAAAGGTATTTGTCCTCTCTGGCTGCTATACAAATAGGATTGAGTGGCAAAATTGTAAATAAAATAAAATAAATAAGTAAAATAAAATTGTAAGCAACTGGAGAAAAAGCCTCTCTGGCTCTTTCAAGTCCCCATTTCAACTGATTTGTGTTGTAAAACCACACTTCCACAGGCTTGCTTAGAACCAGGCCTGCAGCTAAATATTTACCCAATAGATTTTGTTAGATCTGTTTCACTGCCTCCGGAAATGAATTCACACCTCTTAATTCCTAAGTACCCTTTGCCTCTGGGCATCTGTAGTGAAATGCAGGTATGAGAAGAGCTGAAATAGAGTTGAGAAACTGATAACCTGAGTCAATAAGCAGTGGATTGAGAAGACAGAATGGTCCTTTGTCTCTCCAGGGTTTGGAAATGGAAATTTTCGAGCTGAAAAGCGGAGCTGGACTGGGGTATTCCAGGTCCTTCAGATGATGCTTGAGAAGGATTTTGAGTTGTGTTGTCAGGCTTCCTGTGCCCTCCACCTCAGCTCCAGCCCTTCCCAAGTTTGATCTCCTGGAGAGAAAGCAATGTGCATGGGGAGGTGCCACCACCCCCTGCAACAGTGGGAGAGGTGAAGAGGAAAGGCAAGCTCTTCTGTGGGAAATCAGCAGCAGCACACGGTGACAGACCACACGGCTGGGCCTACAGCTGGAGCATGAAGGACACTGTCTTCCTGGAAGTGCCTTGGTCAGGGGTCAAGGAAAAGCCCTGGTCAGCTCAGATAGCCTCTCCAAGACCCGCAGCCCTGCAATGGGTTGTGTTCAGTGTCCTCGGCAGAACAGTCCCCTGCAGGCCAGACACAGGTCAGGAGGAGCTGAAGGTTGGCCACTCACCCCACCAGAAGGTATATCAGATAATCCCACCAGTTTTCTTGGCTGCTCAGTGTGTTATACTACGTTAATTCATCTCACCTCTTAGTCCTGCCCCTTAGAAAAGGGGCATAGTCCTGGTTCTCCTCTACCAAAAAGTTTTTGCTCCTCTTGCTGATTTTGCTGCAGCTGTGTCTTGCTCTTGCCCGTGATCCTGCTACACAGGACGCACCTGGTTTTGTGGTGCAGAGCCCCACCTCTGACCATGTCTGCCCCTAGACCTGGGCTTGTTATAATCTTGCTCCTCATGAAGCTGAATGAGTGACTTGGCTGCCTGGCTCTAATTCGGGCCCTAGCTCTTTGAAGCCAATACCTCATAGCAATGCCTTGTGACAGCAGAGCAAGGCTGACTGTTGTTTCTCCTTCTGTCACATAGGTTTGCCTTTCCCCTTTGCACGTTGCAAAGGCCTTCACCAAAGGCCAAGGTGGGAGGGTGGGTGGCATTCTCTTGCAGACCAATGGGCAAATGTACCTCTGTCCAAGGGCAGGTTTATAATTTGAGAAGTGGAAGAATTTGTTCCCGGAAGTTCTGCTATGTTGTGGTTCTGCATGTAGCTTGAGCACCTTGTAAAAACTACCAGTTAGTTTAGCCCAGTCCAAAAAAATGACCTGCCAGAATTTCTTCTCATAGAAGTTGAAGAACATCTGAGGAGGCACTTGTGCCAAAAGGCTTTATCTGCTCCCTTTTCTAAGGGAGGGGCAGCTTCTTCACAACACTAGCACTGCTCCTAGTCACCTTGTGTCTTTAATACACTTCACTGATTTTTAGGGTCCTGTGTTACTGTCATCTTTTTCACAGGTAAAAGGGGAGTCTTGCAATTCTTCCATCTTTTTTATGTTTCAGCCTTTGGCATCTGTTGAACACATGGGAAAGATCTGAGCCCAGTGCCCAAAATCCAGCTGCGTGGTTTGCTCCCTTCCTTTGCTCTCTGATTACACTGGAGGCTAAGGCAAGAAACAAAGTGGTTAGCTGTCACTGAGCAGTCAGCTGTAGGACATCACAACTCTATGATATAACACAGGGGAACTCTGAGAAATCAGAAGTTAGTAGAGGCAAATGGATGGTTTGGGAGAGAACGGACAAAAGAAAGGTAATAGTGAAGGCAGAAGGAGCAACAGGGGAATAGGATGTGGCTTCTGAGCTAGTCTACTTTGAAGGCTGTATGTTTAAGAAACTAAATTATGAAATATGTAAGAGGAAAAAAACATACATACAACTGCGAAATGAAAGATGAGCCTCTACTGATAAAACTCTACTCCATGCTATTTTATACCATAGAGAGTCTTGTCCAGAAACAATTCTGGAGTCTCCATTTCGCCTCATTGAAAATACAGTGTTGGGCCTACAATATGTATTTCAAAGATTTATTGGGATAGTTTTAAAAGCCACAGACTGTAGGGCGTTCACCACATCTCTTGAGAGACTGTCCACAGCCTCATATATCTTTCACTTCAGAGTGCTGTCAAAATCGGACATTTTCTGTGTTTAAGTATCATTCCTTTTATTCCTAATTAAATGCTGTGTATCACACCTAATAATTCTCTCCTCAACATGAACAGCAGATAGCTATTTTATTCCCAGCTCATCAGCATTTAACAAAACTGTAAAGGTTTGATGTTATTCTCTTCCCAGAAATCAGACCCTCCGGTCTCCACCCTCTGAGTATTTACCCATCTTTTCTCCTGGCTCCTTCCACTCTATTAAAGGCTTCCAGACAACTTGGTGCCTAAACCAGAATGTAATAGTTGAGTGTGGTTGAACCAGAGCCAAACAAAGGGAGAAGGTCCCTTGCTTCCTGCTCTGATGTGATGCATTTGATAAGGCAGACCAAAAACACACCACTGCTTTTTTGCCAGAAGACTCAGAATAATATTAGACATGGTTTCAGAATTAAGCAAATGACACCTGAGGTGTGAATGCACTTATTCTTGTTTACAAATATCATTAAGCAGTTTAGCTCTAATCTGCTTATTACCAACTTAAACGACTTCAATTTAGATGCCTCTGGACCAATTTAAGGATCGACTCCGTTTACCAGCAGGGCTCAAATTGGACATGGTTTTGTCAAGGCAGGGCTGTGGCACTTCTAACTAACAGAGACTTCTCAGTTTCAGTTTCTGTTGCTCTCTGAAGTGCACTGGTCACTGCTTTGAAGGCTGTCTTGTTCGGCGTGCGGCCGGAGCATCACGCCGGCGAGCTGGCTGCTGCTGGCTCAGCGGAGGGCTGGTTGTACACGGTGCCTCTGAGGGTGGAAGGGGTCTGTAGCTACCTGCTGGTCGTAATTACCCGGGTGAACGTGCTTCTCACCTGTGACAGTCAGTTCAAATAAGTTTTCTTGTCAAAATCCAAGCCTAGCAAGGTGCCTGCTCTCTGAGAGGATTTGTGTAATTGTCTCGCTCTTGTGGCCCAATTTGCAGTGCCCCTGCAGTAGCCACGAATGCCATGGCGGGTCTGGCTGGGGTGCAGCCGCTGGGCTGCTGTGGGACATGGTTACAGGTGGTCAGTACCTGATACTGAAAGTATCCGTGCAGTGTGCTATCTGCTCAAAACCAAAGCATTTCACATAAAAATTAGCTTGTAACAGTTTGCATTGGTACTCTTTTCTCCCAGAACATATCATGCCTTGCAAGCTGCTGGAGGCCTTAATGCTTTTCTGTAGGGTGTCTCTTTGTTTTCACACTCACCATCCATTCCTCTTCTTCTGCCAGCTGTAAGGCTTTCTCGTTGATGGACGCTGATTTTTGGTGACCAGTCTCTGTGTAAGTGTGGTGGATCTTGGAAACGGCACCTTCACAGCTGGCAGTTCAGTGACTGGGTTGCTCCACGGGATGGTTTCTGAGGTGCTTCTCCTAGAACCTCTGTGTTGCGTGGGAAGAAGCTCCTACTGAATGCAACCGTGACATAAGGACAGGAAAGTCCTTATTCATTCATTGAATAGCCTCACTGAAGTCCATAGCAGTTCTCCCAGCGTAAAAAACTACCCTGCACACGTGAAAATGGTGGCTTGAGACTGTTAATTCTTCCCAGCAATGGGAGACATGCAGCATGTAAAGCATTCATCTTCTGTTATGGCTTTATGTTTGCATTTAAATGTAAGTGGTTGTTTTGTACTAACTGTATGTAGAATAGTAGAAGGAAAATGAGATCTTTGCAAAGGAAGGAATATTGAAAAATTAGTTCGGGAAATTTTAGTCTTTTGTGGAACATGACAGACAGGTACAGACTTATAGTGCTATGTGACTGTGTCTTGATTGTTTTGGCACCTCTTGTAACCTGTCGTTAATTTTACAAAAGTCATTTTTCCATGAAAGTTGATGTGTTCTGTGCATCCTAGAGCAATGCTTGAGTAGGAGCATGTCTTCTGACTTGATTACCCTTAGATAAGTGTTTCTAAGAAGCTATCTACTTCATTTTACATGAACAAAAATCTCTTTTAACAACCATTTGGGGATTTCAAAGTACATCAGGAATCTTTGCAACCCTAGCTGCCAGTTTGATTAGCTGTGCTTCTTCTGGGCTTTCCTGTGCTCCCCCTGGCTTTATTCACATTCCCTCCTTGCCATGGGAAAGGTAGGTTCAGGACACTGAAATTTCTCCAGATGAAAGTCTGCTTAGAAGCATATTTCTACCAGCTGAAATGTTTATGCTGCATTGGAGGGATTTTTATAACCTAAATGTTTTTTTACCATATGATTAATACTGTTTTATTAAAAATGTTCCTCTCCAAGTATATTTTGCATATGCAACAGTAATTCTAGTTTAGCAGGGTCCAAACAGTGTTAGAGGTAATGTGCATATCTGAGAGGAAAGAACAGGATCAGTGAATCATATGTAGCAGCCTGTTTCTGCTGTGTCCATTTACAAGCATCACCAGCCATTATCTTTGCATTCAATGTTTCAAGCATTAGCTTTCTGTTCTGGCTTAGTGTATGAGACTATTTGCTACATAATTATATTGTATTTCATTTTCTTCTGTACGCTATTGTAATAATCATATTGCCTAATAAAATAATGTCAGATTTTAATTAGGTTAAAAGTAATTTGGTATATTAGGGTTTTTATTTGAGAAAATAAACTAGCCGATAGTGCATATCAAGCTGTCCATTTTTTTTGTTTGCATTTGCTTCATTTCCTGTTGTCCTTTACCTGTTGAAATAAGGGTGCGTTTTTTCTTGAATTGTTTTAAGTTATTACAGCACTTCACAGCCTTACATCTAACATAGTGATGTTGTAGTGAAGACATAAGATGCCTAACTTACTATTTATTAAATTGATAGTTTTGCAAAAATTCCTGCTCCTAATAAATAGCTGCACCTTATTAATCACTGAAATGAATTAACTAGACTAATGTGAAGGGGTATGGTAATATTGTATGAGGGTAGTCCAGCAACAGGAGGCCTAAATTTGCTGGAAGGCAAAGACAGAATGCATTTGCGTCAAAGACAGTTTTGTAACAGAAAAGCTTATGCTAACCTTCTGTGGTGGGATACTTTAGGAATAACCAGAGATGTATGAACTGATATAAAATGTAGTTCTCTTCGCAGTTCACTTTTATAAGAGTGTCCTGAATAGTACCTCAACATACATCCAAATAATGAAGAGGAGAAGGATGAAAGGGGGAAAGATTCTTGTGTTTCTTACACCCTTCTCTAATTCCTTTTGCTTTCCAAGTGACCTCAGTACTCTGTAAACTTCCACAACACATGCAGAGGAGGTATGTTCTCTGTTAGATACATCTCTGCATGTGACTAAAGCTTATCTTGTGTTGGGAGATAGTCTGACTCCTCCTTGAAGTGCCATTTCCAAGTACATTCCCTTTTATATACACTGTTTGTAGGCTGTCCTTTTTGTTAGACATTTATTAAGGACTAAATAGAAAAACCTCTGAGCCTGGTTCAGCAGTCCATTCCTCTTCAGCTAAATACTTGGTCAGCACAATGGAATTCAAGCATGTGCTTTGAGTTCAGTGTGTGTGTAAAGGCTTTGCAGAATAAGGAGAGATTAAAGAAAGCTTTTGTTGAACTGGAGCCCATCTGAGTTTCCCTTTCCTATGCATTCACCACTAGAAGACTCAGAAACATTTGTATTGGCTTGTAATTTCTTGTAACTTAAATTTTTACAAATGTAGACATCTCATTGCTTGGATTTTTTTCCTGCTGTTTCTTCTGTTATCACATGGTACTGCCAGCCTATCTGTTCTGTTTCTGTTGGATATAATGACTGTATTGCTGTACTGCTTGTGTGGTTATTCACGGGTATGCAGGCAGGCAGTTATGGAATGAGAATATATAGACACTGATTTTAATCATTCTGACTTTGGGATGGTTGGTATCTTAATATCTTGAGAACTGAATTATTATAGCTAAGGCTGTCAAGTGAAATCATTTAAGCGATGCACGTGGAACTTGTTTTCCCACGACGAACCTAGAGACTTAGATGCATATCCTTCAATGTGATCTGGTACTTGAAAACAGAATTAAATGGAACAAGTTGGTGTCTGCTTTAAAAGAATCATCAGCTGAATGCAGCCACCGAAATGATTGAGTTGTATCACTTTTACCCAAGTCATCAAGCCACTGACAGAAGGGATATGGCCAGGTAAAAAAGAGAAAATCTCCCATTTCCTTATTCCCTGACAACAGCTAATTGCTAAAAATGCCTTCTTCAGATATTAATTAGATCAGCCTGTAGGCTGCTCTTACTTGCATTAAGGATCTGATTCCTCTCTGCATGAGATTCACACAGTCTCAGTAATCAAAGCTTCTTTTGTCTCAGAAGGTATACTTAACCCAAATATGCTCATAAATTCGTTAATTCCCATCCTAGTGCCATTATTCTGTCCTAGTGACTGCTCTTACTGAACTTCAAGACAAATTAATAGCTACCACTATGAAAGAATATATGTGAACAATTCATCAGTGCCTCATCATTCTTTCGTTTGTAATTTATTTTCCACCTTTCCCCCAATTATATCTGGAGAGACTTGGATTTCCATGGGAATGTTTGTAAAGATTCTTTTCTTTAGCTGTGTTGTTTAGATATAATTCAGACTACTTTTTCATTAATATATTTGTTATAGTATTTCAGAAAATTAAAAAGTGAAAGAAGGCCAAAGGGGTCTATTTCAGGCATAAAGATGAAAAGGTTTAAATTCTTCTTGGTTGTCAGTTGAATAATGGAAAACTCTTCTTAGCTGATTAGGTTTTTTCAACTTCTCTGAATCAATGGCAGTTCAGTTAATTGTGTGGATGCCAAAACTTTTGATCAGGTAAGGTGACAAAAGCCAGCAGTCTCTCTATTAACTAATTTGTTTGACTACCCAACAATACTTAATTTTAGTGAAAGATTTTCATAGTGCACACAAAGGAGCTCAGTAATTTCAACTGCCTAGGAATGTATCTTCTCCCACAGCTACCATTTGGTTTATTTAGATGTTTTTATAATTCTAAGGAGATGAAAGTACCTACTGTCCTACAGCAAATAATCATCAAATCCCTATTTACAAAAACTGACAACTTGTATTATTAAAATTGGCAGAAGCCAGGAAATGCTTCCCAACACAATTCTATCACTGACAGCTTACTCAGATGAATTTGGGTTTAATTATGGCAGTACAAGAAGAACTGAAAGATCCCTTTGACTAAGTAGGAGTTTAATTATATGTGAAATCCTGCAACCTGCTTTGTGTCTCTACAGTGGCAAATAAAAAGACCTGAGAGAAGACCAGAGTATCAAAGTATCAAAGTATCAATTACATGCTTCCTGTGATAAAGTCTTTATAACTTTTTATCCCTTGAGTTTCATTACGGTTTTCCCTATGAATTATTCCTTGCTTAACCAACTGAAAGTAGTAGAATTGCAAATTTCAGTGTTTAAAGGTGATCAGTACTTTATTGAACTTGGTTTTTAGAAAAATAGTTTTAAAAAAACATATGTTGAAGGAAGAACTACAGTTCGGGTGAAATCCAGCTCCATGATGAGGGCATGGCAAAACTCCATTAAAAGATTAACACATCAGACAAGCAGATTTGGCATTGCGTATCATCAGCTTTTGTGTCTGAGTTTTGGGGTTTTCTTTTTCTGGAATGCGTTTTGAGTGTAACAAAAAAGAACTTACTGTTAGCAGAGGTTATTTCTAACTACCCCTCAGGTGAACTAAGGCTCTGAAACATCATGCATGAGTGTAAAGGAAATCAGTATCTGTGTTATTTTTTAAAAAATATTTAATAAACTTAGATGAAATATAGTTTTAAAATAGCATTTGAATAGAACTTTGAAGAGCTTTATTTAAATCTGTACCAGTTAGCTAAAATCAATCCCTACTGTTTATCAGAACTGTTTATGAGAAGTGATGGCAATGAAGCACTGGATAAAAGTTTTTTGGAGCTGACCAAAATTATTTTATTGGATAATTTTATACTCTCAAAGGATGAAAACATACTTGAAGCACTGAACGTTAGTTTATTTTCCATGTTTCACCCAGCAGAGTAGTTTTTTGTAGTGCCAGGAAGGCTGACTCTGAAAGACCATGGTTAGAAAAAGTCTATTTTGACTCTCATGTTTTCTGTCTTCAAACTGCATTTTTTTCGTTAGTGATGAACCTCTTCACAATTTGTTTTTTAGACCTCACAGATAAGATTTGCATAGCATTCAGACTTCCTTGAAGACTGAGTGTTACAAAAATGAGTTGCAGTGGGTGCCTTATTAGGCATTTTTGACAGTTTCCTACTAAGGATACAAAGCTCTCGAAAGGGGAACTGCTGAAAAATCTGTTGGAAAATTCTTTCTTAAAAACAAAAGACACATTTTGTTAAAGGAATAAATCAAGAGAGAATTACTTTTTTTTTTCTTCTTTGTAATATTAAGATTGCAAAATATGACAAAAACAAGAAAAGGCAGACTTGCTGAGGCTGATGTTGGAGTTGAACTTAGCAACAGCTTTTGTTTTCCTTCTTCACTGTAAAATGCTCATCTAGATAAAATACAAACAAGCATTGTAAGTGCAATGCAATTATACCTAGCCTCAGGAAAGAGCATTGACCAATTTTACTATAGTACCAAAAATTAGTCCTGGAACGTAAAGCTCAGAGAGACCTATTAGGGACCTGCTTCATTAAAAGATGTGGAACAAGACATTCATATGGCACCAATAAATCCATTAAGGGGAAGAGGGCTCTGAAAAGGCCCTTCACAATTCTCATTATTAACTTCAAGGATTGCTGAGGTTGGTGACTTTGCAAATACGGTTTTAGCTAGCACCCACTGTCCCTTTTAACCCTTTATTCTCCAATCCCAATTAACTTCAAAATAACAGCCATAACTCTGCTCTAGTTAGCTGAGCAGCATCCACCTACTAGGGCTGAATTTGGAGAACATGGGAGAAGAGGAAAAATCTATGGAAAATCTTCTCTTTCATATTGCTATGAATCCTGCATGAACACCACTCCAAACCTAGCTGTTGACTACAGCTTTTAAGTTTCTCATAAAGTAACTGTAAGCTAGACCCTAGCAGGATCTTTCATTTTCATAAATCAAAATTTCTGGTGCTGGTAAATTCTGAAAAGGAATAGCAGTTTGTTTTGTATGCAGGGCATTTTGATAAAACTGTCCCAAACAATGTCAGACAAGAAGCCTGTGCTGCTGAAAAATGTTACTGTTGTCTGCTCAAAGCTGGGTTTAAATATTGACCAGCTGCATAGAAAATAGCATCTGATTTGTCAACAGCATGAAAAATAGCCACTGAGAAACCAGTACATTTCTCTGCATCCTAATGCTTCCAATTCCCAGTGATACCAAAGCGAATATCTAACATTTGACATTTCATGGAAGAAAAAAAATAGCTGTTTATATCAGGAATTGAAGATTTCCTCACTAGGGAAATACAGACTGCTCAGAATAAAGGATGCTTGAGCCTGATTGATACTTTCTACCAAATGATGGGACTTTTTCCAAAAGTGATCTTGAGATACTCACTGTTGGTTTTACCAGTCTTCTGGAGCAAAACCTCCAGCTAGAAGTTGCATCCCAGAATGCTCCAAGCACTTCCAAGCCACAGCAAGCACGACTGGACAAGACTCGGGGAGAGCAAGTGTTCTTCTTTTTCCTCTGTGCCTGCTGTGATGGAAAAACCAACTTTTATCCAGCCTGAAAGACCATCAGGAATGTCACTGGTCAGGATTCAGAGCCTCTTTTGTCAAATGCATGGCTGCGTCACAGCCATCACATGGTACTTGATAAATTTTTCATGCCACAATTAATCAATTTCAGCAGACGATTTTCCTCACTGGCGTGCTTCCCACCTCCCTGGAGCACTTCATCCGTCACGGATGAACAGGATGGAGATTTGTGGAAGTGTTAATGGGGTTGCTTTTCTCAGAGCCATCAAACTGTGTGTGCATGTGTGTGTCAGGTCGGGAATTTTTGACAGTCTCCTGGGAAGTGTATAGAACTCTCCAGAGGGGAGCTCCTTCTCCAGGTATACAGGCAATTACTTCTTTGAATGTTTTTTTGGGCCTAATGATTTAATTGTGGCAGGCATTGCTTTTACCATGCATAGAGATAGCTCAGGAAATGGAAATACACTAATTACAAGAAGGATGACATAAAACAGGGGTTAGTAAAATATACTATTTACCCTATAAATACTAAAACAAGAAAAACACTTACGTGTGAAAGGCATTATTACAGTACTCATAAATCAAAGCAGCACAACAGCAAAGGAAAGAAAAATGGGGCATTTAGTTCTCACCTTACGTATAATATGTGTTATTCCCTGTCAGATTTTATAAACAAATAAAGTATATTAAAAACCAGACCAACTATGCTTCTGGTACATGATAAGCATGAAAGTGAAATTGTAATCAAAAATGTTCAAATCAAACTAAATTATTTCCTTATTTATTCTTTTCCTTCAAGCGCTACTAATGTCATAAGTTTTCAGCCTGAAACACTGATAGAAATGTAACATTCATGGTATCTTTCTCAGAGGCTGGAAACCTTATGCTTGGAATGATTTCTGCTCTGGAATGTCTGTAATATATTGAAGCCTTAATACTTTGCTAATTAGTACCTTACTAATTAGCCCGTGACAAGAATTTTAATTAGATGCACAGGAGGTGTTCTCCCTACCTGCAGTGGAGGAGCTATTTCCTGGGGAGAAAAGTGAAGGGAAAAAGATAGTGGAAGGAATCAATAGAAGACAAATATAATCTAATCCCTACTATGGGAAGAGTGTACATTAATTAATATTTTTCAAAATTATGTCTCTGATAATTTATTCTGTTTTGTAAAGTACATTAAAGTTCACTTTGTGATTTGCTCTTTTCCCCTGTAGAACAAATTGTACTTTTTTCCTGTGACTTGACAAGTGTTATAAGTAAAGTGAGAAATATTGGAACATGACTGTAGTCAATTATGCTCACGGCCAGCCCCAGGGACTGAGCTGAGCGCATCGCAGGCTCAAAGCGTGAGTCTCTGTAATCTGAGTTAAAGAGCTGAGCTGTGTACCTGTGAGCTGGATCAAGGTGAACAAGACTGAAAAGGGAGATGCCCAACACCCATGACCAATGGCATTAGTTGAGCCTGGGCTGTAGCACGTTCTGGAGTTAAAAATGCATGCAAAAAGCTTCAAAGACACAGTTAAGTGAATTCCTATCAATGGCAACTCAAAAATAACAATATTGATGAGCATCAGCTATAATTTTTTCTTTGTCAGGAAAAGATGCAAAGGAGGGATAGAAGATATCTATCTGAAAATACTGCCACTGCTGATGTTCTCATTAGCTTAATGGCATATATCCCATTGCAGAGGATTTTAGGATTGTCATTTGGGATGAAAGCTATTTTAAAATCTGCAACATACCTAGTGCAGTGAGAGTCTTAAAAGTACAAATACAAAATTTCTTCTCTCTCCAAGGAAGCTTGAGTTGTGTGTGTATAAATATAAAGTTATTTGTTAGGCCTGGTAATCCCCATAAGCCCCAGCAGTGGAAAGGGTGATTCAGTTTCACTAGGTAATGGGACATTCTGAAAAATGATGATTAGGTCCGGGGAACATTTTATATAAGGAGATATAAACATCAACAAAAGTAAGGGGAGGATGAATTGCACAAAAGGGAAAATCAGTTAATGATTTTTACCCCATTGAAAGGATACTTTAGAAATGGGCTCTCTGAAGGAAGTGGAGAACTTGCTGTACAATTTGCATTATTTGAAAAATACCTTTTTTTACTTCATTTTGACTGGGAAAATTCTTCTGCATGGTGAATAAGGTCACAGGTGAGCCACGTTCCAGTGGGTGCTCTGTAGATATTTGAAAGCGATAGCTAAGGAATATTTTTATCCAAGAAGCAGTATGAGGGAAGGAAGAATAAAGTTGCACCCCTTTTGTTTTCAGTAAAGTTTGCAGTAATCAACATGAGACCAGTGACTATTTCATGAATGTTAGAGAACATTGGTGGAATGAAAACAGCAAATTAATAAATGGAAAAAGATCTGTAAGATTTAAGTGTAAATTATATCAAAACTGAAAGAAGATGATGTAATCCTTGTGCCAAAATCAAAATAACACAATCTCAGTCAATTAATATGAACAGTATATAGTCTAAAAACCAGTGGCACATTGTTTGTAGAGTAATTCTGAATATAGGAGAAGTCAGAGAAAATTATGATGGCCTGTGACTCACTCTACAAATAATAAAAGTTAATCTGAAATTGTATTTGCTCTGAAGTATTCACTCAACCGCCCTGCCTGCTGAAAGATGCTATCTTTTCCAAGGGCTTTATTAACCCACCTGTCCTATGAAATCTGGTCATTTATGGCAAATTTGTCTCCTACTGTAAGTTCAATTAGAAACAGAAAGGAGTGGGGAACTCAAGCTGGGGTTAGTGGGATTACATCATTTTTCATCTTTTACGGGCAGAGATTTAAAGCTGATCCATGTACAAAAGATATTACTACTTGCTGTCTAATTATGATGCAGGTTGGGTCTGGCGTATCTTGAGGTATATCTCGTTTTGCAGGTAGGTGTGACTCTTCCCTGACCCCTCTGAGCTAGCAAGACACCAGCTACCTCCAGATCAGAGGCTGTGTGGCCACTTCTGTAAAGCAGTATACTGAAAGCTATTATCTCTGCAGAAAGGCAGGATATATTAGTTCAGACTTAATGCTATGCTGCACACATCTGTATCACTCCCGGCCAAATTAGAGCATAAGGGTGAACTTGAATATCCCTGCAAACAGGCTGCAGCCATACCCTTTGTCCACTTCTTAGTGGGACTGCTGCTCACATCACAAAATGTCCACCATAGACAGCACTTTAGCAGAGCCTTTATCAGTACTCTTGAGAATTTAACAGACTATTTGGAAAAGGCAGTTATAATGTACCACCACTTCATTTGAACAGCACATTTTGGAAGGGAAAAAAACCCCACACAACAAAACACTTCTTATGTGATTGCCCTGCTTTTTCCAAGAAATAAAAGGAAACTGGTTTTCCCTCCTGAGTCCTTTGGTGATGGTAGACTTCAGCATCCAGTACTTTTATCCTTCCTGTTATATACATATGTGGGTTTGCTATGGGATACGGTGGAATATTTTGGCTTGCAGGCCTCTACAGAGCATCTCCTTTATATCCCAGGTGGCCCAATGTTATTTTACACAGTCTAGTTGAGACAAGGATGTAGATTAAAATGCAGGTCAGAAGCCCTAACCAGGCTTGGCAGGGAGGAAACGATATTGGTTTGCTAGAGTAATTACCCATAGGAAGTGGTGATGCTGACACTGGTTTCATTTTTTGAGTGCTGCTAAAGATGTTTATCTTTACTCTGAAGGCTTTAGTCTTTTATGGTTTGGATTCTGGCTGTGAAGTAAGCTGCCTCTTTTCTCTGTGCTCTATCCAGCAGTAGCGCTCTTCAAAATATTCTGAAGATTTTTATATCTGAAAACTGAAGGAAAATATATTCTTGCTTCTGAGCCTTTTACTGGAACTCATTTAATCAGAGACGTACTGTCTTGAATTTGAATGAATATTTGGAGTGTATTTGCTTGAGTAAATAGAGAGTATTATGTTGTGGAGTAGAGATTTAGTTGTTGTGTTATTTTTTTGTCTCCTCCACCCAGAATTGGCTAGAAAGGCATTTTCTATGCTATAAAGTAATATTCAAATCTTTTATGATTTCTTCTCTCTTACATAATTTAAACTGAAGATTCCTTATTTAAGAAAACCTAAAATGAATTTCAGAGCTTGTGTTATGTAAGTCAGTTAGTTACATCAAGCAGAAAAACTGAACATTGCCTTTGGGAGAGAGAGAAGAGAAAAACAAATGCTTGAAAGCAGAGTCTAGGGAATGGAGGACAATTTGGGGACCAGCTTCTCCTCAAACTGTGCCACAGAGAGGCTAGCAAAAGGCATTGGGTACACACGGAGCACCAGTCAACCTCAAAGGTTCTCCGGGATCAATTATGGATGCTTATGTACATATGTGCAGTCTGGGATAATGCTCAATATTTTCACATGATTTTGTCTTCCAGAATGATTGAAGATTGTGGGAAAAGAGGAAATACCATGGCAGAAAGAAGGCAGCTGTTTGCAGAAATGCGTAAGTACTTCCAAGAAATGTTTCGCTGTGATAGACCAAGCCAGTTGTAATGCAGTGTCAGTAAAATCTATGCAAGCATTCCACCTCAGGTAACTTATATCTCCATTTCACAAATGGCTTAATGTCATGAGACCAAAACTACAGGAAAATGGGCTGGTTTGACCAAATAGCAGGAGAGAAGGATTTTCTATGTCAGATTTTGTGATTGTATTATTTTAATCAGTAGCTTCTTGAGACAAAAATACTGCAATACACAGGTAGCAATGAAGAGGGATAAAGGTCCCCAAAAGACTACATCTTTTAATGGGGCTATCTGTAGTGGGTTGACCCCAGCCAGCTGCTAAACACCCACACAACCACTTGCTTAATCCCCAACCAGCCCCCAGTGGAATGGGAGAAAATATAGGGAGAGCAAAAGCAAGAAAACTCATGGCTTGAGATGCAGTTAAGAGCTTGAAAGAGAGAAAAAAAAAGACAACAAAAAACCACAAGTGATGCAAAGGTGGTCACTCACCACCTCCCAAAAGAGACTGATGCCCAGCCAGTCTCGAAGCAGTGTCTACCTTGGAAGACTAAATTCCCCACCCCATTCGTTCCTACCCCAGTTTTATTGCTGAGCATGACATTTTAAGGTATGGAGTATCCTTCTGGCCAGGTGGGGTCATCTGTCCTGGCTGTGTCTCCTCTCAACCTTTTGCCCACCCCCAGCCGACTCTGGGAGGGGACAAAGTAGGAAACAAAAAGGCCTGGATGCTGTGCAAGCACTGTTCAGCAATAGCTGAACATTGGTGTGTTATCAACACTTTTTTAGCTACAAATCTAAAACACAGCACCATGCAGGCTGCTATAAAGAAAGTTAACTCCATCCCAGCCAGACACAGTACAGGGACTCATATACTACATACCCCGCTTCAGCACATTTTTTATAGTTTCTAGTGAAGCTTTGTGCTCCCTGCAGAATAGTGTGTCAGGGATGTACTATACTAACAATGTTCCTGCAGTTCCCTCAACAGTCGTCTATTTCTTTTACGAACAATCCACCATTTCTCAAGGAAATTCTATTACAGATGAAGTTGGAGACTGTCACCCTGTTACTAGATTTAACTAAGTTCTGTCTGTAATTACTAAGCTTCCTATTATTTGTCCCCTGCAACATACTGAAAAATGACAGAGCATCTCCCCCGCCTTCTGGGGGAGACTAAGATGAGCATTACTGGGACTTGAGCAGCTATGTGCACTGAAGGGCTCGGTCTGTGCCGGTGAATTAAACGTGCTCAGGACTGTTCTCTGGGGGTGAGCCGAGGGGTGACCGAATGCCCTACATCTACGCTCCTGAGCTCTCCAAATTAAGGACTTCTCATTCACATGGCCTGCTGAGATTGGTCTTGGCCCTTTCCACTGTGTCCACTAGCTCCATTGTGCCCTGTAATTATTTCAGTATCACAGAAGGCTTGCTGTTGCAACTCGGATGGATATTTCTCTTGTCCCTTGTGTACAGCATCTTGGACCAGTGGAGGGAGGGGTTGTTCTTTGGCCAGAAGAAAAAAAAAAAAAAAAAAAAGAAAAAAGGATGATGCATTTGGATGATGCATTTTTCCATTATCAGAACATACTATACTCTAAATTAGAATTATAGAGAGGACTTGAGCTTGTATCAGCTAAAGTCAATAGCACAACTTCCATTAACTTCAGTTAGTTTGAAATATTCCTAAAATGGAAGATAATTGCTTAAGACTTTGCCGTGAGGATTTATGGTTTGTTCCCACAGTTTTGAAGGCTGTTTTGCTATTAGGTTGTTTTGGAGGAGTTAAGGAGGTGTTGGGAAAGTTTACAATCAGCAGTTAGAGGTGGAGGAGAGACTGTTTTCCCATACTGTACACAAATTGTTATTGTTTACTACTTTTTCTTTCACATTTTAGTATTTTGATGTATTTACTTGAGTCTGGTTTATCTCATGTGTGCTTCCCTTTTCTATTTGCCTGCCTCCCTTCCTCCTCTTATTACGCATGCACACAGAGAACTGGGTTCTAACTAGGTAAAAAGAGGGGGAAATACTAAGTCTTTGTGAAAAACTAAGTATGTTTTAGGCGAAGAAATGTCCATACTCATACAACACTGAATTTTGCATTTTGAGAGTCCTTTGGATTCCTGTGTCTTTAAAGGGTGTGCTTCCCTGAAACAGAAGCTAATCCTGACATTGCATTCAGGTGCCCTCAGCTGTGTGCAAGCCCACATGATCCACGTTTAACAAAACCCATGTGCTCGACACACCCTACATAATGTTGGCCATGCGAAGCTTCTTGACATTATAACAGATATAAGCTTATGGTAAAAAGTGAAACTCCACAACCTGCCGATGTTAGAGGAAGAAAATTCATAATACAGAGGACTTTTTGACAGTGATTTAGGTTCTTGCAGTCATATCTGCATGTCTGTGATTAAAACCCCACAATACTTTTAGAGAGTGGGTCATGTTCCAGACTACACAAGACAGAAAAAAAAAGTGCAACTTTTCCTGCCTTTTAAAGTAGGAAGTTTGATCTGAACAAGGAATAGATGGATTTGACTCTTACTTTAGATTTGGTCCACTATGTGATATTCCCTGTATTTAAAGAAGTTTAGTTTGACTTTTTTGTTTCCTTTCCTTCAGAAGAGGCCTCTTTCTAGTTCCAGATTACAAACCTTTGTGAATTAGTATCATAATCAATATCATATTGTGTAGAATCCTGTGGTTAAAACTTAAATTGTCTTATATCTCAAAATGCACCATTGGATGTCAAATCACTAGGCTATCGTTAGTCTTCCCTGACATGCTCAGGTATATCCAGACTGATGAAAGAAGTTCAAAATGTACATCACTATTGTGCTGCCAGCACGTATTATCCAGCAAGAAATCAGCAGCCAAAGCTTGCAACGTATCACTTCTTTGTTATTTTTGCAAACTGCAAACAGTGTTACATGAGATGAACGTATTCAAAGGAAACAGTGAAACACTGCCAGTGGGCAAAAGGAAGGAGCAGCCACTGGCAGTCCTGTAGGCAAGTTATAAATTCACAGTCTCCTTTGCCGTGCTCAGTCCCGCACATCTTTCCACTTGTTTTTCAGGACTCTCCATGTAAGTGAAGTCACTTTTCTACAGAAGTTATTTGAAAAATAGATCTCTGACTGCGGCAAAATGTGAATCATGGTAAAATTTAATTGTCTGTTCCAGGGATTTAACAGCAAAAACACCTACTCCCAAAATAATATTAAAATAATACCATCCACTGTGTGTGTAAATAGTAAAGAAAAAAAGCAACATTATCGCTTGCAAACTTGTTTATTTAGGATTAATACTGCAACCTAGGAAGCTCAATGAACCAGAGTCTCATTTTGCTTTGAATCTTTACATCTTGTTAAAAGGGTGAAGTTTTATAAAGGAGCACTGGAACCTTTTATTAGTAGCTTTCACTAAACTTAAGAGGGAAAAAGTTGAATTCATTTTACTCATTGGTCCTATTAAAAAAAGGAAAGACTTAGGTGTTACAAGCATTATCCTCCCCTTTACCAGTTAAGAAGTTTTCCAAAAGCTGTCAGTGAGGTACTAAAGGAGAAGAGAAGAACCTGTGTAATTTAACAATAAAGCATATGATGAAAAAAATTAAAAAAGCTTTCCAGACCTGAAGATAAGTAGTTAAAGGTAGGTTCTCCCAGAAGCAGATGGTTAAGACAGCCAACGGGCAAAAGGGAGTAGCTGGGAGCCCTGGGAAGATTGCATGGGAGAATTCGGTCAGGAAAAGAGCAGAGTCTGGGGAGAGGGGAGAGTATCATTCTCGTTTTCATCTCATGGGTCAGGGCACATCTGAAAAATTTGGGTCCAAAGGATGGCAGATTGTTTAAGAAAGTGTGGGTGAACGATGCCAACATGGCCACATGTACAACAGGGCAACTGAGCGGCCAATCTAAAAATGTCAAGAGGAATCTTAGAGAAAGTGTTCAGGAAGCATGTGTAAAAGCAGAATAGGGCCATATTCCACTCCACTTCTCTTGCAGCCTGACTGTACCTTGTTTGGATGTGTTTCATGCGGACAGTTCCTTAAACTCTGGTTTTTGTAACTTGGTACCTTGCTCAACTGAATAGAACAGGTTTTACTCCTGTTACAGGGCCAACCACAGTGAAAAAGCAAATATGCAAAATTTAATTGAATGTGTTTCCATTAAATGTGTGGTAAAATTAATAAGCGGTCTTGTATTTCATAGGCCGTATTGTAGCTGTGAGGCAACACTTCTTTATGTAAGATACCAGCCACAAAGGAGAAGGATTTAAATCACAATCTCCTCATCTACTTTTGGGGGGTTTGGGAAGTGTTACGAGTGGTACAAAGCAGCAGGAGGCCTAAAGACACTGTGCCAGGTTTTGCCCCCATCCTGGTCCCGCTCTGCTGCACTTGTATGTGAAGTAGCTACCAGTCAGTTTACACTCATCTCCTGGACAGCTGCTTTGGAAACGTTGCCAGATCTTTAAGCTGGAACAGCCAGGGCCAAGCTATGTGTGAAACAGAGAGCTGACCCTTTGAGGTCTCCATTGCAGAGAACATACCTCTGCAAAATGGAGAAAGGCCTCACACCCTTTGCATTATTTTTGCCCCCTTCTGCAGATTGCTATCAGTCTTTTTGTCATGGCATGATATTTTTTCTTATTTGGTTTACTGGAAATACCTTGTTCTGAGCAGACATGTCAGACAAAGATATTTGTTATGAGCTTTATTGTTAAATATTAAAATTAGATGGAGGTTTTCCCTGCTGTTGGAGCCTGGCCAGTGTGTCTTAGCCTGCAGCTTGACCAGATTGTTCTTCAAAGTGACAGAGGCAGTGGGCTGACTGTTCCTTGCCTTTCTTTATAAAAGTCTTTTAATACTGTAGCTCCTGCCATTCCCCTTCTTTCTCCTCACCCCTCTCTACTCTCCCTGCAAAGGGGAGAGCCTTGAAAATTATTAAACGGAGTCAGCTCATGTGTCCTTTTTGTTCTCAGGCTTCCCTGCTAGCAAAGATATGCACAGGTCATATTCCATACAAATGACGCTGTTACTCTCTTCCACTAGGGGCTCAAGATCTGGATCGCATTCGTTTGTCCACCTACAGAACAGCATGCAAGCTTAGATTTGTTCAGAAGAAATGCAACTGTAAGTATGTCAGCGCTTCCTTCATACACCATTGTTATTAGCTTTCCATTGCACTCCCCAGTCTGTCCTTCACATGAGTCACAAACCGGGACTGTTTGATCTGGCATTGCAAAGGACACTAATCAGAGTGCCTGGGCAGATTTTAAATATTAACCTGTTTATATAAGGAATTTGTCTCAAACATGCCAGCAATTCAGGCATAGAAGGGTGGGTCATGATGCAGGCCACAGCTTTAATTAATAAGCATGTTAACTACATTCTCCAGTTTTCTTGTAAGATAACATTTGCAGGTTCCAGCAAGATCCTGCAAATCAAATGCTTTTATAGCAACTCCATGAGAAGAAGTGGTGGTTCCAGTCCTTGTCTATTTGGGGTGCAGCAAAGTAAGTGCAATGTCAGTCAGCCCCCTTATTTCCAGAAGGCCAGTTAGAAACATCTCTTCTAAGAGGGTGAACCTGCTTGTAATCTCTGCATGTCTGTCTTCCTTCGTCTAGGCTTCATTCTTGAGAAGTTTCTCACTTGATTAGTGACTTTTTAAACGTTTCTTCTGAGATTCAGTCTTTCTTCCTTTACTGCCGCAGTTTCTATTACTACAGTCATGTGCTGTGAACTTTAAAGGGGAAATATATATAAAATCATTTCTTCTCCATCCAAAAAAGTATGCCGATACTTACAATGGCAGCTTTTGGTTTATGCGTTTTACCGGACCTTTCCACACCGAATCAAAAAAAAAAAAATCCTAACCAGGGTAACTCTTGTCAGCAGTAGCAGGAGGGAGAGGACTAATGCAGAGAAGACAAGTTTTTTCAGTCTTCATATCTAAACTAGAATGACAGCCTGGCTACGCTTGTGCTACACACAGCGGTAAGTATGTTAAGAAATGCTCACTGCAAGTAAAGATTAACCACCCTGGAGAGAATTCCTAGTTTTGGGGTTACGTCTACCTGTCTTACGGAAATGTTTAGCTTATGCTGTCCAAACATACTGGAGAGGCCAAACTGAGGTGGAAAAGACTTTGGAGAGTATTTATTGGGTTATTAGCTATGGAGCTGGTCGTTCAATCACTTCCATAGCACATTTCTCACGTGTTTAATGTGTGTTTAGCTGAAGTATGAATTGAAGGATTAGTATCACATTATAAGCAGGCTACCAGACACAAAACCCAGGAGGGGTTTAGTACTTGCCCAGCGGCTGGCTTCTCCCATTCAGGAGGAAATGTACTGAAAGACACTATGATGTTGCATTCAATTGTTTATTTTATTTTTTTACATTTTATGTTTAAAAGGATGAATTTTTCACTTCATTTTCATGATAACAGAATACAATAGTCTGAGGTGACAAAAGTATCCAATTAAGTTGACAGTGATAGGAAAGTCATAACACTAATTGCTTTGATAAGTGTATACAAAGCAAATGAAAACAACTAAGGGTGTAATAGCCTTATTGTTGGGAGTGGCTGGCTGGCTAAAAATACTGGTTGTTAATCTTAACTTTGTTCCTCTTATTTATCAACTGTGATCTGCTTTTTTGGAACTATTGCTTGTCTTCATAGAGAACCAATACACATGCCCTTCAGTTTGCCAGCTTGTGCCAAGTTGCTCATGGACAGTGCTTGCCTTCTGGTTGCTGTTGATAACGTAGGAGAAGTGATTTGCTGGTCTTATATCAAGACTTAAGCTGTATCAACCTCTTCTGAAGAGAAAAAAAAAAAGGAAGAACTTAAAATGTCGTCCTAAGAATAAGGTTCTGTGCAACTTAAATAATGTCTGTTGCTCTGGAATGGGCTGGATTGCGTGCGTCTTTTCACCATCAAGTACAGTTTTCTTCTAGTTGTTTCTAGTAGACTGCTGCTCTTCCAGATGGCTTTCTCTTATTAGTGGGAAAAGAAGTCATTCATTCACCTGATGTGATTTCAAGCAATGGCTGTCCAAGACAGAGCTTCTAAACATAGAGCCACTGAACTGAGCACTGCCCTGAAATGGTTAATATCAGACCTCCAGCTCATGTCAGCTACTCTTTTGGGTTTTTTACCCTACAGAAATTGCCATTATGCACCACCCAATAGTAAGCTCAGGAGAAAAAAAAAAAAGACATAGAAAAAAAACATTTCTGCTGCATCTGAGCTGTTTCATTTAGGGGAGAATATAAAAAGAAAAAGCTCAAAGGCAGTTCTGCTCCACTCCCAGTGCATAGCACCTCCTGTCACTCAAGCCATCCTTGTCTTCTTTCAGCTGTGCTCTCCTGCCCTGCCCTGGCACACTGGCCCAGACTTACTAGGAAAAAATTGCTTGGAAAGAGTGTATTTAAGGGATTCCTTTAAAGAGCTAATTTAATAAATTGCAGGGAGCTGCTCTTGGCTACAAGCTGAAGGTGTATGAGGATTGAAGCAGAGAGCTGCTTTGAGTGCCAGAAGTGGCTGTTCCAAGGAAAGCAGAGCAGAGGTTTTATTAACACCATCTTTTTTACCCAAAGGTGCCCATTAGCATAGACAGTGACAGGGTATCATTTAAGAGGCAGCTATGCTTATCACAAACAATACACTGTTTGTTTCTGCTGTCTTTAATGCAGACACAGCCACAGGTTCATCTCTTGTCCTCCTTTGTGAATTCTCTCAGTACAAAAGGGTATTTTGCTGAAACCTTCAGCAGCAGGCTGGGTTTTACTGGTGAAGGAGGCAGTGTGCAACGAGAGCCATTCTCTCTTGCATTCCTCCTGAAACTAGTTAAACTATCTGGCCAAAGATTATAGAGGAAGTGAGAGTTTACCACCATTTACCAGAATACTGCTCACTACATGTGTTGTACTTTGAGTACTAACACTGTTGATCAAATTAATTGCTCCATGGAATTATTTCATTTTCAGAAGAGGAAGACTGCTTTAAAAATATTTAGCCAACAGTCTTTGAAATTGCAAATATATGTCTTTCCGATAATTCTATAAAACTTTTGGAAAACTACTATGCATGTGAAAAGTATTTATTTTATAAAAATCTCTCTGAGCATTTAAACTAACAGGCAGTTTAAATAAAATCAGCAAAGTGAGAAAAGTCGGTATCAGTCATTGCAACTATTTGTCAAACAGGATAGAACTGAATTCAGTCCAGCCATATTCTTGAGAAAAGCAAGAAATTCTTCTTAAGAACTCAGAAAATGATAAGTAGATAAATTTGAAAAAGCTCTGATGTTATCTTTCAAAGAAAAATTCCTGCAAACTTAAGCATTCCCCTTTGCCTATGTTAACGCTACAAATAACTAACAGTAACATTTTCAGATTATTGTTGGCACACTTCTGAATCTGCTAAGTGCCCAAATGTGGGATGCAATATGTGACAAAAACCCCAAAAGTAAGAGACCTGCAAAATTCTACATGCTGAAATCCTAAAAGTTGGGAAGCTTTGTTAGTGCACCATGAATATAAACTCATTTTATGCTTCGCTATTTCTGCTGACAATTTCTAAAATTGGAATTAATTAAAAGAGGAACTGTAGGTATTGTAGGGACTTTTGAGGATGTGGTGGATACAGAAAGAGATGATTGCAGGCTACTTGCTTATTACTTTGCAGAACTCCAGTAGCAATAGACCTGTTGCAATAGCAATAGTCTTCTCTTAGTTATAAATACTAACACAAGATGTAGATACGTCTTCCATAAAAAAAGAAAAAAATAAAAGAAATACTAAAGCAGTCTTGAGAAGATCTTGAGATTTGGGCATGAATAATTCTAAATGAATGCCAAGAGTCTTGGACAGATGGACCCCAGAGAAAACACTGCTGGTGGTTACGTCATCTTCAGATCTCAGAATGTAAAGCAGGAGTGTGTGAGCTGACTGTTGCTGCTCTGCTGGATCATAGTGTTGGATATAGTCTCGGAAATAGCAGCGCCCTAACCATTTGAGGTTAAATTTCATTATTTGGGATAATAAAAGCAAATAGGAAGCAGGTGCAGAAACCTGATCAGACATGGTACATGTTTATTCCGGTCTGTACAAAATGTACAAAATGCGAATAGCTGACTTCATCATCAACTAAATTTTCTAAATGTGCTTTAAAGCTAAGTAGTGCATGCTGCAAGAATCAAGGAGGGAGATGGAAAAACTGCAGGTGAGCACCATGAGGTCTGCAACAGTCACAGAACTTGAAAACCCTGCGAACCAGTGTTGCTCTAACAAAGTCAAACATCAGGGTATTGTCCTTCACTTCACCTCCAGTGCATCGGAGCAGGTTTTGGAGCACACGATATACATTCTCACCATACAGACTCCTGCTCAGCTCCCCTTACTGCCAGGAAAATGCCATCTTAACAAGGTTGATATACAGCAATTTATCCATAGCATTCAGACACAGAAGCATAATAGGCTTTTCTGAAAAAAGGCATGAAGGACCAATGACAGCAGTCGCACGTATCTTTCAACATTCACCAGTATTCAGGAACCACCAAAAAGCACAATTTATAGTTATCCCCAGTGATCATTGTGCAGTTGGTTTATTTTAATATTTGGTTTTAGTGAATTTATTAAACCCCAATTGTTTATACAGAAAAACATGGTGAAATATCGTGTTCACGTGCAAATTCCCTCTGGGCTATGGTCGCAGCAGGAGTAGAACATAGCAACATATCATAATCAAAACCATCATACAATTAAACATCACTCACTAATACAGAACTGTACAGCTGGAAAACTACTGCTGTCCTTGATGAACTTTCCTGAATGTGTTGTAACATTATTCTATGACTCTGGCTGCAAAAAGCAGATTTTGCTGATTTCCTTAGATCGGAATAAATCATTGGCAGTTGAAAGCTTGAATCTAAAGCTGTGCTGGTGATTGATAGTTATATGAGGCTTAATTAATGCAGACAAAAAGGGAGCTTGTTTCTCTGGCAGTTTAATCTTAACACCTTAGGGTTTCCGTGTCTTTGTTTCTCCCTTCAATATTCTTCTGAGTGAGTAATTTTTTTTTTTCATTGTTTTGTTGTATCCAAGTTGTAGTACAGCTGTTTCCACATAGGCAGTGCAGCTGCCATGATTGTGATGGAGACCTCGTGACTGTCCAAGACAGTCTCCTCCACCTCCACCCTGCTCTTCCTCCTGCCTCCTCTGAGCTTAAGTAGTCACAGCTAAGGCATGTAGGCATGTCAGCTTAATTTCCATACATGCACTTGGGTGCCTCTCTGATCTGATCTGCCTTTTTACATTTGTTTTAAGTTAGAATAATTTCTCACCCTCCTGAAATATAATAATTTCCCACTGAAAATGAATGACAGTTACTGTAAACACACTATTTTTAGATGCTTTTCTTAAAGCTTTTTTCCGTCTGTACTCTTATACCTCTTGTAACGCTACAGGAAGCTACTGAAACTGGTTTTGTCCTAGAAACTGTCAATTTGGATGTCAAATGATACCAGCCTGTGTGAGCTACTGGCCCCCGTCAGGATGGCAAGCACTTTTTAAAAATTATTTGATTAAACCTAAGTAAAATTACTAGAGTTTGGGTGGGTTTTTTTTCTATACTGGGCTGACACTTAAAATATTTTATCCCATCCCATTCAACATGCCATTTACCACAAGATGAAAAGTCACAGTATCTGGTACTTGTAGTAAAAGGAAAGGATATGAAAGTCTTGATTCCACACTGGAAATGGTGCTGTGACCTCTGCGTTACCCAGTGGCTGAGGAAGTCAACAGGACATCCAGGTTCAACTTTCTCTTCTGCATGACAAAATATGCGCTGATCTTGCATTTCCAAAAAAGTTCTCTAAACACAAAGCTAGAGGATATTCACAAGTGTGCCAGTCTGTTCTGTTGATATTTAACCACCAAATCTTTCATGTTTATGTGTTAATTGATTTAGGAACTGACAACTGCTCCTCTTTACGTAAACAAGACCTCTTACCACCATAGTATAAAGCCATTCTTTGACTCAGCGAGTATTTATTTTCTTTAAAATGAAACGGAGTGCACCAGAAATGCTCGATGGTGGTATCCTTGGTGTGCAAGAATCCCGTGAAGATCCCTGCCATGGCAGGAGGCATTCATTCTCAATATCCTGCCTTTTCCTTCTCAAGAACTGTATAGCCCATGCAATTTTGTGATTGCCCCTCATTCTTTTTTTCTCAGGATCACCATCAGAAACAGAGCCATCAAATTTCCATGATTACAGAATTGTTTAGATTAAATATCTTAATCCTTCATCACCATAGGTTTCCATGGTTAGTGCTCTGTTCTCGTTGGTTTTTATCATGTTTTTCATTCCATCTTGGAAGCAATAAAGAGCAAGATAGATTCAGGCTGGGCCACAGAGCAATCAAACTGAATGACAAGCAATGTTGCCTACTTGAGAAGTGCAAAAGGTCTGCTTGGCTGCAATTTGAAACAATCTGCCTCTTGAATTTGTGATCATGGCAGTCTCATATTCTTCTAAACCCTCAGTGATTAGTCTTCTATGAGATTAGCTTAAAAATCCTATAATCTGGAAAAAAACCCCACCATTTTGAGTTCTTATTTTTATTCTTCTCTGTTGACCATCTTGGATACTCTATGATCTGCTTATTATTATTACATAAAAATAGAGGCTGGAAATATTAGTTGTGTTTTTTGTTTTCTATTTTTACGGAAGCTGAGTCTTATAGTTCAGTTATATAGTGAATGATATTATTCACACGGCTCCAAGCGATATAGCTTTAAAAAAAGAAAAAGCACTCTATATTACAAGAGTCATGATACCATTGTGTAAGTTACTAATTCTGGTATCCTGTGGTATTTGAATAATGGAAAGAAAGATGAGTTAATGATTTTAAAAACTTTTTTGTTCCTTTGTCTTTACCAGTGACTTAGAGACTAAATGCTACTGGAGCTGCTAGTACAGTTCCATATGGGTTTCCAGGCAACTATGGGGAAAGGATGCATATATTATACATTCTGCATTATGCATCAATTATTTAATCAAAAGTTCAAAAGGGCTTGATTTAGCATATTCCCTGCAGACAAATCCTTCATAAGGATTTTAGTCTGTAAGTGTTCACTCACAGCACAATATCCTGAAAATGGGTTCAGATTTTCTTTTCTTTTTCTTTTAACTGTAAAGTTTATTAATATGCTTGACAGATCATAATAGCTGTTAGAGAGCTGACATATAACCTGTATATTTGGCATATTCATTGAGGGACTACTATTCAGCCTTTTCTTCAATGTTAGCACGAAGTGTACTGTTACTACATAAAGGGGTTGTGGTATCTCAGATGTCCCTGAGTATTTGCTCTTAAAGGCTACCACTGCAAGTCTGTCTCATACACGGTCAATACAAGAACTATCAGTGGATATTTGGAATTCATTTTAATGTCAAAAAGAGTGAACCAAACAAGGATATGTATCTTAAACTCTCACATTTCCATTTGCTTAGAGATTGATTTTTCAAACATACCCATGATTCCAGGCGGCTCCTGTTAAAAAATGAGTTGCAGAAGATTGTCAGATAATATTATTTTGTCCTTTACAGAGGAAAATGACTGAATTGGCTTCCTTTGAGTCAGAAGTCGACAGACACGTAGACTAGGCCACGTCCCAAGTATACCTACAGGCTGCCCCCTGCTACACAGGTTGCTCAGCCCTGCCTCGATGCAGACAGCTTTTGTAATTGGATCATAGCTGAAAATCTCTTCTTACTGACTTCCTGAACTCTGTGAAAACTGCTGTTCACTGTGCTATTTCTGATGGCTTTCCTGATGTAGGTGGAAGGTTGGACAGTCTGTTCAGTTCCCCACTGATGTCTCTGAGCATCTGCTTCGGGTAACAGGCGTCAGTCACCTTTGTCTGGCAGGCTTTGGATTAGTTACCCAAAACCAGAAAGTTTCTGCATCTTATTTCACATTGGTCCTCCTAACTAACAGTTCAAACAAAAGAAAAAACTTATTATTAGCTTAGTACTCTACTAGACAGTCTAAAAATCACAAAATATATGCAGATACACAATGTCTCAGAAACAAACATACCTTGGCGATCACAGGATCACTGTATCTTCTGAGGGATGCTGCTTCTTCACGTGAGAGTTTTTTCTTCTTTCACCCTCTTGTTTTTCTCATTAAACTGTAACTGTGTTTTTAAGTCTCCTTCATCATTTCTCTGTCCCTTCTTCAGCTTCATGTCATTATCTGTGGCATTTGCTTGATGTCTGACTTCTCTGCAACCCTTATTCTCTTGGCTGTTCTCTCCTTTCCTGTTATCCTCTTGGCTTCAAGCACTTTCTTCAGGCAAACCTTCTCTTACTTTTGAGGCTTTGTTCCCTTTCCCTGGGCTGTTCTGGTCTGTCCTGTTTGGGGATCTGCCTGGGCCTGTCCTGATGTGAGCACCTCCATAATGTGCTAAAGTGCATTAAGCAGTGTGACTTAGTGTCGTGTGTTGGTCATTCTCATATTTTTTTGCCATATGACAACATATGTATGTGAAAAAGGGGAAAAAAAGTAAGAAATCCTTGGAGTAGATCTCAGTGAGTTTGGTGATCACGGTCCTTTGTTCCTAGGGAGCTTCAGTCCGTCGTCTTGAACCAGCTCTGCCTCTCTATTCTGGCCTTAAAGCAGTAAGCCTTGAGGAGTCATACATGAGCTCAGTCCATGCATGTTTTCTGTAGAGAGTAAAGGACAGTTTTTACGTCCTTGCAGAAAATTGTTTTCCTGAGAAGATAAGCTGCAGCATTTTGCCCTATCTGTGTGTTGTAGCATTACATTTTCCACTGCATCTGCTGAGTTGGGATTTTTGCTGACTTTTTTTTGCCCTGTCCTGGTTTTCACATTGTCACTCAGCTCTGGAGAATGAGTAGGCACTACACAGCTTTCCTCCACCTTAACCACACAGTCTGCACCATCTTCCTGCCTAAACAGTGATCTCTGTCACAGCCTCACATAGACAGTCTGATCTGTCTCTAGCCCTTCCTTGTTCCCTTTCAGCCTCTGTCTCCAGTAACTTTTACAAATAAACCTGCTGTGGAGCCAGCAGGGACACTGGCTGTCTGTGGTGAACGTTCTCAGCAATTATGGGCTTCTTCAGGTTGAAGACAGCAGATAGTCCACAGAAGGAAAATCAAGAGTGTGGGACCTGACATAATTTTTACTATAATTCTCTCCTTTTGTAATTCCCAAGGTGTCTTTTTTTCCATGTTCATTTGTTTTCAGAGTTACATCACAAGTTAGTTTGTGCACCTCTAACAATATAAATCAACTTCGTAACACCCGGAATATTCAAAGAGAAACTTTTGCTTAACCATTATGATATTTTTACCCACCAGCTGCACCTAGTATTATTTTCTGTAAGTCTTAGTGGAAGATTTCATACAGCATATATCTGGTGTGCTAGGACAAATTGTGAGAACAGAAGATGTTGGCCATAAAAATAATTTCCTGCTTTTGTAAGTGTGAAGAGACTGCACAATATAATGTCCTCAGTGTGCGTTCTTATTAATACAGTTCTGGGACTCTACACAATGAACATTCAGCTTCCTGGCATTTATGTTTGTGATATACAATGGCTTTATAGAGGCAGTTTTCCTTGTGCTGAATTAAGGCATTCCTAGGCTGAATCCAGACTGAAATATATCTGTGATATTGTTGTTGGCCGCAATGTCTTTGGCCCCTTACTGAGCAAAGTGTGGGCTAATTCCACAAGTTCTGTGTGTGCTCAGCCTTTTCTTCGGTCCATGTGGATGGATAGATGGATGTCTCCTTTCCTGACAGAAAGTAAATTGAAAGTAACTCTGTTGAACTCACTGACATTACTATGGCACAAAGGAAGGAATGAATCAGTCTCTCGATGTATATTGTTTGAGGAGGTTGAACTCAATTTCTGATAAATGAAGCCGACACTAGTATCATACTGCATCTCTTGTAAAGGTGCTGATCTTCCCCAAGTCTAATTTTCCACATTTCATTCATCTATATTTTGCCTTGAAACTCTTATTTTGTCTTGGATTTGTAGGATATCTTTAAAGACTGCGTGTGTAAAATAAAGTATGACAGATAAGTGGCCATGTACATCGAGACTCTTACTCCATCTAGGGGCCCTGACAACATCATTAAAGAACTTCTGTCGCACAGGGGAGGAAGGATAGATGTGTGGGACTTCACCCAAGTCCCATTTATCTGTCATTTTACATTCTGCAGTCTTATTTCCTTTCTCATTGTTGCTGATTGTCGAGCTATGTTTGTATCAACTGGAGATTTTCTTCTTTTCTTGACCTGTTCTTCATACTTGTTTCCTTAAGAGATGTGAAGTTTTAGTGTGTGATATTGCAAGTTGCTGCAATGGGAGCCACTGCAGTTGCCTCCTGGTATGGGCATCATGGTTACTGAGCAAATGAGCTGGGGAACTGGAGCACTGAGTGGTTCTTGCAGAAGACATTGCTTTGAATATGAATAATGGCAGGAGGGCAAATATGGAACGATTGTGTGAACACAAAGCCAGAGTTTAGTCAAATATTCTCTACAGTTTCTCTGAATGAGATATTGTCTACTCAAATGAATATGATACCCCCCAAAAAAGGATCTCCCAGATACCAGGATCCATCTCTCCCTATCTCAAAGCTGATTATAGCTCAAATCCCAAAAGATTTTGGGGCAAATAAATCCTGTTGTTTTCAAATGTAATAGGTGTTTAAATACCTATGAAAGCTTGAACCTATGGCAGTAATTAGCACCTCCATTACCAATCTCAACAAAAAGTTAAATAATATTAGAGTCTGAACTGTCCTTATGACTTCAGGCATAAGATGCTTTTTCACCAGTCCTGCGTGTCACATGAATGCTGTACTTCATAGCAATGCTCTTGCTTTTAACAGCTGAGGTTGATACTGGGATTTTGTCCCAGAAACCCTCTGGATTGACCCACACTTTTCAGAGGAGAGAAGTTTATGCCATCACTCTTTAGTATGTTTCTTCTGTTCGGGAGGTGAAAAATGCAATTCTGGTATCAGGCAGTTTACCCAAGCATTAGGTTCAGCTTCAGTATTTCTCTAATTATTTTTAATAGATGAAAACATTATGGGCCAAATTCAGTCCACTTTACAGAAGAAATTATTTAAATTAATAGAAGAAGGATTAGCTTAAGAATATGCATATCTGTAAAATATCACATCTTTTATATTCAAGGAAATGCACAATTCATGTTTCATCAGTATTCTGTACCTTGTGTTGCTGTTTACAGTCTTGCCAACCCTAAATGATTAAAAAAAAAAATTAAAGAACACAAAATAACCATGGATCAAACTCTGAAAAACAGGAGATGTGCCAAGCAGGGTTTTTGTCTTCAAGCAGTGCTAAATGTATAATAGGTTCTCATTCTTTTTCACTGACCTTTGTGATATGACTGAACCTTAAAGGTTGACAATGTAATCTCAACTTGTTTTCTATAGCCATGAGGGAAGAAATTGTTATAAAGAAGTGTTAAATTGTGTATTCTCTTGTCATCACAAGCTATTTTTTAAAGAAAACAGCAGTTAATATGAGATTGGGATTAATACCCTGTATCCTCAGAGCTGGTAAGATATACTGCTTCAAAATTAATGAAAAATATAAATAACCCAATTTGTTAACATTTGCATTCACTTTACACTTGCTTTTTGCTGGTAACAGTGCCAAAGCAAGCTGTAGTCCTCTTGTGGCATGGGGAGTTTTTTAGGCGGGATAGAGGGAGCTGGCAGCGGTTGTATCAAAGGAAAAAAAATGAAGTTATTTAAGAGAGAAAGATGTAGCATTAGTCAGACTTGGCATTTGAAGAAACATACTTCTGGAGGAGATTTTATCACTGTAATGAGGACATTCAACATGAAGACATTCTGCCCTTTCCACCTCACAGGTTTGGCGCAGTTTGCCATGTGATCACCTGTATAGGACATCCACACTGCCAAATCTCCAAGCACATGTCTTGATTCAACTAAATACATAGACAAGGGCATTTTCTGGAGGCAGCGGTGGGGATGCACACAGCCTTTGATTTGTGTTAGCTCACTTGTCATTGTGCCAGGCGAGAGTTAAAATGTTACATAGCAAATGTGTGCTGCATTTACTAAAATATACCCAGTAGTGCCATCCTGTGGTCAGGACTACAGCTACCAGAAGGCTGGAGCACCGTGTCCCGCTTGTTTTCTAAAAGCTGGTTTGTCTTGCGTTGTTACACACAATCCGAGTCGTGCCGGGCTCTAAAATGACAGTTTTCTTCTCATATGTACAGTCATTTCTGAACTTCTAGTTCCCGGGAGGGTTGGGATATGGCTTTTTCTTCTCTCTGGAAACATTTTTTGAAAGTGTCCATAATTCAATTTCTGTCACCAGATCTATAACAGAGAAAACTCTGAAAATCAACTCCAGATACAGTATCACCCAGCCCTGGAGATGTTTTTAGCCACCTTTTGGGAGCGCAGAACTTCCTCCTAATATGTGGTTTGCTGTAATATAGTGCAGAAGAGTTACATTTCATTAAAAATTTGAAATGCTGTAATTTTACTAATTGAAATATGAACTCAGATGTGAGGCAAATTGACCTTATTTTAAGACAGATGAGAAAGCTGTTGTGTATCATACATATTTAGTAACCAAGTTTTGTTACCTCATATCCCCGTGAATTCTTTGGCTAATTTAAAGCTGACACTTGCAAAACCCATTTGAAGGAACTATTTCAGTCAGACTGAGGCCTGATCACACAATGCCTCAAATAAAGCCTTTCTCATTAAAATAGTATTATGCTGGGATAGCAAGAATAATAGAGGTGCATAATCTAGGATTACCATTGTCTGTTGTGGGGGAGGGATTTATAAAGTTTCTGGCTATGGAATACATGTAGCAACAGGTCTGTTATTTACACATTGGTCTTTAATTCATAAATTTGATTAAGTCTTAAAACAAGAAAATTATGGATTTAAGCCATGTGGCTTACTAGCAACAGTGCAGACTTTTGATTGAGTGGTCTTTCCTGGTTGTCATCAAAATATTAAGAAGCTTAGAGTTAGATTTTTTAAATTATTTTATAATGTCATACTTCACTTTCAGCATTTTGAATAAATGATTTCAAAGCATGTTTAAAAAAAAGGAAACACTTTCCCAGCATCTGGATGACAAGTAGCTGACAACAGTTTCCTAGCCCAGCACTCAGGCTGCCTCACCCACTGTTCCCTTTTGCAGAATCGACTGTCATTAGTGCTGCTGCTTGGGGAGACTGATGGCCTCTTCTGCCACCCACAGAGAGCCCTTCAGGCTTCAGTTAAATATAGGTGAGACAAAATAGGCAGGAACTGACAGCAGGGGAAGAAGGAACTTTTATTGTAAATTAAATTAATGTAAGAGAAGAATTTTACTGGAGATCTTTACATACTCTTACACCTTGGTGGATTTGTCAGGTACCATACTAAATGTAAAAAGACCTCATTTCAGTGTATTGTTAGCCTAATGGTTATTCCTCATTAGTGGCACTTGGCCAAGTTGACAGACACTTCCAACAGGCCATGTTTGTTTAATATGCTGTAGTGATCAGGATCTCAGAAAGTTTTAGAATAGCTCATTTTTCCTTCTGGGCAGAACAGTAGGTGAGGATACAACAATGCAAGCCCAGGTATGTGGACAGGAGAACCTTTAAAACTTTTCCCCAAAATTTTCGTTGCCTTGCTTGTAGACATCATGTCCTGCAGATTTCCAGACACCCAGCAGCCAGGTTTGGCAGCCACTCAGAAATGTCTCCTGTGCATGCAGTGTGCAACTTGCTGGCATGTGCACTGAGAAGCCAGCTCCTGGTGGTTGGGACATCACTTGTCCCATGTGGTATCGCGTGGACCGGTGATCTGCATGGATTCAGTGAGTCCAAATGCAGCTGACTTACTCCATGTGCACAGTAGTTCAGAAGAAAGAAGTTTCTGTTGGCTGGTCTGGATGTTTAGTTCCTTATCCAGGCACTCCTCCTCACTCTGGGTGTCCACCATTGGGGTGGGCAGGTAGAAGTGGGTGGCCTTAGTCCAGCTTCCCGCTGAGCCAGTGCGTACCACACACCCGCGCACTATCACAGCAAAGGCAAAGAGGTGAGGAGGAGGAGGAATGCCTGCAGCTGACAGGGGACTAAATGAAACCATGACCTCCCTCTGAGATCCCTTGGCATTCCAGGGAAAGCTGGAGGGACTGTCTGAGTACGCAGAGTGCCGTGAAGGCCCTCTGTACACCTCACACAAAACCTCTTGAGGATGTGGAGGCCTCTTTCCCAAGCATTCAAGGGACCTCAAGGCAGGCTCTGTGGTTTTTTGTTTATTGCATGTGTGAGAAAAGGGACTTGGAGCACAGCACACTTGAACAACAGCTTTAGAGAAAAATCAGTAAGGCCACACTGATTCCTCTCCAGTAAGAGTTATTATATGTTTCTGCAGTATAAGTTCATGATTAGACAAGGACATCACAGAACCACAGAATCACTGAGGCTGGCAAGGACCTCTGGAGAGAGCAGGGTCAGCTAGAGCAGATTGCTTAGGGCTGTGTCCAGTTCAGGTTTGAATATCTTCAAGGATGGAGACTCCACAGCCTCTCTGGGCAACCTGTCACAGTGTTTGACAAACCCTCACAGGGAAAATTTATTTCTTATGTTTAAATGCTTTCCTGTATTTTGATTTGTGTCCATTTCCTTCTGACCTTTCACTATCCTTTCCCTGAGAACAGTCTGGCTCCATCTTCTTTACTCCCTTGCATCAGATGTTTATAGACTTTTATAAAGTCCCCCTGAACCTTCCCCCATGTAGGCTGAATAGTCCTACCTCTCTCAGCCTCTCCCCATATGGCAGTTGCTCCAGTCCCTTCATCATCTTCATGGCCACTTGCTGGACTTTGGACCCAGCACTCCAGCTGTGTCACCAGTGCTGAGTAGAGGAGAAGGATCACCTCCCTTGACCTGCTGGCAACGCGCTGCCCAATGCAGCCAAGGAGGCTGTTGGCTGCCTTTGCTGAAAAGGCGTATTGCTGGTCAGCAGCCAGCCTGTACTGGTACATGGGGTTATTCCTTTTCACGTTCAGGACTTTATATTTCCGTTTGTTGCACTTCATGAAGCTCATGTTTGCATATTTCTCCAGCCTGTTGAGGTGCCTCTGAGTGGTAGCCCACCTCTCTGGTGTATCAGTCACTCTTCCCAGTTTTGTATCAGCTGCAAACTTGCTGAGAGTACACTCTGTCTCATTATCCAGGTCATTAACGAAGGTGTTAAACAGTTTTGGCCCCAGTATCAAGCCTAGGGGTATACCCCTAGTGACTGACCTCCAGCTAGATTTGGTGCCACTGATCACAAGATTTTCAGCTAATCTGTTCAACCAGTTTTCAGTCCACCTCACTGTCCACTTATGCAGCCCACACTAACTAGTTTGCCGTTGAGGATATCATGGGACACAGTGTTGAAAGCCTTGCTAAAGCCAGAATAAAGAACATCCACTACTCTCCCTTGTTCCTTGAGGTAGTCATTTCATTGTGGAAAGCAAAGAGTTTGGTCAAGCATGTTTTTTCAGTCATAAATCTGTGCTGACTGTTTCCAATCACCTTCTTGTACTTAACATGCTTGGAAATGGCTTCCAGGAGGATTTGCTCTATCCCCTTTCCAGGGACTGAGGTGAGGTTTTAGTTCACTGGATCCTTCTTCTTGCTCTTCTTGGAAATAGGAGTGACAGTGGCTTTCTCACAGCCCTCAGGAACCTTCCCCAATTGCCACAGCCTTTCAAAGACAATCGAGTGGCCTCGCGCTGACATCAGCCAGCTGCCTCAGCACTTGTGGATACATTCCCCATCAGGTCCTATGGACTTGATTATGTCAGTCTGTTTAAACATCCCCTGACTGGATCCTCCTCCACCGAGGTTGTGTTCCTTGCTCCAGACTGTCCCACTTGTTGCAGGGGCCTTTGTCTTGAAGATGAAGCTTACCAGTAAGCCTTGCCAAATTCAACTCCAGGCAGGCAGTCTTTGAGAAGACTTTGATTTTTGCAAAGAAGTAAATGTTGTCAGTGGTTACTCTTGGTTATCAATATATCATCCTCTTACAGCTTTTCATACTGTTGTATGGGTCTAATACACACATTTCTAAAAATTAAAACATTTGGGTATCAGAATAACATGGCAGTAAATATTCTGAATATTTCATTAATTTCTTCTTTAAGCTTGCAGGATTTACTCACCAATCACTGTATCTACAAAACCTAGAAATCAAATGAAATAGCAAGAAGATGCAGTGAAATACATTTTGACATTAACAAGTTCAAATATGTGCTGACAAGCTAGAAGTCCACCAGTCTTGCTTTCGGAAAACAGTGGTGACCAGCCCAAAACCTGCAGAGCATTCGGAAGTGGCCAAACAGACACAAGGCTCGATGGATCGGCTGCCTAGCGGGTGCCCAGCTATGCTAGAAATCACTGGGCTGTATGAGCTGCGTCTGGCAAGGGAGGTAGACAAGGAGCCCAAGAGACGTGGGAGCAGGAATAGGAACGTACAGGACATTTCCAGCTACAGACTGAGCGCAGGTTCAGATATTTGGGCAACGAGTAGCCTGGGTGTGCCAGGCCGTGTAGGGTGACAGCTGTCACCAGACGTACCCAGCCAAAGAGTTGAGTACCTCATTTTAGCCCTGAGCAGAGGCAACACCCTGGTACATTTTCTTTTTCATGTAATTTGGCAGCCACAGAGCGTGAAAGACTGCAAGCCATTGTAGCTGGCACGTCGATCTGGGTAGTGGTGGGATGTGCAGATAAAGCTTTTGGTGATCATGCTACAGCCGACTGATTTGAGGGGCAGCTTGGCCACAGACAGGTGTAGTTTAGAGGGAGAACGTGCCTCCCTCAGTCCTCCGTTACCCACCTGGCAGCAGGAGAGAGGGAGCCAAACAGAAAGTGTGAGTAACTTCCCAGGGCTTCATAGCAGTGGCAATGACAAATGGCTCCAATGCCCTGATTTGTGATGGGTTCATAGATTCTAATCAAAAAAAGAAGAATTGTCTAACATATTTTATAATATTTTTAGGATTGTTAGACAAGGAAGCATAAATCTGTCGCTTTTAATGAAATCCACCTGAAATACCTGACATACATTCAAGTGCCATTGATTTCTAATGACAGTACTAGTATGTTTAAACTCAAGCATGTCTGTAAGAGCTTTGCTGGACTAAAATCTTAATGAAATGTATACTAAAATTTTGGAAATAATTTAAATTAATACTTCTTTAAAATTTTTTTGTGTATTCTCCAACAAAGGAAAATCTATCAAAGAGGAATTCTGTATCAGTTGGGCATGTTTAACCTAGATTTAGTTAGACCTACTGTATGTTAAGTAAATTTGAATTGATTATTAAAGCCCTAATTTAGTCGATTCCCTTGTTTGATTAAATGTAATCTCTTCTTCCTCGTCCATTTAGTAATAAATGGAAAGATAACATTGTAGAGTTCATGGTTCAGGTGGAATACAAAAAATGCAGTAGAACAGATGAGGATTTTTGCATAAGTAGATCCATTTAATGGTAAGAAAGCTTAAGCACACAGGCTATTTTTAATTTTTTTTTTTTTTACTACCTAGAAGATAAACTTCCACTACAGTTTTCTTTTTTATGTTTGCTTAGGGCAACATCATTTCTTGACAACTGATGTTTGAAGTAATGTGCCTCCTTTGAGATTAGTGATATATCCAAGATTATCTGTATCTCACATCCTTTCCATAATTCTAAATCAACTGCGTGATGGAAAGAAGACTTCATTTTTTACTGCATAAATAAATTTTAATTTCTTTGCTTTGAGTTGAAAAAAAAAATGAGTATGGCCCATCTCTTCTCTCACACTTTGACTATTAAGATACTGTTACCTACCAAACAGAACATTACTAGTTGCAAGTAAATTAAAGTTACTAGTTACAATAAATTAAAAATAAGTTGGTTTCCTGCTAATGAAGAGACTAAAAAACGCTTGAAGAAAAGAGGGGGGGTCAAGATCAATAAAATAGACATACGCATTTATAGTAAACAACAAAATTTTGTCCTAAATTCTCCTTTCTCCAAATGTATCCAGAATACACCTCTTCCACAAATTAACCTGTTGACAGAGTTGTAGGTGATGGAATTCTGCACTGTAACTACTAATTACTCTTTTTCATCATCTAAGTAGTAAAAGGCAATAGGAAAAGAAGTTCTGAACACAGGTAGAGACAGAAGGGCAGGATGTAAGACTTCAAGGGTGTCCGAAAACATTTTAGTTTGAGGAAAATGTAAAACTCCTTTCAAACTGAACTAGCCATCTTTCATTCCCCCTTATATCCTGCAGAGAGGGACTGATCGATTCAGTTACAATGCGCTGGCAACAGGCAGTCTCCAAATGTTGTTTTAACAGCTGAAGGAGTCCACTGAAGGAAATAACATTTGTTATTTGGAGTGTATTTTCGTGCATTAATCTTAATTCTCTGCCATTCAGCCAGCGTCTCCTCCAAGTATGCATTTTTTGGTAACAATTGCTATGGAGTGAATGGCAGCCATCTGTAATGCTGTTCATCTGCGTTGTCCCACTTCTGTCCAGATACTGAACTTTATTTGCATTTGCTAATCACTATCTGTCACAGAATATGCTCAAATATGAAACACTCTATGACAGTGTTTAAATATTACTTAATGTCATGAAAGTTAGATAAGCAGACAGTGTTTGCCATAGAAGGTCTAATAATGCAGATGTTTAGCTTAGCTGTGACTTTAGAAATCACTTAACAGAAAATCTAAAGGGAAATGTATAGTTCAGCAATTGCTTGTAGAAATAATTTACATTTTTTTCAGGCAAATGAGGGAGAGCTTCTACACCTGGATAGCTGTGCTGTTTACAGAGTGCGAGGCCTGTCTGAAGGGTCCGTGAAGATTGGCTGGGCTGCATGATTTTGGATTTCCTTATACCACCCAGGTGCTAGATACAAGCAGCTTTTACGCCTACTGCCCTAGTGATCATCTGCTGACACTGAAGAAACAACTGACAGATTTCTGTAGTTTTACAGATCCATTTCAGAAAGGGCATCTTTCTCATGCTGAGGGATAATTTCCTTTTCAGAGGGAAATGTGAGTAAGGCAACAAAATTAGCAACAGCAATGAAAAGTTAAAACCAAACTTGTGGAGTTTTACTTTGTTGAGGGAATTTAAGCCAGGTTTTAGGAGAGCGAAAGCTCTCCTGCATCTGTAAGCTACTTTGTTTCACTGCAAACGCTACTTGTTAGCATCATAGTAGTATGTAGAAGTCAGATTCAGGGTTTTTTGGACTACATGTTGTGCAAACAAAGTAAGGAGATACTCCTTCAGTGAGATTAAAACAATCTCAGGTATGGATAAATAAATAAATAGGCATAGCAGGTATTATAGAAAATGGGTAGCAGAGAGGATGAAAATTAAAATGAGAGGAATGTAAGGTTATGCAAAGTTTGCAAGGTTGACATTCTGTTACTACATTGAAAAGACTACAGATAACATATTAGCTGTAGGCATAATTTTCTAATAGTACAAATGAACAGCGTGAAGCTTGCAGAGGCCTGTGTTTTACTCTGCCTTTTCCAGTGTTGATAGTTTGATTTGGCAGTATGATATAATACATAAGAGTCTGCTTACTAGGTGAGTAAACGTAAAAAACCCAGGATTTGAAGTGATCAGTGGGACACTATACCCAGATGTAATCTGCGCGAGGTTAAGCGATGCAGTGTAAGAGGCTGTGACTATGACAGGATCTGGTAGTAGCTGATACAGATTAAAGTATTTATTATTCATATTTTATATAAAACCTGAATTATTCTATGCCATGTAGTAGTCAGAACAGAAAAGACATCTTTTCTTAATGTTTAAGGAGCAAGGTGTGAGATTCATCTCAGTTAACTTTACCAGCTCTGAGGTTACATGTCTCATGTAAACTTGTCGCTTTAGGCTTTGTCTGTAGTCAGTGAAGAAATATGGGCACCTTCAAAGCACTGTTCATCCCACCTGGCTCCAAACAGCTGCTTTAAGGTGCCTTTTTCTTTCCCTGACATTAGAGGGAGCCTTGATCACCAGCTGACAGTAGACATCTGATTTTTGACATTTAAATTTAGGTGGGTGAATTCTTGTCCATGACAAGTGACTTGAGTAAAGGCCAGAGACTTCAGTCTTTTGTACAGCAGTCTAACAAACTCTCCTTGTGATCTTGAGCTAGATATTTCAGCAGATATTTTCAAAATTAGTAGATGTTGTTAAATGTCTGGCTCTTGTCCATCTTCTGTTTCCTCCTCCACTTTCCAGACTCTGTAGAGAGATTTGAAATTCATGAATAAAATGCAAAATAAAATAGTGCAGTAGAATTGTTGTTTATTCAGCTTCAAGTGGAACAAAAGTGTTTCTGAAAAAAAAAAAGCCCAAGTAAAATTATTTATAGTACAAATGCACAGCAGTTCCTTGAGACTAATATTTTATGGTGGGTGGGGGGCTGTGTAATTTCCAACAAGTGATTTTCTCAGTCTTGTGCCCTACCTTTCTGGCATACCAGTGAATATCAGGATAGCTTATGCGGCTTTCAGGTTAGAGTTAACACTGAAACCAATATTTTTTCTCTCAGATGTGTTAGTGTACTGATATTATTAGTCCCACGTCTGCTAGCCTCTGGATATTTCCCTTCCCAGGACCATCATCAAAACTAACTCTATATGACTATGTTATGAAAAATACAATATCAGTGGGAAAAAAAACAAAAACAACATGAAAATCTGACAGCCACATAGTATCAGTACTGGATCATGTGAAGAAAAAAGACACCAACCCCCAATGCAGCCTCATTCATTGGACCAGCTGTTTTCCTCCATGCTCTCTCATTCAAGAGTTTTCCACTACTAGGCTATAGCAATTAAAGTTAAATTGCTGCATGGAATTCATTTCTCACTGTTAGGGAGTCCGGATGTCTGGTTCATCCTCCGGGGATGTCCTTTTGTCAATGCTGGGGAAACCATCGTAGTTCCCTGCAACTGTGGAAGTAAACTAGATACACTCATGGTCAAATTGCTGTGTTTTTTCCTCCACTCTGATCAGGTGCAGGACTGCTTGAGAGGTACCCCCAAGTAGCTCTGATGACATGATTTGTTACCCTTTATATTCCCCTTTTCCACCACCACGCTCATGCACTCCCAGATAAACAGCCTGTCCCTGTTTATTCTTTACCCACTAGCACCAGTGTTGCTGATTTGACATCCTTATTCATATTTATGGTAGGGTTGCCCTAGTAATTTCTGCCTTGGTCAGCAGTGCTGTTAAGCTAGTACCCCTGTTTGTGCTGTTTCTTGGGTTGCTATCTTGTTAGTGTAGCCGCAAGTCAAGGTTAGCCATCCGCATATGCATTAGTCCCTTTTTGCTGTTTGCTGCGCCTGGTAATTTCTCACGCTGTTACAGTTCAGGTTCAACAGTGTGCACACATACCCTCATACCCAGAAGCCAGCCTGGTGCAACTGCTGGTGCAAACACCTTCTCCGTCATTTACTTGGTCTGAATTACCAGAGACGGCTCTCAGGGCCAGGAACAGCTAGACCTTGAGAGAAACATCACGCTTAACCTTCTGCTTTCTGCCTGCCCTTCCCCTCTTAATAAGGCCACAAAATACTTGCACATGTTGCTGCATCTTCTGGCATGTTGCTCTGTATTTCTTCCTTGGCTGCCTTACCGTGGTGACCCAGAGTGGGAAATGCTCATTAATCCTTCCGTCCTGGAGCAGACGGTGCCCTGCTTTCTGGTGACTTCTTCCACTCTCTGCCTTGCCTGGCCTCTGAGCCATGTGGAGGAGCTGCCCAGAAAGGGTCAGGCCATCTTCCTGGAGATCATTCATCTCCCCTTTACCCAGATTACCTCTGTAGCAACTTGACCATGAAAACTGGTTGAATAGGAATGGGCATGGCTGCATTACAAGGATTAGAGACCTATGCCAGATTTTTTACGGGCAAGCTTCCCCCAGCTAGAAGACAAAAAGGAAGAGTTCAGAGAGGTTGTACGCTTCACCCACCTGGCTTAATTCAGAACGACACTCTGAAGACAACCTGCCAGCATACAAGGTCACCTATAGATGTTTCCTTTTAATACAACGGTCAAATACATATTTAGGTGTCAGGATGGAACTGCGTCTTTCAGTTTTTGCCAATTATTTGCTAGGGAACAGCAAGAAGAAGTGGAAAAGTGCCTTATCTAGTGCCTGAAATAGTTGCTGCTGCTGTTCCCGCTCACCTGTATGGTGTGTCTTCCTCCTTGGGGTTTCACATGTGGTAGCAGGGCACTGGAGATTATTTTTTTCCTGCGGTAGAAGAAAAGAAACCCAATCTTAGGGAGAAAATCTAGACTAAGTAAAATGACAGTGTATGTGGTTTCATTTATCTATTATCAGCTTACATTTCCCTGCCATCAAACCATCATGTCACATTGCAGTCTGAGACAACGCCTGCAAACCAAGCAAGTAAAAATAAAATTTTGAGGATTAGAATTAAATTTCTCTATCCACAAAAAAATGCATCACCTTCCACATACAGATGGCTCTTGATATGTCATAAGACATATTGTCATGCTAAGTAATAAGAACTATACATTTGTTTCCCTGGTAAAAAAAGAGAATTTGCACCCTGAACCTCATGATTTGTTCCTTATTGACAGTTTAGTAGGATAGTAGGTAATACTTAAGATAAAAAAAATGGATGATTCTTTGAGTGCAGGTTTGAACTAGATCCAAATTTTGAATGAGTGTAGGGTATTTTTATTTTTGGCATGGTCTACCGCTTCTGGAAATGCCAATCCGCAGCAAGCCGATCATACTGCCACAGTAACAGGGGCAAACAAGATTTCTGTTTGGGTACAATATGAAGGGTGAGCAGTGACTGTCCTTTAAGCTGTCCTTGTAGGTAAAAACAACCCCCATGAAATTCAGCTTCAACAGGGACTTTATCAAAGAGAAAGATTTAACAAATCATTTGGCAAATATATTTAGAAGATACGAAATACGACTTTGGGATCGCTTTATTAAGTGTTCTTTGTTTAAATGTAGCTTGTCTACCCTGACTCAATTACAATTCTGTAAAATATTTTGCTTTCCATACAAAATGCTGAAAAGGATTTTCAAAATGTCAGTACGTGTGAAGCACTTAATATTCGTAGGATCTTCTGAAAAGCCCATCTGCTATGCAAATTAATATCTAAGAGTAGTTTCTGAATGGGGATTCATAGAGGCATGGTTCAGAAAAACAATTAGCATATGTTTACCTTCCAGTGATTTCCGTATAGATTTTTACTTGAATACTTTATGCAATGAGGAATGATTTCCCAAGCTGAAGCTGTACACGTTACAACTAATAATATCGATATATTGTTTGCTTATTAATGTTCCTCCAACAAGTTCAATTCTCAGTGGTGGAAAATAGATTCATTTGTTTAATTATTCATGAAACGTGTCCTATGTGATTGTGTTATCCCCCACCCTGTGGGATGAGGTGACTTTTTTTCTCAGTTGCTTTCAGGAGCACGTGTCCCCACTGACTCTTTCTGTCCTGTCCCCTAGTGCACCTTGTGGACATCTGGAATGTGATAGAAGCCTTGCGGGAAAACGCACTGAACAACCTGGATCCCAACATCGAACTGAATGTGGCTCGCCTGGAGGCTGTGATTTCAACTATCTTCTACCAACTCAACAAACGGATGCCAACAACCCACCAGATCAATGTGGAGCAATCCATCAGCTTACTGCTCAACTTCTTGCTAGCAGCCTTTGATCCGTAAGTTTGCCTTTCTTAGCCATGTGTGCTTCCCTCCTCTCCTGACTGGTGAAAGGATTTTACTTGCTCCAGAAATATCTTTGGAAAACAATTGAACAAGCTAAATTGTGACCCAAATAATGAGCATGTGAATAGTGCTAACTAGGGAGAGAACCTAAATTAAGGACCTCTGCTTTCCTTTCTGTCGAGCCAAATTCAGCACAACTGTGTTTTCATCCAGTTACTCAGACTTGTTCCAGTTTATATCAAAGAAGAATTATCTACAGAAACAAATTTACATCCACTTCTAATTTGCCTTGTTATTTATTGACACACCAGTGGCTGACACCACTGCAATGCCTCTGCAGCAGTGCCATGGGTTAATAGCTCATTATTTTGAAAGAGCTCATTTTCCTGCAAGTTCTTGCAGCTGTAAGCAATTTTTTTTTCTGGCTCATGCCAGTGCAGCATGATTTTGAGACCATGACAGAAATAGGATAAAGACCTGGATGTGATGAAATTCCTGTTATTACTGCATGGGACCCGTATTACAAAAAGGACAAGTTTGAGACAGAGTGAGCCACTTACCTTAACGAGTATACTGCGTGTATGTGTTACAGTTTCTGAATATATAAGTCATCAACCTGTACTGCAATATTTGCAATCTTCATAACCGAATTTTTGGAGAACAGTGGTTAAGTCTGACAGATGCAGATGACCTATTGCCTCTTTATGGCTTATATTTTGAAAATTCACCAGCTGAAAACACTGGCCATGACACATTAAAATAAGGATGCTGCCGCTCTCCCTCTCCCTCTTCCCCGTCCTCTTGCTTGAGGGCCCCAGCGCCGGTGCTGGGTGTCATGGAGCACCTTGCAGAGCCAGACCAGCCAGTGGCTCAGTCGCCATGGCAACGGGGAGAAAAAGTAGATGTTCCACTCGACGAGGCTGCACTCAGCTTCCCCTCCGGCCCCTCCGAGGGGAAGAAAAAGAAGCCAATCTGTTGTGAAACCATAGCCTTCAGGAATAGTTTTCTCCCCTCGAGGGCAATAAAAGAAGGAACAGGCATTTTAATTTATACCATTGTGGCTGTGACAAGAACACTAAAGGATGATGAAAATGGCCAAACGCATGCATTGCTGCATGCCACAAGCAAACTGCTTCCTGGCTGGTAAACACAGGGAAAGACCCAGGACTGTGTAAGCAAGATCTGCAATAACATGCTTGTTTTGTAGCTCACTGTAAAGGGGTAAAGATCTCAGCTAGACATCAAGGCAGCAAAGTGGAGGAGAGGAATTAACTCCCCTGTAGGGAAACAGAATGTCCTTAAAGGGGTAAGGTTTTGCTTTCCCTGAAAACACCCCATGTGCTGTGGGTCCTGACCTGTTTCTGGGCTCCCACCAGGCCGTCCCTGGGGTGAGGAGGCTGTGAGCCTCACTCCATCCACCACTCAGCAAGTCAGTCTGCCGTGCTGCCTCCGAGCAGGGGGTGCACGGGATGCGCTTCCCAGAAGGACGGAGACACCCAGGAAGAGGCTCCCAGCTCTGGGGTCTGAGATGGGAACTGGCTGGCTATCACCCCATTTTAAATGCACCCAACGTCTGGGATGAGGTTCAGGTGCAATCTGAGATATCTAAGTTCAGGCTTCATGGAGATGTGTGTCAACTAGATCTCTCTCTGCTGTAATGGGAGTTTGGACACCTATCACAGATAGAGACATCCAAGTTAAGTATCTGATTCTCAAAATGCACCCTGCCCTTTAGTATGTAGGTAGTTCAGATTATTGAAGTTTTGGGTTGGGTGTTGGTTTAGCAACCACTGGTGGTCCAGATTTCCCTGCTTCTGGGAAATAGAGGGAGGGAGGTGGCTCTACATGTTACAGGGACGGTGTGAGAGTTGCTGGGGTCTAACCAGAGCTGATGTCTCTGCTTCCCCTGTTGCTCCCTTCCCTCCTGTCCCCTGCAGTGCAGCAGAAAGGTCCTTCTCTGCTGAAGGCTACAAGTTGGTAGAAGGAGGAGCAAGGTCTTTTCTTGTGGTCCCATGCTCAGAGGGAAGCAATGCATTGCATATAGGGGGAACAGGGGTGGAACTGTGAGATAGGATGAAGTCTTTTTCTCACTCTCCCCCAATTTATAGAAACTGGACAGTTAAACTAAATTGACTGCAGTCTTCTCTGACCGAAAAAAGGGGGTTTACTAGGTGCATGAATCATACTGACATCACGACAGTCACCCCTAAAATAATCCTGTTATCTTTGATCTGGGTTCACTCCTCTATTTCTTAGCTTTGTGTTTTAGGAAACAGTTGGCCTGCAGAAATGCTACCCAAGTTTCTAGGTGGCTACTGAGGAATTATATTTCATGTTTATTAATTAATGTTAATATGCTCACATTTGATTCTATGAATGCAGACAACAACGAAAAAAACCAAAACCCTAAAAAGCCCAGAACAGCTTTATGAGACCAAAACAGTAGTCCAAGACCAAATGGCTCTTCCGTATAAATGAGAAGGCTGTTCTAAGTGATCATGGATGTTTTTGGTGTTTGCAGCTATGCAGAGCAATGTCTGCTCCTGCTGTACTGGGAACGGGTCCAGAAAAGCTTGTGCGATTTCTCATGTCCCGTTTGAAATGCAAAGAATGAGAGTGGAGAAATGGAGTCCACAGCTTAACATATATGAAAGGACCACAAGGGACAAGTTAATGTGTGATTTAAAATCTAATAAGCCTACCACTGTCTCATTTATTTCTTTCTAGTTAATATATACTGCCCCACATGTACTGTGCTGGCTGAAGATCCTCCTCCAAGTTTTAAACAGAGCTGCTTCCTTCATTTATAGCCCACTGAAAACCTGGCAGATTTCTCTGCCCTCTGGCAGGGAGTATTTCCCTAGGCCTGCAATACAGATGTCTTCTCAGGAGCTAGAACCTGGCTAGCAAAACTTAAGAGGAACCACAGTGCACTGCTGTGGCATGTGGGCCAGCTTGCCCACTGCCTGTGCTGAACTTTCATCCCAGCTTTTTTGTGATTTTTTCATGGCCTTGGGGATTCATTAGGCCTACAGATAATTGTATGTCCCTGCTGCTTAATCCTGAAGGGAGGAAAAAGTGGAGAAAAATTATAGTGTATAAGATTTCACGTGACGCTGAGTGTGATGCTCCTTCATGCTAAGCCAAAACTAAACTGCGACCTTATAAAACTGCAAATCAACAAAATCAACACTCACAAACAGAAATGCTGCTCCAGTTAATTTGCCATTAGTCTGTGAAAGTCAGCATCTTGTGGTAGAAGACCCCAACAGACCAAAATCAGTGAGCAGAATGAGGTGGTGAGACTTTAAAAAATATGGACAAAAACATGCCTGATTTGTGTTTTTAACTGCATGTTAAAATTGGGCAATAGCTTTTGCTTCAGGGTCTAAGGTGATTAACTGGCTTTATGAAATAATAGCATACTTCCTTCGCCGGCACGCAAGTACTATATAAAAAGATGACAAGTTCAAACCCCTCTGAAAAATTCATCCCAGTCTGGCGTCAAAGCCTAGGCAGCTAGGTGGAATGTTAGCCTCATTCAATCGAGCTGTTCCCAAAAAGACTCTTTTTAAACAGACTGTAAAATATTCTGTGCTAATCATCTTCAGCACTGACTCAGTATTGCAATACAGCTACTCCTGCTGCAAAGTTTAAGTGACAAGAAAATAGCTGATTTTTCTCTGTCCCTTGACATACCTGTCCTGTGAATGGAGCTGTGAGCACTGGGCTATGAAACAGACCCAATCTGGCTGGAGGGGCTTGACTTCTACGAAGAAAAGAGGACATATTCATGCCCTTTTTTAATAAAATGCAATTTGAATCATACTGAGTTTGATACATAAAGATGTTCAGTGTCTGTTTTGGAAGTATCACTTCTTGCTCATCCATCTATTCAGAGCTGTAAAGTGTTTAACTCCCGCTCTTCTCCACCTTTGCTAATCACTGAAAACCATAGAGGCCAGCTAGCTTTTATGAAGGAAGTCCAGCAAAAGAGTGCATTTCAGAGATTTGGTCGTTATGCATTTTGCTCTCCTAAATGAAAGAATTTTGCTTGATTCCAATAAAATTTCCTCTCTGAAACCTGTTTGTGAAAATGGGAATTTGTAATTACAGCCTCTGACATTTCAGAATTGGCTGCCCTGTGGGCAGTAGGAGGCCCACAAGTAACTGAAGAAATTTCATTACTTGTGGAAAAGATAACTTAAAGCATTGGGGGAGCACCACTTCATACCTAGTTAATGAGAAAAATTGTATTTTCTCAATGTCCATTTCATGGGACACATTTGCTATTTCTAAAGATGTGATGTTATTTCTTTATAGCTTTCCCCACCATATGGCTGTCTCAGTATGAGTATTGCTAGAGATCCTGACAAATGTCAGTGTCATCCATTTGGTACCGCTCTCCTTGCTGACCTGAAAGGCAAATTCAGGCCCTGGAGCTGGACTTAGCCTTCCTTGCCTGGTCTGTGGATTTTGTCAGGCAGTCCGTGGGGCTTCCTTGCTCTGCGGAGATGCTGTCTGTCTCTGCAGCCACGCATTTGAAGAGGAAACCTTCCGCTCTGCTCTGGTGTCTAAAAGCATGTGTTATTTTTTACCCTTTTGTTCTCCAAGCAGCAGAAGATAACCTTAAGCCCTGGCCATCATTCTCTTCCCTAAGTACTCCATCCTGTGTTGTTGCTAAGTGCATATCAGCTTCAAGGTTTGCTGTTGCCACCATTTATGCATCTAGTGCTTTTCTATAGGGATCTGAAGAGTAACCTCAGTAAGAGAGGTGCTATACAAAATCAAAATATTTTCCGTCCTCTCCTATTTCCACTAGTAAAATTTATATCTCTTTGCATTAACCAGCCTAAAGCTTCTTTCAGGGAGCACTGACTTCAACAGAGATCTTCAGGCTGCTGTGAGCTACTGCTTCAGCATTTGCATTTACGCAGCAAACACTGTGAGGCCCTAGTGCTGCCAGTCAAGGGCATCTGTATGTAGTGCTTAGACATAGCCTAGGGCGCTTCTAGATCCAAATGATATTGGCAAGTCTTAGGCCCCATTATCCTGTCGGTTCATCAGTCATATATATTAATATATGCATGTGTGTATAAGTATGCACACACACACACACATATATATTTGGAAGGCGAATTGAATTTACACTGGCTCTAGTGATGCTTTTATGAATACAAATGACTGATAGAAAATACAGTGTCAAAACTAATCAACTCAAATGGAGAGATTGAAGAGATAAATGAAATCTTTTCTTTTTCTGTTCCTCTGTTCCATAACCATTTGAGTATGGGAAAAGCTGATGGCTCTGGGGTGGAAAGCTGAAGGCGAGTTTATATGTGTCTGCCATTCAAGAATATAATCCTATTAGTAAATGTAACTAAACCTACTGGGAAAAATAATCTAAATCTGAAGCACTTCCACATAGGCTTTATTTTTTCCTCTGATTCTTCCACTGCTTCTTAATAACACCATTGCTTCCACTTAGCATTTATTTTTCTTAACAACACGTTTAAAGGCAGGTGAAAACCTCCTGATGAAACAGTGCAGAAAAACTCCCAAAGGTCTAAAGGGTAGCACGCACAAGAAGAATACAAAATGACCAAATCCTCAGCCATAGCAGTGCTAGGTGGTGGTTTACACAAATTAGAATCCAGTCAACGAAGGACTGAAATACAGAAGACTGGAAATTCCTATACTCTGATTTTAATCTTATGAAACCAGTCAAAGAGGACACAATGTAATGAAAAAAAAAAAAAGTACACAAAAGCTAGCATTAAAGAACATAGTAAAGATTAATTTCTTAACTATTGAAGTAGTGAACTTATTTCTTTTTGTCTGTATCTCCAGTTGATTTTCTGCCAAAAAGTATAATTTTAAATGAGTGTAAAGAATATTTAGAATTACTACTTAGAATCATGTGTTATACTGATGTAGAACTAAATCCAATTCACCGAACTTTAAAGATTATTAGCTAGCCAAACTTAGGGAACTGACTCATTTTCTAAAGTCTAAGTGACTTAATAAACATAGCAGTGAGGCATGTAGTGTGCTTTAGTGTACTGATATGAGTATACCATTCATATCTACTATGTATGTATACGTTATTGTATTAGTCTGGTTTGGGGTTAACAAAGAGAGAGACACAGTCACAGGCTCTGTGTCTTTCCAGAATCAGTTTATCTTTTAGTTCCGATCAGACACAATTTTCTTCATTAGAATTATGAGTGACGATCAACAGAGTAATTTCAGAAATATTGATGAAGAGCTAAATTTCTATATATTGCTGTTGCCAGTGCAGTTCGACTATCTTATGTAAGACATAATTACATATATTTTAACAGGAAATCTCTTAAAACCTAATGTTCCCTGATAAAGAGTGAAGGTCACAGAAACTCCACTTCCAAAAAATGATGCAAAACTTTGTTATCTGGTCCCATCATTAGCCCTATCAGTAGAATTTAGAAGGAGACATGGATGCCATTTTGTTAAGGTCACAAATATTGGCTGACTGTCTCTTTTTTAAAGCATGATGACAATGTGTTCTCACTGATGTCATTAAACAGGCATATGGGAAGTGATTAAGTAATGCTGAGGAGTTTGGATGACAGATAGAAGTTGCTCCAGTGCAACTGTGGACTCACTGCCTTATAGTAAGACTCTGAGAATTCCAAGAAAAACAAATTTCACCGTTTGGATGCCAAAAAAATGAACATTAAAAAGCAGATGAACTTATGAGAGCATGTTCACCTTCATCTTTGGAAAGGGACTGGACATTACAGCATTTTTGTTCTGCCATTCCTGTCAACACTGGACTTAGTTTTGCCTAAACTGGGGGAATAGGTCTTATAGGAGCTAAGAGTGCCTTGCAGTGTGTGAAGTCATGTATTACTCATGCAGCTCAAATATACAAGGTTTCTATAATGGCAGGTAATCACTGGGGACCACCACGACTAGAGGGAGAATGAGGATAGCAAGAGGAGCAATAAAGTTAAGCCATTGCATGCTTCAGGGCGGTTGAAGGAAGAGTTGGCAACGTGTTAAAGGTGAACACAGCATCCTGAGAGTGCAGTATATGATCTGATCCTTCCAGGGAGAAAAAAGAGTCTTTTATTTTTACCTGAAAGTGACTGGGTTTACAGAAAACACTGTCTTCTTGCCCCAAGGCATACTCCTATATGCATTTGGGGTTTAACAGCATTATGCATTTTAAGTTGAAAATAGAGACCCCGGCATAGCCTCAACTTGAACAAACCAGGGACAAGACTCTTCTACATATCACAACAAATGTCCTTTGCTCATTCTGGATGCAGGTATATTCCCCACTTTTCAGCAAAGTCCCTCTTAATGGTTCGTGGGGGTCAGGTGTATAATTTAAAAGGCAGTTGTCAGGACTTGTTAACAGATACAATAGGCAGCTTGTGGAATCATGCAAGCCCTTTCTGCTTTTTCACTTTTGTTCCCAGTGTTGATTTTTGCACTTATTTGCAATCTTTTAGGGCTGGAAGATACACAGTGCACTTAGGGTAGGGAGACCATGAGTGTGCTAGGTGCTTTCCAGTGGTACTGTAGCATAAATAGCAGTCATAATCATCACCTTAGTGTATAATGAGATAAACAGTTTAACACTGAGCTTCATATACGTAATAAATCTGTTCTGAGATCTTTACAGAACAGTGTACTGACGTGTGTTCCCACAAAACAAACTTCAATTTTAAAGGTCTTATTTCTTTGTATGTCAATCCACATAGAGTGTGCATTATAGTATGTCATGTCAATGATATACATTTTAAGTGGAAAGAGGTCCATGTTATAAAATGTACATATAAAATAAGTCTACTTTCTACTTTTGAACAGGGAAGGACATGGTAAAATTTCCGTTTTTGCTGTCAAAATGGCCTTGGCAACTCTTTGTGGAGGAAAGATCATGGACAAATTAAGATGTAAGTCTTTTGGGTGACATTTTTTACCTGTTAATCATTGTTGTACTTGGAGAGATAACAGTACAGGCAGGAAAAGAGGGAATTAGGATAAGTTACAGTTTCATGGCTGGGTTTGGGCTTTGCACTATATATGTATCTCCAAGTAAATCCTGCTAAATGTTTGGCTGAACTTCACACCGGACTTTATATTTTTGAAGCCAAATTGCATATATTGAGGTTCTGATTGGTGGATTATTTTTTTTTTCTTTGGGATGACTGAATTCAAAGTACAGGTAAGTGCCTCAACTGTTCAACAACATGAAGCATCATTTAGCAATTTCTTCAGACTTTTTTTTAATAACATCTCTCTCATTTTACACTTAGAAGTACAATATATTTATGCACTATTTATATTTCTTCCATAGGGCACATACTAATTCCATCTGTTTTGGAGAACAGATTCTCATTTCACAGGATTTATTCCCAGTTCCCCAATAGCCAAGGCATAGTTTACTTGCAGCTGCAATGAAAGACTTCCTGGTTAGTGCTATGATGTCCATAGCTCAGATCCAGAACACCATTTTCCAGACTTTTTGACCAAAGGATTAAAGTCAACCTTCAGTTTCCTCTGAGCCTTTTACCACAGCCAGAGAAAATTGAGTTTACAAATTGTTGATTAGAGAGGTAGAAATCCTAGGTGCTAATTTAGTCTTCCAGATTTGATGCCATTTTTTAATATATTATTTCTATGTAGAAACTCAAATACAGACTGAACTTAGATTATAAATTGAACACTGTTTGTTCCCGAGGCTGCTTTAAGAATAGGAGCAGGGTCCATCCAGTGGAAGGCTGGAGTACGATGCTGATTTTCCGGGTCAGTAGTCCCAGGGTCCTGTTGTCAAAATTTCCCTTCCAGGTTCCTGGAAATGAAGCAGCTGACGTGACAGCCTGAAAAATTATAAATGTTCCTTAGTCTATGATCCCATGCTAAGCTTAGGATAATTTTAAACAAGGGGAAAAGTAAAGGCTGAGAAATATGAATCTCTGCAGTAATAAAACTGCTATATTTTTATACATGAACAAAAAAAGAAAAAAAATGGAGAAGAGTGAAAAGCAATGCATTTGAAAGACCTTCAGTGCTTTGTATGTCCAAAACAATAGTAACTGACTTAATGAACTCATTGTCAAGATTTAGATTTGACTTGGTAAGCTGGCAGTAGGCAAGAAGCTGATGTTGCGTATCTTGTCAAATTAGATCCTTCTTATCTGATTAAATTACTGCCTCATGCCATGCATCAGACTTTGCTTTAAAAAATGACCACACACAATAAAAAAAAAGCAGGAATATTTTAATATCAAAATCAGCTACTTTTTAATACGTAAATCATTCACTGTGTTTTCTGTTGAGAGGGGTTATAATTAAAGATGCAGTAATAGTGGAGGTTTCCATAAGCGGAACATGTATTTAGCACTTCTGGTTCAAATCAGATGATACTGAATTCAGAGCAAATCCGCAGCTCTCACTGAAGTTGCTGTGTCCTTTTCTTGTCTTTTCCCCCTCAGATATTTTCTCAATGATTTCCGATTCCAGTGGAGTGATGGTTTATGGCAGATATGACATGTTTCTGCGGGAGGTTCTCAAGCTGCCCACGGCTGTCTTCGAAGGGCCTTCATTTGGTTATACTGAGCAGTCAGCAAAATCCTGCTTCTCGCAACAGGTAAATGAAGAGTGAGCATCCTAGACACAGGATCTCAATCATGCCTCTGAGCAGGACAAGACTTTCTTCCTTTCTTAGACATAAGTGCATATTCGCCCAGGAAATGCATGGCTGGCTGGAGGGGAGGTCCACTTTGCTAATTTCTGGCATGTAGGTTAGGTGCCTTCAATAGGAAGCTAGTCTCTATAGGTTCCCCATATAACCACGGAGGAGGGAGGGGCTTAGTGAAAAAGCAGGATCAGAGCAGGATCTTAACTTACATGTTCCTAAATTAGGGAGCCTGAGGAGACTAACTTCCTAATTTAAGCACCTAAGTTAGATACTTACATTTAGGTGATACAAATACCCCAAGACGTGCAATCCTCCATTCCAGTTAGTTGTTGTTGCTATAAGCATATATGAGACTTTACCATCTCCATATGAAGCTCAACTCCCACTGAAAAATCAAACTACATGTTTTCCTAGGGGTGGTGTACATACATGAGAAGTTTATGAGTGAGAAGAAAATTGCTTTAAACCTTTATTGAAAATGGGAGTCAGTAGGTATTGGAAAATCTGTATTCTCTTACAGATGTCATCATTGAGATAGGGTCAGGAAAGCAATAAATTTATCCTGAAGAAAATATGAGATTTTTCTACAGCTCACCAGACTGTAGATGCCCTGAGTACAGTACATTGGCTGCAGCTAATACCTAGCACTTCAAAAGATCCCATAATTGGGGCTGGTTGTCCACTTCTCCAATGGAGAAAGAGAGGATTCCTCTGGCTCTTGCCACACATCACACTGTATAATTCCATAAATATGAAGTAAGAGAAGATGCTGAAACTGGGAAAATGTTAGAAATAAAGTGGTATTTTCCTTCTCTTTATCCTTCCATTCACTAACTGAATACTGTTGAACAAATAAGTTGAATGGAGCAGGAATAGTGTCATTTTCATGCAAAATAGAGTCTCATGTTTTGTTTTCCCTGTTTTATCATTAATCAATAGGCACTCCAGTCAACTGAAAAGCATTGTTGAAATTCATTTATTGAATCATCTCGCAAATAATCTTAAATGGTTATGTTTGCATATGTGAAACTAGTCTTGTTTCACAGCGGAAGACTTAAGACAGCACTTCATCTTATGTTGAAGAATTTACATAGTGAAGTGACTTTTGGTAGTTCTGTGTTAAAATAATAAAAGTGCTCTTGCATGGCAACAGAGCATTCAAGCTGTGCATGTTGGACATGCTGTTATTAAAGATGGAAAAAGCAATTTCTTTTCTTGAAAAAATGTCATTCAGGCCTCATTTTCTATCAAAGCAGCCATCAGAAATGGCACTTCCATTGTCATTGCATCCAAATGAGTGGACCAGATGATATACTAAGGTATCTTAAGAAACAAAGTCTCCAAACAGGCATTAGATGGTTTAGTTCACAATCTCCACTTAAAGATAACGAGAGTTAGGTCTCTGACTGATGTAGGTACACAGCAGATTTACAAAGCTGCTGTTTTACATCTGTAGGCAGCCAAGTACTCTTGTAAACCTAGTCTAATATTTCACTTAAATTCACTTTATGTAATTCTCATTGCATCCTAACTAGGGATGAACCAGAGTTTTGAAATGAGACACAAAACAACATATCCCTATGACACTACAATAAATGATATTTACAGTCTTAGTCACACCATAGGTCATTGTTTCACTCTCTCATATTGCTCTTAGCATTATCAAAAGTTGATACCATGGGATAAGTTTGGCACTCTGTTGTTCTCAGTATGGATCACTTTTGCTTACCAGAAGCCTTTCAGTCCCCTGATAAATAGATACCTCAATTTCAGGGAGAGAAAAAATTCTGGGAATGGTCTTCTGCTCACAGCGTCAAATCCATTTCAGTTTGCAACTGAAAGGATTTTTCCTGTTGCAGAAATGTTTTATTATTCCCCATTGTACTTGTTTACTTGATCAAACTGTGTATTTTCCTCCATCTGTGAACCACTGCTAGATTGAATGGCTATTGAAAATAGAAACAAGTGTTTCCTCATCAGCAAATTTATGGAACAGAAGTGCCAGAGCAAGTGACTTCTTAATGTTTCAGAATACAAATCTCTGGCTCAAAAAGGAGTTTTATCGGCACCACTTTCCCCCTTAAGTAGAATTAATGTGGTGTTATAGTGTATTTGTATTGAAAAGTGTTGTTATTATTATAAAACACACTTCTTATTTCTCTTTTTTTATTGCAAACTAAAAAGATAGACACTAACTTCATTTTCTTAGCACTTGGCTAAGTGTTATTCCACAAACCTAGACTCCATCTGCATGTAGTGTATATTTAGAAACAGCTTTCAGTTTCAACTTTCCCAGCAGCTGAAAAAAAACTGCAGGAGAAAAATATGCCTTTTAAAATGTATGGAAATTGCTTTGTTGGTGTCCTTTTAAGGGACATTGCTCTCTCTAATCCATAAAATCAGTGACCACCAGAGGAGTTCAGCCATAAAGCTGTCAGTGAAGCTAAGTTGCTTTATTTGGTGCAAATCGGTTTTTAAATTATAGCTGCATTCAAAGCCCACTGCATTGTGGAAGAGCTGTTCTTGTCTCCCCATCGACTTGCTTGTTTAGACCGGTTGCATGTTTGCTGCCAACTTACCTGCCTTCAGGAGCAGAGGGAAGTCTTAAGGCTACTCAGCTCTGCAGTATGGGGCACTGGAGGACCCTTCTTCTCCTAGACTTTGCTCTGCCTTTTCTTCCTCTGTTCTCAGTTCTGGTGCAGACAGCACAGACATTTGCTGGCAGCATTGGTCAGCAAAGCCATGCCAAATATCCCCAGCAGATCTCCAAAAGAAAGATCCTTTTCTGTGAGCTGATATAAGCATAGGATGCTTTTTTGGGAAGTGGTTATCCACTCTCCATGGGTGGGAAGGTCATTCATACAACAAGCAGGTGGTAGCTGTTTGATTGGACTTTCATACTGCAGGTATTGTGGGAAAAGATAGTATTTCAGGGAGATTTAGAGCTCATATTCTGGCTATTTCTGTTCATTAAAAATCAAGACCATTTTCACAACTAGCCTGAAGTATTTTCTCTTCTAGGAACAAATATCTTTATATATTTCCCAACATCTTTCAATATTTCAGCCCTGAGACTGTTACAGAGTGAGGTGATTTCCATCGATCACTCAGCGTAAAACAGAAATAATGATTTTCTTTACATCTGGTGGCAATTGTATATAAATGCAGCACAGACACTCCATCTGGAAATCTCAGCTCTTAAAAGCATTCCATAACACACGGAGATGATACATGTCACTGCATAGCTGCTGTTTTGCTTCCTCATTGGGTAACCACAGTTCTTTAGCAAGTTAAAGCAGTAGCTTATGCTATCAGATATGAAAATTTAGCAATCCCTTTGGATATGGGGATGCTACTTAAATATGTATGCCTATAAATTATATCTGCACACATTCTCAACAGGGCTCAATATTTTTGCATCTTAATTTTATTTTAAAGGAAGGCTCAGTTGCTGATTTCTTAAGGATTCTCTCTCCTTGACCACCCAGTAGTTGTGCACTTTAGTACACACTATGCGTAGCCAGTATACAATGTAGGAAAGAGCAAGTATTTATGGTGGAGATATATCAGGTTGAAATATCACCTATACGTCTGAAAAAACAAATAAACTAAGATTTGTGATGACTTTTTCCTGACACCTAAGAAACTTAAGGCCCTAGATTACGTTTTTAAAATCAACAGGGATATTTTAGAGTTTAAATCTCTTTGAAAGATAAAGGGGCATAGATCTTTAAGTGCTTACAGCTGTGGGGAGTTTAGGAACAGTTGCAGTCCCTGAGTGTATGCAAACACAACATCCCACAGTCAGAGCTCACCCATAACTAGTTGCCATCACTCAACAGACAAGCATAGTTTCTTAAATTACAGTAACACAATTGCCTGTGATGGTCTGTCCTTACCTATATTTGTCTTGAAATTATACTCCCTTGTCATTTTTTTCTTTCATTTTCTTTGTTGAGTACCATCAGTCATTCTCTGCAGTGACTTTTCATGTGAAAATTGGTAATACCTAGTGGTACCCTACATGCACTTGTACTCATTATGGGGTATGTACCTCAGAACGCATGAAAACATGAAGAGTTGAATGCCGACCATATTCACAGAGCATCTTCAGGCAATGACTTTAGAAGAGAGTCTTGAAGTGAGTGGGAGCTAGGTGTCTCCAACCCAGCCTTGTGAAAAGGACTGCTAGTCATCAGTAGTACACATTGTAACTACTAAAAATAGTCCGGAAAAGCTTTGCTAGTATCACTTGTTCTTTTCAGTAAACCAGGGCTACAAGCAAACAGTGTCTGAAACTTGTTCCCAAGTGTTTCTGTAAGGACAAGATAAAATCATTTTGATATGTCTAATTACTGATTCTTTGTGCATGTTTGTTTGCTTGTTTGAGCAGAAAAAAGTCACATTAAACACTTTCTTGGATACTCTCATGTCTGATCCCCCACCACAGTGTCTAGTGTGGTTACCACTTCTGCATCGACTGGCAAATGTTGAAAATGGTAAGTAAGAGCTGCTGCCAAAAAAACAGTTACAAGAGTAAACTTCTGTGTGATGATTTTCTCACTCTCTAGATGGTTTTGTAGGAGATACTGTACTGGGTTCATTGACTCCACGTGCTATTTTTACAGTTACTGGTAAAATATTTAGAAAATTCTGTTGGTCATTCAGCCAGGAACGTGGCTTAATTTTTGCTATGCTCAGGAAATTATCCTGATCACATCCGCTCCTCCTGTGCTCTGGATGAGCAAAGAGCGATAGGACTTGATCCATTCACACACTTACATTTGGTAAACTATCAAGACCACAACTTTTATTAGCTATGACATATGGCAGTAGAGAAGGAACAGCTTGGCAGTTTCTGTTCATGCAATATTCTTGACAGGGCATGTCCAGTGCAGTGCATAATACCAGCCAAAAGGTCCTCTTACGAAGGATCTCCTCCGAAGCCTACACTGCCAGACAATATACTCCAAAAAGGAAGTTCCAGATTCATCCTTACCTTTTGCTTGTGTGAAAGATGAGGATTTAACTGTGAGATGCCTCTTTCAGCTCAAGGGTTGTCTTTCCCCAGAATGAGTAGATCACAGATTTTAAGACAGAAAGGGACCATGAAGATCAACTCATTAGATGCACAGTGCATGTCACGTTTCCCTGGACAGTAACATGAAGGCTTCCTCAGCCTCCCAACTTCTTGACCACCTGGGGAAAAGTTCACAGACTCACAGATGTAGTCCTCCAGCCAAACTCTTCATATATTGTTTCTGTAGAAGGTGCTGCCACACTGAAAGTACAGGGGCAGAACTACAAGGCTTGTGCATCTCATCTCACTGTGTGCACCACCAAATTGCAGACCACAAACTCTGTACAGTTCCTCATGTAGTTCTGGAGGTGTTCCCCAGCTCCAATGAAGCTGACTTCTGCTGTTCAGAAGGACCAGCACTGACAATATTAAATAGAAAAAAAAACCATGAGACAAGAATTGCCTTTTTACTGTCTTATTTATCTTGGTGTACTTGTTCCTACTGTGGCATTTCTTGCTCATGATCATCAGGAGGCAATGATCCTGACAGTCATTATTCCAACACTTTAAATTTAGAAAAAAGAAGATTTAAAAATGGAGGAAGTTTATACAAAAATTTAAAATATTAATTTAGCAAGATAAATAGATTTTTTGTAAACAATTTTCCAGCCCAGTACTTTGCCTCAGAGTTTGGTGTGTAAGGGGCTTGTTGAATATTCCTGTGTTGTTGCTACCTTGAAAGTTTATCTCTAGCATAATGGAAGCTTTGGGATGCTGCAGGGAAAAAGAAGTGGCAGGAACAGGAGGAAGAAAACATCATATATACTCATCCTGTTAGGCAATAAAAGTATTTATACCATTTTTCTGACAAGAAAGTGGGGCTGGTGGAAGGGGAGGTGTGCAGCCATTTTTTGCTGATGAAAGAAGGGGGGGAGGAGGTTGTACATATTCTTGTACTAAATAAATCTCTCTTCCACTGAAAAGCACCAAGGTAGGTAAGGTGATGTTCCCAAGTCCTTCCTGGCTACAGAGCCACCCCACCTTCCTCAAACTCTTGTCATCCATCCCTGTCCCTCACCAGCTTCACACTCCTAGAGAACTAACCCTTCCTGCTGCGAAATTCTGGCAAGGAATTCAAGCCCTGACACACTCAGCGCTGATCTGAATCCTCCCAGACTGAACCTTATGACAGAAGAGCAGAAGGTGCCTGGGAACAAGGAGATGTTCAGTACCCCGTGGTAAATTGGGTACATGCTGTAGTGAGGAGAGAGAGGAACAGAAATAGCACTATTGCCAGGAAGGGGCTTCAAAATGTCTTGATCGGTGCCTTAGTGTGCTCAGTGACTTGCATCCTCATTACTGCCTGCTTCTGAGTTGAATAGAGAACAGGACCACATGGGTCCCTTCAGTAGCTGGCTTTCCAAATCTGGGCATCCAAAGCTAAGTGTTCAACTCCATATATAGGTACCTAAATGACACCAGTTGTACAGATGAGACAGCAGTAATTAAGAGACAAGGACATGCCTAAGTACACTTTTGTGCTTCCAGTAATCAGACAGCTGAGTTTGACTTTTCCTCCAAGGCACATCGCTTTAGCTCCTCACAGCACAGCAAAACATTCCGCTTCCCCAAGTAACACAGCTGAAGGGTGCAGTGGATTTCCCCACATACGAATTTCCTCTGTCATGTGTTCTGTTAGACAGGGAACACATTTTTTGCTGCTGTGAGCAGGAGGTGCAGACATCAGCTCAGAAGTGATGAAGGGTTTGGTGCCCAGCATAGGGAGCGTTGCCTGTGGCTCAGCACAGGTTGGTGGGCGGCTGCTCGAGTGTTCATGGGTCAAAGCTGTAGGCAGCATCCAACGCTGCAGATCACTAGAAACAAAGAAGGGGCTCGCCCTTCAGCTCAGGGCTTTGTCTATAAACTTTTGCAGGGGGTATTCTCTGCTTCGGTTTATGGCTCGGTGTTTCTCTCTCCTGCACAGTCTTCCACCCGGTTGAGTGTTCCTACTGCCACAGCGAGAGCATGATGGGGTTTCGCTACCGCTGCCAGCAGTGTCACAATTACCAGCTCTGTCAGGACTGCTTCTGGAGGGGCCATGCCAGCGGTTCCCACAGCAACCAGCACCAAATGAAAGAGTACACGTCATGGGTAAGGGAAGGCTCGCGCCTCACTGCAGACTGCGTTGCCCTCCAGCCGGCGGAGAAACCCCTGGCTGCAGCTCCAGGCAGCCGTCCGGCACAGGGAGGCTGGGAGCCGGGCAGCCAGTTTGGATCGGTGACCCCGTCAGGGAGGCTCCGGCCTTGGGAGCCCTCGGGAGAACGTGGAGGTGGGAATGGTCTTTTCTGGGTGAGGATCTGGGGCGCCTGTGACGGTGCGTGCCGCAGGGAGGGCAGCGCAGGAGGGGCTGGCAGCAGGGCACCAGGCTCACGGCAGCTTCTCCCATTCCCACAGGACTCACGGTAAAATCATCATTAGCTTGCTCTGTTTGGCTACGTGTAAATGAAATGACGAATGCTTAACGCTCATTCATCAATGTTTTCAGTTGAGTGGCTGCAGCATATGCGTAGCATTTGGGATGGTCCTGGCACTGTAGATTTGAGCGTGGTCACAGGCTTAGATCCACAGTAGTGTTTACTGTAGAGAAAAGCACACTTCAGTCTTTTTGTTGTTAAACAAAATAATTCAATGCTTTTTCTCAGCTGAAAGAGAAGTATCAACAGCTACGTTAACCTTCCCTGAAGGGCATCAGACCTGGGGGCTAAGCTCTCCATGGACTGGAGCAAAGCTCCAACAAGCCCTTGGTCATGGAGCATCCCAATCCTTCAGGGCTCAAATCCAGAGACCAGCAGAAAAATCCTAACTAATCTCAAATATTACAAAAGTATATTGTTACCAAAAAAAAAGAAAATTATGCATGTAGCAACAACTCATGTTTTTGTAGTACTTTGAGTGTATTTTGGGCAAAGTTCTGAAGCTTAACACTTTTTAAATGAATGTTTTTCTGTTGATGGAGCCAGCAAGGGTTAAATTTGATGTGGTTTGCTCTGTATGCCAGTCACACAGGCCCTGCACTGCATCCCAGCAGATCTGGGTCTGTAATTGTTTTTGTGGATCCTAATTGCTGCTTGTTGCATAGACACAAATGGCTTGAGTTCAGTCTCTGAATAGGAGAGTGCCCACTACATAGCTGTGACTCCATGCCTAACAGCAATTTGTGCTATAAAATCATTTTTTGCTGTAGCCAGGGAGCTGTAATTATAGGTACGAAGTAATTGGAAAACTTAAGATTTCTGCTCAGCAGAAGACAAAAACGTGATTACATGCCTAGTGGTTTCAAATGTTTCCTTGTCAGAAACAAATGTTTTGCTTCAAGTTTGAAATTGCCTTTCTGTAGCTCATTAGCATTTGTTCAAACCTGGTTAGCATTCTCCATAATGCATCCATATCAAGCTCCACATGTGGATTAAAGGTGTTCATGGATGCAGTGGAACTCAACTGTTCTCAATTCAGAGTGAAATCACATTTATAATGAAAGAGAAAAAGCCTGAACTTTACGTATTTAGGTTGGATTTCTGTAATAGAAATATTTCATTATTGTCTTGATTACAGTCGTAAGTCGATGCAGGATGTGTGTGCACAAATACAACACTACTTCCATTAAGTTCCAAAAATATTTTAAAATTTCAGCCTGTAGAGCTGTTTTGCGGGGAGGAGACAGTGTAAGGATCACTACCCCTGTTTTACTGGCAGAGAAACTGAATCACAGAGAGGTGGGTTGGATGCCCTGAGAATCTCTCACGCAGCCTAAAAGACACCCTAGATCTCCGAGCCCTTCCTTAGAAAAGTGTTCAACTGCAAAGATCGTCCAAACAAAACTAGAAAGCAGGAAATACTGGGGTTTTTTAGACTCACTGATGGGACTTCAGGGTGAAAAGCATGCTTCTGGTGCAGAGCCTCCCCATCTTTTGGTGACAGTGACAGTACATCAGCCTCTTCTGGCATGCTGTTGCCATGGTGGGGCAAGTCTCACCATGCACATCTCAAATTTCCCGTTCCCCGGTGTGGCAGGGGCTGCGGTGGCCACGGGAGGTGGAAAAGGAGCTTTATAACAGTAGCGAAATAGTACAAGGTGCTGGAGCTGAGGAGGGAAATACTAGCAAGGGGAAAGAATATGGCGGCCTTGTGCCTGGCCCACAACTAGGAGGGAAGTGGTGTCCCGTACAGTGTATCTGTATGGACAGGCATACACAGACGTGTTCTGCTTGCACTCCCAAGATGGTGAGGTACAAGCCAGCTCCAGTCCAGGCGACACTAACTTTGTGCTGTCCTTCGTTCAATACTACCCGAGTGCAGCATTGCAAAGAAGCCATGGCAACTGCATCTGTCCATATAGATATACCCCCCAGCCTACTCTTAAAGGCCCCTGAAGGTAAGAGTAATCTTTCCTCCAAACTGAGCAGTCTTTGCCTTACCAGACTCTCGGAGTGGGAGGGGGGCAAGGGAGATGTCAGTCATAGGTATGTAAGCTGTAGAGCTGCCTGTTGTTTTGTGCTTCCTATAGCAGAAAGAGTATGCACCTTACTTGTCCAGATTACCTCTACCTTCCTTGTTCCTCCCAGAAATCACCTGCTAAGAAGCTAACTAATGCACTTAGCAAGTCTTTAAGCTGTGCTTCCAGCCGTGAACCTTTGCACCCAATGTTCCCTGACCAGCCTGAAAAACCTCTAAACCTGGCTCATATTGTGTAAGTATCTGTGTGCTGTAGAGAAAGTAAGCTTTGTCGTAGGAGTTGCTTACACTGAGTGTAGATACTATGGCTCTGAACAAAACGAGAGGCAGCTGTGGCGTATCAAGTTCAATGCATCACAAGTGCAAATTTGCTGGTAGGGTTATTTGGTATAAAAATGTTCTGGTGTGAGTTCACTTGAAAAGTCAGTGGGATATGTACATGTAACCAAATACTGGGATGTGATGTTGGTATGTCCCCATTCTCCTCAAGAGCTACCTGTGCGACTCATTAGAGTTTCAGCACTTTGAGATGTATTAATGTTGAGAACGTTAGTTTTGTCATCTAGAGACTCAGCTTCAGTGTCTCACGGGTATGTCTTGACACAAGGCACCAGAGAAAAATGAAGTCTGACCAATTTTGTTGAAATCAGTGTCAGAGTTCTCGCTGGCTTTAGTGGAGCTGTGGCTTCACCCAGCCCTGAAGAGTTACATGAGTCTGCATGAGAAGTGTGTCTTTAAATTGCCAAGTCAATTGAAAAGACTCTATTATCTTTATATTTTTGTATTTTATATATAAAAATTATTATTTGGTATAGAAGTTTGTGTCACTACTTTTTTTCTACAGGAGTCAAGAAACTCAAAGCAGGAAGAAAATGTATTTGTGCAGGGTGGGGAAATTATCACTTTGGATTTTTTTTTTTCTAAAGTGTCTCCACCATGCATAGTGGCAGTTGCTCAGATTTTCTTATTTATCAGTTTGTTTTACCTTTGCTTCCTGGGTCCTTAAAAAAAAAGTTAAATTTTCCATAGAATTCAGGAAAAATCAAGACATTGGTTGGAAGAAAGTTACAAAGAAATTAACATGAAAAAAATATTCAAAAAATACTGTCTTTAAAGTATTTCTCTTATTCTGATATATTTCTTAAGAAAATATCTTAACCATTTTCCCAGGGGACCTGTCTGAAGCATTTCAGGCAGCAGCCATCAAAATTGTATTTGCATGCTGCATATCTGTATTACTGGCTGCTGGAACTTTTCTGGTCTGTAATTATTATACAGACTTATTTTTGTCAGTACTGAATGTGTGTAGCATCTTTAAGGGCGAGTGCATGCTGGCCAATGTGGGCCGTGTGACACCTGGAAAGTGTGTCTGACCTACCTGACATTTTAAGGGTAAATCATGCTGATGGTCCTCCTCATGTGGTTACAGCAGAACTTTTTCGAGGTGTAAAAGAGCACTCTGCTCTTGAGACACAAGGTATCTCTGACAGATACGTGTGATAAATCCCTGTTATGCTTGACTATCAGTTAAAACCCCTGCACCTCTTTATGGAGGTATGACAGGAGGATGTTGTTCTTTGGAAAAAATCATCCAGAATTGGATCTGCTGAGCTACCCCACTGCCATGCCTGGTATAAAAGCCTGGCTCTGCTGGCAAGTCAGTGGTAATTTCACAGGGCAGATTTTGGCCATTCTTAAGAGAAATGGAAAGAGGCAAGGAGCATGAAACTGAGAGAAGCCTCTGTTCCCTGTTGGCTGGAGGCCCTTGAAGGCCTGGGGCTATGTTAGGAGATAACGGTAGTGAAAACTGGGCTAGTGCGAATGGATTAAATGCATTTAGGCAAGGCAAGGGGAAGGTACCTTAATTGAGTAGGATCTGTTCCAAATCTTTGCTGTGAACTTAACACCTTCCCTTCTTCCTAACTATATAGACATAATTTAGAGTGATTGGATGTGAGAACAAACCACCATCTATTTTGTTTTATGATAGAGTTTCTCTTTATTCATAGATTGAAGGCAATATAACTTGGCAATATAATATTAGCTATAATGATACATGAGTGAAAAACCTGTAAGTTGTGGAGGTAGCATGATCTATAGCATAGTTCACATAAATTAACTGAAGGGAGAGATATGCTACAGTACCTCATTGAGAATATCTTCTCGCTGATGTGATTTTTATTTTTAAACATAACGGAAGTTGAGAGAAACAGCTCTGGGCAGGAATCCAGGCAAAAAGGGTTTTATATGTGCATTAAATGGAAGAATTTTGGCAACAAAACAGTATCCTTTTCTTAGCTTCTAGCTTAAATGGGGACAAGTACTCTCTGCATTACTATATAGCCTTTCCTTTTCAACAATCTTGCACCTTTGAGTGGTACCAGACAGAAAGACTGCATGGGTTTTTTTGTTTTACTGGTGCCACACAACATTTTCAGTTAAGCAAGAAACACATCTAAGGCTCATCTAGAGAAGTAGTTATTAAGGTGTCATTAACCTGATGGAGGAACTCCCCCCACCGACAGAGGGGTCATTTTTCCTTTCTATACATAAAATTGGCAACAAAAACCAAACACCAGACTGCAGAGATGACAAATGGCGTTGGACAGTGCATCATGGAGGTATTTTTCAAATGCATTCTGCACTGGTCTGACTTCGTTTCCATCTAAGCCTGTGGGAGCATTGTTTTTTAGATCAGTGTGAAGAAGTTAGACCAGCATGGAGCACTTTTTGGAAAATTCCTCTTATTTAATTTGGTTTATTACTGTGGGTATGTGTTATGCCATAACGTGCATTTATTACATAGCATATTTCAATAGTATTAAGTGTTTTTTGCCTCCTTGAGGAAAGTTGATTGAGTATCATCAGCTCACTTTTATCAGAAAGCTTAATCACACATTTCCAGAAGTTTAGAAATAACCTCAGAAAGATATGCATTTATAGTCAATAGCTGAGTTTTCCTCATAAAGTCTGCTGTTCTTGTCTTACCACATCACACAAGCTGAACCAAAGGAATGTGACAATGGGCTTCAGCCTTTAAGAAACTCGTCTTGGAAAAGCTCGGATTAGTTTAATATAGTTTCCTTCATAGGAGAATTGACAAACTAATGCTAGTCACAAAACTTAAGCAAAGCCTTGGAGTTTATAGACGTTTGTACACAATAGTAACTCTGCATATGTAAACAGATCAATGACTTTTTATGCATAGAGGCTCTCATGCTTCTTGCAGAATCAGGGTCGTAAGAAATGGAGTATGTCCAATGCACTACTTAGACCACATACCTATTAAACTGACAATTTAATTAATGATCTCTTTTCCATTTCATTTTGGCTGCAAAAGAGATACTTGGTGAGTATTTTTCTTCTTTAGTACACTTACGGGAGGAAGAAGTTTGGAAAAAAATGCGATAATCTCATTATTACCAATCCTTAACTTTATATCAGAGTCCAGAGCCAAATAAATAATTGTCTTTGAGTACAGAGACAGTGAAAGGAAAGAGCTCTTTTGGGGCTTAGAAGCTTTCTCTTCCACCCCTATTTTGAGATAAAGCTTAGGCAAGACATTAACCTGAAGTGTGTATGTGGTGAACTGCTGAAGTAAGTGGCTGCCACATACCCGCTTCCTACTGCATCAGCAGAGGTAGACTGGGTGCAAGACAAAGCTCTGCCAAGGGAGTACTCCTCCTGCCTCCTCCTCTAGGACAGTGTTGAGAACCAGCCTCTCCTCTCTTCTCCTCCGCTGTTTAGGATTCCACAGCCCAGGGCTGGACCCATCTTTCAGAAACCCCAGCCTGTGCCCAATTAGTTTTGGAATGTGTCCGCTGCCCAGTGATTGCATTGAGAAAAGGAAAAATGCAGTAGTCACATGTAGTTGGTGTGAACTATTTCTCCTATGTCAATTACCAGTTTACAATTCCCAGGCAACAAAATACCAGTTGCTTACCCATTAAATAAAATTAGTTTCTAAGTATTCTCTTGAAGTTTATTTTCAAATCTCTGTATTTCAAGACTCATAGCACAATCACCTTTCCAGTGGATTGGCTCTGATCATGACTTCACCCAGGCTCTTCCTAGCTTTGATGAAGTCCATGAAAAATAATATTAAGCACTTCTCCATAAGTACATATAGCACAAAGTGCTGCTTCTCAAATTCATGACTGACCAGAACTGGAGTTTTTCCCGTGGGTCTGAAGATGCAGGGTGAGGCTAAAACTGTATTTTCATATAAATAAATAACATGCCAAATCCTACTCCTCTCTACTCCCAGTTTTAAACTACTTAAAATTGATGTGGTATTGTCAGGCTGAGAAATCCATTTGGACTTGTCAGAGACCACACATTTATGCTTGTCTTCTAACAGTTAGAAAATAAGGAAGAAAACATATAGTAATAGTTCATTTCTGTGCAGAACTGGCTTTCTTAATTTATTGCAAATGGTTTGGATGATCAGTTGTCTTGCACAATTGGAGACCAGTGAATATTTTGCAGATGGCTACTATATTTTGATTTGCACATCTGCAGAATTCAGAAAGCAAGACAGATCTTTCACAGAGCTTAAAAGGGATATTATCCAACTTGAAATCTAGGCAATTTGAAGTGTGAATTATATGGCTTCAGGTTCTGCTCATATCTGATTGAAAACCCTGTGATTTTAATAACATTTTTTAGTTTTTCCAGAGTGTCTATGTCTTGTGCTCTATATTGCATAAGAAGTCCATTAAGAAGTGGAAATTTCTCCTTAATGGATACAGAAGAAAAAATTATACATAAAATATTTTTTAAGAGTAGACAATAAAAGAAAGCAGAGGAAATATTCCTCTTCATTTCATTTTTAGTAAGAGCAGGAAATAAAGAATGTAATAATAAAGCCATCATTATCAATGGGTCCTCTTAAACTAGATACTTATTTTAAATTTTGATTTGGGGGGTTGATACACCAGTTGAAAAGCTTTGCAGTTAAACCAGTTTAGTACTACGTGTAGTTTATGGCCTGCTGAGGGGTATGAGTACACTGCAGTCACTATGTGGATATGGTAGCATGGAGCGTAGGGCCAGGGATAACCTCATGAAAAGATGTGTAATTTATTGGCAATTACCCCCTGCAGACCTCCGTGCTGCCACAGCAAACCTGCTACCAGTGCTCAGCCTAGCTGGTTGAAAGCAGTGACTGCACTGTGGACTGCAGGCTCTGGAAAGAAAAAATGGCATAGCAGTGGTTTTGCCAAAGGAGGAAAAAGAATCAAGCAAGTTGCTTAAAACTCACCTCAGCCCACGCAAAAGCATTATTTCTTTCCAGGCCTAAGTAACAGAGTGTTTTTATCAACTTCTGGTTAAAAACACAGCGTCTTTAATTTGGAATTATTGCTACTTAAAGCAAAAGGTGCTAGTAGTCATGTTACTTTAACAAGCTCGTTTAATTCTCTGTAAATACTGTTGCTGATGAGTTTTCTTTTGTGCAAAATTAACACAACTGGGTATTTTGCCGCCTTCTAGGCCCCCCAGACCAGTAACCAGCATGAACGACACACTCTTCTCCCACTCTGTTCCCTCAGGAAGTCCTTTTGCAAACAGAAGGTGAGTTCTTATCCTAATTTATGTTAAAGCATATGTGAGAGTGGTGGAGGTTTCAATTTTCAATTCTCCCCAGAAAAAAACAAACCCAAAATAAAATTAACACATGTGAGCAGAGAAATGTCTTGTTTATTTTGGACTGATACTGAGATATCTGGATGGAGAGCTGGAGTTAGGGCACCCCAAGCACCTCACAACAGAGCACAGAACTTTGGTTCTCATTTGAACCATTATGTCCCACTAAATGTGCTCACATGCAGCCTAGGCATCCTCCCATAGGGGCTGAAAATGGGGTGTTGGTGAGAAGCCATTTCATAGCAGCGCTGTGGGAACAGGAACTGGGACATGCCGTTGCTTACTGGGAATGCCTGCATCATACTACAAGATATGATACGAACAAAGAGAAAATGTTTTCATACTTGCAAGATATAGCAAGACATCCTTACTCCTGTTAAACCATTCAGACTTTCATTAAAGGCTACAAGAGAGAAGGAGTAGTCTTGGAATATGGTGACCCTTCAGCAAACAAACCGGAGAAGATGTGTCAGAAACATTAATCCCAAAGAAAGGTGCTTGCAGCTGACTATATACAGTTTGGCTCAGTATTTTGGCTCATACAGGCAAAATATGCATGTAGCATTTGGTAGTTGTCTCACCCAATCTATGTAAGCCTACCAATGCATATAGATGAGAAGGTGGCAGAAAAATAACTTCCTGCTGTACTGGGGAAGATGAGCAATATGTCTTCCTTGAGTGCATTTTATTGCTTGGTTCCTGCTGTATGTGTCAGTGCTTCAGCGTTCCCAAATAACCAAACGCAATCTCGGGGTATGCATGGCTACGCATTTTAACACCAAAACCAAACCCCCAGTGTACCACACTGCAATCTCACAATAAAGATAGTTTCCTACTACTTTGATTTATGAACTTGGTTACCAGGAGCTATGAACTGTAAACTCTCAGTGTTACCTTAGTGCAAGTAGCTGCTGTGATGGAGATGCTTTTTGCAAGCCAGTCCCAAAGCAGCCCCCAAGACCAGATCCACTGCCTATGCAGACAGTGAGACTGCAACTGCAAATTCATTTCTTGTTGTTGGAAAATATGGGATTTTATGTGCAAGGCAGGATAATCTATTTGTGGCCTCTCCGGGACAGGTCATTAAGAGCAATGCTCTTTAAGAGTGTAGCTGTTCCTTCTGTTTATCCCCAGGCAGTCCCTGTGCTCATTCAACAGCAGTATGCCTTGCCATTTAGGCCAGGGACCTGCAGTAATAATCACAGCACTATCTATTGTGCTGCTTGTTTTTCTTTACATGTGAAAAATTCCTGATTATTTTACTTCTGTGTTCTTTAGTAATGCAACTGACTGTCTTTAATTATCAGGATTAAATGTATGTGATTCCTGAGCCATTAGAATTCCTTTTCTCCTAGAGGAAAAACTCCTTGATGGAGAATCCCCTGAAGGCAGGAGACAATAAACCCATCCCAACCATAGGTACCCAGACTTCCTTATAAGTGGATAGTACAACATCCTTATACAGCAAAAAGTTTCCATGATGCAGCAGTCAGTTCTGGCTTTTTTTACAGTTAACAGTACCCTGATATGTAAAGCAATTACATTGCTTGTATATTAAAAGTTTTGTAAATTTTGTTTCATTGATGTAGCAGGTTTTTAAGTGATTGACAGCTTATTCTCATTATTTTTATTTTTATCTCATATAAATTTAATTTGCATTTTTTTATTAGAAAGAAGAAACACCCTACAGACTGTTAAGTCAGTATCCTTGCTAACTGGTTGCAAATTGCGTTTATTGTAATGAACCGACTCTGAACACACTGCTCTCTGTGTATACTTTTTGGGCTATTAACAAGGTTTCATTGTTTGAATCATTCAGGTTACTTGGGGGTGTACATGCAGCCAGTCCTGTGGCTGATGAGCATTCTCTTATAAAGCTGTATGTAAATCAGCTTCACAACAATTCACGGTCAGTATGAGAGCACTAACCCACTAATCACCGTAGTTCTGTAGCTCATGCACTAAATCATTAGAGATTCTGCTAAACTACTAAAGATATTCTTTAAGGAAGGCTCTGGTGGGCTAGAGGGTTTCTGCGGCTCTAATTAGTCTTTTGAGTAGACTTCCTGCTGGCTGTGGGCTTTGCCAACTTCTCTTGCTTCTGCACAGCACAAATTCACCCTTTCACGTAGAATTAATATTAATGTATCCAGTGGAAGTTGGAAACGTTGTTTTTGAAAACCAAAAAACCTGCACCTTTATGGTTTCATCATCAGTGTATGACTTGCCTGTTGTGTTCTTGACCAAGGAACGAAAGAGGCTTGCACGAGAGCCTGGAAATGACTCCAGGTCTCACAGCCAGCCTCCTCTTCCTCTTCTGCGGCTCTCGCTGCTGGTGGTTACTGTTCTGCAGTAACAATTGCTGCTTGCCAATAACCTTCCCCAGACCCCTTTGCTTTGCTTTTCAAAATGGCCACAGAAAAGGCAGATCTAAATCCTACAAAAGCTAATGAAGGCTTCCCATTTATGTAGCAAGCACTGGATTTGGACCGATGCCTCTGGCTGCTGTACCCTTTTCCAGCATTCCCTCTCATCTTAGTGACCTAAAGGAAGAGCCTATTTCATTCTGCATAAAAGAAATATGAAACTGGATAAAAATAGTTGCCTCTTTTTTTTTTTTTTTACTGTGGAGTGTAATGACCTTTCTTGTTTTCTATTTTGATTAATCCATGAGCATTAGCTATAATTCAGTAAGAAAGTACTGAGACCAAGGTACATTTCTGCTAAATGCCAAGTTCTTCAATCACTATTAGACTAATAACAGTATCTTCATTCATTCTTTTAGGTTTTACTATTATTATTGCCCTGGGAAAATCAGGCCTCATTAGTGGAAGCTCATCCTCTCATACATCAGAGAAACAGACTATGACAGCTCTGTTTGCAATTGTGCTGATTTTATATTAAATGCTCCGTGATTCATATTATAATAAAAATTGTACAAACTCAGGGTAAAATTTCTAGCTGAACATAATCAATGCTAAAAGCTCTGCTGGCTGTGTTTTTATTGCAGATAACTTATAGTTACTTTAATTTGTGTCACAATCTAGTCCAGAGGTTTCAGACTGTTTTAAAGAAAGTTTTTATATAATTAGAATGTTTATGCAAGGGAGAATTGGCACAGACTGTCATTTGTAGCATTCCCATGGTATTTTTTTCAGTTAGTTGTGTCGACATAAGAACATTACCATTTGCAACCAGTTTCTCCCTGTAACAGGAAATGCTGAATTCAGCACACCAAGTCGTTCTGCTGCTGGAAATGGATACGGTCTCATAAGTTCAGCACAATATCATCTTCATTTCTGGATTCATGGGTGAAAAGGGGAAATTAACTGGGAAGAAGAATGTTATTAGAGGAAAGATCTCTGATAACTAGTAAATACAATGACAAATTATGGGGAACAGCTGAAAGGAGATTGAACATTATATGTTCTTTGCAATTTAATTGCGTCTGAAACACTGGTTGTGGATGGGTACACAATTATTCCAAAGCTCAAAGGAGGTCAGATTCAGGCTTTCCCTGAGATGCTGCTTAGTTTCTTCAAGCCACTTCAGAATCAAAATCCCTTAAAATTTCCCTGCTTGCTTTGCTTAGTTTGAGCCACCATGTCCGTAAGAGAGCTTTCATGAGGAGGTTGGCATAAAAATTACAAGCACCTTTTGTCTAAATATATACAGCATGTTATCAACAATATGCTCTGTACAGCTCAAGAACAACTTTAAAGCACTTACTTACATTAGAAAAGAAGAAACAAAAAAATCTGTGTTCTTCTCCCAAATACCAAATCACAGTCATTTGCTGTGTTGACAGCTAATATGTGATTAAAACCACAAGTCCTGTAACTTTTTTACTGTAGCTAATATTCTGGCTTTAATCTCATATTTTTTTTGTGATCTCAGATTACCTAGAGGGCAGCAGAAAGAAGGAATATTGCTACAGAGTAGGTAATGCCCTTGCAAACCCAATGAATTGGCTATATTATGTCAAAACAGGTAAATTGAGCATTATAAAAACTTCTGTCCAGTCAAGAGGAATAATTCTATACCCTGAATTAATGTTTTCTGCCTTATTTGGATTCTTATGTTCCCCAGCTTCAGTCCGTTAGTGCTGCCTTAAAAGTACATAGCTACCATAGTGATGATACAATCTCCTTCTCTTTCTTAATAAATGTCTTCTTTAAGCTATCAAATTATAGGGCTAAGGTGGGATAAGATGAAACAATGTTTTTTCTTGCATTTTTCTCCCCCCCCCCCCCCCCCCCCCCAGCTAATACATTTAGTTCTTCTAAAGGAGTAATAAACTGGAATAAATGGGGTGATGCAGCACAGTCTGCTGATCTTGAAATTACTTGGCAATTCTGTGGTAGATAGAAAGAATGCACTATGGTATCAATGCCCATAGCCAAGGAGGAATTGAGTCTTAATGCTGAGTCAGAGTAGCTAGTGCCTTTTTTGAACTCCACATAAAAGCTAAAAAGAATTGGATATTCTGCCTGGGCATAGCACCAGATTAGGCCAAATTTCTGGACAACAGCTAACTTTGGAGCAAAACATACTGGTTGCTGCTGTTGTCCATGTTTCTATCTTTAAGGAGCATGGTAGACTTGAACTGCATGTTGCCTTCATCTATTGTTTTCAGAACAAGATGAGAATCTTCCTTATTTCATCAGCAATATTCTACCTGTTAAAGGAAATGTTTATATATCTGATTGTTTAGTAGCCAGGTAGACACTAAAGAGGGTATAACATTTACACCAATATTATTAGGTCTACATCTTTGTAGACATCTGCTCAGAGTTGGAGGTTTTGTGTCTTAATTTGGATGGGGAAGCATTCCTTGCTGTCTTACTAAGTGTTCCATTTTAACAGGAATATATCTTTAAAATATATGTCCCAGTTGCTAGGATCCAGAGAAACTCACTGTGGCCAAAACCGTCTCTGACGTATTAGTTGTATTTTGGTGAATATGTGGAGGATGTAGGAAGATGTGGAAGAACAAGAAGGACAAATGTCAGCTCTTCCAAATGAAGGAAGGTTGAAGGCAGAAAAAGGGACAAAGATCAAAGCGATTATACAAGAGACAGCCTAACCTTGGTATCCAAAGATACTGAAATTATGAAAGAATTAGTAAGCACCTGGAGGATAATAAACCAATGAGAAATAACCAGCATGGATTTGTCAAGAGCAAATTATGTCAAACCAAACTAATTTATTTCATTGACAGGATAACTGGTCCAGTGGGTAAAAAAGAAGTAGCAGATATGATACAGGTTAACCTTAAAAGGACTTTTGACATAGTCCCAAATGACACGGAAGTACCCAGAGGAAGTATGGACTAGGGGAAATTAGTATAAGAGCAACACTGAAAATCAGTAATTACGTTTTCAAAAGTTTGCTGTCATTCTAAGAGGACTTACCACCTGGGATTCTTGAAGGCTATCCGAAGTCAGACACTATGCACTATTTCTTGTAATGACCTAGTGGGAGCAATAGAGTGAGTGTATGCAATTTGTAGATGGTACAAAGGTTGAAATAGTTATGGGAAGGAGTGCTTGGAGAGCAATTTCTAAATTAAAAAACGAGCTCAGTTGCAATGGTAGTAATTGATGTCCAAATGATCTGAAATCAGTTAGAGGAAACTCAGTAATTACAAGTGAAAAGTGCTGTAGCAAGGAAGCAAATAATCAAATAAAAGATGGAGCATAATTGGATGGACAGAAATATTTTAACAGTGGACCTAGCAGTTACAGCGAGCCACAAACTAATTGAAGTCAGCAATACCATTATTAGATTGCATCTGACCCTGGGGCATCATGTGGCACCATTAAAACTCATTCCCTAGAGGAGGAGACATCTGCCTGGAGGTTTGCACCCAGCATAGGGCAACAACATGGGGACAAATATGCTACTCAGCATGACAGAGTCCAGAGGAGACACCCAAACATCAGAAGAGCTTAGAAAATGTGACTCATAAGAAGAGGTTGGAAGATACAAGTTTGCTTAATCAACTGAGAAGGAAACAGACACTGATAGACATGATATCAATTGCTCAATGAGTAACGTTTGCTTGCCTGTCCCTCCACCCCAGCTATGTTGCTTCTGGAGCATAGGTGAGGAGAGCTCATGGATGGTAGAGGAGGCATCACACTGCACTGTTATAAAGCAAAGCACAAAATCTGCCCTGGGGTCTTTGGTCTCCTGTTGCGGCAACATATTTATCTTTACTTTAAGAACCAAAAGCTGCATTTTTGGCTGAAATGGCACACCCTGTACCCCTTGAATGCATTTTCCTTCTGTAATTGGGAAGAAAACGTAGTTGGAAAACATATCCTTCTAGATATCATGGAGCATGTTTATCTACGTGGATATCACTTCAGTGGAAGTGCAGCACACATAAGTAGCATGCTGATGGGCATAGAAATGTGAAGCAAGCATTTTTTCTTGCTGTGCAGTACAGCATTTCATTCAGCTATCTTCCAGATTTATTATAAATCAATAGGACGTAGGTTCTTAGGACACCCTTCGGTACCATCCTTTTGAGAACCCCACTGCCAACCTTCACCTCCTGGAAGGAGTGGAATGGCATACACCTCATATTATTGAATTCCTTCTTTGTCCTAATATTAAAGGTTTTGATCTTCAGTCCATCAGAGCCACATCTGCTTAGATTTATCATGAATCACTTTTGTGCAACATCATCTGCCTATACACACATGCACCTGGATGCACAGGTGCATACATGCTCACACACCCATCTTTTGATCAGACATTTACACTGTCAGTAGCTAAACCAAAAAATAAAGGTGAATAATTTTTAAAAAGAAGAAAGTAAAATATATTTTTGTTTTGCTTTGTTGTTTTTTAAACCAAAAATGCTGCAGCGTGAAAGAAAAACTAACGTGTCAATCTCTTCCGTTGTTAGCTTAATAACATGGATATTTTAGCATTGGGAAAGATGCAGTTACTGCAATCTATTAAATACTGTAATTAGGAAAAAAAAGTGGGTTTGATGAACTGTGTATTTTTTTGAAGCAACAGAAGAACAGTACTTCTCAAAATTAAACTGGTGTATCCCATCACTGGATCTAAATAAGCATATTTCCATAGATTATTGAAACAATCTTATGGCAAATGTGGAGAAAAGCAATTTAGCTATTATGGTGAAGCTTTCCCAGCTTGAAGGCTGTGTTTAAGATGATGTTTATCTTGGACTCCACCTGGAAACTACACAAGCCTTCAGCTCTCCGTTTGTCAGAGAAGCACATTCTGTTCGTCTTTTCTGTAGTGAAGGCTTTATAGTTTGCTTTTGGAGAACAGAGGGAAAACTAATTCATGACTTTGCATTCCTGAAGTTTTCTCAAAATTCTTTAAAGCTTCTACTGTTATTTTTATTCAGTCCAGGGCGCTTGAATGAGTTTGAACTCTGTTCTGTAATTAATTTCAGACATCACTGTTTACCCTCTTCTTAGTTTTCCTGTCTTATTAACTAGCTCTCCTTCCAAGAGTACTGAAGTAGAGCAGAGCAAACTGCTGGCTAGGGCTGCTCCAGCTTTTTTGAAAGGCAAAGGGTAAGTTAAAGAGAGATTATGTTCATAGCTTCACTAACACAGCTAAACCAAAACCTTTTCCTCTATTCCTCCCACTTTTAATGTATCCTATAAACATCTTTCCTGAGAAAACTGTGATAACCAATTAACCCAGTGAGCTAAGTAGGGCATGTTTAAATATTTTTACGTACATCTGGATGTGTGAGGTCTTGATCAGACACTTCCAAGCAAATCCAACTTGTGATTTTAGTGTGTTAATCGTGTCTGTAACATATGTATATTTAATGTATATATGTAATACATAGTATATTAAAGCAAATAGTGCCAACCTCACAATCTGCTGTATTTTCAAATTAAATGGTACTGTACAGCTCCAGTCCCTGGCCCGATCTGGCATCTCACTGATTTCTGAGGCTGGCACTGTAATCGAGTGGGATTCTACCCTCCTAAGCCATTAAATACTTAACATATAAATTACAATCATAACAAAATAATTTCTGCGCTTGTGTTTTTTTTTGTTTTGTTTTGTTTTCCTAAGAACGCTGAACTTTTCGTTCCTAAATTCCCATTTCACAATCTCACTTGCTCCTGCTTTCTCTGTTTATTTCCCTCTGTCTGTCCGGACTGCACCCTCTCTTCCCCCGACCCCGTTCCAGGTTACAGTACAGCCTCGATGTTGCAGACAGGCTGGCCGATGAACATGTACTCATCGGGTTGTATGTCAACATGCTGCAGAGCAACCCCGCACGGTTAGTGCAGGTTTGGCACCTTTGGGGAACCCAGGAAAGGGACGTTGGTCGGCCAAATGCTCTCACTGTTTCCTCCTGGCTACGAGCTGAAGCAGCTCTTCATGAGCACTAACCTAAAGGGAATGCATATGAATACGGGGTATGTCCTCCCAAAGTTGGTGGATTGTGGCAATTGCTGTTATTCTTTCTAGTGATGTTAAGTAGCAGGGCATTGGGAATAATTGCTTAGTTGAGAATGGCTACACAAATTGATTTGGGACAGCGTGCTCTAGTCAGTGCAGGACTTAGTGGTGGTACAGAAATCTGCGTACAATGATGACTAACAAGTCCACGTTTTCAAGGTAGTAATTTCTGAGGTGATACATAATTTGTAGCTTCACCTTACCTTGAAAGTGAGAGATGGTAATAGTACGTAAATAATGATAATAGTAATAATAGGAATTTGTTATTAACCTAGTGAAGGAAGGAGTTCATTTCAGTTTTTAACCGTCAGGCATTGTTTTTAAATCTGCCTTATTTCTGCATTGTTTGAATCTTGTATATAAATTTGCCCTTATCTCATTCAGAGACATGACAGGTTTCTAAATGGCTGTCTCGATCATAGTTCATTGTTTCTGCTGGAATGAATATGGAGCTTTGTCTACTAAACCCACCTGCTTTCCTAGCACTTGGGGATGGTGGCATTGCAGCAGACCACCCCGGGAAGGGGAAACGCTGGCTTGCCTCTCCAAGTGCAACAAAACTCTAGACTTTGCAGCCCTGTACCAGCAAGGTGGTGAGCAGTGTAGTATATGGCCCTAGAAAGTGTCACGCTGAACAGAAAACTGTACAGTGTTTCTAACAAAACTATGCTTACAAGGTTTCTTTTGCTCATAACAAACCCTTTGGTTTCCTCTACTGCAGAATATTTCCCAGTTTAGAAGAACTCTCCATTTACTCTTATATGTAGAAGGCAATAAGCAACTTCATTTGGGAGGGTCAATGCAATGGTTTTTTGCAGTTTTACAAAATTCACTTCTGTGTGTAGCTCCAGCTGAAGTGGGGGTAATTTGCTATGCCCTGTGGAAAAAAAAGTCTGTCTTTGTTGTTCTGGATTGGCTTCTCCGCTCTGTAGCCCACCAGAATGTGCCAGTGGGGAAAAAAAAGGCAAACTAGTTTTTAGTAAGAAAAATGAACACCATTTCTTCAAACCAAAAATATTTTGAAGGGGAATTTCATTCCTAGAGAAGCAGTTCCAGAAAGGAGACTTATTGAGTAATATTTACACCGTGGCTGTGAGAACAAGCTTTTGGAGCATGTGTGTGGACCAGTCGTTGCCCATCCATGATCGAGGACAGGAGTACGCTACCACTCAGTCTGGTTTGACAGGGAGAAGGAAATGTGGCCCTGCCTACCACAAGTGACTCACTTGATACGGTTGTTCAAGAGGCAAGCAAAGAATGGATGTGGTTTAGAGTAATTTTTGGTGCTAGGCTGGTTTGCCAGGCATGGCATTTTGGATGCCGTGTCTGCAATTGATTTAGCTTCAGTGAGGACCACCAGTTAGCTCCCCTTGTGAGTGCCTAGCTTCATCTTTACCATCTTCATCCTCTAAATTTTATCCGATATATTCCAACTCATTCCTTCAAGGTTTTGGGCCAACCTCACCAAGTCATCGTGCATTTGTGTCTAAATACACACGTACAAATTATGTGCCATAACATCCTTCAAATTTAACGTTTTTGAGGGATGAATGGAGAGTGACTGATAATGGCCTTAATTGTTTAAATAACCAGTGCAAAGCATAGTACATAACATTTGATTACTGACATTAAATCACTGCAGTCACAACATCCTCATTGAGAAACAATCTCAGTTATTTATGTAAGATACCAATTAGATTTTAACAGAAGCATAACTGAGATGGACAGCGGTCTTAGTCATGCATCAAACCGTGCTGCATTGCCACTTTCTGCTTTGTTGCAAAAGAGACTGCTAGTAGAGAAAGGGAAAAGTTAGATTTTGGCAAAGACAAGAACAAACAAGGTGTTGCCATCCTGAAGCTCCTGTGTGAAGCCCCTTTCCAGGAGAGGTAGATGAGGCTTCTGCAGGAGGCTCAGCTGCTGCATCTCATGCAGCCTGGGCTGGCATCTTCAGGCAAAGCTGAACTCCTCCTGCCCATGCCCTGAAGTGGCTGGATACAGTTTGCTCAAAACCCACGCAGCTATGTTAGGATGGTGTTGAGTTCAAGTTATTTCAGCCAGCAGCTTAACGAGATTTGGTAACCTGAGTAAAGCATGTAGTTAACCATAATCAGGTAGCTTCTTATTTAGGGGAGGCTGCAGCTAGCCAGCTCAGCTGTTTTATCTGCCTGCAAAATACCACGTGTACATATGCATATGTGCCATCACAAATTTTCAAGTGCTACTGGCAGCCAAAGGTGAAAAGAGGAATGATTGTAGCTGGACCTTCATCTCCAAGAAAAACCTACAGAAATACTTTATGAGCATAATACATAAGATTACATTAAGAGCTATATAGAAGCATTTCAAAACAAAACGAGGTTGGTTTTTTTAGATACTGAGTCAGGCTAATTTATAGCAGTTAATGATTAGTCCAGTATAGCCCAGTGTACCTTTTTTCTGTTTTAAGTGTAGCTAGTATTTATATTTGGGGGTTTTTTTAATTCATTTAATTAATTTTCACTGCTTATCTTTATTTTTCATCTGCAGTTATTTGATACCGCAACTAGAAGTACAAGTTTTCCTTTCCATCCCTCACAGGCTAATAAGCTGCTTGAGGGTTTTTTAGAAGCCAGCCCTCTAGGACAAATTAAGATACAAGAGAAAGACTTAATTCATTATTTATAGTAACTGTATGGGGAGAAAAAGTATCCCTGAGCCACATGTTTTGATTAGTTTAATGGTATAGTGTGTTTTAGGATGTAAAAACAATACTTGGTACTTAATTTAGTTCATCTTTAGTGTCTGATTCTAAAAAATAACTTCTAACTGCAAATAGTTTTCCTTTTTGTTCATATAAGTTAGAGATTTACCTAGTTTTGAATGTTAATTCCACATATTTCAGTCTTTTTCTTTTCAGATACAGAAGAAAATATGATAAAATACATTATAAGTAGGAGGTTATTTTTGTTCCATAGAAAGTTATTTTCTGATTTATGTTATACTGTGTAGTACTGTGATGAGTCATATGTCCATACTGTAAAAGTGCCATGCTATTCTATGGTGTTTTTAAAATTGTTTATTAAGGAGGTGTGCACAACAACTAACTCTGGCTAGGAAGGCTGGTCTAATCTTCCCTTGAAGGAGGAAAAACATTCGGAGACTCACTGATTACGGAGGAAATGTATAGACATTTGGCTCCCTTGAATGGAGTTAGTTTGTATGATTATACCCACATACCTGAGTGTTACTAACATTTTGATGGTAAAATCTTGGTGATTGTAAAGCAAATGGCAAATTAACAATAGCAGAGGGCTCAGATGATGTGTCTCAGTTTAAAGTACCTTAAAACCAGGAGAATTTTGAAATGCCACCGATAAACAATCCTCAGAATGTATTTGGTTGGTTGCTCTTAGGACATTGTTCTTATAGCCCTGATGCTTAGAAACCTACCCTTTAATTTGTTGGTATTTTACTATAGTAAATTATTTATTAAGTGAAGGTTTGTAGAATAAGAGCATGTCATGAAGACCACGCTGATATCTCTATGGCAAAAATTTCACAGGACTGACATTTCTGAGACTTTTCTAACCAGCGGTTACATAATTTTAAGACCGTCAGGGGACATCCATACCCCCTATTGCAGGGTGCCTACTGCAGAACAGGCTGGTGTGACACATCTAAAGCCTGAGAAATAGCAAAGATCCTCCAACATCACTCCTTTGTTCACAAGCTATCATATTTTTCATCCTTTGCCTGCAGTTTTGAGATGCCTTTTTTATGGATCTCCCTTAGACCATAGAATATTACACAGATCAACTAAAGCCTGAAAAAGAAGTCCTATTGTACAGGTGATAATGTTGGATATTCACTCTACATCCAAATGGTGATAATTCTGCCAGACCAATTATTGCTAATAATTATAAAGTCTTTAAAGAAATGGTCACTAATGGAGAAGCAGTGTTAAAAGTGTTGGTTAACTTTTTTAAAAGAAAAGGATCAGCAGCAAGATATTTGTATGCAAAATGTTCAGTTTCTTTCAAAAGGATGCCGGAATCATTCTCTTGAGGGTCCCAAATTCTGCACACATATTCATAATATTTTAAAGCTTGTATTTCACTGTATCATAGTCTGTGAAGTTGCTGAAGTAAAACAGAAGTAAATTATGGCAAATCAGAACTCTTGAGACATGAAAGTCTTGGCAGTCAAGGCTGACGCTGCTGTGTGTACCTCTGTGCTTAATGATCACATAGAATAGGTACATTCCAGAACTAAATATATCTCAGACATTGAAATTTAATTTACAAAGCTTTGCGGCCAGTGATTTGTGGCATTCATAGACCAAATCTGACATGCTGTTACATCTATTTTATGACATCCATCTACACATAAATATATATCAAAGACGTTAAATAGCAACTAAGAATCAAAAAGCTGCGGTGGCTTGGTTCATTCAGTAAAGTCATTGTCTCAGGGGTTAACTCACATCTCAGCACTGTGTTGCAGATTGTGTTATGCCAACAAGTGGAACCATAATCCATTATTTTTCCAGGATGGATAATATGGTTGCACATTGCTCTAAAAAGGAGAATTGATGCTGAATGCTTGCATGGCCATCTGTTAGGATGTGATGTTTTAGTCCTTATGGAAAAATTAAAAATTAATTATACTGTCATGAAAGTAACCCTTATTACCTGGTTTGCATAATTTTATGTGTCTCCAAGAGTTGCTTGCCCCTTTTGTTCTCTGGATGACATATCAGGACAGTAAGCATGAGTATGTAAGAAGCAGAACTGTATAAATTTAGAAAAATACCTTTAGCTTGGGTCTTTTCAGAAAGTAAATCAGTTATCCCACAAAAATAGCATAGAATTAAGCTATATACATAACAAAATAAATTAAACATAACCAAACCCAAAAAGTCAGTGTTCATCTACCACCAGAAGTCTTCTGTGCAGTCTGCAGCACAAGCTTAGCTTACACAGAACCCCTCTGGGTCTGACTTTTCATAGCTTTACTGTTTTTCTGAACTTCATGTTTGTGGTCTCACAGGTCATTGTCAGAATGAGAAAAAGATGATGTTTACCTCTTTTCCCTTACCTCAACAAGCCGTAACAAATCCACATGACTTCCAGCTTTAGTTTAATGATCAATGAATATCAACCACTATTCACCTTTTGAACATAACTTCTAAATCCCAGTGGACTTAATCAAGCCAATGAAAAGATGCACATTGTAGTTCCCTGAGGTACCTGGGGATATGAACTCACTGAGAATTATTGGAGAAATATTTCCTTTTCCTTTTAAAGATGCCGATCCTTCAAAAGCAGAACTTTTTGCACAAGTGCCATTTTCATTTGGAAGGCTTTTAAAGTTCAAGACACAGTTTCTGGCAAAAGTCAGAATCAGATGCCCATGGCCAAAACAACCCTTGTTTTGCGCACTCTTTTGAAACATGAAGCTCATTCACCAGCAACCGGTTGCATGCCCTGAAGAGTCCATGGGTAGGGAGGTGTGTGCCTGTCTCCCTTCAGCCAAAACATCAGACAGTTGCCAAGGGCTAAGAAAAGGAGTCAGACTTACCTCTGTCTGGGATAGTCTGCAGGCTGTCTTGTATTCCACACAGCAAAGCGTTCTTCTCACCTCTTCTTAGGGGCTTGATTTTTTTTTTCCTTTGTATATACTAAAAAAGTAACACAATATAGGATTCTAAATACCAGGATTATCCAGGGTCAACTAAGTCATCTTCAGATTTCATTTTTTGTCAGTTTATTAGTTTTGATGGTTCTCTACAAACTTCTAAATGTTTTGTTCTCACTATATTACCTTTTTCCTGCTCATCTGACTAAATAAGAGCCTCCATTTAAAATAGGAACAGCTGGCAAGGGATTAACCTGAGAGAAATATTTGCCTTTGATATTTGGGGGGGGGGGGGGGTGTAATAAGATGCAATATTTTAAAGGAATTCAGCATACTTGCTGCTTAGTTCTTACACTTTCTGAGTAATTTTTATGGAGATTCTGTGCACGTGACCAAAGCTCTTCATAGTTGTGCTAGTAGACTCCTGCATCCTGGCAGCAGGAGTTGGCTCCTGTCATGGTTTAACCCCAGCCAGCAACTAAGCACCACGCAGACACTCGCTTGCTTCCCCCCCCAACCCAGTGGGATGGGGAGAGAATCGGGGGAAAAAAAGTAAAACTCATGGGTTGAGATAAGAACAGTTTAATAGGACAGAAATGAAGAAAATAGTAATGATAATAATAACAATAAAAGAATTGGAATATACAGAACAAGTGATGCGCAATGCAATTGCTCACCACTCACAGACCAATGCCCAGTTAGTTCCTGAGCAGCAACGCACCCCACTGCGGCCAACTCCCCCCCCTGTTTATATACTAGACGTGATGTCACATGGTATGGAATACTCCTTTGGCCACTTGGGGTCAGCTGTCCTGGCTGTGCCCCTCCAGCCTTCTTGCTGGCTGGGCATGAGAAGCTGAAAAATCCTTGACTTTTAGTCTAAACGCTACTGAAAACATCAGTGTGTTATCAACATTCTTCTCATACTAAATCCAAAACATAGCACTATACCAGCTACTAGAAAGAAAATTAACTCTATCCCAGCCAAAACCAGGACAGCCCCAAGGTAAAGTGAGTCCAAGTCTGGCATCAGTGGTGATATACAAGTAATAAGTTGCAATATTTTAAAGGAATTCAGCATGTTTGCTGTTTAGTTCTTGCACTTTCTGATCACCATTATGTGATTCTCTGAAATCTTACTCCCAAATATCAAGAAGCCAAGAGTAAAAGAGAAAGTCTGATTATAAACTCCTGGATCAGTGGTTCCAAACTGTGGTCCGTGATAAGTGCCCTGCAAAACTTTCCTAAATATTGTTTTCTGTTGCAAATCTGACAAAGCTTCTAAAGTTTTTCTCAACAAACACTGAGTTTCCTGCTCATCCACTGTCCAAAAAGTAATCACTCTTTTAGGTGATATGACAAAGCTGAGAAGAAAAACAAGTGCCGACTGGTGGTCCTAACCACGTCCCACCTCTCTTTGGACACAGCAGTCTACAAGTTGCATCTTGCACATCGCAGGGGTTCCAGACTGCTGCTGTTTCCCCCTAAGGGAAGGTGCTGCCTGGCCCCTAGAGCTGATCCTTCCAGGGAAATTATGCTCCCACTTCTCCCCTTTGCTCAATTAACATCTGCTGTTGTTAATTTGGCAACATTTTGCTTCTAAATTCTGTAATGAGGGTGTGTGAGTGGACAGCGTGACAGAGCAATAGTCATTTTTACCATGTATTAACATGTCTTCCCTCCTTCCCCTCCAACCCTAAGCAGCGTGCTCGACAGCGCAAGTCGCCTGGATGAAGAACACAAGCTGATCGCCAGGTATGCAGCAAGGCTGGCAGCAGAAACTTCTTCATCAGTAAGTGTTTTAATTAAAAAAAGGTACTTTCCTTCTGTTGTGTTCCAGGGGCTTGGCAAGATCAGGGAAATTACATCTGACAGTCTTAATGATTAATGGATTATTTTTCCCTATCCTTGTCATCAGACATTGTTATGCTTCAGTAATAACACTTTTATGCAGTCCATTTAAAACGAAGAGTCCACATACTAATGCATATAATCTATATACTAATGCAATGGTATTTAAACAATTACAGCAAAGGGAATCTGACATCTTGAACTCGGGAAAGACTAGAAAATCTTGTCTGGACTAGCTTTAGTTAAAGGTTAATGATTTACTGCAGTGGGAAAATGGGGTGACGAATTCATTTTACTCTTTAGTTCAAATATCAAGGCCACTAGGGCCCTAAGTGCTGAGGATTTTAAAGAATGATCTTCAGCAGTGTGACTGTAATGACCCCCTGCATTAGCCCTGGCTCCCATTTTCATTTCAGAGCAATGATTATTCTGCTCTATGTATCCCAAGATAGAAGGTGATGACAGGCTAAAACCTCACTAACTATATTCAGGAATAAGAGAGAATGAAGCAGGAATCTAATCGAAGTATATAAAATCTTAAGTGGCACAAATAAGGTCAGCCTAGTTACTTTTTTTCCATCTCAGCACATTTGATAGAACAAGGGACCATAAATGATGGTTAAGTGAAAATCATCTGTCATGGAAGATTTCACACTACCCGCAGCTGCGGGGGAAGAAAAGGGTGCAGGGGTGCTCCTGGTCTGCCAGCCCAGCCCAAATCAATCCTTTCCAGAGGCATGATGCACAGTGTTTCAAATTTAAGGCAACCTGTAGGTGATGGTCCTGTTTCTGAAGGATGGTAATTCTTTATGGGAACAAGATTTCCCATTAATAATGTCTCTGGGTAGAAACTGGTAGAAATCAGTTGCATATAACATGTGCCCCTGATACGGGGGAAAGCTTAGGAAACAATATTGAAGTAGCTTTTAAATAGAGCTGGTTTGAAGGAAAATGCTGAATTTCTCGTTGCCATCTGTCTGTGCTCTTTGAACAAAAGAGACAGAAGGAAAAGAAAAGGTTTCTGTATACAGAGATCTCTCTGAGCACAGGAGTGGTACCGCATTAGGAGCACAGTGGAAATTTTTAAAGCTTTGCTGACGGTCATTCTGGTTTTTAAGGAATGAAATATATTAATAACACTGGGCATTCAGGATAAAGATCTTGGTTCCCCCTGTATCAGTCATGACATCCACCAGTGTGCATCAGTTCTTCTTTATGCACTGCTCTGCTTCCCTGTGGTTGGAGTGTTAATGGGAAAATATATCCATAGCAGAAAAAATGGTTACAGGCGTAACGTACTGTCCTTTCCTCACAGACAGTGCTAACAAAGGTTAGCACTGAGATTACCTTCATCCTTTTTGAGGGTCCACCTCCTGGAGCAGGAGGTGCCTGGCATCACATAAAATTGGGCTCCAGACTTACACTTCACAGGGCTTTTACAGTGAGAAACACTCAGATCACAGCAGTAACTCAGTAGAGTATTTTTTAATGTCTGATTCTTTCAGGTTGGAGTTAGAAATAAATGGATATCTTTGATAGCTGTGAAACTTTAAATGTCTTGCTCTGCATTGTCATTGATACAAAACTGAAATACAGGAGTGTGAACAAGGAGAACAGTATTTGGTTATTGCTGATGAACATGAAAAAAGCATAGTCCAATGAAAATGTAGTGACCACTGCCTAGTTTGGTAAGAAATAGTGTAATTCCCACTTCCTTTTATTGGGAAAAAAAGGTTCTGCTGTACCTGAAGGACTGGGGAAAGAGTTTTTCTTAAGTACCATCAGAGTTTAGAGGAAAACTTGGCCAAATGGGCCACGCAGCCAGACTGAAAATTGAGTACAGCTTTCAAACTGAAAGTAAACCCCTACTTTCAAGAGAACAAAGCATCACTGCACTGGAAACACATCCCCTTCTTTTTGGAGAGAGACACTGGCTTTTGCTTCAGTATATTCCTCTTGTCTGTAGTATCAAAATTAAGAGCCATATTACAGCAACTGCCTGCAGCAGTGCTGTTGCCTTTTACAATCGGTTCAGAGGAAGCTCCTTGAAGAAGCAATGAATGACAGGATGGTAAACACTGAGTCTTATTTACTTTAGCACTTACCCTGCTTTTACTAGCAATGGCGCCATACTGGTATGAGCACAATATGGATGCTCTTTTTTTAGTGTAGGCAAGCTTGCTACTGCATTTTCTGTAAGCAGATTTCGCAGAACGGATATGTGTTGAACTCATGGGTGCATGCTGGCTATTCCTCCTTCAATGCAGCCTTCTCTTTTTCACAACAGCAGCAGGGTCAGCAGAGAGGGGCATCGGATATCTCCTTCACCATTGATGCAAACAAGCAACAAAGGCAGCTGATTGCAGAGCTTGAAAATAAAAACCGGTAAGTGTCCACAAAGTACCTGGTTTTGTTCAGTCCCATATATTGTGTATGTTTGTTTGTTTTCTGACATTTTTTACCACCTACTTCTGTGCAATGTGCTTATACATGCACTTACACCTCCCCCTAGGAAAAGCACAGGGCACAAAAAGGTCCACAGAATACAGCAAAGGCTTTGAAATCCATAGCTACCCCTGTGTTTTAATGAGTGTACTGTTCAATGACGTGATACAATCATCGATACTTTACTGTTTCCAGCTGCTGTTTGTTAAGAGTTAAAAAAAAAAAAACCAGCCTGTCCTGTTTCAAACCCAGATTAACTTTGAGTTGGATCCTCTGGAGCACTATAACATGAAACGATAAAAGGATCAGTCACGCTGGTAATGTTATGCTCCCCTGCTTTTATTTGTGAAAAAGATGATTAAAGCTCTCCAGAACACAGTCTGCCTGGGAGAGGTTTGCAGAAAGGTTAGCAGCAAGTTAGGCTGCTGATCAAATGAGACACTAGGTACGGATGTGACCGAGACTGAGCGAGAATGTCCAGGAGAAAAAGGCTAGCCGGCCCCAAAAAGGAGTGATGCCCGTTTGTTAGCAGCAGAGGATCTGGCCCTGGGTATCAGACTGCCTGGTGCCATGAAATATGGCAGCAGAGCTCTGCTTTTACTGCTGGACTGTAAAATAGAGGCCAGCCCAGACCAGATGGTTTCCTATTCCAAACTCTGCACTGCCTTCTGTCACTGTGTGATGAGCCACCAGCTCCAGTCTTGATTTGTCTTTCATAGTTCGAGGCTGCCTCCTGACCGTCTGCTATCCAGCACGTTGTGAAGAAGAGACAAAATGCACGAAGGTTTCAACCTTCTGCTGCAAAGCTTTGTATTAGCCTTTTGACAGCGCTCCAGGGCTGGCAAGCCAATCGTAACGAGCCCTATTAAAGTGCTTCTCCATGAATTGTTGACCGCTCTCACATCTCTTCTTACACTAAAAGTATTTTTTGAAGTGCTAAATATTTTCTTTGATACTCAAGAAGGGCCAGATAGGTTATTTTAATTTTTGTTAAGCTCACGTGGTGCTTGAAATGTTCATGGGGAAGAATTTAAAGGGAGCAATTTAATTAAGCATAGAGCTATTTCATGTCTACCTCTGATTTTTGGGGGTCTTGAAGAAATATTTCCCATTATGGTAAAATCCTAAAAGTTTGTTCAAAAAATATCCAGAGGCCTCTCCCATTGCTGAGGGCTTCTTTTGTTGCTTGGAGCCCAGTCATTATATCTACGTTGATGAAGAGCTATGTGCAATCATACTTTTTCTCCTCTTGAGACGTCCAGTGAGCTGGTTTTGTGGAAAATTACTGACTTGTACTCTTCTGCTTATTCTCCTCCCCAAGAGAAATCCTACAGGAGATCCAGAGGCTGCGACTTGAACATGAGCAGGCGTCTCAGCCCACACCGGAGAAGGCACAACAAAATCCCACTCTCCTTGCAGAGCTCCGGCTCCTGAGGTAAGTCCACAGCGGTAAAACCTCTGGCCATGACTGGGGCCAGACAGTCATTCTCAATAAGAGAAGAAATAAGACATAAGCCCGGGTTATGGTTTTGGGGGCTTTTTAAAGTAAATAACACCATGTGTATTTTTTGTCCATTTTTGGTGCAGGCTGTGGTCCTAGAAGTAATTAAGCTTATGCTTTAAACAGCATGCATGAGGAATCTCACGTATTACTCATCTACATTAAATTAAGCATGTGCATTACTGTTTGCAGAGTTAGGCCCTTAGGTCATTTGGAATAGGTCCCCACAGCCCTGTCCAAATGCCATTAATTATATGGGGGAAAATATTGTTCTGTCAGAACAACCGCTTCTACAAAGACTTCTTTTTTATGCTAAAGTAAATAGAGAACTACATGAAAATACAGCCAGAATTAGACATTCATTTTTGGAAATTTCCCCCATGTGTTAGACTCTAAGGAGAGGTCAGTTCTCTTCATGGTGCAAAACCAGGCTGCAGAATGATCCTCCTTGTCACGTGGGAAGTGAGGAGTAATGTCATCTGCAGCAGCTGAAGATTTGGAGGATCGTTTCTCCAATTATCCCACCAAGCTAAAAACATTGATATGGATGTGTCTGAATGTTAATTAGGATGCTCTACATGGATTTACTAATTGCCATGTGTATCATATTGAAGAAGTACAATAGTCATTGGCCCAGATCTGCAGGCTCCCTGCAAGTCCTGACATGCATGTTGTGAGAGCCAGACAGAATCCAGTAAGAAGTATTCAAAACACTTCATGTGAATAGAGAATAGGGTGTAAACACTTTCTTTCTAGTGAAACAATGCTAGATTAAATTTTATCCCCCTGCATAGAGCAGTTCTCTCATGAGAAGACTAAGGAACACTTAGCGCTCCTCACACAAGTAATATTTTAGTGGTCTGATTCATAACCAAGGGAAATTACTGTACGAAATTGCGCTAAATTTTTTCTTTACGAATACTGTATAGTTTTACTATGGAGTTTTTCACACTAAAATATTTTTCTGTTTCACAAATCATTTCCTTTCCAATCTGAAGACAAATTAGCTTCTTCATTTCTACAAGTGATTTTAGTATGTAATTACTTCTAGATATATACAGGCAAGTGACATTCTGTGAGACATATAAAACTGACTATGAAGAAAGTGAGTACATCACATAAAATATACCAATAACGTAGCTCCTGTGCATCAAGCTTAAAGTCTATTTTAAGCAGGTTTAGGAGATTAGCTTTCTATGATGTAGTTGACAAATAAAATTCATTATCCTTAAAAAAAATATCAAATGATTGTGCAGTGTTAGCGGACTGACTAGTTAATTTTTCCCTCTTTTCAATTTTGCTACACATATTAAAAGCATAATATCCTTATTTGAATTTCCTGACATGGGATGTCCCTAGGGCAGTGATGCTGAGTTCCTCAATTATGATATCTTTTCTGATTTAACATGCAGCATCAGAGTCAGAAAATAACTTTTAATCTGTGGGTCTGTGCTGCTTTGCATACCTTCTAAAATGTTGAGCATCTGAGAGGCAAAAGATTGGCTTTTGATTGTCTGTGGAATTTCAACACCGCCTCAAATTCCTAGATACTTAAGATGTCATGAGGCTGTTCTTATCATGTGTAAAACAGAAGGACTCAGAACAGCAGCCCTGATTTATGTCTGTTACCCCGCAGATTTTGGAGGCTTGAAGCAACTAGGAGAGTAGGGCAGTTTAGTTCATATAATATTAAGAAATGCTGGAATCTGTAAATTATGTTGTGGATACCTGTCCCATCATCTTTCACTAGCTGCTGTAGTGTTGCACATTTGCCGAAATGAGATTCTGAACACAGCATTCCTTCATATTACCAGGGCGGTCTTGGAGACAGGTTGGAAAGCCCATTGCTTCTGAGAACTTGCTCTGGAGTACAGCAGGAGAAAAAAGTCAGAGAAGTGGCCTGTACATTGCACACTGCTTAGATCCTCTGTCCCCGTAGAATGAATCTAAAACCCAGCAGAGGTCTGTGCTAGGACCTGCCACTTCGAATTACATGGATAGGGTATCTTATTTTTATTAGCAGTTTCTTAAACTTAGTTGCCTTTGTACAGTTCATAGCATTTCCAACCATTACATGCCTGGAAAAGAAAAGCCAGCACAGGCAATTTGTAGCAGAAAATAGATTAATCCTCCAGAAGAGTAAATACAACCTGGCAGTTTTACTATATGATCCTATTATATAGGTGAGAGAGAGCACACATGAGCAATCCTGTAGAAATCAGTGTTGCTTATATCAGTAACTTCCCACTTACAGAGAAGGCTCAACCTCATATTTCCCAAAATATAGGAAATGTACTTAGTCTGTAGGCTGTGGTGCTTTTCCATCTAGGATTAAATTGTCATATTTTGTAGGTAGTACAAGGCTAATGACATAGTGTTTTTATGTTATTAGCAACATAGTAGTGTATAAAATGCACCTAATATGTATATTTTTCAACAGTAACATTGTTAATAATGTCATCACTTCCAGGAGGCAACAATTTTATTTTGTATTTATGTGAGAACCTCTCACACAATTTAGTGATTGAACATGTGCAAGTGCTGAACCCCCGTCCTGTGCAGTGGAGCTGTGCAGAATCAAAGCTGCTCCCATTTATGGGGGCACAAACTGGCTGTCACTCGGAGTGGCTCGCTATTCACACTGTCACAGGAGCAGCACTGGACTCTGAGTCCAAAGAGCTGTTTTCAAGCAGTTATACCTCCACTATGTGACAGTCTTACTCCTGCTTTCAGAAAAAAAAAAGGAAACAAAAGCAGATCACTGTGGTTTTCTGGCTGAATTTCTGACCTCTCTTAGCTTCTCTGATATCTCGCTTTGTTCAGTGCCCCTGCTGTAATTTCATGTCCTTCAGGGCATGGCTTTAATTTCTCATGACAGCTAGTGAGGTTATTGACTAGAGAGATCCAAAGACAAAAATTGCCAGGCATTCCCACAAGGGAATGTAACACAAATTTGTTTGAACCTCATTGGTACTTTGGAGAAAGGTCTGTGTCAGTGTCTTTTTCCTAATCACTATATTCAGTCCCATGAATATTCTCAGTATGAGGGAACTCCCTAGCTTTCATGTAGCCCCATTTCTAAGCACTATGCTGAATTCATACAGTGTGTTGGCTTTCCTGCGATCTATAGGCATATACCTCATAGTCAGGCTGGGGAAACGATGCAGTTAAAAGCTGCTGACGCTGTGAGGGGTAAGCTCTGATCAGATCTGCTTGTTTCTCAGACAGCGGAAGGATGAGCTGGAACAGAGGATGTCTGCTCTCCAGGAAAGCCGGAGGGAGCTTATGGTTCAGTTAGAAGGCCTCATGAAACTGCTGAAGGTAAGGAGCTCCACCTCATACTACCAAGGAGAACAGGCAGAGTGAGGCAAGAGAGGAGAGGGAGGAGATATGATGACAGAACTCTGCAGAACTTGACTATTTTCACCCTTAAAATTTGGCTTTGTTTCCTTCCTTTTCTATATTTTGCCTTGGTCTTTCAATTCAGGGGTTTCAAATGATGCTCAGATGATGTTCCTGTAGTAAAGCTGCATCACCATTGTCACCTACTGCTAAGTGGATGGAACATCAGAGATAGGCTCTGAACTATTGAATAATTAATACAATCCTTTAAATAATACTGCAGCATGATGCAATACAGTCCTGTTTTGCTCTTTGGTAGAAGGATTTGGCTGCATCTCTAGATTTCAGGCTAGCAATCTCTGGATCGACCATTCGACATGTCCAAACACAAAATATTTTGTGGTCTGGTTTCAGGTGTTTTTAGAGTTTTCTCTGTTGAGGACATCAAATAAAAAAACATAAGAAAAGAAACAAACTGACACGTAAACCGAGTTAACTAGTAACTGTGAGAAAAACAACTCAGCGCTCTACACTATTACCTACTCCAGCTGACAGTACAGAATTGCTTTTGCTAGTTCCTTTACCTTTGCCCATTCAGTTGCTCATTCTGTAAGACATGCCATTTGACAACCACATCTAATTCTCTGATCTTAGAGATGCTTCCCCAACAGCACTTGGTCATTTTCATAAATAAAGAAACAAGCCCTTGTTAAACAAACGAAACATGCCTCAACAAAGGATCTCAGTTAAAAATGAAGATATCAAAAAGCATGTGCATTTTTAAGACAGACTAGGGTAAGATGGAAAATGTGTCTTTATTTGCAGAGTCCAGCCCTATTTTACCTGATGTGCCTCAGGACAGATGATGTCAGAAATTCACATTGGAAGAAAGTGCTCTGAATGGCATAAAAGTCTGTTTCGTTGTTGGCCATGCCAGATAAAATGAGTGCGGGAAAATTCAGTGCAACTTGGGTCAAATATGGCTCTGATAACAGCAGAAAGAATTGCACTGAAGTCCTTTTAGCAATGTGTGTTTGCATCAAAGGATGAGTTTGACCCCTTACGTCATTTGCACCTCCTAAAGCACAGGCTCCTGCAGCCACAGTGCAGGAATTGGTGGCACCCGAGCAGCAGAGCCCACCAAATAGCCAGCAGATTATTGGGAGCTGGAAGTAGACAGTATACTCTTCACTCTACCTATGAAATGCTGCAGTGGTACAACTAGCAGTCAGGGCTGCCTGCTGTCATTGCACTGCCTGGACAAAGAGAATCTGGGGTAGGAAACTGTAGTAGCTTTCTGCACACTTTACACTGTTCTGGTGTTTCAGAGTGTGCAGAGGTGGGACCATGACCTGGTCACATACCTCGACTGTACCCTTAACCCTGTACTCCAAATTTGGCCTTGGTATCTGTTCTTCACTTACATCCTGGCTAATCTCATGTGCTGATCCTTTTTTTCTTTAGGAAGAAGAATTGAAACAGGTAGTAAGTTACCTCCTTACTGGAGGCCTCACTAACTCCTAAATGTGATTGTTTTCCTGTGATTTATTTTACTTCCTTTGCTTGAAATGTGTGTGTGTTCTTTTGACCAAAATTAACACTTTGCAATTCTTTCACACATTATTTTCAAGTATCCTGGAGCAATTTTCACAATTAAACATCTTAGCCCTCCAGAAAGTGAGTCATGGCTACAAGGAGTCTTGATCTTTTTCTCACTCTTCTAAATAAGAACATGTAAGATATGGAAACCACCACCCAAAAGTAGTGAAACCAATCGAGAATATGAATTAAAGAACACTTCTACTATAGATAATGTTTTGAAAAAGTAATGAGAATTTGGAACTTTAAGAAAAACATAACTGAGTTTAAATTAGACGAGGGCAATGAGTTTGAGGCCCCACTTTATCCAGAAAAAGTCAGGGCATTGTGTGCACATCTTTTAACATCAGTCCTGATGTTAACAGTCCTGTGAGTCTTCAGGAACATAATGTAGTTTCTAAATGGCTTCTGCAACCTGGACCAAAAAGGGCAAGTATTTATATTACTAATGGTAAATTTTAGAAGATTTAATTGTTTTGGAGCTTTTTATTATCAAAATGGATCTTGGAAAGATATTAGGCTAAAAAAAGCACTTTTCAGACAGCAGTCTGATTTATGAGTCTGATAAAAATGTTTCATTTTAACAAAACGCATTTCCTCTTGCGTTCATCAGCAGAACTACAGTCACAAGGCTGATGTGTTCTGTCTATGGTAGAGCATGCAGACTTTGTAGGTAATGCTCACCTTCATTTTGGCTAATTTTTGTAGAGCATCAATCTGTTGCACACAAAAAAATACGTCTAAACAAACATCACCTGCATGTAAGAGCTGGTTTTTTCAATTCTGCAGTATTGAAAGATCTTCCATTCACAAAAGAGAAGTTTCCCACGTGACAAGAGTTTCCCACGTGACAAGAGTTTCCCTATCATATAAAATGTTCACTGGACAGTACAAGTGAAAGCACATTTTCAGGCTGTTATGAGATATTATTTTTTTCTTCCAAGAGTAATAGCCTCGCTGAATACCAGGTGATGATGCTAAGGAATTACTCTCACAATTTTCCATTAAATGATCCCCATTACGCTATGCCATTTCATGATCTGTTGAGAGAAACAGGATTAAATTAATTTCTGGAGGAATTCAGTTGGAATGAGCAGCCTGGCAATTCATCTAATGCTTATGAACTTTCTATTTCTCTCCTGCCCTTCCTTGAGAAAGGATAATGAGTTCTTCACATCCGTGTCGTTTGATGAGGCTGTGTGACAGGCTTTCCCCATATGTCATCCCAATTCAGTTCCGGCAGAGGGAGCAATGGGCTAAAGCTCCTGTAAAGCCAGTTTTTATTTCAGGCATTTTATCCTAAGCGTGCATGACAGTTGATAGTGGGAAATCTTTTCCTGTCTAGCAAGGGTTAACTTAAAATCCATAGCAGGTTGACTAGGGATGGTGAATTAAATAAAATACATGGAAGTTTTCCTAAAAGGCATGAGAACATTGATAGATGCAACCAAGTACAACATAAAAGCTGAAGCCATTCACATATCCCTGGTAGCTCCCCTTTCAGCATGCCTTAGTCCTCAGCTGGTGGGACTGCCGAGGTTTGGGAGCAATTCGGTGCTCAATTTCTCCGCTGAGATTACCAAGAAGTCACTACTGATTATTATCACAGATTTCAGGCCATTAGCTCTAGCCTGTGAAAAACACATTTCACCTGATAACCACTAAGCAGGAATTCAATCCCATCCTGATAGCATTCCATTCCCACAAACTTGGGCTGAGGTGGATCTAGATGAGTAAAATATAATTGAAGTGTTCACTTCTCTGAAATTAGGCATTCCCTAATAACCTCCTGTTTCAACTTGCTGTTCATCAGTTCTGTCTGATACTGCCCAAATAGTATAAAAAGAGAGCAGTTTTTTACTGGAGAGGGGACTCCAAATGCTTCATTTCCCTGTGCTTTCCAAACAGTTTGTTCCAACAAAAAAGCTACAGATAAGAGAGCACTGTTTATCATAAACACAAGATCTCAGTCATAGCTTCAAAGCAGACACAAGGGTAAGCACCGGTGTACAACAGCTTTTACATTGCTCTTGTGGGAAAATTCCAGTGAAGAAGTACTGGCAGGCATCTGTTATTTTTAGTAAATAAAATGCCTATTCTGAAGTTCATTCCTTTAGTGTGACCTGACTATAGGAAGCAAATTTTGTCCATTTTTTTCTCATCTTCTCTGAAAGTTCCCACTGTTGCTGGTGTCCCCTAGAACCAAGACCAAAGGCAAAGGGGAGCTGAGGAAAAAGGGCAAGCAAAAGAGGGAGCTGGGAACCAGAAATTCTTTTGCAAATTTGTTTCACAGAGGATGAAACATGCCCTGTCAGGACATCAAAGGAGATAGCTGTAGATCCCAGATCTCCTCCCTGATGGGGACCTCCAAGGACCTTGGAACATCTCCAGGTTGCTCGATGCCCTGCCTCTGGAGGACTAGAGATCTGCTTTTCTGCTGGAGTGGGTACAGATGATTCCAGAAACAGGAGAGCATCTGGCCTTTATGTATTCGACTTCCCTTTCATCCATCATTTAAATGTTTTAAAACCAACCATTAAAGAAATTTTAAGTGTTAAATCCTCCATTCTCCCATCAGTAATGTGCTTATTCCTCATAAACCTAATTTGCCCTTGATGCCTTTCTGGTGATAATGTCTCTTAGAAAGGGGTGATAGGAGAAAAGAACAAATAGCTTAGTATTCTGATGCATTATTTATGGTCCAGGGCAGAAATTCATAAAAATCTCAAGGGCAATGCTGCACTCCTCCTGCAATGGGCTGCTGTTGTCTGTTTTTAGAACATATTTGCCAAACCATATCAGGGCTGCAGTGGCAGCCACTACCAGAGTCAAAATAAATGCCTTAGGAAGAGTTAAGAAATTCTCCTGAATTCTCAAAATAGAGCCAGGGTGAGGGAAACACCAGCCCTCAGCTTACTTTTCACTGTAAACAACCAGGGGCATGTGTTGCACTCAAGCCAACTCCATCCTTGGCATCTACCAAACACAGGTTTTCAGTCAAAAGCCGTGTGCAGTTTGGTGTGGGCGCAGCATTTGTTTTTCCTTACGTGGATACACGTTCCCAGGGGTTTTGAAACAGTGGATGAAAACGGCACTGTGTCTCTTGGTATCACTCACCCAGCTGCGTTTGTAAAAATGACTATTTTGTCAAGTCTGCTTGAATTTCAGCTAAGTGATACTAACTGTAAGGTGCTAACAGCATGACATTTTATATGACTGGTGTTAAAACATTTTCACTTCCAGCAGCTAAACCCATAGCAGGAATTTATATTGCCCTATCCCTACAGTGTTTTGGGAGTGCCTGACTATATCCTGTAGAGCGAACAATTTAATAGTATGATTTAATAGCAGCTTAAAATAGTTCTCTGGCTCTGAATAAAAAGCAGAAAGCTATATTATTTATTGCAAGTGTCAGACTTTATGTGACTGAGAGGTTGCACATACCGTGAACTTCTCCTGCAGGGAGGCAGAGGGCACGGCTGTGATCAGCTCTCAAGGCAGCGCTCTGATGAAAGGGGCTGTTTCAGTCCCTTGACCAGGCTGAAAGCCACGTTGGTGCCAGCATCTTTCCCTTTCTCACAGCCCAAAGGGGTTATGTTTTATCAAACATGCATGCCAACTAGGGGAGTGAGAGAGGGAAGAGGGCAGAGAGAAGGTCTATACTTCAGTGCATATGAACTTGGAATTTTTTTTAATTTAGCTGCCTGACATTTTCCCACGCTTAAAGGAAGTCAGATCTTGAGTCATATTTTCCTACTTAGTCTTTTTCTACACGGAAGCCTTGCTGTCTGCTAACAGCTGACTTCAGTATATTTCTTTTAGCAAAATTAACATCACCCAACTGATTTAAAAACAGCATGATGCCTTTAAGCTGCGGGATGGGTGACAAGGACAGCGGGCGAGGGCTCTTGCAAAGACCTGTTTAACCCCTTGTGATTGTTTTGCAGACCCAAGGGGCAGGCTCCCCACGTTCCTCACCCAGCCACACTATCAGTCGGCCGATTCCAATGCCCATCAGGTCTGCCTCTGCCTGCTCCACCCCAACCCACGCACCTCAGGACTCTCTGACTGGGGTGGGAGGAGATGTGCAGGAAGCCTTTGCACAAAGTAAGTCTCATTAATAGCTTGTCTCAGGTACTCAGAGACTGTTTGAAGAATCATTATTTCTTGTGGCTAATGACTAAATGAACGTGAGCTTCTGAGTTACATGCAATGAAACAAAACAAAACAATCTGCAGCAACTGTGTTTTGCCATTGAAAATCAACTTTGTCAGCCATCAGACTTTGCTGTCAAAGCAAGCAGGTAAGCAGAAACTGGACGATGATGACAAATAATGGATTTTGTGGTAAGAGGGAATTTTAATGCAAGATGGTCAGACCATTATCAGTGCTCTGTTAACCAGAAGAAGAAAAATTGCCATTGAGTTCAGCAACGCGTTGTCATTGTGTTTGGTTTTAAATGAAGACTTTGCTAGGAATAGATGATACAGTCATAGAATTAGTTCAGGTAGAAAGGACTCTTGTAAGTCACCATGTCCTCCTGCTCCAAGACATAGGGCTTCAAAGTGAGATCAGACTGTTCAGGACCTTAACCATTTGAGTTCCCAGTTGAGTTCTGGATGGCTCCTGCTATGCATTTTCCACAGCCTCTGTTTCCAGTGTTTGACCATGCTTACTGTGTAAATTTTTTGTCCTTGTATCTGACTGGAACATCCCTTGATGCAACTTGTGACTGTTGTCCCTTGTCCTTTTGCTTTGGGCCTCTGAGAAAGGTCCAGCTAGACTAGACAGGAACCAAGCTAGATGAATGTGTTTCCAGAAAACTGCCATAGGCTGCACCATGTTCCTCACTCCTCTTTCCACATCTTTGTCAAGTAACAATAAATTTTAAACCGATTACATTATTATGTTGACTACTAAAGAAAATAGTCTATGTGATCTAAATGAAGAAATATTCCTTCTTTTTCTAATCTGCTCTGTCCTAAAATATTTACATCACTGCAATTCTTTTATTTGAATAAATTTTTTCCCCATTTCCCTAGTACAAAACAAACGTAAGTGGACCTCTGGAGTTCCTCTGCTACAGTGGAAGCGTGTTTGTTCCCAGGAGCCCAGTTCAGCCCTCTCATGCACCCTTCCCCTTGGTTTTCATGGGAGTTGTGTCTGTGTGTATATCTTAGGACAAGGTTGAATCTGTAATGCAATCAAGAACTTTCTGCTAAAGTGCTTGTCAATTCACGTATTGAACATAGGCATAATTCCCAGTCCCAACATAACACAGTGCTGGATGTCTCATTTTCTGTGGCAGAAGAAACAGGCAAGAAATATTTTTCTTCTTTCTGCTGTGAAAAAAATTGAGACAAGCAAAAATATGGACCACTAACCCCTATGCTGTTATAGGACAGTTTCTTCCAGAGCTAAGAGTAAGAGAAATAATGTAGTGGCCACAATAAAATATCCATAAATAATACTAAGGCTGCCTCAGGCAAATGCTTTTTAAGTATATAAGTATGTTCTGTTCAAGATAAAAAACAATATAAAAAGGTTAGCGATCACATTTTAAAACTGCTGCATTTGATAAATATCTAGCTTTATGTCATTATTTACCATATTCTTTAGATGGGAAGGTCAAACCCAAAGAACTTGAAGCCAGCCATTCTGTCACATCTTGACATATGACTTGGCGGGGGCGGGACTGAGATTTTACAGCTTCATTCTGTGCTGCACCAACAGAGATCTGCCAATATATACCTAATGCAGACAAGCCACGGTTAAAGCATCATTTATCTTGGGGGTTTTTTTTCTCTTTCATGATGTTTGCAATAGTTCAGAGATAGATACAAAATTGAGAAGACTTTAGAGAGGGAGTGACTGTCTGAGTGTTTGTGTGCGTGTGTAAGAGAGAGATTAACTACTTTAATTTACATTCAAGTAACCATTTGGTAATTGATATATTTTTAAAACCTCTTTAAGATTTGGGGAACTTTTAAAACTCTATTGTTTTACATTCAGCCAGTTTTAAAGAATCTGAAGCAGTCAAATCCTGCCAATTCCTGTGAATAATCCATTCTGGGAGATTAGAGATTCCATGGGATATATTGATCATTCAGCTACAATAGGAGCTACGTTTGGGATTTGGGGGAGTTAAGCACATGTTACCCACAGCCTGCTCCTAGGGCAGGAGTGTTTCATGCAGCTCACAAGGATCTTTCATGATTGATGGTTAAGGGAATATTGCCAGGTTCAGCAGGGAAGCACTTCTAGATCCATTATTAGAAAGAGTTTAAAAGCAGCTTGGGGCTGTTTAGAGAGGCAATAGTGCTTCCTTTATTAAAAAGAGAGAGAGAGAGAGAAAAAGTAAATTATGGAATATACAAGAAAGTCCTTGAGCTACAGGAGAGGCTGAGAGGGAGCAGAGAAGAAAAATCCATATCAGTCTTGATGAGGTCAAGTATGTTTCTTCAACATTTGCCATAATTACGTGGCAAATACCTGGCAATAATGGTGTCATTAAACAGAGCTGTGGGAACTTAGAGAAAACACTTCATTTCTTCCCTCCTCCCCCACAGACATTATAAATGAGTTCACGCTGGATTTAATCTTCCAGGCCTGGTCTGCTGGTGTCACCACACAAATGCAAGCTTGATGGCAATGAATAATCTCCGCATATCTGGCATTGTGATTAAATGAAGCATGAGGGTAGGCTTCTGCTCTTGCATACAGCATAAGTAAATGAGGCCATTCTGCAGAGAACTGTTCTGCACGCGTCCCTCGTAAGGACTTTGATACCCTGAATTATCACAATGGCAGCTTTCAGCACGGTTAAAACTGCTTTCAACATATCTTGTGAAGAATATTAACACTGTGTATTGTCTGTCTCTTGCTTCAGGTGCAAGACGAAACTTAAGAAACGATTTGCTGGTGGCAGCAGATTCAATCACCAACACGATGTCGTCTTTGGTAAAAGAACTAAATTCTGGTGAGCGAGGCTAACGAGGGTGGATATTCACCTCATTAATATTTCACACATATTCGAAAAAATGGGAGGTAGGAAAATATAAACCAACAAAAAAGCAGTGTAATGTAGCTTCAAAGCTTTTTATGCTGTTAGAAAAAAAGTCCCTAAATAACAGCTTTGGGAATACAGCATTTCTGAAAGCCATGGGTGTAGAAGTGCAGCTGGATACAGTGAAAACTTTGAGAAGTTTGTATGTGATTCCACGTGGAGTGGGATTCCGCTCTTCAGAAATTTCATTCAGTATAGAACATATAGGACCTGTTATAAAATGCAGTCTGTGGTATTCTCATTAAAATATCCTACCTAATAAGCGAGATAAGCAAAAGCTTCACTATTCTGTCCCACCACAAGAAGAAAACTATTAGCTCTGCAGATATATGTAGAATAATACACTGTTATTTGCTGTAAGGAGGTGGCATTCTAAGTTGGAAAGTCAGAGAAAGGCTTAGAGAAATAGCCAAGCATACGTTCTCTTGTGAAAGTTAAATCGAACTGTGTGTCGCCTTTTGTTTCACAGAAGTGGGCAGCGAGACAGAAAGCAATGTGGATTCTGAATTTGGACGGACTCATTTTGATGACCTTGTGCCATCCCCAACGTCTGAGAAGGCTTTCCTGGCGCAGATCCATGCGCGGAAGCCAGGGTACATCCACAGCGCTGCTGCCACCGGCTCCATCCGCAGTGACATGTGGGTACCTGCTCCATTCGCCACCTTCATCTCATTCTTTTTCTGTTGAAAACCATATGCAGCATGTAATATTTTCTCTCCCTCTCAACTATTTGATTACCAAAAAAACGCCTAAATCCAGGTGAGGACAGCTTCATGGTTAGATAGTAGTGAGCTCTGTAAACAGTAAAGGCCAGAACTTAGGATGCCCTCAGGAGTGAGCTGTCCCACATCCAGTCTGGTACACTCGGGCAGTGTGGAGACTGTGGGACAGCTGCGCTCCCTAGTATGCCCTGCAGTCCTATTCCCTGCTTATCCAGGCTGAGGGGCCTGTTGGAGCCCACTGGAAAAAGAGAAGCTTTTAACTGGAAAAGACAGAATGTTTTTGTTGACCAACTCAATTAATCAACAAACTGATTTATTTCTAGAACCTGAATTTTCCTATCAAAGACAATAGGCACCTTTCCAGTTATTTTTAGTTCAACCTCTTTGTATCAAGTTATTGAGAAATTTTGTTACTCATTTCCCTAGGGCTGTATCCCCAAAATGCCTTCAGCAGAATATGGCCTTTGGTCTACCAGACCACTGGAGAGGGGAAATAGCAGAAGTGTTTTCCACTGCCAGGAAAATGCTAACCAATGGCGCATGTGGTTAGACTAAAAGTATCCCGCTCTCCTCATAGCTTACAATAAAGGGAAGTTTTATTGACTCTGAATGTCATTCATCTCAGGAGGCTATTTATTAATAATTGTCTTTAGGGTTACAGAAGATGGAGACCCCTACGTCAGAGCAGATGATGAAAATTATGAGAATGACTCTGTCCGCCAGCTGGAGAATGAACTGAAGATGGAGGAGTACCTGAAGCAGAAGCTGCAGGATGAGGCATACCAGGTGGGAGAAGGACACCGTCTGCCCATGTGTCTCCATAAGTGAGAAAGAGTAATGCACCTTAGCTGTCCAGTGCCCTTCTCAACCTGTCCTGGGCCCTGAGGCATGATCTCTTCTCAGTTACTAGAGCAGCCACATTCCAAAAACTGCGGTTGTTTTCTTCCACAGACACGCACGCATCTAGCCTTTGTGCATATCCAGGAAGACCACACTGCCTGAGGCACACAAGAGTAATCCTTAAGCTTACCAGGGCATCAGGTGGGACAGAATTGCCTCTGAGCTTGTTCTCTGCCAGGGCCTACCAAGTCACTTAGACCTCATTCTCCCCTACCACAGAGGCTGCTTGGTGGTGTCAAGCTGAGTTCTTGCTATATTTAGGTTATTTTTTTTCTCCAGTAGCAAAAAACATCCATAATGGTTTCTCCAGTGTGAACTGAAGCTCAAGTGCAGTCTGTATATTATTGTCATTGTCAGAATCTGGAAGGAGAGGAAAGGGTATGAAATGAACTGTATCCCGGAGGACCAGGTATTCAACAAGCATCTAGTATAGAGAAGCCTGGGGATTTGGCATTAAACACTCCCTGAGGAAGTTTTCAAAGGTCATTTGTTTAAGAGTCTGAGTAAAGCAAATTTGCCAGGGGGAGCTGGAATTCTGTAGGTATCCTGTCCTTTCTGCATAATGGTCTCCACTTCTACCTGGTGTAATGGACTATCACCAGTTTTTAAATTATTCTGACTTGGATCATCCTAATATAAAATTCATTACTTCTTATGATGTTGGTAGTAATGTCAGTAGGAGGGCACACCCAGTTCGGTTATTTGGGAGCAGAGCTGAAGCAAGCAAAAATAGCTATGTTCCCACATGGTGATCAATTAAAATTTGGAATTCAGCACTACAGAGTATAACAGAGACCAAAAGTATAAATGGGCAAAACAAAGGATTAAGCAGGTACTGAGATATCAGGTGTATGGAAATGAGGTTCAAAAGCACCTTCTGGGCAGGAATTCTTTTAAACTGGTGATTGCTGGGAGCTAACAAAATCTAGCCTTTTTTTCTGGTAGTTTTTCTCTAGTGTCCACTGCCAGGCACTTTGGAGACAAGAATCTGGGACTGACAGGCTTGTGATCTAATGAAGAATGGTGGCTCCTTTGGTCTTCTTTTCTGTAAATCTGCTAGAATAAGTTAGTCTTGTAAAAGTTCATTGACTCATATCAAAATTGTAGGTAGTTTTGAGGTTGATGTGAGCGTCTTTTTGTTGTTGTTGTTTACCTAGGTCTGCTACATGCCCATGGTAGCCTGCCAAAAGTAATTTTGTTGCAAAGGTCTTTAAGGACATGACAACAGCAGCAAAATTGTTATAGACTATCTGCTAAGGAAACAGGGGTGACATGGGGGTTTTTGTCACAATTTTTTAGCCAAGATAGAAATGGCAAAAATGACAGCCTTTTAACTTCTGAACAGGATGAGCAGCTACTGCTGATGCAATGGAAAGTAATTGTCAGTTATAAAGAAGGAGTACCTCAGTGGTGACAGCTGTCAAGCATCAAATAATAAATGTTATTATTGCTGGTAAAAATTCCATTTTCTCCAGAAAGAACAATAGACCGATTTGACTCTACTTTGGTTACAGTATGGAAGTGCAATATATGGCAACAGTGTTACAAGAGTTTCACAGGTTACAATGGAATTTTGTACATGCACAAAATTGAGTATGCATATGCACTACAAAATAAGGGCATTCATTGTGCAGTAGAAGTTACACATGTCACTCAATAGAACTGGGTGTTACTCTTGCTTCAGTCAAAATAGAGCTTTTCTACTGTCTTCCAACAACATTCCCAGAAGAAGGGGAAGAAATCTTCTCCCTATCGATGTCAAAATAAAACTTCTTTTGAATTTAGGTCAGCCAAAACTACATCCAGGTAAACTTTCTTCCCCATTGTTTTACATGATTTATTTCCGCTGAGGGGAAAAAAAGGCAGAAAAAGAGAAAGGCTTTTTTCTTTCAAAAATGTGTTCACTGAGGGAACAGAAAGTCGTCATTCTAGACAAGTTCTGTTTAATAGCATTTTTTCCAAAAGGAATTATTTGGTGATGTACTTCACTGTCTTTGAGATTGTCAGCTCCTATCAGCCAATGATTTGACAGTAGTGACTTGTAAGTAGAAACTATTTTTAGTTGATAACCACAGACCCAAGGCATTCAACGCTCGAGAAGTCCTTCCCAATATGGTTGATGCCCTTTCAATTAGGGAACAGGTTCAAAGGAAGCAAGAAAAAGTATTAAGTTAGTAGAGACCAGTAGGATAATTAGGAGTTGTTTGAATAGTGTCATGTGTTAATCCTGAGCCATGTACTCGTTCTCTGCACTTGGCAGTTAATTTGTGGTATTTTTCTATTCTATTCCTTTTTCTACCAGTATCACTGAGTAGTCTCTAAAGACAGAATTTTCTGCTTGCAAAAACAAAGGAAAATTGGGAAATTTCTGTTTAGGGTATCCTTTTGAACAGTGGCCAGGTCAACTATTCTCATTTTGCATCAAACCATTGAAATTTATTACAGGCTATTTTACTATTTGTACTCACATGTACACTGCATTCATCTGGATAGCCAAAAAAAGGTGGTGGCTGTAGCTATCATAATGCAATTGTCAGCTGAAAATATCTGTGAAGGGGAACTCCTACTAAGATTACAGAATGGTAACCTCAGTAACAATATGGTAACCATTTTTATGTTATTAAATGTCTCACTTTGTGTAAAAGCAGCACATTTAGAAAAACATGTAGATGTAGTGTAGCATGGAAGATGTTTGGTCAAAACCCACTCTTGTTATTTCGTGTCACCTTGTCTCCAAGCAAGATTTTCAAGCTAAACTCTAAATTAGTATTAAAGTACAAGCAAAAAACTCAAGATGCGTGAGGAAATCTGGGACAGGGAAACTCAAAGGAGGCTTCTTTCTTTCTCTTTTTTTTTTGAAGCATGTTGTAAATAACAAGTATCTGTACCAGAAAAAAACACGTTTAGTGCACAAGTGTAAATGCTAACAGTGCTTACCCTCCCACATCTACTACCAGTTGTGTTCTTGTCAGTCTTGTGCTGAATGTGTTGTGCAAGAAACTTTTCATTGGGTTTATCTTCTGGGTCCATAATTGCTCCCTTTATTTCTAGGCTTGTGCATGGCTTTCTTCAGAATAATACACTGCTTGGCTGCTCACTGGCTTAATATGTCATCTTCTTGTTTTCTGTCCTTTGTTACCTACAGGTCAGTTTGCAAAGTTGAGTGCAATATCCTTCTCTCTCTCCTCTCAAGTAAGTATCATTATAATTTAGAAGAATATTTGGAATTAATCCTCGTAATGTGTATTTCAGTTGCAACGCACCTTGCGCTGCCTGAGTGTATGTGACGATGGTGTTTCTTTCTTCTTTCAACCTGTGTTAGGATGCCTAGAAATCTCTTTAAATAATTTCTAATTTTTTGAAATGTGGTCCTAGTCTTGCGGATTCATGTTAAGCCACCACCCTTTATCTTCTTCCTTTGTTGACCATAGGAGTAAGAACATGGGCTTTTCATCCCTGGGGATGATGACAGATATATTAGCCAGTACGGAGAAACCTTATCCAGAAGATGAGGAATCAGATTACATTTCAGGAGACCTGAGTTTAATTCCTTACAATGCTTTAGTCTTCCTAGGATAACTGAAATAAATAATTTCTGGTGAGACTGGAACATCACAAATGTTAAAGAAAGCAATCCACCAGCCACTTAATCATAGAAGTGTCCTCCAATGTTTTCTGGAAGTTTAAAATGCCCCGATCCAAAGTGCAAAGTACTCAGCTACTAGCTAGAGTCTGGCAATTTAGAGATAAGACAAGAAGGTGTACAAATTCCCTGCTGGCCTATATTCAGGTCATGTTCCTTACACATGCCAACCTCACAGTTGCAGCACTGAGTTTAATGCCAAGTTCAGCAATTCTCTTTTTCTGCAGGAACACAAACAATGGCTATTTTTATGAAGTAGCCTGTTATTCTGAACATTTGCCCAGGAAATGGGAGACCACACATTTCCTTCTTGCTTCATCTGAATCTGCGGACTCTGCATTTCTGACTTGCTAGGAGAGTACAGTGCCCTGCTGCAAAAATGGCAGTGAGACAATGCTGTCCATCCTACTGCCACACTGAACCATGGGGTAACAGGGCCAGAAAGGGAGGGGAAATCAAAATAGGGGTCTGACTCTCATCTGAAAACTGAGTCTCTTCCTCAAAGCCAGAACTAAAGGCAACCAAAGGTCTACTATCAAATGGACACTTCACGTTGGGAGCAGGGTCATGTTCAGATAAGCAAAAACAGTGAATAGCCTGTGCCAACTTGTGCAGGAATTAGTGTTGCTAGATTTTGCATGCCATGTCTTATGCTAGACCTTATTTATATGGCAATTTTGATGGCAAAATTTGACCCTGATTCAAGGAGTTTGCAACTTCTGATGACAGTAGAATTTGGATGTCAAAGTGTGGACCTTGTGAAAGCAGTTGCCAGTCTTCGGTGTTAAAAGCTGTTAGGTATTTCTGAAGCATCTGTCTCAGTGTCTCTGGCAGCTAAAGCAGAATAAATGGATGTGAAAAGCAAATAAATGGTGATACCCAGAGTACTATAAACACCAAATAACTGCTCATAAAAATTCTTCTTACATTGCCCCTCAGGTTACATTCATTTTCTCAGTAGCCTTGTTAAAAGCATGAGACATGTAGATTTTCCTAAACATTGACAGCCAGAAAAATAAGTTTTCTTCTTCTATTTTGTTGCAGTTGTCAGTTATAGATCAGGTCACATGAAAAGGAAAATAGATCTTTCAACAACAATGTATGTGTTTATGTATATAGTGGAAATGGTATATATAACTGAATTTAATTACAATTATGAATAACTATGACTTTAAAGGGTAGTAGCATTCAGACAAACTATTTGCAATATTAAGTGGAAAAAAATCCTTTTCATTAGAATTATAAAGCTCAGTCAATCCCATTTAAGGTTTCCTTTTTTGTTAGGAAGCAGTGTTAACATAGTGATGTGGGGAAACGCTTACTGCTGTACAGCCTAGCTTTCTTGCAAATATGTATCCTGTCTCAAATTAGCAGAGATCTGAGACTTAGCTACTATCTTATCTCCTGGATACTTCTGAAACCTTTTGAAACCCCATCAAAAAGAAATTTTTTAAAGCACTGTGCTCTGGTTAATTCCATAGTGAAACTCTTTTTAGCTCCCCAGGGAGCCCTTCAGGCAGTATCAAAGACTGAAACATTCCCACCAGCTGTAAAATCCTGGCCCTTTAGAAATTAGCAACAAAAACTGGTGAACTTGACACTTCACCTATAACCACAAGAACAAACTGTGTACATTGTGATAAATACATCTACACATGATAAGCGTGCCTTAGTCTTCTCAAGATTGACTCTCTTGTGAATGTGGAAGACTATCATATCTGGTCTATTTTATTTGGTACCAATATTTCATAGCCTTGGAAAATTAAATCCAAAATAGTTCATACCAGTCTCAATGTCTAAAGTGCTTTTGCTGTTTATGTTGGGTTCTTGCTTGGAGCTTAGCAATTGCATCAAGGCTTTTACTTCTAAGATAATATCAATCAATGATGATACAAATACAGTCGGTTGCCTATATGGCCATATGAGGTAGAAAGCCAACAGACTTTCTTGTCTTGCAACAGTATTACATTTGTGTTTATTTAAAAAACAGATGGGAAAAATGAGATCAGTTTATTGTAGCTTCATATGAGTGATATTGCTGCTGATCGGCAGCCACAGAGTTATGTTCATTTCTTCATTCATCAGTCATGGACAAGTGGTGTTGATGTTATTTGATTAAGGCTTTTTGCATTCTATTTGCATTTGCATTTTTAAAAGAGCTATGTACAGTTCTCTAGAATTGATTTTGAAATAACATCTACTATAACAAATTCCCAAGACAGCAAGTGGTTCCAGTAATATATAAAATATAATTTAATCATGTTTTCAGCTTACTTTTTACATTAAATGTACTTTAATACCACTTGTTTAATTTTTAATAGAGTAACAGAATGAATTTGAGCTTGTTTTCAGCAGGCTCTAGGCAGATCTTGAAATCAGGTGAACATGCAACTTTGACATTATTTTGCCTTTATCCCCTGATAGCAGTTGGGCTTTTGCCCAGGATAGCCAATGGGAGCAGAAAGCCTCCACCTCTGTAAGTGGTTAAAATGTTGTCATTTTCAATGAAGAGCTGTCGACTTGTGCAGTGGACATGTTCCCACGATACCTACAATTTCCTAGATTTTCTAAAGCAATGCTTTCTTTGTGCTGGCATAGCAACATTTTAGTTGGCCATGTCTAATTCATGTATATGCATTATTATAACAGAAAAGGAAGTGTGAAAAGCTTATAAAAATCAGACCTAAAGCATCCACTGAGAGGGAGTACAGGGAAGAGTCTTTATTAGAGGTTTCGTTCTCAATTTTTTACTGTGGTCACATTTTCTGTATCTTGACAAAAACATGTAATAATTTCAATTACTCAGTTCCATTCCCACTCCAAAGCCTTTCACTGACTCAAAACCTTATCACATAAATTATTGTGGGTCTGGGGCTTTGAGTGGCTATGGGTGACATTTTCCATTGCAAAAGTGACTGAGTGGTTTGTATTGAAACAGGTGGTAATTTTTCAAACACAAAAACCCCAAATCACCTCAACTTCTTGATATGAATGCATTGTTAAAAAAAATACTATTTATTCAACTTGACTGTTTTTCCAGGACAGAAGTCTTACTGAGTAACACTTTCATGTTTCTTTCACCTTCTCCCTTTTTCTCCAAACTCTGTTTTCATGTTTACCAGCAGAGATTAGGAATATTACCAAACATCAGGTGATAAAACCCATGGGCCAAGGGAGATGGTGCAGTCAGTCCAGTCTGCCCGGTGTACCGCTGTCAGAAGGACTGTTCGTTAAGCCGAAGGGCACAGGTGATTCATATAAGTGCTGTGAAGACAAAACTGCCCTGCATCTGTTTTTTTCTGGGAAAGAAATAAGATTTTAGAGCTAGTGTGCACTTCGCTGGCCATCATTGACTTTTTTAGCCCTTTGCGACATGGACCTGGCCATTTACCGTTTGGGAAAGATGAGACACAGGATCTGTAGCCCAGGGTCCAAGTCAGGTTACTAGCCCACCGTTAATGGATGTGTAGGTTTCAGATTTGCTGTGCCCACTGCCTGAGGTCACATTTCCCAGCTGTGCCCTGGCCTCTCTTCGGCTGTAGAGCCCCAAACGCTGCTAGTCAGAGCTGACTGGCTGCATTTAAAGCTCATGCACTGCGGTTCATTCCTCACACAGGCTTCATGCCAGGAGCTCAGGATATCACAGAGAAGTAGGTGCAGTTCTTGGTTGGACCCTTGGGGGGATTGTTCGGTCCAGTCTCCTACCTGAGACAGGTCTAGCTCCAACACAAGACCGTGTCAGCCATGGTTTTCTCTAGCAAAGACTTTAAAACCTCCACAGATGGAAATTTCACCATCTCTTTGGGCATCCCCCTTGCCCAGCGCAGTGCCACCCTCCTCATGGTTTTTATCTTTCCCTAATGTCCAACCTGAACCTCCCAACATGTGATTTGTCCTTTTTGTGTGCTTCAGCACTGCCAAGAGGATTTTGGCTTTGTTATCCTTGTAACTACCCCTCAAATAGCTGCTAACTGATCCTCCCTTGCCACCTCTGCCCCAGCCTCAGCAAGTCCAGTTTCTTCAGCCTCTTCCTCCTAAGTCAGCAATGCAGGGGTGAAGAAGCAAGATACAGGCACTAGATGAACTGCTCACATCCCTAAGTCATACCCTACTAGCACAACCAAATGATTCAGCATCTCTTTTCATTTTTTTCTGAACAAATACATAAAAAACAGCATTATGTGGACCATTCCATTTGAAAATAACAGCAGGCTGATAGCACAGTAATTTTCAAAAATGTCTGCTACATTCACTCAGCTATATTTTGGTTTTCCTCTTTATTTTTCTCCCTAAGTCCTCCTCCTCTTAGCATGTAGGCGTAAAAAAGCTGTAGAAGAACTGTGACTGAGTTAACGGGGAAGAAGCAGCTTTAGTTTTGCGAATTTATTTCTAAAATTACACAAGTGATAGGAATGGTTTTTGAAAATTGCTGAATGATAAGTAACAGAAAAGAACCTGTGGATTAAGTTACAGAAAAGATCAAGAAACAGTTTTATAACATACCAAATCATACGAGTCTTAACTTGGAATTAATTGTGGCATTTCCAAAACACTGCAATGAATTTAGAGCTCTGAGGTTCATTAGTACTCACTATTTCTTGTATGAAAAACTCTCTATCCTAGCGCTAGCTGTGGAACAGAGAGAAGCCTTGAGAGAATTTAGAATAATCCTCTCCACACTCCACCAAAGAGCAGTAATTTATCCAGAAAATTCGAAGCAAACCCATATACTTAGCAGTACTATCAATGCATCTTAATGCATCCAGTGTTTCACAAGCCACTCTTTATTTTGCTCCTGTGGTTTATAATGATACCATCAAGAAATATGAGATGTACCTGTATTTACATAACCCTGAAATTGATTCAATAAAAATCAGTCCCGGGCAGCTGAGAACTGACCTCTTCCATGCCTTTCATTTGCATTTTTTGGCTGACTTGTGAAGAGCAAGATTTTCTTTTACTAAGATTTCCAAATTAATTTGCAGACTTAAGCAGTACAGATGCATGTCTGATTTTTAAAAAATACTCGTTTAAAATGTACCACAGAAATTTTTTATAAACCTCTCACTTGACTTGCAGTGCATTCTTTCCATTCATCAACAAAATATTAATGCTATGTCTTTTGTAACTGCCTGACACAAGGAGATACTAAATTAGGATCATCATACCATTTGGGATGCTTAAGTATTAAGGAATCAGATGGAAGCATTTGTGCTTGAATAATTAATACAATCAAATGGTGTCAGGAAGGAGAATCAGCAAGCTTAACTACCTGATCTTTCTTCATTCATCAGCTTTAATTTAACTCTTTTTTGCTGAAGTAATTTGCATTTCGTCTCTCATCTTGTAGACCAGCTTTATGTCTGAAATAAGTAGAAAAGATTTCATGTCAGTTGGGTTTGGTCTTTTATGCTGTTATTTATCAGAGCTCAGGCAATGCGAATTGGTTTTCTGTCTGAGGTAGTTCAAGAGAAAAAGGATGAGCTCCTTAGCTCTGAAAGGTCAAGTGTGTAAACAGTGCCTTTACAATAAATATGCCAAAAGCAGAGTTTTGCAATATTACCTGACTGTAGATCCTCACGTAGTTAGGAGGAAGAGCAGCAGTCGTCTGTCAAGCATTTCCCATTACCAGCTAAAACTTTGATGCCTCCAATATAGGAATTTAAGATACTTACTGATGCTTCAGGATGTGGAGGAGCACCAAGGAGAAATTGGTGCACCAGCAGATTGGGCTATTTATGAGCTATAGCACCCAGAATCATCCTTTTAAGTAACTGTGCTTCTTTTTAGACATAGGGAAATACACCTGAGCATGTAAATTAAGGGTAAGACATTTACACATGGCGGGGAGCTCCTGATGGTGAAGGTGGCTGAATGCTGTTGCACAAATGGAATAATCCATAGTTTCTTTACCAATAATCTATTTATAGAGAAACCTGGAAGGGTAAAATGGAAGGGAAAGTGGGAACATCCACAAATCTGTGTCAGTGTAGACCCAGTTACCCCAGGGTGCCACAGCAGAGCAGGCAGCAGTCTTCTCACCCGTGGTAAGAAGAGTTTCCGACTTCCCAAGTGCCCTGTAAGTTTCTGTTCACAGCTGAAATACCTATGGTAGAATGGCTTTTTTGGTTTTGTAACTTTTTCAGGGATAACCACAGGAATTGGCCAGCTTCTCCTTTTTTCTCTTGATAGAGCGGCAGGCAGAGGATTTACTTGCTCTGCCTGTGTGGGTGCAGCATCTTAAACCAGCACTCCTTTTAAAAGCCTTCCCTAAACATTTCTCAACAGGCAAGCTGCAGTCAGACAGACAACGAAAGCTATGTAAGAACTGATGATGAGGAGAGCTGCTTTCGGACAGACGATGAAGAAAACTCGGCTGCAAACTTCACAGAAGAGTGGAACCAAGAGGTGCAGCGTCTCTTGACAAAAAAATCACATAACTAAGTTCTGAGGACTGTAGCACAGTACTTTTGTTCTAAGAGTTGTAGTTTGTAGATGTGTGTTTTTGACAACAAGACTTTTGTTTAAAGCTAACTTATATTAGCTACATCTTCTGTAACATGGCTCATTACCGGTGAAGAAAACAGACTGATGTACGTACTGCTGTTACAAAGGATAGCAGTATTAATAACTCACGTAAACCCTTTGCACATGATATTGAACCTGTTCAGTTTACAATGACAATACTGTTTATAGATAGAAATTTGATTTCTGAATACTTTGAGATTTTAGTAGATTGGTTTACTATACACTGTACATTTTTTCCACAGAAGAAATAAAAAGCTACAATTATGCATTTAACACTGAATGATTATACTCCTGAGTGTATATATCTAGTAGCCCAAAAAGCAAAGTACCAGACTATATTTGCAATTTGTTTGCAAGTCTTTAAATTAAGACTTATACAAAATGTACTAAAATAATAATAGTAATATAATTAATAATATTAATAAAAAACCTCTCTAATTTAGGGCTAATGTGTAACTTAGGAATGTTTCTTTCAAAATAATCTAACAAATCAGCCATAGAAGTTAGTGTAAATATTTTTTTTCCAAATAGATATCATATACAAAAGGTGACATTCAAATGATATAGAATCTAGTTTTTAAATCAGCACAGATCTTCTTAAAACTGTGAACTATGTTTTGAAATACTCGTTGCTAAAGCTGTTTATAAACCACAGGTGCCATAAGATCCCTGAACTGACTGATGTTACGTATAATCCTCCATGGTATTGTTTCATTGATGTTTTAGCTTTAGTAAGCATGTGTTCAACAAACCGGCTCTTTCCATCTCTCTGCCCCTCCTCCTTCCCTCCCCCCCCCCCCCCCATTATGTTATTTTCGAGGCCTTCAGCTTTAAATGTACAGGCTTAAAGTGCGCTTGCAACTGTTTTCTTTTTATTTCCGAATGTGTATTGCCTTAGCCAGCCACCAGATGTTCTGCATGCACTCTTGGAAATGTGTAGTGAGACTCTTTCGGAGCTGGATGGAGAAATAGCTATCAGTGAAAAGCACAAGAAAAGCGATGGATTTTTTTGAAAGGACAGGCATACAGTTACAGAATTGGAGTTTTGTCCGGTTTAGTATGTTTCAAGTATAAAGGCATTTCAGGAGAAAGGGGGCTTACCTGGCCATTTGGGGTTAGGCAGTGAGATTGCTAACTAAAAAGTGTTGGCTCTGCTATGACTAAAAACCTGCAGATACTCCTGAGCAGGGATTGACACAAGCTAGCTGTAATGCCCTCCCCACAACATACTACTGCTTGGAAGTAAAGATGACACCGGTATGGCACATAGGCACTGCCGCGCAGAGAAATCGGAGCCAGGCCAGGAACAGCTAGACCAGAAGCCGGGCAGTAGCACAGTGCAGCGTTACGTGCTGGCCGCACCGCCCTCCTGAGAAGCGCAGTGTGTTAGCTCGGGATGACCCCTGCGCTAATGTAATTTTACTGCCCTAATACAATATTACGGCTTCCAGTATCTGGCTGACCTGAAGTGACACTAACAGCCCTGAAAAGAGTGGCGTTTCATACAGATATTTCACACCAGCACAGTTTGCCTACAGCAAGTGATGAGATACTCATCTAAAGCAGGTTAATGTGGTCTGTCTGTCCTCGCTTTCATGGTGACGTGGATGTACGCTGCCATATTTACGTGAGATTGCTATGTAGCTCGACCCAGTAAGTCCACTTGTTCGCAGGCATTCTCTAGGCTCGTGGCTGTTTCCCTGGGCACTCTGCGTTAGGGAATGAGTATCTGTATGAAAGAGCTGCTGCCATTTTTCACTTTCATATTGTATTATTGCGTATGCAGATCTCTTGTCCGCATCTTCTTGCGTATCTGGGCTTGGTCTCGGACATCCAAATGCATACTAAGGCATCCAGATATCTTCATGTAAGCTTTTCATTTTTGCAACCGCTGGTCTTTGCTCCTGGGATATGTGCCGTCCTGGCAAGGCTGGCACCATACCCTCCGATGCCCCCTCCTCCAACCTCCTCTCAGGAATGGGTGAGCCTCCACTAGTGCCTAGCACTCCACGTTTAAAGCTACTCCAGTGAAGCTGTAGATGTTGCTGTCAGCTCAGGATTCCAGGCAAGCATTTCCTGAACAGAGATAAAACAAGCTAGAACACAGCTACATGCAATGGCTGACTAATTCAACCCATGTCATGTTTAACTGTACCCAGAGTAATAGATCCCTCCCATCATCTTAATGTCTGCGTGCTCATTATCACTATGCTTAAAATAGATGCAATAGAATAAATCCATTGCAAGGGCTTCCGGACTAGGAGTAAGGAAAAAAGTTGACGGATCAAGCGCCTTTCTCTCAGGCTGGTGTCAACAAGGTGGTCCCCAGCAGAGCTATGGGTCCCTTACGCCCTGGAGTTCTGAGATGAAGCACCTCTTACTTGGCTCTCCAAATATCTATTTTAAGCATTTTCCAACTGTTAAGCTGGCTGCGTTTTCGCCCAGCTGGTCTTTGTCTGCTTGCTGAATATTATTTTGGTTGTGGTTTGTGGTCATTGAAACAAACAGAGTTACAGAAGAGGTCCCTGGTGTGGGCCTTTTCTTAACTACCAATGGCCCACCACAGCAGTCGAAACTCCGGGTGGTTTTACTGTCACTGGAGGGAAACCAGTGGTTTGGAATCAGGAGACAGGGATGTGAAGATGTATAGGGTCCTCGAATGTCCAAAGCAAAGGTGGAGAATGGGTTGTCTGTAAGTAGTAATGTTAACTAAACTGCATAAAAAGGTGTGTGGCCTTTGTTGTGATATAATATGTATTTTCTTATATGCATGAGCCAAATTGTTGCATCATAATTTATCATAAGTGTGTCCGCCTTTACTTTCAGTCATCTTCTCCCATCCTTATTGGTTCTTGGCAATTACTGTAGATAGACCTTGTAAATATTGCAACCTCGGGTTGCTGTAATCACGTTGGTTCAATTCAGCAGACGGAGCTGTGAACAACAAGCACTCCACTGTGTCCTGAAGGCAAAAGGGCATTTTTACTTTTGAACCAAAAAAAAAAAGTGTGAAGAGTTACATCTTGAGGCTACTAACTGTAAGACATTTTTAAAACTACTGTACTTGACACCACTTGAGACAGATACAGAGACACTAAAGATGTCACGATATTCATTGGTATTGTAACAGAACTGCTATTGTATGGGTTTTTTGTATTGCTGTTAAGTATTGTTTTGTGTGTGTGTGTTGGAACCTAATGGGGACATGTTATATTTTGAAGTGATTAAACTATTTAATTGTGTGTCTATATTTTGGAATGGAATTATTTCTTCATTAAAAAGATTTTTAAAAGTAATTTATGGACCATCACGTTTGTGGCTTATTTTGGTTTTGGAAGTCCTGTTCCATGGTGCTCAAGCAGCGGTTTTTTTCAATAGGGAAGGAAAACATGTCCCCATGGCACAGCAAGCAGTCTTTGCTTCACCCACACCATCTCCTCCACCTGGTGCAAGAGAACTCCTTCCACCACTTCCCCCAGGACTTTGAGCATGGTACCGAGCAGCGCCTGCTTTCAGTGGTCCAGGCAGTTTCTTCTTTCTTCCTTTCTTGATTCTCTATATCTTTAGCAGTTTCACAACCTGAAAATGCAGTTTCCCTGTCTGTAAAACATCTTCCCCTGCTTCCACTTAACAGCAACAAAAATGACCATAAGCAGAGACATCAGGGGCCTGATGAGGTGCCTGGTACAGACCTATAAGGGGACCCTGGTCCTCAGCAACCTAAACTATCTGCAGTAGTGTAATTTTTCTTACCCACTGTGTTTCTCTCTCTCTCTGTCCTTAGAAGGACCAAAACCTTGGAAGAGGTGCATTTTAATGGCGTTACCGTACTCAGTCATGTTATCTTTAATTGCAGAAAGACATGAAGTCTTCATTTTTCCAGTTACGCTTTTAAGATGTCTTTCCATATCGGGTGTTGGTAATTACAACTAGTTGCTAACCTAAAAGAGCACAAAGCAAGAGCTGTTACTTAAAGCAACAAGTTTGTGTCGTGATGAAGTATCTCCAGGAATGGCAAAGGCAGTCGGGAGGTGTCATGGTTTAACCCCAGCCAGCAGCTAAGCCCCACGCAGCCGCTCACTCACCTCCCTCACAGTGGGATGGGGGAGAGAATCAGAAGGCAAAAAGTGAGAAAACTCGTGGGCTGAGATAAAAACAGTTTAATAGGTAAATCAAAAGCCGCACACACAAGCAAAGCACAGCAAGGAATTCATTCACCACTTCCCATTGGCAGGCAGGTGTTCAGCCATCTCCAGAAAGCAGGGCTCCATCACGCATAACGGTGACTTGGGAAGACAAACACCATCACTCCGAATGTCTCCCCCCCTTCCTTCTTCTTCTCTCAGCTTTGTATGCTGAGCATGACGTCCTATGGTCTGGAATACCCCTTGGGTCAGTTGGGGTCAGCTGTCCCGGCTGTGTCCCCTCCCAACCCCTTGTGCCCCCCCAGCCTCCTCGCTGGTGGGGTGGGGTGAGAAGCAGAAAAGGCCTTGACGCTGTGTCAGCACTGCTCAGCAGGGACGAAAACACCCCTGTGTTATCAACACTGTTTTCAGCACAAATCCAAAGCATAGTCCTGTAGGGTTTAGGGTTTATTTCTGCGGGGCCCGGACGATAGACCACCAATATGAGGATTAAAGTCGCCCCTTTATTGAGCTTAGCTGATCATTTTTATACAATTCTCTAAGTTGTTTAGAAACTCTGATTGGTTGCTGCATGCAAGCATTTGGTGTCCACGCGCACAAACATAAACGGTGATTGGTTACATCGGTACTGTCCACGCGCACAAACGTAAGATAAAGTTAGTTATACTCGCTCTGTACACACGCATAAACATAAGACATAATTGGCCGTATTAATTAGAGCATGCAAGACTTGTCTTAGTCCAATTGGTCGAGATAAGCCCCTGAATTGAGGTTGTTTGTGCCAAGTTCCCTTTATCGTGGAATGTGCACCTGTGTTTTTCTAATTGGGATCTTTCTTTTTCTATCTTCTTGTTTATTCTGTTCAAGGCCTTCTAAAGGTGTCTGGAACGCTCTTATGACCATGAGCAACTTCTAGGCCCAATAACTAAGTTCCCTATAACTGAACCCTACATCGCCCCATACTAGCTACTGTGAAGAAAATTAACTCTATCCCAGCCAAAACCAGCACAGGAGGCAATGCCCAGCTGTGCTTTTTGTGCCCGTGGTGCTGGCGGTCCTCCACAGGGCAGCCTGGCGAGGGTGTGCTGCTGACCCGCGCTGGCAGCCCCCTCCAGCAGATGCACTGCAGCCGCCATCGCAGAGCGTGTCCCTGGCAGCTCAGCGCAGCCGAAACATCCCTGGCTGTACACATGACGTCGCTAACTGGCAGATGAATTATGCCAGGTTGGGGTCTATTAGAAGGAAAGTGGTAGCAGCACACCAAAAATACCCTCTATCTACTTACCACATGTCCCAGTATCTCAGGAAGCAGATAAAACCCAGTCTGCTGCCTCCTCCTTCAACATTGACTGCTGTGGTAACCTATAAATCACCAGGGGTTTTTTTGCCCTAATTCCCCTGTCTACATGGTGACGTTCTTCAATAAAGACGATCATTTTACACTGTAAATTATTTGCCAGATCTGCTGAACTTTGCCTCCACGATCCCAGTCCAAATTCATATCCATGGGATTGTAATATATGATGACATGTCATCAGCTCATGAGGATAACTCTGTTTTATCCATGCATAATCCCAAATTGCTGTATTTCTTCCTAAACCACAATCAGCCTCTGGCCTTTGGGGAAAAAGGAGCCAGTGAAAACTAATTTATAGGCAAAGGCTGTTTTCCTCTTTGCCTCTTGGTTACTTTAGCTACTTTCTGCTCCCCACAAGGAAAACAGACTTGTATGGGAAGAAATACATTAATTTGCAAAAGGAAATAAAATTAAAACACTAAAATAAAAATTATAAGATTTTTAAAATGAAATAAAATAATAAAATAAATAAAAATAAGTGGTCTTTAGATTGGGGAAGTTAGCACCTTGGCTGCATCAGCGCTGAACTAGGTGACTGAAAGCATCTGGAACTTTCTAAAAGCACCCGGGAGTTTCATTCAGCAGCACATGGATCTGTGGCCACTCTTCCAAAGTTTGCTTGGGAGGCCTGTTGCTCAGCAGTTGCGTATTGCCTTGTGTATTCCCCGTATTCACAAACAGCCCTTAGTTCTCGGTGAAACCTTTTAAGAGAATATCACAGGAATACAAAGCCGAGCCTATCACAGAAATAGGTTAAGTGGGGTGGGAGAAGAAATCTCCTCTATTGTTCCACAATGAAAAAATGCATTGAAGAATTTCATATGCTTCAGGATCATCCTGTCTAATACCCCAGATAATCCGCAGATTAAGGATTCCCCTTCGCTTTCTCTTGAGTGATTGCCACCGGTTGAGTTGTCTGTGGATTAGGACAGCTATCCCGCACTGCCAGCACAGCACCAACATGCCTTTGGCTGCAAAACACAAAGCAGCAGAATTAGGCTGCACCTCTCTCTGGCTTCCCATTCCCCTGAGAGGGGTACCAACCAATGACGAGCAAGTCCCAGACTGGAATAAGCCTTTCTGAGGGCCCACAAGTCTGGAGCTTTCTAGAAAAAAGCTGTTTGGAGGACGTCCATAGGGGAGCAGGGGAATTGTGCAGCTACCTCATGCAAACTCTGAAATAAGATGGTTAATGCAGCTTGGAGATATAAAGACTAAAAAGATAGGAAATGTGAAAGAGTAGTTGCTTTTCCATGTCTTGGAAGGAAATGGAGGAAGCCACAGCACATTTTGTCACTGGTATGCAACATTGCAGAATGTAGTTTGCTATTTAATACAACATAATTTACCACTAGCAAATTAATTTCCTCGTGAATTATGTTTTTTACATAACACTCAGCAGTGGCCAGATGGCAGATGTGTTAGGCCTGCTGCTTGTTATGCTAATTGTCAGCCGTAAAGGCCTCCCGGTTAACATTTCTTCTACTCTGCTTGTTATAGCCCAGTGTTGTGTGCAGGACGTGCATGCTTTGAGTGGTTTTCTTATTACTGCTGGATACAGTTTTGGCCCCTCTTGGTACATTCCTGTCTAAAAAAATATGAGTCAAAGTGGTTTCCAGTCTGGGGATGTGAGCACGGGTACCTACATTTCTCAGTCTTTGGTCTTTGCATCCCCCAGATCTCTGAAAGCCTCACCCCAGCCTGGGGTGCAAAGCCTCCCTGATCCTCCTCCCTCCACCACGTGCACCTCAGTAGGATTGCAAGACAGGAGGCTGCTCCTCGCCTGCATGAACCTTTGTCCTTATAGTTTTGCTGGCATTCCAGTCTCACACCAGGGTGAAACAGGATTTGCCTGAAACCTCTCCAAAAGCCGTTGGGCACCGTGTCACAGAGGGAGGGCTACTGCTCGCCTGGAAAGCACATTTCTCACCCTTGGTGAGCACCTCTCTGCGCCCTCCTGTCCCACTTTCCACAGGAGCTGCCGTGGGGCCCAGACTGGAGTTTCCCCTGGCTGGAATCCCTCACTCAGATCCAAAAGTTTCTTTTGGACACTCAAAACTCTTCCCTGGTTTCAACAAAAATGTTTGTACCCCCCTGTCCCACAGACTTACCACTCCTCCTGCACCCCTCACTGTTGCCTAGTCCAATAACACTCCATTTTTTTTCATTTTTGCTTTGTTGGTTTTTAAGGCCACTGACAGTAGCCTTAAATTGCCAGCGATCTTATGCATGTAACACTGCTACTATCAATAGGAACCAGGTGCTTAGCAAGCCTTGAAGATCTACACTTTTGTCTCTGCACTTCTTTTACATCTGCCTTCATGTGAAAAAGCAAGAGCTTACAGGGTCTGTAAGAAGCAGCTTTCATCACCATGTATATTATGTAGGTGCAGCTAAACTCAGAAACCCCCCAACAGACCCCAGCTCTGAAAAGCCACCATATTGTCCTCTCTACAAAGTAGCAAAGTAGTATTTTAGTATTTTTGAATGGCACTGCGTGCTCTCCAGAGCTGGTTTTACATTTGCTACCTATAACTGCGAGCTCGGTCTCAGTTCGTTTGCCCAGAGCCCCTCGCAGTCCCGAGTCCCCTGGCAGACCGAAGGGCTTGAGCCCTGTTTGTTTCGGCTGAAAGGCTGATATTGGAGCTGTTGCAGATGGTAATTAGTACTTGAGGGAGCGCTGCTTCCAGGAAATCCTCTCATCACTCTCTCTGAGCCACACACTTATTGGAGGACACTTCACCAGAAACACATTTTCTGCTGTGTTTTGGATTTAAGCTTTCACAAATTAATCGAGTTCATGTATAAATGCAAGAAGGAGGAATGCAGAACACTTTCCTAAGGTCGTGACTTGTGAGAAATGTATGCAGAAAGACATCTGTTCGCCAATTAAAAACTGGGTTTATAGAGGTTACACAAAGTCTGCACACCTCTAGCTTTGGCTGTTTGTCTGGCAGAGTGATAATCAACAGAAAAACTAACTGGCTTTGGCTGCAAGTTGGGACTGCCGAGGCTGATGCTGCTCAGCTAACGCTGCCGAGTGGCAGGTGGTTTTCCTGCCGCGAGGACGCAGCGGGCTCGCTCCTGCCGTGGGTGGGCCATTAGGTACAGCTGAGGTACAGCGGGCAGAAATTCACCCTAATAGCTCTCTCAAGTTGATAGCAGGACTGCATCTGGTCAACCCTTTAATAAAATGTGATGAAGAACCATGGATGTTTTCCCTGGCAGCTGAAACCTTTTCTAAGATGGGAGTAATGTTCATGTCTTCATGATGAAGACATCTAACAGATGAGACAGAAAAGCTAGTGGCCTTGTCCAGAAAGCATGAGCCAGCCTAATTCCCGGGTGAGGTTTCACACCAAGCTATGTGATAATTCAAAGAGCAAGAACCCTCGTATCAGGTCCTTCCCCTATCCTCTGCCATAGACTGTCTGTACAGTAATAATATTTATTGTCTCACCTCTGAATATAGAACTTGGCCAACACAAGCGAACACATTAAAAAAAAAAACTCAGAAAGGCAAAGCTTGAGTTTTGTTGAGTATCTGCTTCATGCCCTGTTGCCTAGGTATCTACATTTAAAATTCAGGGGCTTGTTTCTAGGAGTTATGAGCCAGAGAAATTAAACAAGCTCTTTTAAGGATGCAGAAGAGAAGAGGACTCAAATTTGGTTTGCTATATTTACTTTGTTCTGCTGATTTGGACATTCATTGTCTAACAATGGCCTAGAAATGTTGATACCCTGCAGAAGCATTTCCCTTACTCGCTTCAGCCAGCTTTATATGCTTAGCTCTGTATAATCCCTGGCACGGGCAGACATATGCACACATACACCGATGAGTTTGTTCTTGTTATGTTAAATAAGAAGCGACATTCCAGACTCTACAGGGTGAGTCAGATGCGGTAAGAGGTTATTCTAGCCAGTTTGCATGGATCAGGTCCTCATTTTCACTGTACAAGAGGATGAACAGTCCCCCACCAGGTAAAGCCGAGAGCTGCACTACACATGTCTTCATGCCAGCCCCCCAAGGCAATGCTGGCCGTACACTGCCAGAGGCAGTGCCCATCCATGCCTCAGGAATTGCCTTTCCTTGGCTCACAGCTCAGACACCAGCTTTGCTTTTGTGAGATCCCATCAGTGCAAGGGCTCTGGTTTTACTGCACGGCAGCCACCAGACCCTCTGGCCTTGGTTTTGCATCTTCAGAGCGTGCAGGTGCTGCGGTGGAGGTCAGGACCCCACCACACCAAACATGGGCAGGTGTCTCTCCTCCTCCAGAGGTGGGATGCTCCAGACTAAGAGGAAAAAACATGCAAAGAAAGTAAAAACAGATGAGGTGACAGGGATGTTCACCTGCTAAAATGAAATATCAGTAGACGTAACTGGTGGGCCTCAGGCCAATTTACGTCTAAGATGTGAATAGACAGTAGCTATTTGGAGAGTCAGCAAGATGTGCTTGCCAGTTAGCCTCATCTTATTAAAGCAGCACTAGTGCAGCTCCCCTGATCAGGAAAGAAATTTTCTTGAATGGCACAGTAGTAATGAAAATGTTTATTCTTTATGGCCTATGAATGCATTTCATTATCATTTAGCGATACCAGAGCTGTAACTCCAGGAAAACCTATTTTCAATATACTGTATATCTACAGAGATATTCAAGCTTGCTCCAGAATTTCTGGGCTGAATTCTGGCAAGTTTAGTCTAACCCAGCGCTTCCCTTCATCTAATTACCCACAGAGGCATGTGGACATGTCTTTAGCTGCATAAACCTAATTATGCTCCTGCAGCCCAAAAACTGACAACTAAATTACTGTTCCAGAATACTTGCAGAACAAAGCTTAACCAGAAGTGTTGCAGCTTGATTTGTTGGACCAGCAGTCTGAAAAGAAAGATTGTTATGTAAATTTAATTTGGAAATTATTAGCAAGAGCAATGCCATGGAACAAAATCCTTTTATTTTTTAAAGGGAACCCACTTTCTTATAACCACATTCTGTTTCTGGTTACATTACATAAATAAATTGCAGGTATATGAAGTATTTTTGGTAGACAGGTTTTTGAAGATGAAGTCTTTCTCATACAATGCAGTCCTAAAAGAGGTCTTAAGTATTCTTAAAAATCCAGCATTGATTGAAAGTGTGATTTCTTTCCCCTGCAAAGCTGCAAAATTGTTGTTCTGGAAGCACTTGTTTTCAGCAGGAAGTTGGCGGTGTTCGTAAATGAAGTCACACTGTGAAAATTAAACATACCCACCCCAGCCAGTCCTAGTCCATACCTTGCTCCCTCTAGTGCCTCTCCTTCTGTATTTGCTCTCTGAAGTCAAAGTCAGGCGAGGTCTGAAATCTCATAAAACCTACAATCAGTGAAGATCTGTTGCTGAATAGGGGTGATACCAAATAATCATGCAAGAAGTAATCTCCTACATAGCTGAGACTTCATTTGTATGCCTATCTTTCACAGTTACAAGAACCGATATACCTTCAAATTATAGAAGGATAGATAAGTGTCTTGGAAACCAGGGCAAGGACCTGTTGGAGATGTAAGCCTTCTTTACATTAGTTGTTTTATCTATCAATAAGGGTTAAAGTTTCTATCTTAGTTGAAATTAACACTATTTATACTCTACTGACATTATTTATACTTGTTTACATGTGACATATTAAGGCTTGGAAAAATAATACAAGTCCAGTCCTCATAGAAGAATATTGGCCTGATCCATTATCCACTGATCTAAAAGATAAAGCTCTTATTTTTGGAAGCATGGGATCAAGGCCAATATGGTAGTCTGTTGGGTCATAGGAGATGCAGAAATTTTCAGCTTTTCATTACATTTCTAAAGAATCTAAAAAGTAACATCCAACAGACATGAAACAGGAAAAAAAATAGTTGATATTTAAAAAGTACAAACCTGCAGCCATGAACGTTAGAGAGAGCAAATGCAAAACCCATTCAAATAGCTATAGAAAATGCAGAAAGATGGGAACGTGTATGTATTTCTTTAGGGTAATCATCGGCACATCTGTCTTCTAAAAAAGTCTGCTGCTTTTCCACTAACAGCTGTATCCTGGCTTTTTTCTTGTATTAAAGCAGAAATTAAGTAGCAAAGCTGTAAAATTAGAAGAGTTCAAGAAAAATAAATATTCAGTGAAGTAAACTCAAAAGGCTGGGGGGTTATTTATTGCAGGTAAGGACTTCCCCATAGAAAATAATTATGGGAATGGAAAAGTTGTGTCACATTTTTTGTGACAAACAAAAAAACCAACAAGCACAGATTTTTGGCATGACATTAGGCTTGAGATTTTGAACAGCCCTTTTCACTGCGTGTAGAGATAATAATCCTGGTGCGATGTGAGCCAAGCCACTGGCATCCAGCACGATTTTCAGCCATCCTTTCCTTCCACTCTGCAGCCCCAGCTACTGTATGGCTTGGTGTGAAGCCTTGGTCCTGTGATTTGCCCTGTGTCGCTTCAGGTCTTCGGTGGAAACAGGGGAACTAATGAGCAATGGTGAATGAGACCAGGAAAGAATAAAAATCACTTTGGAATGGTTTTGAAATATTTCCCTGAGATTTTGTGGGCAGTGAAGTAAGACATCAAGGATATTTAAAACATTGTCCTTAAGCATAAAGTCATACCTAAAACCCCACTGTTGGCTTACATTTTCAATTCATGGCCAAAAAGTATCACTCTTGCTGCCATTGCCGCATTTCCTCTCCTCCTTCATTCTCCTAACCTAATGAGTTTTTTTCTTTTCCAAGGTCTCTAAGCGCAGGCCCATCCCTGCTCCATGGTGTCCTACTCCAGGCCCCAGTCAATCCACGCAACCTGCATTTTGGCCTGGCTTGTCTCACTGGTGGGACATGGTAGAATTGGAGCTGCCTCCTCACGCCCCAGAGACAGCAACCCTGGTCCTGTGTGGCCGATCCCATTTCTCCCCAGTAACCAGAAGGCTTGATGTGCTCATGCCCATGTGCTGCCTTTGGCTTGAGGCTAAATATCTGCCTGAAGCTCACGCGGATGAGCTCTCCAGGAGGACATTCTCCACCTTGGCTCTAGGAAACCTGGTCCTGAGTCACAACTTTCCTCCCCACAGGAGGGTCTACTGCCTTCTCCATCCCGCAGCTAAACTTAACATTGGAGTTCAGCAAGACTCACAAGACATGGACTGTGACCCCTGAAAGAGAAAAGATGAATTGTTTTTTCCCATGCCTTTTGCTGTTTCTATGGTTCAGCAAAGGCCTTGGCTTCCATGGCTTTGAAGTTTTTCTTCCTTAAAAGTGTCTTTGTTTTCTGCATATTTACCTCTTGTCCAGCCTCGAAAATTTGGGTATCTGGAAAGCTGGAGAAATTACAACTTCAGAGGAGCCTCAAACTAAACAATGTAGGAGAGGAGCTTCCAGGCAGCCTGTAAATTCTTGGGGCTCAGAATGTAAACTTGTCCAAGCTTACAGTCCCTTCCAGCACAAAACTGGTGAAAAAGAGCATAGGTGCAAATCTGAAAAAGCCCTTTGTTCTTTTGTTTATTTTCTCAAACACCTGCTTTAATGCAGTGATAAATTAATGTTTTATGGTGCCTCTGTGTAAGTTTATAGACCATAGCACTTATTATCACCTGTGACAGCTGAGGTTCCGAGATGATCAGCACCTGCAAAAGCAGAGAACAGATCCGGCTTCACCACTGTTCTGAGGTCACAGGGGAAAAAATTTGGAGTCAGTTTTTTCTTTTTTAAAAAATTCCATTTGAGCTTTTAAAATGCAGCAGAAGGAATGATTACAAAGAGCCACAACACCACTTTAAAATATTTGTCATGGATGGTCACCATTAAAATCCATTTGAATGACACATATACTAACTCTGTTCAATTTTGTACACAGTTTTAGTATGAAAAAATCATGGATTATTAAAAAACTATTTATTTTAATTAATTATTGTATAGATTAAAAATGGATTCAGATGAAAAACAGTTGTAAGAGAAGATTTCCTTTTCAGAGAGACATTGGCATAGTTAAAAGGGAAAAAACACACACTATGTTGAAGGAAGTAGCATTAACTCATTCTAAAGTGAGAGCTTTACAATTATGTTATATATTACATTTTTTTTAATAAACTGCATTTGAATACATGCAATCAGTCCAAAACTCCACTCAGGCAGGGAAGGGGGAGAGGGTGCATGTGCACATGCGCACAAGGCTGGGGGAACAACGGGGGGACACTTGTGCCTTCTGCGTTCCAGATTTATTTCAGCTTTAAAGAGAACACTCTAATTAACTAAAATGAGTTGCTGTCAAATGTGTTCTTTTCTGCCGGTTTCTATTTATAATTACCACAGGACAAAAATGAAGCTGAAACACAAATTGCAATATAGAACAGTCAGAATATATTAGTTCTAGCAGCTCTGGCTGCTCCGCCGAAGAACCCGTGTGAGAAGGCAGGGCAGGTGCCTTCTCCCTCTGCACTTACATCCATCCTTCTCTTGGCTTTCGATTGCTTGGAAAGCAGCGTGTGGAGCTGTACATATGCTGTGCACCGCAACCTGGAGCAATGTTGTTGCAAAGATTTTCTAATTCCTGCGGGACTGTCAAAGTCAAGCAAATGCCAAACTGTTCAGTGTTGTTCTATGAATACATTGCTGCTGGAGAGGGGGATTTCAGGAGACTGGGCAGTGCTGGAGGATCTTAACAGACATGAGGTAACAGGCTGACAGCATTATTCCAGTCTGTTAATAGCTGTATTAGCCCTGGCGAAGCTGTTGCAGTACACTTCCTAAACCTGCGTATTTTGTTTGGGCATCCATCAGGCCTTTCAAAGTTACTTTATCCACTGTTTTGGAATAACATACCAATTGGTGAGTAAGCGAGTAAAATTTTAAGTTATGCATAAGTAAATGGTTTCATTTCTGTCACGGCTCCTCTACGCAGGAGGTAATGTGCTGCCGTCACACTTTGCAAAGCTCAGCCAAAGATCACAGTGCAACTCCCCAGCCAGCTATGCCATCCTCTGACTTACTCGACAAAATTGCGTTCATACATCTGCTCTGGTCACATTTCTCCTCACTTAGCTCATAAAGAAACCCTAATAAATCTCCCCTGAATCCAAATTCACAGTTTCCAGAAATCGGTTCAGTCAGCAATGTCTGTACTCTTCTCTGCTGAGGAGAACATGCCCAAATTATCTATGTGCCTCCTGCCTCTGCCTGTACAGTCAGAAGCCAGGATACTTCATAGCCCCAACAGCTAAATCCCATTGCACTCTTCACTTAGTCCTTTGCCACAGACATTTCTCATCCCTTCCCCTGTGCAACATCCTTGCGTGATGTTTCCTAGCAGAAATAGCTGTAAAACGTGTTGATGAATTAAGGACTGTGGCCCCAATACTTCCAGAAGGCAATAAAGAAGATTTTTAATAACAACAATTAATAACAACAAGCAAAACTTGATTAATGAGATGGGAGGGCAATATTACGGAAATTTCTTGTTCATTAGTTCCAGGAAACATAGATCATACTGCTCTCACTGAGGCTTAGCCAAAGAATGAGACAAAGATGGTGACATCTCTACTACAAATAATTGATATCTTTAGTAGTTAGGTCATGCTTTGTACCAATGATGGAAAATAATAAAATTGCTTAGTAATAGGTGTAAATGCATGGGGTATCCAGTGATACCAAAATTAGTAAGTGTTTTCACCATACCATGAAACCAGACTTGTGCCCTACTTTGCATGGTCCTTTCCTGGTCATGACATGATAAGTCTTTCATAATACACAAAATAAAGTAAGTTCATCCTTACTCTTCATCACAAAGATTAAGAGATTTTTCATTCATCTGTGGGGTTGAATGTTGCTGCCTTAATATACCCGTAGCCAGGCATGCACCAGCCCTGCTGTGAGACCCCTCCCTTTGCCCCGACAGACCTGGGGCTCTCGGTGGATAAGGCAAGCAGAAAAGACTTCAGGTCTCACATCAAATTGAATTTAGCCAAACAGCCCCAAAGCCTGATGTTTCTGTCTTCTCTACGGTCTCTTGAGACATGCTCCCAGTGTATTCTTAGCAAGGGTAATGTGGTTGCCCTGCACCTACTAATAATTTGTCACCGCCTCAGATCCTGTTTCCCCAGAATAAGGAGTAACAGGTGAAGCCGTTGCAGCAAAGGGCAGCCGCTTGCTTTTGACTGTTTTAAGGGTTAGGCATTTTCTCAGCCAGCTTACAATTTTAACTATTCAAAGCAGCAATTTCTGTATTTCTTGCAGAATTACAGTAGAAATGCTTTAGCCACTTGTATGCTTTGAACAGTGATTTTTGTTGGATGAGAGTACCGTGCCACACCATGCTGTATCAGCTGCTGCTACAACTATTTTAAGGTTTCATTCCCGCGAGTGCTCATGAGGGAGGCTGGTTGCCACCTGCACCCCATCATTACAGGTCCTAGGAGATGCCCTCAGCCCAGATCCCAGGCTCAGTGTGTACTCCAGCTTTGCTCTCTTGATGCAGCTCCATTTATTTTGCCCTTTGCACTCAGTTGTCTCTCCGCTGTGGTGACTTGAAGGCAGAAGGGTCAGGTTTGTATAACCAAAAGTAATTAATTAGATCAATCTCTTGAGGCCTATTTGTAAGGGAAAAACACCTCCTGGTATTAATTTGCTTCAGTAATGTAAATAATGTATTTCTGGCTCGTCTTCTCAGACACTGTTTCCACTATTTTCACACTTCTAAAAAGGGAGCCTACAGTGCAGCAAATGGTCCGGGTTTAGCCTATGAGCTCCTGCTACATCATTAACCTCGGGGCTACAGCTCAGATTTAAATTCCTATCCTTTCCTATCTGCACTAAATATCACTTTAATTTTTATATAGAAGTCCACTAATGCCAGGCAAAATTCCACATCGTGGAGCCATTCAGGCTAATCTATCATAAAAATCCTGCCGTATCCACGCGTCTTTTTAGATCCTCCTTCTCTGTGGATCTTCTTTCTATAGCTGTTTGCGGTGTAGTGGGATAATCAGGGCAGCAACCGCAGCCCTGTTGCATGTCCTCCTCCGGAACACTTCTTCTGCCTTCAAAGTTATTGCATAGCTCCTGGCCCTGCCCCGTGCCAGCGTCCCAGAGAGCACAGGAGCTCCACTGTGCCCCCAGCAGTGGGAAGGATGTCCCAGATGGGGGGGCGGGGGGCACACTAGTGGGGAGCTTTGCGGAGGCTCTGGGTGAAGGCATTTTTGGAGGGATCACCCAGACACTCAGCTGCTGCCTCATGTGCCCTGCTGCAGTGAGCACCAGCACAGGCACCTCTCGGAGGAAGAACCGACAGACGCAGCTCCTTGCAACAGCACCTTATCGTGGCTCCACCACCTACCAGGCAAACTGAGTTTAAGGCCACAGGTATTTCACCTTGTGCAAAGTTATTTCAGGACAAGACTCTTGTAGTAAAACCGAACTGGCAAGGAGAGAAAAAGGGAAGGTATGATTCCTGTAGAATACAGCCAGCATTTCGACATCTGCCCGTTTCTGACATGAAGCAAATGGTGCCTTTTACATTCTGGGCATTCCCCTTCTTCTTCTTTCTGTCTTTTGGTCAGAAAATACACTCAGCTTTGAACAGCCAATTTTCAAACTAAACATGGTATAGAATAGGGCAAGAGCCAAGAGGTACTTTTTCTAGCTACTGATTCACACCTAGCACATGCTTTAGGTTGTTTTTAATAACATTAGTACCTAAATGTAAACACTAATGTAGTTTTAACTATAGGGAATAATTTCACTTAAAGGGAACACTTGGATTCTGGGAAAATGTTGGCTTTTTGCTGCTTGTTAGCTGCTCTGATCTATCACAGTTCCATGTCTGCTGAGAGTATTGAATGGTAAACCCTTGCCTGTGATCTGCTGTTCATCAAGTCCGAAGTCCTACAGAAGGTGTGATGTGCAATATTACATGGGAATTCTGCCATGCAGAGCTTTGGTGTCTGCCAATTACCAACACACCAAAAAAATTCAAATGCAGTTTTATATCTAGAAGACAGTTGTCAAAAAGCTACACTGCCACATACACCCTGGTCTCTGGCTGACTGAGCCCCACAAAAAGTCTGTCTCCTGCATCAGCGGGAACAGAAGAGGTCAATATCGATACCTCAAGCAACTGTCAATTTATGGTAGGTGACATCCATCAGATAAAATGATTAAGAGATCAGCTTTCCAAACCATGACCCCAATTGGCCAACAAAGATGCAGAGTGCAAGCACTAGTATGACTGCATCTGTCAGGACGCATTAGCTCTGAGAAATCATTACCCACCCTAGGGAGGAAAATTAGCAAAGAAAACCATCCTCCCCCAGCATTAGTCTGAACTGTGTGTAAATGGGACTTTCAACAAGCAGGAGAGGAAACAGAGCAGAGCTTTTTCTTACTGTTGGGCAAACATTAACTTTCCACATCTATTCCTGTAGGAAAAAAAAAAGAGATCTGAGAGAATAAAGTTTGGGAATACTGATTTTTTTAAGACAGCTCCTTCTGGCCTCCCTAGCCTGCCTTTTGTGAGAAGGGGGTTTGGCAAGACCTGGGAGTTACTTCTTCCTTTTGGTTTTGAGGTCAGGTTCCCTGAGCGCTAACAGCTTTACGTTCAAATGATACAACAAAACACTATTCATTCATAAACTAAAAGTTTTCCCTTTTGGGGGGGTAGTTTTTCTTGTTCTTGTTGTTGTTTTCATTACTAGCTTATTTTCCTAGCAAAAGCACTTCTCCCACCAGAGGCTGCCTCTGGGAAAGCTACCATGTCTTTAAATGAAGGTTAGACTTTAGGAATTTTTATATCTGAGCTAATCCTTAGCACTTGTTACTGCACAGTGTGCTCTACAGAGGTGGACCAGCAGCATTAGCTCTGTTTCAGAGGTAAAGAAGCAGGGGTGCAAAACTTTCACTAGTTCTAGACATCCAGTTCAAGGAAATTGTGACCCTGATTTTCAGAGAAGATATTATCTCACTGAACCTCAATTTCTCATTTTTACCCATTTCAGCTTAAATTACTTTTTGCTCATATTACTGTACCAGGTTTTAACATACAGTCCTAACTGTTGCATATGATGCACAGAACGAAGTCGCCTGTGGCAGGGAGGATGGCTTCATTGTGCATTTCTAGGTCTGGTAACATTCTGAGCTCGTAGGAGGTGTAAAGTTTTTGGTAAAAAAGATGGAATTTTTGGCACATGAAGTTGACAGACAAATATATATCTTTTGAAAGATCTTGTTAATGTCATTCTCTTTTCCTATTTTTTTTTAAAAACAGTGTGCTGGTTTTGGAATGCTTCCTTTTTTTCAACTACATTAGAATATAAGCAGTAAGGAAAAATCTATCCAGGTCATACAGTACAAAGGAGTATTCCTTCTACTTGGTGACAGACAGCCACTGGTGTTGGAGATGATAGGTAAGGAGTGAAAAGTCTTTGAAGCTAAAACTTTACTTTTCTACCCTAGTTGTGTACCAGACTGAAGGCAGAAGAAACATGTACCTGTGAAAGCAAAGCACTCAAGAAAAACCTTAAAAAAACATCCTGGGAAAAATCTTAGCTCTGCTAAATGAGTTTTGCTATCGACTTGTACAAGATGAGGCATTTACCGGCTTGCCCCAAGCTTCACTACTGGTTCTGCTGCTGTTTACAGGGTACCTGGGGACCTAACTGGTCAGGAGCAATGGCCCAGGACATAGAGGGCTGCATAAGTATTTATCTCTGCCTTGTCAAACGTCTGCAAGTACATCTAGGATCAAACACCTAACACAAATATTAGCATAGGTAGTCTTCTGCTTACTCTCCCTTCTGCTACTAACTTAGACAAGATGCTCAAAGATATTTACACTTTTTAATAGTTTTCAGAATCTCAGCCATACTGATGGACTCTACAGCCCTGGCAGGGCCACTCCTGACCCATAGTCATATGCCCAGAGGATTGGAAAGATGTATTAAGCAAGTTAAAAGCATTTGAACCGTCAGGGTATTCACAGACAAGGGCTATTGCTACATTTGCTGCAGGTTTCCTGGGTGGCTACAGGTATGTCACAAAATCTCCATGTGCATCAACTGCCCATCGCTGGGATGGAGCATTTCACTTTGTTTTCTCTTTTTACAATGTAATTCAAGTATAATTAATGCAATGTAGTATCTAAAGGATCTCTGTTATCTTTCTTTTCCTCCTTTCCTCTTTTAATCTTGTTCCTTGTGCTTTTGTCAACTGCCCTACACTTTAGTCTTCATGTCATGGTGCTCAAACTAGGTTTTAAAAACAAACTCAGTACCTACATGGTTTTTGCACATTACCACTGTGACCTCTGTTTGCACACTTTTAGGAGTGGTTCTGGTTTCTGCAACATAAACATAGCTACACAGGTCCAGCAGGGATTATCAGAGAAGGCACTGAGATCAAAAACAGTGGGTAATACAGAAGATCCCCACATGCATACTTGCAAGGTAGACAGGTTCATCTAAGACTGAATGAAAATTGGGGTTAAGTCACAATGTGAATTTGGGGGATTTTGATGAGAAAGCCATCTAGACTGTGCCCAGTTGCCCTCCACACCCCGTTGGTGACAAAGGAGAGCATATCACTCTACTCTGAATACAGCCATGTGCTAGGGTCTAACCTAGAGCATCTTTCCTTCAGAAACTGGGGATGGTTCTGCTGCTTTTATTTTTAGTTCATGCGAAATTCCCAGACACTAATAGTTCTGTAAGTGGAAGAGAATCAATGGCAGTGCTTTGAATAAAAGCAAATCAGAAAATAGGCCTGGCATCGCTTTCTTTGGCCTCGGAGCACTCTTCTAGTCATTCTTCCGAGAATGAGTAATGCTGGGCGTGGAAGATCCCATTTGTCAATGAGGCTGCATTGACTGTGAAAAATCAGAAGTGTAGGTTAACCTGAGGCATACAGCAAACTGAATAAACACAGCAGTGGCAGTAGATTTCATGAGAACGTAAAGTGAAATTTCAAAGCAAGAGAGAAAAGTTCAAATTGAGGTCACTCAGTTGCTGAGTGTTTACCTTGGCCCAGCAAGCAAGTCTGTAAATAATAAAGTATATTAATACACTGGCATACTTTCAGCCATTGCTGTTTCAGAAAAAAGCAATTACAACCTGCCAGACATCCATGTGTTTCCGAAGGCAAGATGCCGTGAGGTAATCTCAGCGCCGGTGTCTCTCTAGGCCTAGTTCATGGATGACTGAAGACAGAGGAGGGTCCTCCACTGGCTCCCACAAATGTTAGCTCAAGACCTATGGGCACATGAAACAGAAAACAACAAGCATCTGTCACCTCAAAAGCAGGGAGCGAACAGAAGTGTCAACCAGATTTCATTAGCTGTGTACAGGCAGGTGCTGCATTAACGCAAGTCTGTGCTTTGGATCAAAAAATACACCCTTGGATGCTCCTGCAGCATCCTGGGACTGAAAATGTGCACAATTTTATACATGGTCTTCAGTGGATTTCTTCCATTGCAGCATTTTTAGCTCTTTACTCTCTCCCACCAAATTGCATCTCAAGAGGAACTGCCATCTCACAGCCCCAAAATGTAAAACACGGGGTGTCTAGTCTTCTAGCTGCAGAGTGTCTGCGAGATCACGCACGGGGCCATCCTAGCACAGGCACAGCTACGGGCAAGTTGTTGGCAGCCTTTCCTGTTCTTTAGAGAGAGGGGGGGACAAACACAACATGAAAATGAGGAGGCTAAGGCTGCCTTTTAGTCCTTTGGCTGCTAGCTGATTTTCGTTGGACGGGAACATGAAAACAAAGGGAAGGATCAGCCCAAGGCTGAGCTCTTTGGACCAAATTCACCCTGACATGAAGCGGGAGCAGCTCCCTTCTGGAGTTGTACCTGCCTACTCGCTGTGTGGAGACCTTCCCGTCCTGGAGGATTTGTTCACGTGTTTTGCCGTGTGCTGCTTTTCTGCTCTTCTGGCATCACTTCTGGGATCAGGGAACATGAAATCTTCTGATCTTCAGTACAAAGGAGCAAAATGAGCAAACGTATGCCTGCAAGTCACAGAAAGGGGTGAAAACGGCATCGCCCTCCCCATTGCTGCATCTCCTCTGGCCAGCGTCTCTCGCCGAGGCTGGTGGGGCTGTGCGGCGGGCAGGGCCACCGAGGAGCACCCACGGTGGCAAGGGTGCACGGCCCCCCGCCGCAGCGGTGCAGCCGTGCTGCCGAGTCGACCGTGGCCGTGGCACAGAAAACCCCCGGCTGCTTCTCGACGGCCTTCGCGTCTGATTTACGACTCTGCGGGGCACAGTTGCGGCTCAGGGACAACACAAAAATAGGCTGCGCAGACAGACTGATTTTCTGCAGCAGCGGTAGCAGGTCTGTGGAGACGGGGCTTCCTACAGTTTATCATGCTGCTTTCAATTAGAAGTCTGTCAGAAAAATACAGTTATAGAAACCAATCGTAGCAAAAATCTGTAAGCATATGTAGGTGCTGATATAGGGGGCAGCATGGAAAATGGAAATCCCTGGAGATGGCTTAGCAGACCCAAAGGGAACAACAAATATTTTCCTTGTGAAATAATGAATACCTTGAGCTATTTGCAACAAAAATTTTATTCTAAATCTTTAACCCCTTTTCTCTCCATGATTTCTCTGCAACTACTCAATTGTTTATGACTTTACTTCTTAAAGTAGTCCATGAATGTTTTATATGAACATGTTTCAGTCTATGCATGCTCTTGAATAGTATATGGCTTTAGCCTTGAGTGTTTGCTTATCCTGATTTGCTCCATGTTCTCTCATTGCTCATCTAAACAACAGAAGCTATTTTTCTTCCTTACTATACGAGTGAGCCTGCACAGATGGAAAGAGCATTTGTTATTACTTTGCTGAGAACATAGAAATGACCACGTAAGAGATCCATGTTTCAGATAAGAGGCAATGCATTTATTTCCCCAACATATTTTTATGCTGTTATAAACGTGTTGCCCAAGGAAATGAAAGCACTCCCCGTATTAAATTAATTCTCACAGAATTCTGGTGATTACTATCCACATTTTACAACTACAAAGCATGGAAGAAAGAGGACATCAGTGATGTGCCTTGGCTTACACAGACAGAAGTTGAAGGAAAAACAAAGAACTGAAGATGTATTTTGCTGCAACAAGGTCTTCTTTAGCAGTGAAGCCACTCTTCATTTTTCCAAAATGCCATTTTCTGAAGCACAGTCATAAATTGGGGGTTTAAATTTTTGCTTTTCTATTCCTATAGTTCAGTCTCTGTAGTGAGATTTAGAGGTAGGTGAAGCAACGAACTCTTTGTTTGGTGAATCCATCCAGTGCTTACCCCATCTGCTTTTCTGGAAGAAAAAATTATGCCTGTCTGTCTAACTGTCTGCTTGTGCTGGTATATGCTCTTAATTTTCACTTTCTTCAGAAGTAATTTCTTTGCTCATATTTCGCTAATCAAATATGTTCTATAGATCAATTTTCATTACATTGCATTTCTGCCTCACTGGTTATGAGGAATGAGCCATGAACTGTAGACCATATCTCATCCTGGCCAGGGGAGATAATCAAAGAGATGGTTAAATCTGCTTCCTATACAGTCTGATAATTTTGAGCAATAATGTCTTTTTTTTTTCTGTCTCCCTTCTGACCCCTGTGAATATGACTTATTAATCGGAGCTTCAGATGAAAGAGGAGGGGAAAAATAAAACTACATACAGTAGCATACTGGGGCTCAAATTAACAACTTCATTCAGTGATTCTCTCTTGGCTTCAGAACTGCAGTAAAACAAATCACATTCTTAATCTTTTAATTAGAATTTTTTCATTTGAGTCATGTGAAGTGACACTTGATAATATATAAACAAATGTGACACTTAGCAGAGGGAGGTCCTATAAAAAACTGCCAAGGAGTTTCAGCTGATTCTTGGTATTTTTTAAGAAAAATATGTGTGGAGAAAGAACTACTGTTTTATAATGCTGCCAGAATCTTATCTGAAAATCAGAGGTTGCACCAAAACAATGGTGCAGTCTATTGTACTTCAAGATTATCAGAAAACAGCTGTGAATATGTTTATTATCTATGCTCTGTTTTGGACTCTTTTGGCATATCAAAGTTCTGATTTACGATGCAATATAGCCCAGGTATTCATGAATTCCAGATCACTCAAAAATCATTATATTGATTTGATATCTGTAAGATTTAAGTTCTTTTTACAGAACTCTGGGAACTGAACATAGAGGATTCAAAGTTTAAAAGTCCTGCGTACTAAAATGTCCCCCCTTTTTTCTCTTACGGGAAATTAATATAAGATCACAAGAACAGATACATTGGATCAGATTCAAGGTCCAGCTAGCTGAGGATCCTGTCTCTGGCAGTAACAAATATTCCCTACTTTGGGAAGAATATAAAAATAGGCAGTAATGTAGTGACATTCTCTTAATATAGTTACCAGCCTTCTGTGACTGCAGCTCAGGGGATGCCTGCACCAGAGATGGCATCTTGGTGTTCAACAGCCCCTGAGGATTTTTTCTTCCATTAATGTATTCAATCAATTTTAACCATTTTAGATCCGTAACATCCTGTGGCAATGAGATCCACAACTTAGATACCTGTTGTGCAAAGAACACATTTGTTTTTGCATTTCTTCTCAATCTGCCACCTAGGACCTGTAAGATTTCTCCCAAATTCCTTTGTTCTGAGAAAGAGCAAATGATTACTCTCAAATGACTTTTTCAGGTCCACTCAGGACTTAATAGAGGTCTCTGTCATACCCCCTCATTCACTCTTTCTCCCGGCTGTAGAGTGTCTATTTGTTACTCCTTGAACAGAAGCAGTGCCACAACTTTGGTCTGGCTGGTTGCCTTTCTATGTAGCTCTTCCTCTGCTATTATATTCTTTTAGAAGAAAGTGGGGGAGAGAAACCAGATCCAGATGCACCATAGATTTATATATATTATGGCATAATGAAAAATAGCATAATAATGTGAAACACAATAAAATAGCAAGAGTTAGTAACACTCACAGTGAAAGCAGCACTGCTGACCCATTAGCAATAGAGGACAACACACAAAATCTAGTTTAGATGGTGCTGTACCAGCATTATAATCACATTTGCAACTTCACTTCCATGAATTAAAAAAAGATGCACTTATTGAATCATTACATCTGTTTTAGAAATTTCAAGTCTTATGGAAATTATGAAAGTATTATAAACTCCACGTTGACATGTCAATCTTAGGTCAACCTGTACTCCTTGCCCAGCTTTTCAGGCTTAATTTTTGCTTTCAACTCCTCAAATTTTGGTAATATTTTCAAGCTTCTAAATGAAATATTTCAGGTTTTACCTTGGCGTAGATCATTTCAATTAAAATGTAAGAACTAGGAAAAATGGAAAAATACAGATTCTTTTTTCTGTTTTTAATAACTTTTCAGCATATCTGTACAGTTGAAGTTCTTCCATGCCAAAAGCTAAAATTTATCGTGGAATAGCTCCAGTTACTGAAAAGGGCTTTGAATGTTTTGGTAGAACTGATTGGGTGACGATTTAAGTCAACCTAGAGACCTATCACTGCACAGGAGTGTTCATTCTGTACAGGCGGTGGCAACGTCAGGGCTAATTTAGCACCACAGAGAGGAATGCCTTGAAAGCTACACAGAAGAGAGCCTTGCAGAAATCTTTGATTGGGTGTCCACAGGTCAAATGCATGCAGGAGTTATCCAGAGCTGCTACGTGCTTTGTAACTCATGGCTGATGTGGGACACATGCTCCATGAGTTATGCTTCACGTATCCAGGAGTAGCAATCGGTCCTCAGCTCACTATACCAGAGGTGCTCCCCATGGAAAGCAAACCCCAAACCCCTGAAATTGCACACAAGGTTTCCTTCTTCTTCCTCATCACCTCATGATGGCATAGGTGCCAACTTCCCTTCGGCTGGTTTCCAGTTCTCCTAGGCATTGGTGGGACGGGTGGGAGAACGGCGTTGCACGCACCAAAAGAGAGCGACCCAGAGCTCGGTGTTGCGGAGCGTGATGTGCTGCAAGCTCACTTTTCTCCCATATGTCCCCATTGGACCAAGGAAGCAGCAAGACAGGGTGCTGGCAGGGCTCGCAAGTGACCATCCTTGGGACATGGGGCCATCTGAGCTGCAGAGGGGAGGACCCCAGCCCTGCAGTGAAATACCAGCCCACTTTTGTCTTTGGGGTCTTGCTGCCGTATGAGCGACACCTAATCACAAGGTGCACAGAGCAGCCTGATGATGACGGACATATACGTGAGCTATACTTCTCTCTTGCTTGTTGTTTATTTGAAAGACACAGAGAGCTGGAGGGCAAAGGGAGCATGACTGTGTGTGTGCAAAGGACAGATAGTCTGCTCCAGCCCAAACGCAGCGACTCGGGCCATGACAAATCTTATCTTCCTTACAATATTTACTCTGCAACTCATGAAGCTGAGAGAAGCTTACTTCTGTGGACAGCTAATTTTTAAAACGTAACAGTGTTGGAGGGGGAGGAGTATTTGGGAGGGTTTTATTTTGTCTTTTTGATATTTACTTCCTCCAAAGCACATGGAGCAGTAAAAAGCTATAGCTATCATTATTGTGTATTTTTCCACGGACTCTTATTAGTATCAGGGCATCTGCAGTGCAAAGAATTGTGAGTACTGTTTGTTTAACTAAACCATTACAAGCAACCGCTTTCTGGACAATCTGTAACAAAAATATCTGTGTAGTTCTCTTCTTTCTTCCTCCTCACTGCTACTCCTGGCTTTGCTCCCAGACAACTACCCTCTTTGATGCAGAAAATGTCCTTTATTACAAGTCAAAAGCAACACATCCCAATAATTAAAAAATTTTTGCTATGGTAATTTTTATTTGTTCCTGCCTAGTTTGAGTCTATAATGTATATTCTGTGTCTACTACAGCAATGCTTGCTCTTAAACTTCCAGCCCAACAAGCAATACCACGAAAGAGTTATATTTCTTTGCCTGCAAATAAATAATTAAAACCAGAATGATGGTTCTAAGAGACAAGACTAATCTGACTTTCCTTATTATCATCATCAGAAATTGGAGGCTGTTTGAGAATACAGGCCAATGTATTTATGTGTGCCAAATATTAACAAAATTCTGGAGCTATTTAGGTGTCTCCTTTGATTTCAGGATGTTAGACAACTAATTATTTTTGAAGTAAGCTTAAGCAAGACTTTGGGAATTAAGTTCTTAGCTTGGGGAACTTAGTTCTTGTTGAAACTCTGCAGGTGTGGGGCACGATGATTCTCCTCAGCTCATTTGAGAAGCACTGCTCATCTTTTGCTGTCAGTAGAAGCTGGGAACTCCAGCCCCAGGCAGTAAAAGATGTGTTGACATGAAGGTTTTAGTTCACATCAGAAGTGTTTTTTCACAGGGACTCACCTGATTGTCCCCACTGGGCTTTGTTTCACACTGTGCAGCAGGTGCAGAAGCCACAAAATGGATTCATTTTGGAAGAAACCAAACCAGATGATGCAATGCATTTACAAATAACAAATGCATTTAATGAACGTCAGGTGCTAAAGCCTTTCAGCCCCCAGGACCAGCCCGGAGCCCTCCGGTTCACCAGCACCTCCCTCTGCAAAGCCACTGCCTGCTCCTGTAAGCAGAGGCAAACCCGTGCCAAGACTAGTGCCCTTTGCTAAACTGCTGCCAAACTATTCCACTCATTGCAAAATACAGTCCATGACAATTTAAATATGTTGTTGCCAGAGTTACTGAAGTGCTGTGCTACCCACAGCACTTACTCGTAGTGGAGGGCACATGGTGTGCAGAAGAGAAAGGAGACAACAGGGCAGGGCAAGGATACAGGATATATTTTCTTATCATCACTCATGGGGAAGCTGCTCTTTTAGCATCAATAGGGCACTGCAAGGCCAGAACCGCTGCAATCTGCCCTTTGTAACTCTCCAGACTTGTGCTTTTCTGCATTTGTGACAGCATTTCAAAATAACTCCTTTACATCCCATATAAACCAAGCTGCATTTACCATCTCATACTATTCCATCTTTATTCAGAAATCTTTACTACCTGTTTAAAAATTGTCACTTCTTCACTGAAATCACTTTAACTGCACTGGCATGTGTGTTGTCAGTACTTCTACACAAGTTTACATGCTATAGAAACAGCATGCCTGGGTCTTCAATCAAACTCTGAAGCTGTAACTCTGATCAGCAGTCATGATACAGACCTCTATTTCACTTCTTTCTGGTGCTATTAGGATGGTATGAATATCTATATTTTTATGTAAATGACAACCAGGGAGCTTTTTAAGTTCAACAACGACTGTATTTGCTCAGGAGTCTGGTATTTCTTCCTTATTTTCTATGAGTGTTCCTCACATGACATTTAACTTAAAAATTTACTGTCTTTGTGGGAGAGAAAGTGGCTTGTGGAGGTAGGCATTGCTTATGCAAATTGTTCAGTCCTCTGAGAAAAGGTTTAGTCACTTGTCATTAGTTTCCTTATTACCCACTGTAATGGATGAACAGTTACTGGTTTGAATATACATTTTCAAAAGTAATATTTAATAAAAACTCACCTTTTATATAGCAAAATCATTTGTGAACCACTCATAGAAAATCTACAGCCTGACAGCAAAAATGTGTTAATTTCTGTTCTCTTACTGTTAGTCACTACTATGAGACAAAGCCAAATGTGCATACACGCGTAGTGCGCAGAATTAATTTCATCGAGAACAAAGAAACACATGGTGGCAGAGTGAACAATGTTAGGGGTTTTCAATGCTCTGCTGACTGGGATATTCAGTCCCCCGGACTCTTCCACCATTGTTAGTTTTATTCCTACAGATTCAATAAGGCCTGATCCAGCTCTGTACACACAGTTCATTTACTTGTATGGCTTGTTTCTATGGTGATACTAAAACAGGAGATTTCTGATTACTCATGCTTCCTTATTTAGAAAAAAACAATGTCAGATGCTATAAACTGAATCATTTTAACCCATGAAACTAGGTAAGTGAGTTACTTTGCATCAGGGTGTGCCAATGCATCCTGCTACTATGATTGCCCAAAGTGACCTTGGCTTTACAGGACAGAAAAAAATGGGGTTTTTTTCAGATGAGATGGTTCCTCACTTTACCCCTCATTTCATTGCTTCCATTCCTGCCAGTCACAGGAAGAACGGCCTGGTTCTCTTCAGCGTCTGTTACAGTGGGATGTGTACAATGTTTTCAAAGAATTACCCTCCAAGTTGCAAAGGAAAACCACTGTAAAGGGAAAGTGTGTTCAACACGGGTTTCAGTTCAGCTTCCTAATTATTCCCTCAGGGAGCAGAATTTCTTCCAGTTGTAATCAGGATAAGTCTGGCCCTTCAAAACAGTAGATTTCCTGAATTTTACATGGTTTGGGGGCCACCTGTAGAGGGTGAGGAGACTTTGTATAATGGCACATTGCCATTAGCAACCATTTTGTCAGACCTTTGCTGCTTTCCCTGAGGCTATTCAGGAACGGCACTTCCCACGGTGCCACAGGGGTACGGGGACAAGCTTCACACTCGGTTATGTACTATCTGTCTCCTCTGCTAGGTGCCACAGACAGTGTCTGCTCAGCCATCTGCTTCTGTCCCACAGACATCACTACGATCCCACCTCCGAGGAGGTGAAATTTCCAAGGAAAGGAGATCTTCAGCCTCACTGCTCCTCACTTTCTCAGTGTATTTCCCCTGATTATCACCTGGCAGGTCCCAGCAGCTGCGGATTGTCCCCAGCCTCAGTGGGGCTACAGTCTCCTTTCACTAAAAAAGGAGACCTACCTCCCTTTTACACTATAACCACCTTCTAAACAACCGTCTGTTGCCAACCCATTTGGACTGCTGACTAATATTTCTCTGCTGTTGATGACAAAAATTAAATTAATCTTGAGGGGTTTGCGTCTTTCCCAACTTGTGCAAAGACAACCCAATCCAGAAATCCCCTTGGCATCGCGAAAGCAGCCACCGGCCTCGCAAAGCGCTTTCACACTTCACAGACCCTGAAAGATTTAACATCACAATTTCAGCAGAAAAGCAACTTAATTAGCCAGGCTTTCACTGATGAAAACTTATTCCATCTAATGAAAGAGAATATTGCCAAATCCTGAACTTGAAGGTCAAAGGTGAATCAGAAGAGATTGGCTGAGATGGATTTGGGCACCCCTTTGGAAATTAGGGATTTGGCATACATGCAAGAAAGCATCCTGGTCAGGAAAGCATTTAGATGTGGGCCTGTTATGAGGAGCATACTCACAAGCTTTCCTGAAAAGGACCTCAGTTAACTGGTACCTTTGTATAACCCCTGGTAAAGAACTTGAGAGTAGCATCTATTTTTTCAAATGTTGCCAATTCCCTTTAAATGAATACATTTCTCACCACTGTCTGAATATTTCAGAGTTAGAAAAACTCTCCCCCTGGAGAGAACCATTTTAAAAGGCCATACTTGGGTCTAACCTCATGATAGTACCCCTTAAATTAAATGCACTCTTAAAATTCATTCATTCATTCCAGTGATAGTGTATATCAGGGCCACAGCGAGGTTAGAGAAGAAGGATTGCTCTCCCGGGATGCTGGTAGAGTGGGCAAATATGTAAATACAGCTAAGAACCTAATTTTTAGTGCTGGGACTGGGCTGAGGCAATTACCACTTAACGCTGTCCTTCCCTGAGGCGAGCAAGTTAGGTAAAATGAGTGAGGGGAGGACTGTGCCAAAAAAATCTTTCTTTGGTCCTGCTAGAAATAATGTATTAGAACAGCAACAGAAGCAAATAATCATATCCTATATGAGTCCAGAACTGCTCTATTCAAGCCTGCCTTTGAGCAACAGAACATAGAAGGTGATGCCCTTGAGTAAGACTTTCCAGACTTACCCCCTGATGATTTATATACTTCATTATAAAATATTAAGAATGACAGTTGATATATCACTTCTGTTCCACACACACCATGTAAAATAGGCTGCGTGTATCCAACCGAACAATTTAATAACCCACTAATGAATTTGGGGTTTGTTTTCTCAAGGCTTCGGCAGGGAAAAAACCTTCCGTAAAAAATACTGTACAATGTACCTATCAGATTGCCATGTTGACACAACACAACCTACATCTTTCTCAAGCCTCCTTCCCTCCCCATGCTCTGCTCTGCTCACTGCAGCTACTGTAAGAGAGAGGTAGCAGAGGCACTGTGTACAAAAATGAGACCCCACGCTCTTCAATGTGCTGTGCCCTGTGGGATGCAGCAGCGTCTAAGGCTGCACGCTCGCAGAACAATGGCGGTGTATGTTAAGCTGGAGTTGGTAATTCACCTTATTACTGGGTTTCAGATTAACTTTTGTGGGTGCCGGGCATAGTCATCTCCTGTTGACTGCATAGCGCCTCCTGGGTAGGAAGGGGTCTGAGGCCAGAGCTCCAGGCACATTTGGGGCACTTGGGTTAAAAGTAAAAAATAAATAAACATACCAACAAATCAAGTAGAGAAATGAGTAATAGCAGGAGATGACAGTTTTCTGAGGATTTCCTCAGATGTTTCTGGATATCAAATTGTAAGGTTTGACCAAATGCAGTATTTTGTGGGAAGCTTCTGGTTTGGGAGGACAGTTGGTCAGGGAAGTTAAAAAAAAAGACTGAAAAGCATTATTTCAGCTAAGATGGAAATTTTGCGCAAGGGAAAAAAAACCACTTTCTTCCAACAGGTTCTACAAAACAACAATTTAACCTGTCTGATTGTGACATTTAGGAATTGCTATTACTTATCCTGAGATAAATTTCGTTTTTATGTGTTCTGTAAACAAAGGTTGCTGCTATATATTATAATAGGGTCTGCTAATTCGAACTCTTTCCATTTATTTAAATGGGAAATATGTCACACATTTTTGGCTACTGTAAAAAGAAGTCACTATTCAGGAATCCCTTCCTGTAGTTAATGAAGTAGTAAATGAAGAAACACAGAAGCGTATGCAAGCAGGAATGCTAAGTTTTATATTCAGATAGATGTATTTACACGGATGCTTTCCTGTATGTCATTTTGCTAGAAGACTCAGACACACACTTTGTTTTCACTATGTGTTTGTGCAATGGCTAAGATCCAAATGCTGACAGAAGAGCATCTAAACCAGTTCTGCATTAGAGAGATTGATGTCCCTTTTGTTCCTCCTTTAACCGCACTCACTGATGATGATGCAGATAATTAATTACAGCTATGAAGACTGAAAGTGAAGGGGCCATATTCCCTCCTCAGCCATGACTCTGCACTGGATTAACATCAGGGAGGTTGCAGGGTCAAAGGAGTTCAGGAAAAAGCCTTTGGTAATAAATTATACTGAGATTATGTCCTGTAACCTAACTGCAACATTTCCATCAGGGATTAAAGATCAAGTGTAAAGAGCTCTTAAAAATCTAAAAGTCATTGTTTCTCCCTGCAAGGAAAGTGTGGCTGAAGATGGATGCGTTTCCCTACAGCTCGCAGGGCAGATTATTCGGCAACCTTTCCTGTACCAGGGCAGCGCTGACCGGCTCATAGCTGCATCTGTAGGTGCTTCTCTTACTGTGTTTGAAGGAGAGCTAGGACCCAAGTGCGTTGCTTTGCCCTTTCCTTTGTTAACTTGGAGTCATCTTCTGGGTTTTTGCTTGCTGAACAGGAACCTGTATGTGAGCTGCAGAGGCTGTTTTGTTAAGAAGTAACCAGTCCAGTTTTAGAGATGAGGCAAAAGTTCATTTTTAAAACAGCTTTGGTAGGTAAAGCCAGTTTGCCAGCCCACCCCACTGCCAGCTGCTACCTCCAACACCATTGGTGGCACAGGGCAAATGAATTATGCAAAACCAAACTGGCCACAAACATATTGTGAGCATGATCCAGGCACCCCATGATGCTAGGGGAACGTGCATGAGCCCAACTCCTCTCCACCAGGGGAAATAAAATCCGCTGCAGAGAGACTATAGCAAAAAATGGCCGTTTCTGCAGCAATGGTCCTTACGCTGGTGCTGGTGTTGGTGTAGAACGGAAACACGGGAAGTGTCTGAGGGAAGGAAACACGTCAGGATGTCTATAGAGAAGACAGCCTCCCTCTTACTGTAGATGATCGATAAATCCCCAGCCCAGACCTTCCATGGACCTCAGCATGAGTCTCTCTAGTTTTAAAAGTCCTCATTTCTGGGCATTCGGTACCTGAAGGTTCTGGCAGATGATGTCCATCAGATTGGGCTGTTTCGGCTTGGGAAATCACAGGTGTGGAAGGTGCAAGGTGAGCCATGCTGCCCACCGTGACTGGTGGTCACAGACGTGGAAGCACCTGGCCATGACTGAGACCAAATACACCTCTCACCTATGATGTTGGGAGCCTCAAGCAGGAGAGAGGGACCCACCAGCAGCGACCTGCAGCTAAATCTCCAGAGCACAGGTCTCCTGAGTCAGCAGGTCTCCTCACGGGCGTTTAGACTGGACATGCTTGAAAATGAGGGGATGCTTTTTAGCTTGACTCCGTCTCCCTGCTCTGTAGCCTCCCTTCTGCACAATGAAGATAACAATTCCTGCGTCACTCAGGCACACGCTGATGACAAAATCATCCACCAAGACCACAAACACTGCTGTGCGGACTTCCAGAGAAGACCATACAAAAATAGCATATCTCTTTATCTCAGTTAAACGCAGCCTGCAGATGCAGTAAAATCCTCGAATTGTTCTCTGGGCACAAAAATAGGTTTCTTGTCACTATGACACAAAGCAACAGGATTAGGACGAAATTCAGGAGTTTTCAGACACTAGCAAAAAAGCCAGGAAATACCTTTGGCTTTGAGTGGCAGGTTTTTGAAGGGTTGGCCACTCTGCGTTACCTGAGAATGCTTATATTTGGGATTTTTCCTCCCTCGAGAAGTGTCTGTGACCTGTGGAAAGCAGCAGGGCTCATGAGCGTAGTTGACCTCCAAGCCCAGTTTCACGGTTTCACAGTGTCAGCCCCATCTCATCGGCGGTGCGGAGCAGTGCCAGCGGCGTGGCACTGTCATCTCTCTTCTACCATGAAACATCCAGCTGCCATGGGCCCTACCCTGCACCCTTCAGAGCAGATGGCCCCAACCCACTCAGGGGTGGTGAACCCCTCTGAGCCTCAGCTTCGGCCCTAACCTGCTCCCAAGGCAGGGGGTGGTCTCTTCCTAGCAATAGGAAGCATTGGAGACCCTGTGGGTATACTCCATTGCCACTTCCAGGCCGCCCTTTCCATCAGTTAATTGGGAGAGCAGTGCTGCTGTACTGGGTCTGCGTGGGGTCTCTGCATCCCTAGGGACATGGGATCTCATAATCCACACAGCAGGAGACGTCCCTTAAACATTGGAGAAGAAGCTGGGCCTCGGCCCTGCTCCTCCACACAGAGCTTCTCAGAAGGGAACGGCACTATTTCCTCTAACATGCATCATGCTTTCCCGTCTCTAAAATAAGGGGGTTACAGCAAATTCAAGTTATTTATTTCATAGCTTTGGGGCTTCCCCCCCCCCCTTTTAATTTTGTCTTTATTTAAACACGCCCTAACATAACACCCCGGGGGGAAATATCGGGTTGCATTAAAAGGGAGGGAAGGCTCTGCACCGTATCTCTTTTTGTCCCAGCCCTAGCTGACAGTTACCATTACAAAAATAGGAAAAAACATCCTACACAGAGATCACCTCCCCCCAGCATTTATGGCTGCATGACACAGAGCTTAAAAACATAAAACACTAGACTCCACGTGGGCAGGACTTGACTAACAGTCCATCTGTGGAGCAAAGAACTAAAGATAGGGCCCTGACAGCTTCCCCGGCTAGCTCAGTTTTCGAGAGCAGGTGGGACGATTTTGATGCCGGGGGCGATTTCTGAGAGCTTGTGGAAATCAGCATCTCCTTCTGCAGAGTGGGCTCTCGCTCTGTGTCCCTCAGGCGGCTCCAGCAGGGCTGCGGAGCCGAGGCGCGGGGATTCGGGGAGGGAGCCGGCCGAGGGGGGCGATGCCGGAGCCCCTTCGCAGCCCCAGCGCCGTCCGACCGCCCTCGGGCGCCCGGGGACCGGCGGCTCGGGGGAAGCCCCGCGGGGGCTGCGCGTCCACTGGGGACCGGGCCGCCTGCGTGCCCTGAGGGTACGCCTGGGACCGGGGCGGGGAAGGCGGGCGCAGAGCTTAACTTTACGCCAAAGGCGAAGGGAGAAGAAAGAAGGAGAAAAGGAAAAGGAAGGAGAAAGAGAAAAAGAAAAAGGAGAGAGAAAAAGAAGTGAGAAAGAAAAATAAGGATAAAAAGAAAGAGAAAGAGGAAGAGAAAAGAAAAAAGAAAAAAGAGAAAAAAGAAAAGAAAAGAAAAGAAAAGAAAAGAAAAGAAAAGAAAAGAAAAGAAAAGAAAAGAAAAGAAAAGGAAAAAGAGAGAAAAGAAAAGAAAAGAAAAGAAAAGAAAAGAAAAGAAAAGAAAAGAAAAGAAAAGAAAAGAAAAGAAAAGAAAAGAAAAGAAAAGAAAAGAAAAGAGAAAAGAGAAAAGAAAAGAGAAAAGAGAAGAAAAGAAAAGAAAAGAAAAGAGAAAAGAAAAGAAAAGAAAAAAGAAAAGAAAAGAAAAAAAAGAAAAATATTAACAATAAAATAGAAAAATTTGTTAAAATAACAATAACAAAAAAAATAACAATGCAGTCGGGCGCGGGTTGGTGCACCGGCTGCCCCGTGCGTGTAAAGCCCGCCGGGAGGGATGCTCTCAGCGGGGCGGGGAAGGACACCCTCTCGGGGGCGGGGGAGCCGGTGCCGGTGCCGGTACCGGTGCCCGGAGCGGTTCACGTGGCGCCTCCCGCGTGGGGCGGAGCGGAGCGGGGCGGGCGGACAAAGCCGGGCTGTCAGCGGGGCGGGCGGGAGAAAGGAAAAGCGGCGGCGGCGGCGGGGGTCCCAGCAGGTGAGGAGAGCATCGCGGGGGGCCGGGAGGGGGAGAATTGTGCCACCCTGGCACCGGGAGCGAGCGGGAGGTGGGGGGGAGGACCGGTCGTGCCACGCGTGGGTGGCCCTGCGGGGCGTGGGCGGCTTTGTGCGCCGCGGGCGAACGGATCGGCCCGCGGAGGGGGGACGGGACCCCTGTCGCCCCCCCCCGCGGGCCCATCCGTTCACCCGTGGGCAGCTCGGGGGGGGTCGCAGCCGTGGGTCCGAAAGGACTTTGGGAAGGGAGCAAAGCAGTTAGTAGTAAGTCACTCTTTGTAAAAAAAAAAAAAAAAAGGAAGTGAAATTTTAGCGCTGTGACGGTGCTAAAACAGTCTCCCGACTCCAGCCGAGCCCGCTATCCTGTGGCAATTAAGCCAGAAAAATCTCAGGAGCGTTACGATGAGTAGCATCGCTAGAGAGTGATTAGTTTTTAGGGGGCTTCAGGACTGAGAAGCATGTTTATGTGTTTGTTTTGTTGACGTGAATAGTTGAAAAACCAAAGAGTTGTTGGCTGGCTCTGCAATGCGTTGTGTCAAGAGCAAGAAGACGCTTACAACCAAATTAATTTCAAATCTTTCGATATATAACTGGTTTGCACCTCGCTGCTGAGTTGTGAGCATCCAAAACAGCTTGTGGTAACAGAGGTTTGAAAGGAGCTTTCCTTCGGCATGCTGCGTGGTAGGGAAGCTCCGTGGTGAATAAATCCCATTCCAGAGAATGCACCTAAAAGCCTAATGATTCAGCATGCTGCATTCACTGACCAAGAGTGGCAGCTCCTGCAAGGAAGGATGCAGCACTACGGGCAGATAGTAACGCTACCTGAAGCTGCAAGCTTCCTATGCAGCAGTGGCACATGTGAGGTTGTAGGAGAAAAAAAAAAAAAAAATTACCGCCAGTTTTTCTTTTTAAACAGCTGCTTCTGATAATTCAAACAAACAACCCTCTGGTGCTTTCTACAGTGAGTGAGTTACAGTCCTTTTTGTACTTTCCTTGCTTCCCAAAGGGCTATTTGCTTTTTATCTGTGGCCCCAAACTGTGTAGCAAATGAATTGAGGCTAGTAATATAAGCTCATAATTTAACATAGCAGGAAATCTGAAGTGGTAAAGAAGTTGAAAACTTTTTACAAGAAATACTGTAGCAATTTTGCTATGTTTTAAGAGAAGATAAACACTGAGATAGAGATAACATTTTAGAAGTGGAAGAGCCGAACAATATTTCAAACAAAGCATCATACAGCTTAAAGGTTATTTTGTAAGATGCACTTCCTCTTTCAAAAGACACTGTCTTTTGAAGTCAAACAAACTGTGAAAACTTCTACAGGAACACTATCGCAGGGTAAATCTTTTAGTCAGGGTTCTGATGGCTCCAATGAAGAGCTAAGTATTTAGAAGTACCATCTCAAGGGCATGTTGAGATATTTATTATCCAACAGCCGTATGAGCAATTGTACACACTGTCACATCAGGCTGCCCAGGTCAGGGGCCAAATGCTCTCCAAATCCTTGGTGTATACATGCTTGCTCCATCTCCTTTGCCTGACATGCAGGCACTTCACCCAAAGAGAGAGAGAAGATACAAAGAGCACAAAATGTCTTTGTCTCCCACAGGGGTTGTCCGCAACCACTGCTGAGATTCAATGGCTGCTTGTTAGTAAAGTCCTTGCAGTGAAAATCACCCCCAAAGTGGAGGACAGGAGGGTTATGACCCCTTAACTCACCCGCTGCCATATCCTGTGGGTGCGGTGTTTGAGTTACAGGAAGCTGTCTTCCTAAAACACTCAAGATTTATGGTATTGCTGCTGCAATAGTGAAGTTTCATACTATGCCTAGCAGAGAAAGCTGACTAAGGTGCTACACAATCTATTTAAATACAACCAAGGGCTTCAGAAACGACTAGCAGTTGGTAAATTTGACTTTTCCTGAGGGCAAGTGTGGTTTCCTTCAGTGTGCCTCAAATTCAGCGTACAGAATCCATGAGCTACTTCAGCTTCATGAGGAGAAAAGGATCATCTTAGTAAGAGAGGGAAGGAGTCAGGGACAGCAGCATACAGGGCAGTTAACATCTCGGGGACTTGGTGTCTATGAGGTACTTACGCCTTCTGGAGATGTTTCAGAGACAGGAAAATATGAATATTTTTCTATGACCTCCCTTTGTGGGGTGTGCCATGGCAGGTCGGTATAACTTGGCCAATTGCCCTATCAGACTGTATCGGAATGCCTGGTGCTGAATATGGTTTGGTCATTTGGGGTGTCTTCTGCTTATTTAAAACTTTTGGCAATTGGCCACTTACCAGGTACCTGTTTTCCAGGTTAAGTCTTCCTGTAGCGTGCTGCTTCCTCTGAGCAGCAACAGAGACTCTTGTGCCATTGCTTTTGCTCCTCAGGCAGGAGAGGTTCCTGTCCACAAAGGTGGTGGGGACAGTTTACTCAGGAGGACACAGAGTCTGTCTAAAGAGTGTTGGAAATAACCTAGGCATTGACAATGCTGACTGGTAGTCTGGGGCTGGAATAGTTATTTCAGCCCTATGATTTTGTTTGTCATGGCCTGATTTAGTTTTAGTCTGATATTCTAAATCTAAGGCCCCTCTCTGACAATAGAACTCTCAAATCAAGTTTCTTCTAGCTCTTCGAGTCCAAGCATTCTCAACAGTTTATCATTGTCTCTTCTGGCTAATTAACATCTTTCTATGCTGTTTTTGACCATTCCTCCAAATGCCAGTGAAATATTTGGAGGAGTTAAAAAACAAATGACACCCCCTCCACCCACCCCACTCCTAAATGTATAATCACAAGAATTCATCCACAGTTAATCTTTGGAAAAAAAAAAAAATTGGGGGACCTTCAAAATTACTAAAACTTGCTAAAACATGTCATTCAAATTTACCTTAAAATAGCTTTTTATCCTGACCCGTCTTCTCTTAAGCCTTGCAACATTGAAACCTTAATACAGTCAAATTTTTTAAAAAATAGCTTAATTCCAGAAGAGGGAGAAACATTAGACTAACACAATTAGGTGAGTGGAATGCATTTTCCCCTCGGGCACCTCTGGAGAGTGATACAGTACCCTGTTAAACAGTGTAAGCTGTTGTCTCAGGCAGAGCTGGGCTGGGCCGGCGTTTGCAGGAGACGCGGGAGGGAGAACTGCAGCGGGTGCAGAAAGCGCAATGTCGATAGCATTGCTCTGAGTCACTGGGGGCCCAAAGACCAACCATTGCATGATGGCACACGTGGTGGTGTTGGGCGAGGTTTAAATGAGATCCCGAGCCTTTCAGCACCCTTATATACATTATTTATTTATTTATTTGTATGCGGGTATATGTGTGTGTGTGTATGTATATAAAAGTCAGCGTTTTGGCTTAGCTCCTTTGAGGTTAGCTACAACTGCCAATGTGAAATTCTCGCAGCTTCAGTGGTGCTTGATTTCTCACTGATGAAAAAGTGAGGTGATTTGGGGAAATCCATGTACGGCTTTTGCGCCCTTTTTTTAATGGGGTGGCTGTGGATTCTCCCTGCTGACAGTCTGTACACTGCCCATCTCTAGAAGCAGTGACCTTAGAGACTGAATTCCGACAGAGCAATGGGTGCTCTAAGGGCAGCAAGAGAAACTACAGGGTTTAATCTGTCAGCAGGAAAGGTGGGTGGGGAAAGAGCCTCAAACAAGGTGTGTTTTTCAAGGGGTTTGAAAAGACACTTCATGGACTGTAAGGAAGAAGCAGTGACTCATCTTCTGCATTTGGGAAAGTCGGGTGAGGAAAAAGGGGACAGGCAGCAGGAGTCAAGAGAGGGGAGAAGGGAACGCAAAATCTGAACTGCAGGGAAAGGATCCCAAAACCAAAAAAATGCTCTAGGAAAGCTGTCAGGGCAAGCACTTATATTATTATTTTCTAATTGGATCTCAGAACAGTTTCACGTTGCAGTTGTCCCCGATGAGCTGGAGAGTAGCCGCAGCGCACAGTCGCAGGGCAGGCAGGATTAAGGTGCAAGCCTCTTCTGGGAGCGCTGCCCAGCGTCAGCAGCCAGCAGCGGGGCTGCCCTGCACTGTTTTTATTATGGCCATGTCCAAAAAGTGTTTTAAAAAGGCTGAAGGAAAGCAACCCTCCTGTCTAACAGAGTCTCTATAGCAAGAGCAGGACTTCAGGTGGGGAAGTATGCTCAAATCTGATCAGCAACTGCTGCCCTAAGGTGGGGACAATTCTTCACAGTGGTCTGGTGAAGATGCCCGATGGTGGTGAAGAGGAGGAGGAGGGGTGGTAGAATATGAAAACATGGCAAAGTTTGTGGGGAGAGCCTTGATGATCCTGGTCGAACACCTCCTCCGTCCCAGAAACTCCCGAGTCTTGTACTGAAGAGTTTTGCAACCATCCAGCTTCACTCCACTGAACCTTGCATGACCCCAGATTTCAAATTTGTCCTATTTAAAGTTTAGGAACAGTTCTAATGCTTTACAGGAGCCTAATCTTTAACCTGGTCTCTTCTGAGAATGGCTCACCATGTTACTTTCCCACCTTCTAGGAAGAAGCCAGTAGTATTTCTTCAGTACAACATTTACTCAAGTTTACTCTTTTTTCCTTAAGGGATAAAATTAGTAGGGTCACAACACTGGATAATCTGCCGTACGCATAAATGGCAAGCTTTCAGGTTGATCTAATTACCCATGCCAAACCACATAACAATAAGAAGTTGCCAGAAAATACAAATCCTGCATAGATTTGACAGGTGAGAAGGGAAGAAGGATGTAATGTGTAGGTCTATCTGCTATAAGCTTCAGAGACCTAAGTTGTTTTAACCTAGTAAATCTTGATAGAATTGTTAAAGTCAGTAGGGAAAAATCTGTCTCTCATTTCACCGCATGGTTTGGTTGTGCAACATCTAATGTGAAATGGCTGAATATCTTCTCAGGCTACTCCTTCCAGAGGAATTTTATTAAAATAAGCTTTGATCTGGTAACCATTTTATGTCTCAATTAATACTGGGTTGAATATGTAGTAGTAACAATCTCTTCAGACAGTTTGAATCACAGTGCAAGCGAAGCATGTCAAGTTTTATCAAAGGAAAACAATATGTTTTGCTTGGCTTTACAATATTCAGACTAAGTAGAAACGCTGTGAGTAAACTCAGTCTTGAAGCTTCATTGCAATATGGCACTTGAAACTAACCTTGGATCTCATGACTCATCTCTGCTGGGAACACAGCATCCCTTGATGAGCTAAGGATTCTGAATCCAAGAATATTTGCAAGCCAAAGGCAAAGATCTAGGCTAAGAAGCAAAACTGAAGCAATAGATGACTACCTTTCTTTATTTCCATCAGAGCCTTGAGTTCTTCATGTCTGATATTAGTTCAGAAGACATTGTCTTGCAGGAGTACCTGCAAATGCAAATATTGTTTGGCAACATTTAGATCTTGTGGATTTAATGACCAAATAAATACATTTCCAAGCACCTGCAAATATTGTCTGTTTTGCTTTGTAAAATTGGAAATAGCTCATTGACAGATGGCATGAGCACATCATTAGTATTAATAGACCTATACACACAAAAGGAGAACAGGTGACTTCTGTTTGTAATTAAGCTAATCACAGAGGCAGCAGGGAGCTCCTGTCTTATCAGGATTGCTGCTTAAACTCCAACTACCAGACTGCACCAACAGAGCAAATACTTGCCTTGGCACCTGACGCTCCATTCAGCATCGTGTGCTTTGGGGGTTCCCTGGAGTGGTTAGTGGCCAGGGCAGGATGTCCCACTCATGCAGCTCTGTTCCACTTCAACAGGTTAGTAAGCACGTCTGCTGTAAAGCTAAATAATTTAGTTATTAGCAAACAATCGGGTATTTAAAAACCCTGACATAAATAATCTGTGCAACATATACAGACTAAGCCTTAAGCTATTCATTTTTTTTTCTGCTTTTACATCTTTTTCTTGCAGCTCAAGTTCTCAGCCATTAGTAATTGCACTGACTTTTTATGGTCAGTTCTATTCTACTTCTTTCAACTCCGTTAACCCTTTAACTCCCTCATTAGCCTTGGTGCCAATCATAATAATGAGAAATATTTACCAAAAAAGCAGGAAATTTAGAGGTACAAGAGAGTAGACATCGGCAATTGGCTGTGAACATCTTTACACCTCGTTAGCAAGCCACAGGAAATTTGCTAGGAATATACATTTCTGTAGGGGAAGCTCAGGTTGCAAGGTGCAGCTGAAAACAGTCTGGGGAATGTCAGGGAAAACTGCATTTGCTGACTTTTTGAACAGGAGCTCTAGGTTGTCTGTCTCGTGGAAGACTTTTGAAGTGCAGATTAAATAATTCCAGATGATGGCAAAAAACTCCGTTAAGAAAACAAAAGGTCTGGACTTTCAGCCACTTCAGGGTTGGTTTTGTGCCTGGAAAGAATCCCGCACCCATTCACTACTGCAGCAACTGCTCCTCTGGAGCGCCCCTTTCTTTCTCCTACAAGATTTTTCACATTTTTTTCTCCTTTCCTGCATCCTGGCTTCACCACAAAATTGGCAATAATTCTGCTACTTTTTTTTTTTTCCCTGCCTTTGCCTCGGGGGCTGGATAGCGTTCTCTTTTTATGGAGCCATAGAACAATTAGGGTCACCTCGTTCCGATCTCCCCACCACAGGCAGGCAAAGGGGGGGACACGTCCCTGGGTGGGCTCGAACCACCAACCTTTCGGTTAACAGCCGAACGCGCTAACCGATTGCGCCACAGAGACCGCCTGCGAGGCTCGCCGTGTCCCTCCCTCGCGGGGTGGGGTCCTGCGTGTGCCCGGCCGCGGTGCTGTAAGGCCGGCTCTTAAACCCCTCCTTCACCAGGCAGGGTCTCCGCTGCTGTTTGACGACTAACTCTCGCTTTCCAGGCTGCTCTTGGGTTCCGTGGGAAAGGCAAGGCAGCGGGAAAGGGGTGCGGCAGAGGTTTTCGGGTTAGCCTTCTGCCAGCCGTGCGGCGGGGCCAGAAAATGCTGCGCCTTACCCACGGGAGCGAGAAGCAGACTCTGCGGTCAGGTGTTGAACACGCTGCTTTATCAAACCGAGAGCTTTTGGTCCCGGCGGCTGTGAAGAGGGAGGTGACTGTGGAGCAAAACGGGACTAAAACTCAGTCTAAGTTTTCCCCCGAACCTGAAGTGTCAGCAGGCAGGTTAATTCTGTGCTTTAAACGTCGATGCCTTGCTAAGCATGAGCAGATGAAGAGGAGCTCTTGCCACTGCCCTTGCTCAGGAAAGCAAATTATTTTTTAAGGCTTGCCTTTGCAGGGTAGCAGCTGGCAAAAGCAAGATGACATCAATAGAGGTGAGTATGACTGAAGTGTGTCCTCAGTGAGGGCTAACCTACCAGGCCCTTGCTTGCAGCTGTGTACTCACCTCTCCTAGTTTTGGCTGCTAAAATGCGATCTGGTCAGCTAAGCTTTAGCAATTTCCTTTGGTTGTAATGGCAAAAAGCGTGATTGCTCTTACAGCTGCATAATGCTGTGTTTGCCATTAGGACAGTGATAAAGTAGTTCTGGCAGGCAGTGCAGGTGTGCCCTCTTAGTTGTAAGAGGGGTTGCTGATATTCAGAAAATAAGACTTCTTTTTTTTTTCCCCCATGTGCGGAGTTTATTAGGAGCAAATTCCAGGCACTGAGCATTTTCTGTCCTGATTTTATTTGCTAGCTGCTACGATAAAGACTATACTCAGTTTCACCTTTTCATGTTTTAGAATTGGGGTGTAGTTACTACCGGCTAAACCAGCAGAGCCTTTAAAAGTTAAAGCATCATCTCTGGTATCTTCCCAGTCCTGTACTTCTAAACAGAGCATGGTTTCAAGCCCCAGCCTAGGAAGAGCATCAGTACAGAGTTGGCTGCACTGAGTGCAACATGCCAGCACTCGTATCCTGATTTCTGGTCTTACCCATCTCCTGTGATATTCCTCCTCCTTTCACCCACACCTGTGGAATCCCCCACTATGCCTGGGGAGCATCAATTCAAAAGAAGTGAGAACTGAACCAAGGATGTCAGAGCTGACTTGTCTTGTTGATCATCGCTGAAGCAGATAGAGGGGAAGCCTGGCCACGGTGTGCACCTCTGCTAAAGGACCTCACAATGGTAGGAAAGAAAATGAGCTCGTCTCCATTTCTCCCAACTCTGCATTTACATAGAACTGCTTTCTTTACTCTGGCATGCTATGTTTAATTTGTGAACTCGCTAAGATGTTATCTTTTTCCCAGAATCATCGGACTTTCTTTAAAGGGTGAAATGGTTTTATTGCCCTTGGAGAACACTGCAGAATTTTTGCATTCACGTACGGTAGAGCGTGAGATTACAGACTTTCAGCCACAGAAAGGGACATGGATATCTGTCCTTTAAACATGTTTTTTAAAGTAGTAGATGCTTTATCTTGCCTGCAGAGGTACAGAAGCAATGAAAAATGAATGCTGTAGTTTATTAAGCAAAATTTCTTGTTGCAATGAAGGCGGCTTTTTTCCTCCATCTGACACTCTGGGAGGTGGGGGAAGAAGAGCATAGGCAGTATTAAGCTTATATTCTGATTTTATAGTAAAAGTTCCACATGGATACATATATTTTAAAGACCAGTTAGCATTTTCAGACACTAATGACCTGGTACTGTGCAAAGGGATGAATGTTCTTGTAATACTTTTTAAAGATTTGGCCCTAATCACTAATTCTCAAGAAAATACCTCAGCTCTTCATATCAAGATGGAGCAATCACTTCAGCTTAAATACAGGAAATGTTGGGCATAATAGCCATTACTTGCACAGATCTTGTTAACAAGAACATAATTTCCTAATCACTCCCTTGAAAGCAAACCCAGATGATAGAAGCATAGTTGAGCTCTTGCCAAACACCTCAAGAACTCTGATTTCACACCCAAGCTCCTGCAGGAGTGCCAGGATAACCTCAGCTATTCAGTGAAAAAAACAAAAAACCTTAAGCACTATGCTTATAGTTACTTATACTTGTATTCTTAAATACAAAACTGTCAGTTGGGATAGTACAAAAACTTGAGTAAGAAACAAGAGTGCAGACATCTAGATGGGTTTGTATTACACATCAAGGCAATATATAACTCTGCAGGCAGTATTGCTTTAGTGGCAACATCCTAGTCCCTCTCCCTGTCCTCTTGAATTAGGCCTGGAGAAAAAAGAAAGTTCACTCGTTTTTTTTAAGATGTAGAGTAGGTAGAAGACAAAAGAACAGATGCTGGGTTTTATTGGTGGTGGTCCCTCCACAGTGAGGGCATGTGTGTGGCTAAAGGAGGCATGCAAAGGGCTTTGATCTTGCATCATCTTCATGATGCAAGTGATGAAAACAGGAGCCATCACTGGTGGTGGAGTCTCATCAAGAGGTGATGCAAGTGACAATTGCTGCAAGTCCATAGATGTGTCAGGTTTCAATATAATGCATCTCTAATACAAATAAATACTAAAAGCTGTTAGATTTCCCTCAGGTTGTTACAGCAGTCCTTTTAAAAAGCAAACAACTGGGCAAGCTCACCCACTAACATGTAGACCATGTTGCAGGAACTGCAAATATTAGAGACAACTTTAATTTTATTTATCTACATTTTTACCATTAGCTTGTGAAACCAACAACTAGTTATCTGCTTTTTTTTTTTTTTTTTTTAAACAGAGCACCTGACAAGTTGACAAAATTATTATCTTGCAAGAGAGAAGTTTTTTATAGACTCTCTGGGTTTCTAAATGGGATGAAGGGTGGAGCTAGTCATTTAGCCACACCCATGGTGAGGTTTATAAAAGGAAGTTTTCTTAGGGAAGCCCTTTTCTACCAGTCTATGAGAACTGGCAGTTTTATTTAACAGGCTTTTATCTTTAAAAAAAAAAATTTTAAAAACTTCTACTATGTCAAGGCCTCATAAAGATTCCCATAGTGGGGATGCTCCTCTAAATCAATCTTTGAAACAGCAAGGTAAGGTAAGTCATGGAGTCTGCTTTATTACTTTAGTGCATTTTTGCACATGATATTTCTGTGGCAGAGAGCTGAGTATTATTGTAATTTCAAAGGTCTGTATTTTCTCTGCCATTTGTAATTGGAGTTTTGTTCTCTGTAGTTTTGTATTCCTGTAACACTAACTCAAATGGAGAAAAAACAACCTTAAAAAAACATCCTCAAACTTATTAGAGTTTGGAGAGGTTGCTATTTGTCATAGGATGGTCAGGCTTTCAAGACCGATGACTTCGAGGGCTAATTTGCACCACCTGTCCACAATACTAAGGTTAATGTGGCTGTTGTAATTGTGCTGCTGTTCATAAGTCACACCAATATTAATTTCTCAAGCATACAAATAAAAGATATGCTATGCTTTATTGCACAATTGCTGTGACTTAGTCATGACTTTCTGATACACCCAGGAATCCTGCCATAATTTTTTGTTTGTACTGTATCACAATTTCCTTATGTATACATGCACATGACTGCTTTTAAGTTATTCTGTTCAGCAGAGGTCTCGTGAGTTAGTGTGGATGTTCCCCAGTGAGATTAGGTGCTATAAAGGTTTGTTTGCTGTTGAACACAGATGTTCATGTTGGTACAAGAATTGTGTAGACAGGTCTGTATCAGTTTACAAGATGACTGGGTGAAATCTTTCAACTGAAGTCAAATGCATTGTATCAAAAAGTAATCACAACAATGTAGGGTGTGTAGCACGGATGCGTCAAGAATGCTGGTCAGCATTAAAAAAATGCCTATCTCATTAAACCAGTTACCTAGCTCTGGGCTTATTGCTGGTGTGATAGTAAAGCAGAATTGTAAGGAATTGGAGAGAGGGGAATGAACCTTGAAAAAACCTTTTAGGAGCTCCTTTCAGGCCTCTGGGAAAATGGAAGAAAGTCATAACTCCTTTGAAAACTTAATAAGCAACCAGAGACAAGTGTCTTAAAAGTTAGCTTTTTCCTCCAATTACTTTATCTGTACATAACTAGATCGGAGCAAAGTAATGAGTTTTCTCTTATGAGCCTTCAATTTAGAAGAAGTCACTAATATTGTTGTTATTCATTGTGCCCAAAACAGGGGAAGTATTTGAGGATCACTAGTTGTTCTCCAGAATATACTAGTATAACTACCACTTGCTACAAAAATAACCAAAGCAATGGTTTCCACAAGACTGGTGGTGTTGATGGGTTCTCTTTTTCAAGCTGTAAGCAAAACTGTGAATTAATGTAGCTGGCAAAAAGCTGACTGATGGCCTCTTGGGCAAAATAGTATGACGTAAGTTGGAGAGGCTGTCAGAGTATTTTGACTCTGTGTGATTAGTAGACATGAGAAAATAAATGCATCTTGCTTTTGAATAGACATGTTTTCCACCTTGATAATGCTGTGGGGGTTTTTGGAGCTTTTGCTGTCAATATTAAACTTCTAGGATGCTTAACTTGAGCAGTGTGGTCATTTCTGCTTTTTACCATGTGTTTTTACTGATATGTAACAAATTGTGGCTGTGCTGGATTGTGGTGAGAGGAGCCTTGTTTGACAGCACAGCCGTCTCCTGCAAGGGAGTTCCCTTGGCTTTATCCGCTGCCATTCTTCCGGGAGGTTGATGTGCTGCAGTTAGATTGCTCGTAGGTATTTTTAAATGCATTGTATTTATTTTAAGTGCCTGATGTAGACCAAACTGTTAAAAAATATTTGCTGTTGTCTTTTGTTGTATTAGTACAGTGAATGGGAGAGATGAAAGAAGAGGAAGTGCTGTCAATACTGGCAGAGAATCTTGGATGTCTCTGCTCTTGGATACTTTTGGGTGGGTTTTCTGAATGGGGGAGAAAGCTTGAGTTTTTCAAGTGGGTAATGTAGAGTTACTTACTTTTTGACATTGCTGCATAGCTTAACGTGTGTTTGTAAATTTGGTCACCCTTCCAGCAGGGATTAAAGTGACTTCTGTCATTTTGTGACTTGAAAAGCAATATTTATGGAATAAAATACTTATCCAGGGTAATTCTGACACTAACCTGCTCTGCAACACAAATGAGTTAAGGGACACTGATTGTCCTATGGCCGATTACTTATTATATTTGATAAATCTTCAAAAGGCTACTTTTGAGTAGCCAAACCACAAGTCTTAGGGTGCCATCTTCCTCTCCTGATTTGAATTTTGGAGCCAGGTATGTACTAAATACAGAAAGTCCACAAAGATGACTTCTTGGTGGTGAGCTGAGTAAGAGGCAGATGGCCAATGACAATCTCTTAGTAACTTATTTATCTGAGGTGACGTATAAAGACTGACACTTACTCTGATGTGGTATTCTGTTAGTCCCTTCACATTTCAATACTTTTGCTATCAGAACATTCATGCACAAAACTTCAGTTTATTTGGGTGGATGCTAAAATTACGTCTTGCCCTGGGTTCTCTCTCCTTAATTCATGCATAGCAACACAAGTGTGTTCAGAGCTGAGCTGGGGGAGGGATGTGGGGCAGCTTGCAGGTTCGGCTGGGTGGGTGCAGGGGTGGTCGTGGAGAAGGGGCTGGTGTGTGTGGCCAGAGAGGGTCCAAGGGGAGGAGGTAGGTTCACAGGAGGATGAGGAGGGCAGAGTGGAAGGAGAGAGGCCCCATCACGACAGCAGCTTCTGAGTCTTGGCCCAGCCTTTAAATCTTGCTGGCTCTGCACAGTCTTCAGTGTCTCTCCTTGTTTCCCATCATCTCTTCCGCTACCACCAAGAAAGTAAGTTTTCTGACTGCTGGATGAGGACAGAAATGCCTTTTTCTCTACATTCCCGGGTCTGCCAAAGTCAGTTTTACCTGTACTGCTGAGAAGACCCAAGCTGACCCTGCTTAGCTGGGTCCCTTACTGGTTTATGAATCAACACACCACTATGGATTCCCCTGTTCAGCTGTTGTTTATTTAGACAGCGGAATCTTGAAATCAGAAGGGTTTTACAGGTCCTAAAACCACTGCAGTTTCTTTAACATGACAGGATTTCCTTAAATAATATTTCTTTCTCAGGGCAGTGCTGTCAGAGGAAAGTCAGCTGGCTTTTGCTGCCCTAGTTTAGTTCAAGTCTGGTAGACTTAAGTTTGTTCAGTTTTTGTCCACCTGACAATCCTGCGTATAGGCAACACTTTCCATCACAAGGAAGAAGCCTGAAGTTCAGCTCTTTTGTGCAAGCTGGAAGGGGAGTTGCAAAGGATGTGGTATACAATGAAAACTCTCCTTAGGTAATGGAGATCTAAATAACAAACTGAGAAAGAAATATAACTGCCAGTCAGATGTCACTTGGCCTGATGCAACATTTTTGAGGTATGTTTGTAAGATGCTTGAAGGCCACATCAGGTAAAGGATGTGATTGGCATCCTGCATATGACTTTAGGATGATGTTTCATCTCTGCTGCAGCAATAATCCTTCATTGGGATGCAGGGACTACAGGCAACATGTGATCATGTTAGAAAACCAGATAGAGAAATCCTGCAATGGGCTTCTCAAATGACAGGGAACTTATTATGTAGCTGTGGAATGGACCAACAAGAAACGTTTGTCTGACTGATGGCAGTGATATCTCTTGTCTTCCTCTGAAAGGAACGCGTAGCTACTGGTACAGTTCTGTCCATTAAAACAATGTGGCACAGAGGAGTTGATGCTGCTTTGTTACAGAATTCACTGCAAGAAATTCGCTACTGCAAGAAATTCAAAGTGTTGCCTTCTGCTCTTTGACCATGAAGATCTTATTCTGGGTTTTAGTGAATTCAGTGATATACCATAAGACATAAATACAATGTGTATGTTATGCAATAGCCTAAATGCATCCACTTAAATGCACTAAGGTTGGTGGTACAGGGTATAGGGCCTCTGAGTTATTTCCTGTATATGTCCCACTGTGTGATATGGTGTTAATCTATGTATTTTTTTCATCATGACCTGTTTACATTTGATAATTCACTTCTAAAACTTGAAATTGCCGGAAAAGGTTTGCTCAGAGTGATGTCTGAGGTAAAACTGAATGGTATTTCTGCCTTTCTCATAGCCCTAAGTGTACAGGCTGGTGCTAGAAGGTGCTGGTGAGCCTGCTCAGAAGTGATCAATGAGAGCTGGGTATCAGCAGCCTGTGTGCTTGCAGAGTGCTGCAGTGGGGCCTGGAGCTGGCCTGAGCTTCAGGGGAGAACCACTCACTCTATTATATGAGCGTAAGTGAGGTGTTAGAGGATTCCAACCCACAAAGCTGATTTTATTAGAACATAAAAATACACCTTAGAAGAAAAAGCACTTACCAGCAGGAGAGACATCTGGTAGGTGAGGTTAAAGCTCTTCAATAATATATACCTTCCATGCCCAATGTATCCTATGCAGTAGGGTCCTTCCCTCCTACCTTTTCTAGCTCTCTAATTTTTTTGCTTCTGAAGTTGAAGAAATTCTGCACTATCCCCAGGAGAGTTTATTTTCACTTCTTGCCAGGCTTGCCTTTTGGTTTGAGTCCCTGGCACCAGCCCAGTACTTTTCTTGGGCATCTCCTGTTGTCCACTTGTGCGTCATGTTGACCACAGAGGGGTTTCACTCCCAACTCGCCCCGTGGCATGCACCCACAGCTAAGCCCCACAACAGTCAAATAAATAGCTTTCTGTGTGTGTATAAACATAAAAACTCCCTTTGGGTCGGATTATCTTGCCGTGCTACCGGTTGCCTTTCCATTGGTATCAAGCAGAGACAGGCCCATCTCTTCTGGATGTGGACTGCCAAAATGTGTGGCTTTATTCCAAATTAACAAATTGACTCTAAAAGAAGCAGCAACTTGTGTTTCTGAATTTATTGAGTTCTTAGTGTCAGAAAACTGTTACGTTGGCTTGCATGTCCTGTTTTCCTATGTGGAACAGTAGAGGAAAGAACACAGCACTTCAAAGAAAAAAAGGTTGTAGGCATCTGTACTAAGGAAAGCAGTGTTTCTGGGATTAAAAATAGTGCACTTCCCAGTGTAACATCGTGTCACTTGGTTAAAGTTGAGGCAGCTTCAGGTGTATTATTCTTTATAAATCTTGTATGCCAAAATATATTAGCTCAATCATTTTCATATTCTGGAAATTAAACTTCAACACCAATCTGTCTTTGAAAAGGTGTAGGAAAGCTAAACCCTGACAGTCTTCTCTGGGATACAGCAGTTTTTCAAAACTGACACATTACAGTGAGGGAGAACAGAAGTAAAATGATGTGCTTGTGCTCTCGACAGGCAAAAGGCATTTAGTTTGATAAGGTGCCAAACAGTGTCATTTGAGAGCATTGCAAAGACTTCCAGCTGTCTTGTGTATGCTAACTAAATATCTGGGTGAATTAGAATTTGTCCCTGTGAATATTTGACCAGAAGTGACCTTGCCTGATCTGGTTAATTTAAGCTCAAGTGCAGCTTGTTGCAATCTCCTGATAATATTTTTGACCAAGATTGCATTTCTCTGAGCACCCTAGACAATGCTGAAGTGAAGGACTGTGTTTGCAGAAGCATAGCAGGGCTCTCCTCTCGGCTGCTTCCCAGCTTGGTGCGGGAGATGCTGCCTTGCTCTGTTGACTCATGTGGAAGGTGTGGCGTGTTTTGACCAGGAATGGAAAGGCGTAAGAGAGTTGCAGCTGAGTGCAGGAGAGTCTGAGACAGGCCCTGCAGGGAAATCAATCTTATGGGAAAGCGTAGGTTGAATCTTGTATTTTTGCTATGTGAATTAACAAGCAAGCTGACTACCAAAAAGGGAGAAAAATTGGACTTATACCATGAGCATACATAAACTGCTCATTGGCTTGTGAGAGAGGGACCTGCTTTCAGCTGATGCTGGATGCTTCAGCTGCGCATGCTATCCGGCTGCTCATTTGTTCCACAAGTTACTACCTTGATCCACCTTGGGCATGTTCAGTTCAATAATACCTTGTTACAGGGACTTCCAGCAGCTGACTAATCTTGCTGAAAGGAGAAGGCCTTTGTTAAATGAGTGCATGCTTAGGAAATAAGGATTTCATTTGCAGAAGTTTTATTTAGAGCTCCAAAATGCATGCTCACCTTTTGCACATGTATTTTATATCTAGCATTGTTTACTGAAGTAGTTGTGCATGAAAATACCTGATAGTTGCCATCTTGGGAGCCCTGGATGCAAAGAGAGTGAGTTTATGCAAGACAGGAGATGTGCTGAGCACTCTTTCAGTCTCAGCTGAAGGACACGCTGGTCACACCAAAGAAAAACAGTTACTAGGAGGCTGCTGCTACAGAAAGTGCCACAGTTTCAAGAAAGCTCATCTAGCAACATTAACAGGGGCTAGGTTCTCTAGGGCAGACTGCGTGTGCCTGAGAAGAAATAGTAAGGCTTGTTCTCCACAGGATTTGCTGTACTGGCAGGTTTATGAAAGAGGGAAACAAAACACACACACACACACACACAAAACCACAAACAAAAAACCCACACACGAAAAACCAAACACCAAAACTGCCAGACTTTTGCGTCCCAATCTAAGCTAAAAGGCTTTGTCTTCTAGATGTGAAAAATTGGCCAGCACAGAAGTTCAGTCTATATGGGAAATAGTGTGTATGTAAATGGCAAATCAATCCAAAGAATCCATTTCTCCAGTTACGTGGTGACTTTTCTTGCTTAGTTTGTACAGCAAACAGAAAACATAGGTGTCTGGGAAAGGCAGTGAGGGAAGTATCTACACTTAAATTGTGTATACTACTGAAATTAGTTTAGTGCTCCTCCAAATCAGTTCTTACAGGCAGCGTGCTGAAGGGAAAACTTTCTAGAGCAGAATGTGGAAGTTTAAATTCAATCTGATACTGTAGAATAACTTGGAAACTTCCCAATTAGCTTTTTTCCTAATGAGCAGAAGTGATGCACATGCCTTCAAATTAGCGGACTGGTCCACTGTGTTCTGTGGCTCTTATCTGCAGAAAAATGTAAAGAAACAGTAATTCCTGTGAGCTTTGCACTGCAGCCTCCTGGAGGAAATACTGCAGCTCAAAAATGCAGCCCAGAAACTTCCGATTTGGTAGACTTCAAATACAAACTATCCTTTCAGAACAAAGCAGCATTAATTTGAGGGGTTGAAGTTTGACAGCCAACCTTTTGACCCCCCTCCCATATGACTTGCTTTAATTGTGTAGTATCATGGAATAGCTAAATGAGATAACAAACTGTCACTCTTATCTCACAGACTGGAATGTTTTCCTTCAACTTGAAGTTCACAAGCTGTGATCAGGTGGCAATGTTATTGTAACTGAAGGAGTAAAAGGTATTTATGCAGCTTTCAAATACAGTCCTGCTCTGAAGAACCCCTCAGTGATACTCTTTGTTTCCCTTAATGTAAAGTAGAGACCCATTTCTTGTTTCCAGATCTATTAAACACTCAAGAGCCAAAAAGCTCAGCTGGCTCTGTGCTCCCTTTGTCAAATATACAGATTTTGCAATTTTAGCTCTAATTACTTGTGTGGGGTCATTACCACAATGCAAGCATCCTCAAGGTTCAGTGCCTTTTAGCATTCCCATTTTGCAGGCAGGATGCAAGGCTGGCCCCAGTTTCCAATAGACCTTTTACAAGTGCAGGCTTCTTATCCTTGTGGAGAATATAGGTAGCTATTATACTTGTCAATGAAGTTCTATTTCTCTTAGTGATCTGAGCTACTGTCACTGGGTAGGATAAACAAATCAGCACTCACTGTTTTGAAACATCAATAAATAACAAATAGCATTTCTCTGCCTACTACCCCAAGGGATCCAATCCTGTCGACATAACCAGATCAAGTTACCTGTGCCAAACACAGCAATTGCTGACTGCTTTCAGTCAAAATATATGCAGAAGAGTGTGAAGTGATGGTGTGCCATTCCTACGCCTTGTAGGTGAGGATGGTTGAAGGACTGACTCAAAATATGAGATACTAAAAGGGATCTGCCCCTCAGCAGCTTGGAGAAGGTTTAAAACATGCTCGTCCAGAGAGTTTCATGACCACCTGGCTTTGATTGCCATTGGGACCGCCTGACCGCTTTTCTCCACTGATTAAGTAATATAAAAGATTAACATAGTCCTTTCAGCAGAGATTGGCACCATGGGATGATTATTGCACTGTGGATCTATGGAGAAGTGACTCTTACATGTCACCTAGGAAAACTGGATGGTTGGGGTTGATAAGGTGAAAATGAGACAGGAAAACACTCAAACTTTTTTTGGCTTTTGCTTTATGACTCGGAGAACGTGGTGATCTGTGCAGCACAAATGAGGTGATGCTACATCCTTCAGTGTGTCTTCAGCTGTCATGTGAGCACCTTATCTAATCAGAGGTTCACAGGACATTTCCACAAACTGTGGCCTTACAGCCTTCATAGGTTTGTATGTCTGTAATTGACTACAAGTAATCCATTCTGCTTGCACAAGAGAGGAGTCCAAGTACTCTTTATCAGCTTCACCAGTGCTGTAAAGAGCAAAACTTTGGTTTTTGGATTTAGATATTGGATATTATGTATTATAAATATATTTATGTAGTATATATTTAGATTCTTAAGGACTGAAATAAAAATCAAGATACAAGACTTTAGCTGTTTTTACCATTGCCGCAGGTACTGAAATCTATCTTTACACCCTTGAGTTAATCCCATTTTCCTGTTCAGGAACTTGAGGCAGAGAAAGACATGCCAGAACTGTTAAAAGGGCTGAGATGGAAGTCTAATACCCTAACTAGGGCTCTCTTTCCTGGGTAAGGCAAGCAAGCAATGAGAAGCCTGAAGTTGTGACACTTTTACACGGAATCATTGGATGATACAGGTTGAAAGAGATAATCTTTTCCAACCCCTGTTCAAAGCCATCCCAAACAGGTCAGGTTGCTCAGGAACTTGTTGAGCTCTTAAAGACATTCAGACTTCCCAGCCTCACTGGACCCAATGTTCAACCATCCTTATGATGAAAACACTCTTCCTAACATGTAATCAGGATTTGCCCTGTTGAAACTTGCCTGTTGCCTCTTGCAATGTCAGTGTGTGCATTTGAGAAGATCCTGGCTCCATCTTCTCTACACCCTCCCCTTAGGTAGCTGTGGGCTGCAATGATACATTCCCACACACCCTAAGTCTTCTCTTCAGGCTGGACAAACTCAACTGTCTCAGCCTCTCCTGTAACATGTGCTCCAGCTCCTTACCATTACCATCCTGGTATAGTAGACTGGGCTCCAGTAAGTCTGTCACTGGTTTGTGGCTCCCCAGCACACAGGCACTTCGCTTTTGCAAGCCCTGAACACAGGGGAATAATTACTGCCCTGGATCTGCAAACCCAGCACAGTGTAGGGTGTCCTTCTCTACTGGAAGGGCACACTGCTGAGTCTTTTCCAACTTGTTGTCCGCCAAGACCCCCAGGTCTTTCTTCTCTGAAGTTGGTCTCCAGCTAGCTGGCACCCAGCAAGGTCATTCCCTCCCACGGACAAGAATTTGCATACTTGCTTTCCAGGCCTGTCCTTGCCTCTTTCCTGGTCTTAAACAGGCATCAGTAGTGAATGTTGCACTGGTTTAGAGATCATTTTTACTTTTTAAAGAATGCTTCTGAATTCTGTAGCTTAGCAAAAATCACCGGTCGGGAAGCTAGACAACTTGCGGGCACGGCCGTGTGCTCATAGCAGAGCAGTGTGTTAGAACAGGGGGTTGGTAGGAACACTTATCTCCCTCTGTGTGGCTACCTAACTGATTTTTGCTGAATATTCTCTGATATGCTTAATTTTCTTCACTCACTGTAAAGAGAGATCTAAAAAACTAATCCCACAATAGAGGGAGATTCAGCCCATCTAATCTCAGGCACCTGAGCTACCTGCATTTTTCTCAGGCATATCTAGAAGCATAAGGGTTACAGTGAAGAGTGCCATTTCAATTTAAGTTACTTCTTGAGTTTAAACAACTGTCTTTTAAAGCTCTTAAACCAACTCGTTCTTCTAAATATTTTGCTGGTCCTGAAGCTGGTACGTTTTAGGTCCCTGAAGCAGTTCTGAGAGTCCTGCAGTTTGCTGTAGCTGCCTGTATAACACTTCTATGGAAGTTACCTTTGGGCTCTTCTTACCATGCTTCTTCAGCAGGCTTGTTTTCAAAGAATGTCACCTGTGTAATACAATATACTATTATGCCATCAGGAGTCCCTGTGTTAAACTTCAGGTTTTGCCATCTTAAAAGAACTTCAGAAAATATGTCTCAGGTCGAAACACAGAGACAGGTTTTTTGGTTTTAACGTCTGGATGTATACCTTCATGCTTTTTCCTTGAATCTTCTTTGTAATTATAAGTTGCTGATTAGCCTGTAAAAATTAAGCCACAAAATGAAGCCTGAAGCTGGGCACAGGAAATTACAAACATACTGGAAACTTGTGGTGGGTTGACCTGGACTGAAGCAGTTGCTGGTAGCTGGCCTCCACGTGTCTTTTATTCCTTTCATATTGAAGAGGGAAAAGCTGATACGTGTTCTCCCACAGCTCTGTGTACCCACCAATCAATCTCCAGGCCATACTTGAAAAGGAATTCATGTCTGCTTTTAAAGCTTAATATTTCAGCCCACTCAGTGGAGCTGTTCCCTGTACCTGTTTCTGATCAGCAATACCAGCCAGCGAGTTCCTGCTCCCCCCCAGTTGTGCAAACCCAGTTGTTGACAGGGCCGTGATGTGTACTAAAACAGGGAACTGCCCCAGATTTAGTTGTTTTAATCTGGAAAAAGAAAAAAAAAGATACCTTTGAAATTAGATCCCTTTCTGTGTCTGTTTCAGAGTGGATTGGATTCAAAATTGTTCCAGAAAAACTGAGGGGCAGCCCGGAGATATAAATAAGGAGCAAACAGTTAAGGCTGGAATACCTTAAGGCAATATTATTACCAAATTCTTCATAATGTGAAGCCTTAGTCAGTGCTGGCTTTTCTTGCCTCACTATAAAACATATGCATCACTGCAGCATACCTTTATGTTTATAAAGAGGAAAGTATTAAAAAGAAATGTGTTAGGTTATTCTAGTGTATGAAACAAAGCAGACACCTGATAACTCTAGTTATTCTTAAACCAAGTGCGTTCTGTGAGATGGTATAATGCCTACCAGAAAAACACATCAAAATGCGTAACACATTAGTATGTACAGAAGTGTATCAGTAGTAAACTGCAGTCAAATGTGCAAACCACAGACAGGTGCCAAACAAAATTGGTGATTGTATTAGATGTAGAAGCCAACAGCTGTAGGCACTAACAATACAAGTAGAGCAGATTTTTAATGTGATAGAAATTGAAATGCGGACATCAATGACTCTGACCTAAAGTTTAAACAAAAGGATGCCTCAAATGATTAAAGGAAGATTGTTTTCTCAAAAAGGAGCAAAGACAGAAATTTTTTTGGTTGAAATGGACCTAAGTGTAATGTGGCAGCCTGCTGCTAAATACAAAGAATGATAAATACACATTCTCATCTGTTAGTCCTATTAGGTCTGCCACCTACTGCTTGATATACTGGTTGGGCATTACTTGTTATGCCAAAAAAAAAAAAAAGTTTGCCAAATTTGTCACAGTAACTAAAATCACATGAACTAAGCTCTGTTACCCCCTTTTCAAGTTGGAAGGTAATTACTGCATCTCAAAGTTACTGGGCAGGAAGGCAGGGAAGGTATTTGTTAATAGGAGGAGGGCAGGTAGGCTGCTGCAAAAAGGTAGGTGTCACACTGCCATTGGCTGGAGCCTTGAACTCAGCATTGTCTCCAAGGCACTTGGATCTTGGAAACTCCAGTTTACAAAAGGTTGAGGAAGGACAGGAGAGGACAACAGAAATGGCAGAAGCTGGGTTACTGCTCTATGGGGAGAAAAGTCTAGTGGCTTCCCAAGCAGGTTTAGAAGTCTTCCTGAGAAAGGATGCATGTTCTTTCCTACTAAGTAGGACATGCTTGGATTTACTTTAAATGTAAATGACCAAAAAAGATTGGTAGCTTTGTAAATGAGAGGGAGGAACAGTTTTATAAGAAGTCTCTAGGATCTTTTTCATGCCAATAGATGACCTCAAATCAGAGCCCTGTCAGAGGAGCAGAACCACTGGGACAAAGCTGTGTTTGAAATGGCAAGAGCAAAAGAGGTGCAAAGCTCTGTTGTGTGCTCGGTAGCAACACCCCCCATCTTCTGGGGCTGCCATCCTTGTGAAGCACTCTGGGTCAAACTAGGGCATTTCTCATGGGTTTGGGGTTGGAGATAGTACTAAACTCAGCTCTGTTACTTGATTTCTTTGCTTTGAGTCTTTGTCTTTGTGCCTTCTGTATACTGCTGCAGAGCCCGGTCCTGAGTAGGTGAAGAGGACTTACCCAGGAACAGTGAGACAGCATAGGGTTGGGCTGTCAGTTAACAGCAAGTTGAGAAATCTGCCCAACTGTTAAGTGTATGGGGATTTTTGTTTTGGTTTTTGTGATTCATGCACAGCTTATAAAAACAGCAGTTCTTTCCTTTGACCGCTGGAAGCCTTAATCTTCCAGTACATCTTTTCAACAAGAAAGCATATGTAAATAGTGATATACACTGTTTTCTGATTTACGCTCTAATTTTGCCCATTTCTGTAATTTGTCAAGCTATTCTCCACTCAGTAAATGCCTGGATAGCAGCCACAAGGGGTTTGCTTGAATTCTTTCAGTTGCTAAAAATAAGTTGGTTTTGAAGTTGTTTTCTGTAACCGCTGAGGATATTTGAGGCAATAATAGGTGACTGTCAGCCTATATTATAAATTGTTTTCATTCAACATCACATTCCTAGCCCTTGGCAGAGTTGGGGTGGGGGTGGAGATCTGTGCAGTATGGAAGAAAGCATCCAGTGCACTGAGACACAGTAGCAGAAGACAAGGCTCTGTGTCCACGTGGGAAATACAGTTCCTGGAGACAAAGTTTTGAAATACATCATCAAATCTACTAGAAGGCATTTGATTTAAGTCACCTTGATAAGTCTGTCCTAACTTTTCCTCCTTGGTCCTTCAAACTAACAACAATGGGTACTACTTTACATAGTATGCCTATACAATGTGCTTCTAGATGCTGTTGTACCTTGTTTTCTGCAGATTGCCTCTGCTGCACTGTCTTTTTGACTTAGTTGCTTTGCTTTCAGCTTGCTTTCTCATACCCCTCTTGCCCAATCCTTGTTTTGTTTGTTTATTTGTTTTTTTCAGTCAGTATTCATTCAAAATTAAATTAATGTCTTACAGCATTTCAAGGGATATTGTCATAGAAGCCCCTTCTGTGTTAGCTTATGTGAATGGCTTCAACAGGTAACTGAGTTTGTGGATGTAGCAATAGCTACCAGAAAACAAGTTCACAGGGAGGAAAAGTATGCGCTGAGAGGGAGCAGGTGAAAACCTTCTGAGACCAGATAAGCAGTAGTCCTGTTGAATCCACCGGATATCCCAAGATCCCATAAACTCTGAACAGCAAGAGTCTGCGAAACCTGTCCGAGGCCTCCACCAGCACAAACTAGTATCAACAGGAGGTTGTGTAACCCAACTGCATCTGAGAAAGTGGCAAACATAGGCTACAGGTCTGTACATACACCTGGTGAAACAAGGGACCCCCCTGAGGGACTTTCTGAATGCTTACCTGGAAGCCAGTGGCCCACCAGTCCGACCCCCCTGGCTGGGCTTGGCCTCCCAAATGTCACTGCAGCAGGATGACATGAGGGGTTGCAGGAGTGGACTGTGGGAGGGAGAGAACTGGATGCACTATGTCAATAGTCATCGGCTATTAACAAAATCTGCTAAATTCTGTTCATAACAGCTTAACTCAAAACATTTTCTAATAAGCATTGGTCTGTTTCCCCCAACATAATTGCCCCATCAAGGAAACAGATAGTATAATACAGGGAACTTGCAGCTATGTGTAACTTTAAAACATGGAACAAATCATAAGTTTCTGTCCTGAAAAAATGCATAATCCTTTTTTCTTATCTGTTTCGCTACATAGGATTTTCTGAGATTCCTCTTTAAATTGTTGTTAAAGAAATTTTTTTTTTCCTGCGTTCTAAGGTCTTTTCCTTTTTCCAGATTCTCTAGATCTTTATCTTCTTGGTTTTTACCTGTTGACCTTTTTCCTATGTTTACCAGTGTGGAAGGAGTAATTTCTTTAGATGTCTTTAAGCGACTCTTTAGGAGATGGGAACCTATTTTAAAATCAGTGCACCCTGTGTGTGTTGGAGTTTTGAGGAACTGAATTGTGCTTGCTGATTTATGTAGAGTGGTGATAAGACGCCAGTGTCTGTAGCTGAAAGCTGTGCATGGCCTGGCATGTAGTGGGAGGAAATGTGGCATCCTTTCCTCTCCCTTGTTTTCATTGCACACCTTTATCCCTCCACCCTTCCAAAGAAGACTCCAGCTCCCCATCGTTACCTTCCTCACACCCACTAACTAGGACCTCTACTGCATTCCTTTGTCCACCTAAATTAAATTCCACCTTAATGATCCGGTGTTTCCTACCACTCCCTTGCCTGGGTGCTGCTCCGGCATCTCAAGCTAGAAGTACAGGTCGAGGTGTTGGCATGGCTTACGGAGCAGGTGGAGACCTGGCAGTGCTACTGCACACAGCAGCAAGCAAGTGCCAATTATCTCATCTGGCCATAGCCTTAGCACTGCTCCCTCTACCTCTGGTAAGGACCTGTATGCAGGCAAAAAGTCAGGACCTGTCGCTGAGATGTACCTCTTTGGTTTGACCTGTACACCCATCATCATCATCGTCATCAGCTTCCAAGCTTTAGGAACCTCTGCTGTGACAACTTCTCTTTTTTTTTTTTTTTCTTTCGGACTGTATAAATGAAGTTCAGTGTGGCGGTGTTATTCAAATCCGTCTCAAACCAAGGTCTACATACTGAAGACGAATAGTTATCTCTGTCTTCAGTATGCCGTAAATATCACTCTCTTCAGAAAGTACAGTGTGGAAAATATTCCATGAGCAAATTAAGTCTCCCATTTCTAAGGGAATCGCCATGTCTCTCCACTGCTGTTGCCTGTTAGAAGTTCTGATCAATGCCTTCTGATGCGAAATTACTTCTTCTAACCTTCGTCTTAAGAGTATCCCATGCTTACAAGTTATTGGAGTAGTGCTGTTAGATCCCAGCTTAAGTTCAGGGGGGTCTGCTTGAGCAAAAGCCAACATACCATGGTGGATTTGCTGTTCCTTTGCCAATAGGATGCCTGAGGTTTGTCAGCTGTGCTGGAATCACTTTCCACATTAAACAAATGGAGGAAAAAAAGAGTACATTGAAAAGCAAAGCTTAAGAGGCTTGGAGAGCTTCAAAGAAATGAAACAATAACACGTTTAATAGCTAATTCCCTTTCTGGTTTGGCTTTAAGGTAGCTTCAGCCTTCCAGTCTGCTAGCAGCCTTCCTAAGTTCTCTGCCAGGATGAGTCACAGCTCCTGGAGCTGGGACCCAGTCCTTTAGACAAGCCATCTTTAAAGGTCTGTTTACCTTTCCCAGATGATAATGAATTGTAGTGAGAATTGCTGTATGTTTTCCTCTTCTTAAAACAGGATTTATGATGAATACAAATTCACCTGTGGGAGCTTCTTGCAACCCTCAGTCCTGATTCAATCCGAGCACCCCTGGGATCCTGTTTGGTGTAGTTTCATGCTGTTATGCAGAGATAGATGCCTTTGGAATACCCCTCCCTGCTGGGCTGTCTCAACTAGTTGACTAGGAATGCAAAACAAGCAATAACCAGAGCCCTGGTCTGACTGTAAACCATTATTTACCTGCTAGGAATGAAATTTCCTGCTGACTGAGAAGGCAAATTAAGAAACTTAGCCACGTAACACCAGTATGTAATTCATGGCACAAATTGAAACCCATATATGGTTGCTCCTACTTATGCTTCTGTAGCCTGTAATGTAGCACTTGAGAGAATGGATGCGAGGACAAATCTAGCAATTGTAGGCAATCACATCTAGGAGCACAGAAGGGAATGGGCCTTAATGTGGCTGCTACAAGTGGGCAGCATCATGGCTTCATTGCTAAGTGAGACACTTCAAAGGATTGCTAGTGTTTTTGTGTTGCATTGGCAAAAACACAGGCTTTCCTGTGTATCAGTTCATGTGTTTCTCAATGGTAGATTTTTTTTTTTTTTCCTCTGAAAAGCTGTTCAGGCAAGTGCAGCAAGGCCCCAGTTGCATGACACAACGGTCATAACTGATTGCCTGTGCTCGGAAGAAGCCTGGTCAGATGAAGAAATAGCAATGTGCCTGGCAGTTATGAATAAACTCTGAATGTAGCACTGCATAAGGGAGCTCATAGATTTGCTACTATATCAGAGGGACATCTGATTGTTGTGCAGATGTGTTAGACACTGAACCATTGTGAACACAGCTGAATTAGGGTATTGTAATGAAGGGCTTCTCCTCTTGTTTTATTTTTAGCATACAGCTATTGCATCACTGCCCAACCGATACAAAGACCATTCAGTGAGTCTTTTTTTTTTCCTGTTTGCTTGTTGAACTAAAGGTTATCGTGTTTTCTTTCCAGTACCAAATCGCTGCAAGGAATACTTCAAGCCAGCAACCAGGGAAAGTGTTTGGATGCTCAAAGTAAGTATGTTTGTGTGTTTGTATGTGTGCTAGTGACTGAGAAAGTACCCAAGAACTTGTGTTTGATGTCTGTAAGGTGGTAGCTAGATAGGTCTGATATCAATAATAGAGTTATGTTCCTTTGCAACATCTTTGTGTAATTAATAGATTCAAGTAATAGGGAATTATTCACTCATGAAACAGAACTGATAAAAGCTAAACTAGATGCCACAGACTTTTTGGAAATAATTTGGTGTTTTGACTGGAGTAAGAAGGAAATGCTGGTAGAAAGGAATTAAAAAAAAAAGAAAAACTAAAGATGGACAATGATTCTCCCTTTCTGTTTGGGAGTTTTGAGAAATTGTATTCTTGCTTTTGTTTTGTTAAATGTTGGCTTTTCTGCACATTATTAGTGCTGCCTTCATAATGTTAGGTGGAAAAAGAGCAAACTACGTGAAATGCTGCTGTACAGGGTTAGTAATTAATGTCTGATAGAATTCGTAAGGTGCTGTCCCTTTTTTAATCCCCATCTATGGGAGTTTAAATTGCATCCCACCCGAGCTGGATGTTAACTTAAACTGTCCAGCCTCCAGCTTGGCACCTGTAAAATCTGCACAGGGAGTCAGTCACCTGCGCAGAGTGGAGAGATCAGTGATACCAGGAGATAGGAGGCCCACAAGGTGGCAATGTTTAGAAGGCCTTCGGAAAGGATGCGCCTGGAACAGATCTGGGCTTCCTGCCGTTGCCATCCCTTGCTGCTCTTGTGTCATTGCTGCTGCACCTGTGCTACTGAACAAGAAATTGTCACTGTTGCCAAAATGGGGCATAGGATACCCAGAAAAAAAACTGCCCCCCCCCCAAAAAAAACCCCACAAACAAAACCAAACACAAAAAACCAAACAAACACCCAAACCCTCTTATTTGAACAGATTCACTATTGGCAGTGCTCACCATACTGTGCTGGATACCACACGTGCCTTTTCCCTTGGCAAGGAACGTGCCGCAGCATTAGTGGTTTGCAATACAGTGTGGGGTTTCTTTACTCATAGCAAGTGCTGAAAATATGCGTAGCACTGAAATGATGGTAGGGGTGTATAATGAAGAACTTTCATTTTAAAACACACCAGTGCATTTCTGGTAATGCCTGAAAAGCTGTTACAGTATATAAATGCTAACTTTGGATGTAGGAGGCATTTAAGTTTGCGGTGATACTTCCTGTTTTGTAGTTAAAAGTAAAAAGTTTTGAGCTATTTTAAAGACTTGTTTCACAGTGAAACTAGGGATTTGCTCCAAGTTATTTAGTGCCCTGAAAAAAAACTTAAATATGTTTGCAAAAAATTTCTCCAGATATATGATAGACATGATGCAGGGTAAGTTCTATGGGAAATAAAAGAATTGCCTGTGTTCACTGGCACAGACACAGGTAAGGAAAAGAGACTGACACTGGGAGAGGGAGAGTTAAACAAGGAACCACAGAGTTCAGATTCTTCAGGCTGTGAGAGAAGAGTTACTTTCACAGCAATTAGAAGATATGCAGGGCTCAAGTGTACCTAGAGATTCTCAGGAGGAGAACAGCCTATAATTTAAAGCTGAAAGAGGCTTGTATACCTCAAGGATGAAGCGATAGCTCTAGACTACAGGAGGCATCCGAGAGCACAAACTAGGAAAAAGTAACATCCACAGGGTCCACACTCCTTCGTGAAGGTGTTGCAGATGGAAGTGCGGCAGGGCAGTGCCCTGTGCTGACCCATGGTGGGTTTCATCTATTGCTTTCTACTTTTGCATGGAGTAGGTGCTGCTGCTTAAAGTCAAGCTTCATCACTGTGGTTATACTGGTGTTGTCACAAGTACTTTGAAACAACAGGAAATCTAAAGAAAACTGTGAGCTTTGAGATAGTGTGCAGCCACCAAATAGACACTTACAAAAGCAGACCGCATCCTACCTGTCTAATAGAAACTTATCTGACATGTGCAGATTTCCTGCAATGAGTAACCCTCTCCATGAAGCAACAGACAGCTTTCTAGTATATTCCCCAAAGGTTGCTGCTTACTGTGTAGCCTTTACTTTCCAAATCCATTAGTACTTATGGCCTATTATACGTCAAAATAAAGATCTAACTATCAGCCTTCTAATACTAGAGATTCATTATATTGCTGTAGAATTAGCTAAGCCATTACAATTGCAAAAGCCAAATCCATGAAACGTGCTATTATATACTAGTCTTCGCTCAGGAAACCTTGCAGTCAGGTTTCAGTGCCTTTGAGCCTGACAAATGGGTGTATTTTTTCATGGAGTTCAGTTATATGGACAACAACATGAGGGATAGATGTTGGAACATCCAAGGAATTTTACAGTTCCCACATCAGGCACTATCGTGTATGAGACACAGATGAGGGGCCTTTGGGCAGTTATAATTCCTTGCCTGATGTATCCTTGCTTGATATATTATCACTAAAACAATTACAATACACCATAACATTAGAAAGCAAGTCTGGTTTCTACTGGAACATTATCTTAGGAATTACCTGTTATATTTCAGTAATTTTGAGATGGGGGAAGAGAAAGCAAGTGTGTTAAAAATATGTATATATACATGTATATAAAGAGTGTTTGTATGATGAACTTTTAACCCATGAAGTGTTCAGGGGAGATCTGAACAAAAAGGCCTGTATGAGCTTTTCTCTTCCCTGCACAGAAACAAATGTTCCCTGGTCATTCATGCTAAAGGTGTGTTTCCTCTCACTTCTTTCTCCCTATCTCCCAGCACTGGTGCAGAATAAAATGCTACTTCTAGATAAGCGCACTTTGTTTCCTACTCAGTTCTCCACTGCTTGTTTCCCCAAACCAGTGCCCTTGATGTCCACCAAAGAAGACTTGACTTCCCTAAGGGCTGCTTTATACCTTCAGCCAAATAAATGACTTAAATATGAAATAGGTGAACTTCTGAGCTGAGTGGTACTGCTTTGAAAGTATTTTCATTCCATGGAAACAACACAAGGTCGCCCAAAATGTAGTGGAGGACATCTGTTTCAGAGTCAGTCCTGCATACGACACAGCTGCTTCATAGCTGGTTTTGATCCAACATGAGAAAACCGGAGACCTAAATCTTGAACCTAAGAGGGCAAAGTTAACTGAAGTGGAATGTTTGTTTATGGCTGCGTGCTCACCAGCCCCGTTCCTTTCTTAACTTAGGAATTGGGTAGCTTGGATAGCCTTTTATGGTGCTGTCTGAAAATATTCTGAACTTTGGGGTGATATTTATTTTTTTAGTGCCCAATACCAAAAATTATCCCACAGGAGCTCAGCAAAGTGGCTGACTCATCAGGAACGTAACTTTCCTTTTTAAAAAAAGATAACGTGTGGTTTTGTTCAGAGTTAATAATGAGATCCTTTCCAATGCAGAAGCTGTCAACAGCACTGACATACATTCACAGTTACAAAAACACATAGCCTTGTGGTTGGGGGTTTTATTAAATAGAAACCTCATTTTCTACTGTAATAAGGAAAAGGCACTGTTTTCATACCACTAGTACCTTTTGTGCTCAAAATGCTACAGAAGCCTTTTTTCATCTTATACACAATATGACTGTTCAGAGGTTACAAAATGTTGCTACTTTGTGCCATGACTATTGAAGCCATGACAATATACAATAATATAAAAAAAGAATGATACCCTTATTTCTAGTCATCTTTTGTTGCCTTCTGCATTTTGCCTATCAATGGTGCCTCATTTAAAAGTTGGAGAATGTTTATTAAAGGATTATTCAAGTAATGGTTTGTGTTCTGCTCCAGCAGCAAAAAAAAATCTTTTTTTTTTTAAAGACCTTAAAAAATATTAATCCTTGTTAGATATGTCAAGTATTTGTAGTGCATCCAGATGCTGTAAAAATAACTGTGTCATTTTTCAAAGCAGTTTCTAGATTTTATAAATATGATCTTGCAAATGTGAGCAGGACCTACCCTGATTCTATGCAGTCATCCTGAGTCTGACATCAGGCTGGAACTGTTAGGAAAACAGAGGATCTTTTTCTTAGCAGTCTGTATCTTGCTAGTCTGTTTGCAATACTGACTGCAAGTGTGATCACTTGCTGATCACTTTAATGTCCAGAAGGTGCTACCAGCAAAGTGGTAAGTAGCCCTAGACTTCATCTAGGGAAGGAAAAGCAAAGGCAGGAGAGATGGAGAAAGGAAGGCAGATGGAGGAGCGTAAAAGGAAGATGGGAAGAGAAGTGACTGCACACAGCAGTGATCCCCAAGTGCTGCTGAGGAATATGACAAAGAACTGAGCTGAAACCAAAATGCTGTTGCGGATGAGGTGGGAGGCGTGTGGAGCTCAGAGTGCCATGGCTTCCGTTCCCACCTGTACCTTCTTTTCTATGAAGTACACGTGTCCCTGTCCTGTGGCATGGTAGGCACTGCGTAGCTTACCTGGCCTCCTCTCCGATGCTGCTGCTAAAGTCTGTACCTGCACATCAGGCGCTGGGATGCTGAGCTGTGATGCTCAGGGCCTCCAGCAGCAGAGTAAAATCCAGTGGGCGGACAGGCTCCCAGAAACCCACCATGCCTGCTAAGAGCCCAAAAGTAAAGAAAGGCTTGATAGAGGTCATTCAAATATTGCACTTTATTTTAAGGGGGTGGGGGGTGGGGGGTGTTTGGTTGTTGCTGGCTTTTCTGAGTTTTACTCTTTGGGTTTTTTTCTTAATCCAAGTATCAGCATTTTCCAATATTTCTCTGCAATCACTGAGGCTGGAAACTTTGGTTTTCATTAGCTGACTGCTGGGGTTCTTATACAATTAAGTTGGTCCGTGATCTGCAGCTTCCAGAAAATCACCCTATATATTGAGTCACAGTAAAGCGTGAGGTCAGGTGCTGGCAACACACAGCACGCTAGTGAGGTCAGGTGGAAGCAACACGCATTTAATTTTATAAATTGTCCCTACAGTAAAAATGTTGCTTATAATGATGGCTTCTTCAGCCTTCTTAGAGACTTGTTTAGCCTTAGGTAGAGTGTGGGAAGGCCACTGTTGTGTGCACTGCTGTTGCATTACAATACAAGGTAGCAAAATTAGAGGTTTTCAGTGTCTTGCGACCTAGTAATTTGTTGTCCTTGATACGTTTCCTCTGTTGTTAATTCAGGGCTTGCACTCAAGCCCCACTGTTGTAATGATCTGTATCGTCTCGCATGTTTGTTCCTCCCTGAGCCCGGAGCAGGCACAGCAGCAGGTGTGTGGTGGGAGGCGCTTGCACATGGGCAAAGTCGACAGCAGCTGGCTGGAGCCTTAAAAGCCTCAGCGGCAGGTCTGCCACCAAAGTGTGCACAGCTGCAGCCCCCGCCAAAAATCCTCTCTGAGTGAGGAGATAGGCCAGGTACGTGTCAGGGTTACCATTTAGTGTGGGGAGTGCCAGTTTTACTTCTCCACGAATACCCCCGGTCCTCGTGGAAGGAAGCTGGCAGTGCCCCCACATTAAGGTTTATGCAGTGGCTTCCATTAGAGCTTCATCCTCTTACACAAGGCCTGGATTTGGCTCACCACTAATGACCTGAGCGGTCTGCACGGGATAAACGCCTTCTGAACGGCACTGTAGGAAACACCCTTACATTAAATTGTAGGTTTTAAAAAGAAGAACTAGTTCTCATCTCGTGTTTGTATAAAAGAACAATACCGACTGCGCTCAAGTATGTTCAGACTTGGTCTGATTTCATAGCTGGGATCTTTTTTGTCTAATATAAGAGGCTTCGTGTAATCACTCTTTTAAATCTACGGCTTATGTTTGACAAGTGGGTCATTGGTTAATGGAAGCAAGTAAATCCAGCTGTTTATCTTTTCAGTAAGATCACGCACTTTCTGTATGTTCTTGTCTGCTGGGAATGGAGAGGGGTACGTTTTTAATGGCCCTCCCTCTATTTTAGAGTAGGGATGTGAGCTTTACGTTACATTTCATCTGTTCCCTACATTTAAATGAAACAAAGTCACAGTAGTACTTCAGCTGGTATCACATTTGATCCACACATTTACATCAGCAGTTGTGGTACAATTAATTTAATTACTAGGTGTGATTTTTAAAAAGTTGTTAACTTGACTTTATAAGGAAAATTTACTGTTGTACATTGCTTGCAAGTTTTGTTGCTTCCTCATTTCTCCTCCCTGACCCCCAGTATTTGTGTGTGCTGCTGTTAGCAGATGCACCTTCCACTAAAGCAGGCCAGTAGTAGCTTTCTCGCAACTAGCTTTGCCTCTTAACAACCAGGCAAGGACTTTTTTTGCTAATTTTCTGAAATCCTGAAGTTTCAAGTGTTTGATAAGCTTTCCGTAGGGTGCTAGTATCTAAATAAAGCACTAGCTTACTAAAGGTCTCAAAGTATTCATGGAAACTTGGTCTAATATGTGAAGTTCCAAAAGTCCTCTTAGAGAATGCCTGTCAGCAAGAGAAGTTTCTTGACACAGTTTGCAATTTCTTTTTTTTTTTAATTCAGAGTACTAATATAAGTGTAACATGGTTAAAGCTGCCTGTGAAAATTATTTTTCCTCTTCATTTGAAGGGTATTTTATTAATAAAGACTTAGGATAAACACTAAGATGATAATGAACCTTGATTTGCCATCGGAAGAAGTCTGTTGTCCATCAATAAATGAGGAAACTAAAACTTTAAGATTAGTGAGAGTATTGTGTAATGTAGCAATTAGATTGTACTTACAAGAACAGTTTCTTGCTCCCAAATGCTCTAGCATTTGCAAATAGTAACTATTACTTATAAGTGTGTTACAAGTCTAAATACTTAAGAACAAGTTAAAAAGCATGTGTGTAAGAAATCATCAGAAAGTAAAAAACAGAATGCCTCAGATGGGTGCATTTGGCCTGTAAGGAGCCTGAAATAACTAAGAGCAAGTCTATTTGAATGGTAAGACAAGTTTCTGTTAAAAAAATTATGTGTGTGCAATATGTATATTTGTTCTAGCCCAAAGAGGAACCACTCCTTGATTTCTCTGTGAGCTAGTGATCACAAACAAATCCTTGCAACCTAGTTTTTCAGAGGTGCTGAGGTGGCTCAGGGATTTCAGCTCTTTAGTATGCTAATGGCAGCAATGTGTCACAGGACATGTGCGAATCGTGGGTGTTATGCAGCCCTTAAATACAGATGTCACTTCTTGGGATGGCTGCGTGTGGATGTGCATGCACCTTAGCAGGCAAGTACTGTAGCACATTCCTCTTAGCCTGGATGAAATGGGGCGTAATTAGCTAATGACAGTATGTTAGCTGGACAATAGATATGCTGGGGACTTTGTCCAAGGGAAGGGAACCGATTTGACCCAGGTTCTCAGCAGGTGGCCGATGAAGGAAAGTGGAAGTTGCCCAAGCCTACAAAGGATTACACCTGACAAAGGAAGGGTGGGAAAGAATGGGAGAAAGAACGATGGGGAAACCTCAGGTGTGGAAGAAATCCTGAGATAAAAGGGAGGAGAAGCTTGTCTAGTTGCAGCAATGGAGAAAAGGGATAGGATTTGCTTAGCTGCAGAGCTGGAAGCACCGCATGGATCAGAAAGCAAACTGTGGAGGAAAGGTTGGGGACCCACCATAGTGGTGCTGAGGATGAAGCTTGCACAGACTTGGGACAGTAAGTGTTTTGAGGAAGCTGGTCATAGCAGCAGGGCCTGTTTCTGTGCCTGTAAAATGAGGAAAGCTGACAGAAATTAGTTTTTGTAAAATGCTATGAATGTCCCAGATGAAAAGTAGTTATCAAGAGAAGGGGCAGGCGGCATACAAACAAACAAAAAAGCACGCCTTTTTCTGTGTAACTTCTTGTCGTTTTCTAGTTTGATGGGCATGTGACACATTTGCTTTGTAAGAGAACAATTTGTAGCATACTGTAAGGACCTGAGGAAACTGTGTAGAGTGTTTTGCAGCAAGGCGCCGGATTCTTGGATCAGCGTTTCCAATTGCAGAAAAACTCACACACAACTGAATGACTTGGCAGTGCAATTTTGATCCTGGTCAGGCATGAATACGCTCTGTATTTCTTTCACGTTAGCTAGAGTATGTAATAATGTTTATGTTGGCTTTTTGCTGGGTGTGGGAGGATGGACACTTAATTGACAGTTTCCTGGGACAAAGTAACCCCTTCAAATCTTGGTTTGTAACGATCTAGCCCTTTCTGTCAGCTGATTGAAGCATTTTTGATCCAGTAATAGGTATCCAAAAACTTGAATGACCATCTGCTGGAACCATTACTTTCTGGTGCCAGCCTTCTCCCTTCCTTTTTAGCAGTGATGAGCGTCTTTGACAGGTTGGTAAATGTTGACAAATGTAATGTTCCTTATGATGGGTTATAAACCCTGTGCAAGCTTCACGTGTTCAGTATCTGTTATGCTGATATTAGACAAGGTGCAACACTATGCTGAACAGATCTTAGCCAATAATCATTCCAAACCATTAAAACTTCTACTTGTGTTACATGCAGGTATCAGATGGTCATGTGGAGCATTAAGTTACTTGGATAACATGTGCAAATCAAATGGCTATCAGCTTCACAATGCTTCTTGTACAATAGGAATGGAGAGTCATTGATCCCGAGAACCATTAATAACTATTCTTGAATTCTTAGTACGTAATATCAATGCCAAGCCAAGTTTTCAGCAGAGTAATGTAACAAGTTATGTTGAAAGTCATCATCTACCAATAAAGGTATCCCTCTAGTGTGGGATACAGCCATATCAGATTTTCACATTAGAAACTTCTGCCCTTGACAAATGGTGTTGCGAAGTTTCTCCTTTGTCCTCCCCCATGCCCCAGTGTTGCTTTTATGAAATATATCATTAGACTGAAATGCCTTCAAAGTATATTGCTGATATTTTCAGTGTAGAACAATAAGAAGGAACATCAGAGAGGTAGATTGTCCACTCCTACATGACTTTGTCATCTTTCTGCATTTTTCCAGGCACCCCTTTTTAGCCCCAAGAAAGTCAAAGATGCCTCAACAGCTGAAAATATATAGAGAAATGCTAGGCTTTTTTCTTCTACTCTCTCACATTTCCAAACCCTTACAGGCTTTTACCATTTATAACTTGTTTCATTGGTTTTGTTTAGGATATGAATGTCTGAAGCTCCGACTTTTTCCAATGGTAACAGTCATAAACTGTACTGTACTGAAACTTGAAAATCCTAAATCCCTCTCTTCTTAGAAGACTAATCTCACCTTCATTTAATTAAAGTTTTGTCATTCTCTGAAAAAGTCTAGGAATCCAGATTACCTGAACACTTTGAATGTTTTTATCTTGGCTTTTCATAGTCTTTACATCTGAACTCTGACAAAACAAGCCTGGAAAACTAGTTAACACCTTGGTGCAAATGGAAGTGGTGATGGTAAATGTGGAACAGCTTTAGCCAAATGTTTAAATGAACGTGAGTGAGCCATGAGTCAGCTTCCTGCCTCAATTCCTTTCAGTCAGTATTAAAGGCAGATTGAGACAGAGGAGTCCAAACACTTATTGATCACAGCTTCCATTTACAGGTTTTCAGATGAAAGCAGCCTCCCAAGGTGTGCCTGAAACTCTGCTATTGCCTGGTGGATGTCACTGAACACGAATGTAACAGACACTAAAGAATTCAAAATTTTGGTTTGGTCTGGAGTTAGTGGAAGTAAAAACTTCTCTTTGGAACCATCCTTCACGGAGTGTTTCCTGCTCTCACTGGAGCTTTTTGTTAAGTAGGAAGTGTTGACAAAAATGCTTTGGATATTCAGTGTGAACTTCTTATGTTTTAAGTACAGAATCCTTTGATGTATACTGAAGAGTGCTTCTTTCTAAATAGGAATTTGGGTTTTTTCTTTAAAGCAGCTGGATTTAGCTAAACCCTGAAAGGGTTGAATTTAATAAATGTCCACTAAACCTATTTATTAATTTTAATCTAACAATTAATATTAAAAGTATGTAACAGTCTTAAAATATCTCTTTTATTCAAGGCTTTCTGAAATCCTGTTTCTGAACAAAAAAATCCTGGTTTTGTAGACAGTGTTTGAATCTTGAAATAATCCTCTGATTTCTATTTGATTTTTACAGTAAGTATAAAAGGTAACTGCTGCCTTTTTAAAGAAAAATACCCACAGGCTGTGGCTCTTCAAGACCTCTCTCTTTAGTGAGGAATTTATACACTAATGGTCAGATTGGATTTGCAGCTTCTTAGGCCAAATTTTCAAGAATGCTTAGCTGACAGAGACCCCAAGTTTTATTTTACTCTTCTTCACAGGCACAGAACACTTCTTAAAATATTAAATGTGACCTCTGAAGTATAAATATGTCCGTATATTTAAAAATAGACTTGAATTACCTCATAGGGATGTGGTCCCTGCACATTGTGTAATTGGGACAGCCCTCTCTTTCTTTCTCTTTATCTGTCTCTCTCCAGGGAAGGCAAATAATCAAGACTTTGCTTAAAGTGGCAACACTACAGTCCCCAAGGGTGGGAAGCTCATTCTTTACCTACAGGATGTCTGGAGTGATAAGTAGCCATTTTATTAAAACTCATGCAGTGTTTCTTTGTCCTGACAAAATTATCATTTGCTGTTTGGTATGGTGAGTTTAAATGCAATGCGCCCTGAAAGTTAAGGCATAGAATGAAGTAACAGGATGGAGGTGGGAGAATTTATTCAATGCTGTATAAACAAAGAAAGCCTATAAAATTATAGTTTTGAATTTTCACTTGAAGTGATTTTACGCCACAGTGGGAGCTTTCCTTTGGCCTGATTGGTGAGGTTGACAGTATGTCAGTGAAACGGGAAATGTGAGTTGTTCTGCATAATCCAGATCAGCCTGAAACTTATCATACACCACATCATATCTGATATACATTCACCATGTTAGTAACATTGCTGTTGCTAATTCTTCTATGGATGTTTCTGTGTAACAATTTATCATTACAGGTTAGAACTGTGCGCTAATTTAGGCTGGCACAAGCCAGTGCTCTCTAATAGACATGCAGATACCTCATTTGTACTTCCTGTAGATAACATGCAAATCTGGATCTCCTAAGTCTTCTGTTCTTAATTTACTAAATGAAATTCTTATTCATGGTGTATACTGTCAGAAATTAGGCTGATTCTGATGCAGCCTAATTAAGTACGCTCATGGTTATTATATCCATCTTACTGAATCTACTCATGCTGGGAATAAAGTATGTCTATGTAGCTGAATGAACTGGGGCTTCCTTGAACAAGCAAGATGTGCTCAAGACCTAACAGAGTGACTTTTTTTGTAGCTCTTCCTGATTCGCTTTATTCACTTATTTGAAAATCTAAACCCTGTTGGCCAACTCCTTCAGGGAGAGCCTGTTTCTGCACAGGTTTCTGATAAACATGCACAGTTGAGTGCTAGAAATAACTTTGATTTTGCTTTACAGTGTGTAAATATGTTGCTTTGCAGAATTTTGTTAATCTTCATCCTGATAAAGGAAGCAGACTACATTGATCAAACTGCTGCTTTACAAAAGCTGTTGCTACCTTCTAACTGTTTGTTTGCCTGAAATCTGGTTTTCTCATTCTCTTTCCCAGTGGAAAAACTGCATTTGTGACAAGAGTGTTCATGAAACCCATCTGAAGAGTGAAGTACATGGGCCAAAATTATTATACTTGCATGGTGTTTGCTACAGTGTGAAGTTGTAGCTGAGGTGTATTCTGAGAGCAGTGCAAGGAATATCACACAGATTCTTTTACAAACTTGAACATGAACAGAGATGTCAGAGATGAGGGATGCTCATTGGCCACTCTAGGGTTAAATGCATTTTTCTTGATCTCACCCCCTATCCCCCCTGCGAAGTTATCCAAGCACTGGGGACTTTCTGCAATCATTAATTGTATTTATGCTTTGGCTATATCACATACAAAGCTCCCCAAAACTGTGTTTCTTTTTTTAATCTTCTGACAAATGCATCAGCAGAAGTCTCTAGTGTGGCCATCACCTCTGTTTTCAGAGGCTGTGCATCGGGTACTTCATATCAGCATTAAAATACTCATAATTTATTTCCACATTAGCTGCCTAATATAAAATTCTGGCTCGAGCATGCCTGAGGTCTTTCTAACAACGCATTTTGGGCTTTTAGGGGATTTCACTCTCGGGTGTTATAAATTATGCTGCATGGCCTTTTTACTGCAATAAGTGAGGCCTAGAGCAAGTAAGGAGAGAGGAACTGAAAACAAAAGCTCTCAGGAGGGAGGAGCAACCAGATTTTGGAGAACGACGTTTAGGCCTGTTGGAGTGCTCACTGGTGTTTGCTCTACCTGGTTCACCACAGCAGAAGTCAAAGGACCGGAATGCATGAGCTGGGGTAGGGTGATGCCTTTTTCATCTTCGGCACATCTGGGACTTGCTGTATTCTCCAGGGGAAGCGTGGGATCACCTTGTAGCCAAAGTCAGGTGGCAGGCTAACGTGGCACGGGAGCGGGTTGCCCTGAGAGGATGTGACATCTCCATCCTTGGAGAGATTTAAGATTTGGCTAGACTATGATCATGTCACCAAACATGACCTGATCTTGTGCTGGTGATGATCCTGCTCTGAGCGAGAGATTGGACTGGACAACCTCCATAGGTCCCTTCCAGTCATTGCTTCTGTGGTTCTCAGTGCTTGAAGATCTATTACATCAGGTTTTGTAATTCAATTCTTCAGCATTAATTGCTTTCCTGGCTCTTTGCTTTGCTTAGTCTGCATATCACTTGTGAGTACTAGATTTCAGTACTTTCAATGTACCATAGGTGGGGCTTTTATATCAGCACCATGCTGACCTTTTATTCTTCAAGCTGCTTTTCTATTTGTATGCCTACTGCGTGTAAAATCTATAAAGGCAACACAAATGCACAGGCAATAACAGCAACAGGTTCCTCTTGTTCTGTGTCCCTGGATCCACATCTGAGACTTCTTTGCTCAGAACGATGGAAGTGGGAAGAAGACGCTGGTGGCTTCCTGCACGTACAGATAAAGAGTCGTGTTTGTGGGCCACGCAGTGCTCAGAAACAGAGATGTAAGTGGAGGGAGTGCCATGCATGTGGAATCCGTATTGCGCACTGTGCCCCCCAGGCTGTGCTAGATCAATCGAAGAAGCATGTGCTTTTTGAAAACCAGCACCAAGCTTCTCTTGCTGAGGCCTGGCTCAGCCTCTGTAAAGGTAAGGTACTGTGTTGAGGCAGCGTGTGTCTTCCGAACTTGAATCCTAATGCAGAGGCAAGAAGGGGTCTGAAGCGAGGCTGCTGTGCTGTCCTCACCTGCACTTCTCTCCATGTAGCTTTGCCAGTACATGTTTCAAACAGTTTTGGAGACTTCAATAAAGAAGCTTCTGTTCTTTGCCACTGGTGAAGAAATAAAAATATTTTTACAAGTTAAGGTAGCGGAGTGTTTTACTGCTCGCTGCCCAGCAGAGCAGGTAGGGTTATGTCTGGCAGCTAAAGACCTGCTATAGATTATTTTTATATTCTGTCACCATGCAGCGTTTCTGGCTTCTCCATGCTCTTGAGTGTTACTAAGGCGCTTACTGGCTTTTTTAGCAGAATGTATTTTGTTGCTTGTTTTGAAAAAGACAAAGGCAACTTTCTCCAGTGGGTTTACTGTTGCCAGATGACTGGAACATTTTTCAATAAAGTATGTCAACTGCAAATGTCCATAGGTTGCTTACTGCAAGCGAAATTTGAGTATATTTGAAAACCCGTCAGAAAGAATAAATAAAATCTCCCGTCTTGGTGTTCAGAGGACCGTGGCAAATTGGCAAGCTAATTTGAGTTTTGTTAGAGATTGCTTTGTGTGTGTGTTAAAGTATACATCCGATTTAAAACCAAGTAGTTTCTCAGCGGTCCAAGTGCTCTGCAGTTGGTGTTTAGTTATTCACCTTACAAGCTCTCTGTGAATCCAGACTCTGTATCATGAGCACAATCATGTAAACTAAGCTTCCAGGAAAGTGTTATTTCAGTCTGAAAGGTTAGATAAAGATTAGTTAAAAATTTGTAAAATCACTTTCTTCATGCAGAAAAAAATCTGAGGTACAAACCTGATCAAACTCATACTTCAGAACTTTTGAGTTTTAATAAAATATCAGGATGTGCCTCTGAGAACATATTGGAAATACTCATATTGCTTCCATTTGACCTGTCACCTTAAAACTCTTTCAAAAAAAGAGTTGGATTTGGGGGTGCTTTTTTTGAAGACGTTGGTAGATCTGCCCAAAGATTTTTGCTCTTTTGCATCTAACAGCCTTGAGGTCATACAGAGCTGTTTAGAGACTGTGCCCATAGACGCTTTTGCTGGTTTCTGTTTAGAGAAAACAGTTTGTGAACAATCGGATGGTTTGTTTTTCTAATGTGGTAAATGTGTGAGTTTTGATCCACCGTTGGGACATGAGGGTAGGTTTTACTGCGGTGAAGTTCAGATCTGCTTCTGAGGATGACTGGCGTTGCTCTGTGGTTAATGTGAAGCTTTGAAGGATGTTGCTGTTTAGGCAAGGGGAGATACGCAGGGCGAAATGGACTGGGGGCACTAAGAAACCCTTTTAAATGAAGGGGAGGAAGAGATGGGTCATGCGAATGGTGGTGCTAAAAGAGCTCACGGTGCCAGCAGTTCAGTGCTACTGCCTTGGCAGGGTTTTTCCCTTCTTGTTTCTGATCCAAGCAAGATTTTAAAGGATGTGCCATTGAACGGTTCCTCTGCATAAGCCTGAGAGCAGGAGAAAGCTGGAAACGTGCAATGCAGCTTGGCAGGTGTTTTACTGTGCTCTCCGGTGAAGCTGTAAGCAGGGATACAGAGCCTGGTAACTTGGACATCCTGGTGCTTGGGGACGGGAGGGGAGGAAATCCAGGCAGAGTAGTGGACACGGGAGAAAAAAAAAAAAAATAGCATCACTCAACTTAGACCTTCTTATGCTTTTTTACGATGAGGAGTCCATGATCTCTTGCATCCTGGTGTTCTCCTACCATTTAATATTTATGCACATTCTTGTTAGCACCGTGACTACCGTATTGAACACGAAGCGCGTTCTTGTGAGCTGCGGCCGGTGGAGCTGGCAGGCGAGGGCGAGCTTTGTGCGTGGCCATTAACGACTCCAGGCACACCACAACGGAGGGAAGACCTTCAGGGGCGCCGGGCGGCGTTTCCCCGCTCGGGTTACCCCGCTGCCGTCTGGGCAGCGTAGCAGCGCAGCCTGTGCTGGGGGGTGTCGCTTATTGCAAAAGCTGGAGCCCGAAATAGCTCCCTGCCGTCAGGGAAAGGAGGGCGACGCTGAGGCGTCGGGCTTCGAGGTCTCGGTTGTTCTCCTGGAACCAGGGCGAAAGCGTTGCCGCCACCGGGAGAGGTGGGCAGGGGCGCGGCACGGCTTCCCCCCCCTCTCCCCGCCGTTGCTGGAGGGGAGAAGGACGTCTTCCTGTGCAGGGACACGCGCGGAGGCGGCGGGACACCGGCGTGGGGGCGCGGGGGGGAGTGCGTGTGCGTGCGTGGGGCCGCCCCTAGCGCTTTGTCTGCCGGCACCGAGAAGGGCCGCCTCACAGCTCGGGCCGTCCCCGCAGCCCCGCCACCCGCGGGGGACGGCGGATCCCCCCGCACCCACGGGGCGAGCGGCTCTTTGTGTGTGTGGGGGCGCGGGGCGGGGCGGGCTGGTCGCGGCCCGCCTACCCCCTCCCTCCCCTCCCCGGGCGCGGCGGGGCGGCCGCGGCGCGGAGGAAGGCGAGGCGCGGAGTCGGCCGGTTGCCATGGCGAGGGGCGGTCACGTGGGGCGGCGGCGGCGGCGGCCGCGGCGGCGGGGCTGACGTGCGCGGCGGGGCGGAGCGGAGCGGAGCGGCGCGGCGCGGGCGGGCGGCGAGAGCTGGGCTGCCGCCACCTTCCGCACACCAGCAGCGCGGGGCTCTGCGGAGCCGCGGGAGCGCCAATGCCCGGACCGACCCAAGCCCTGTCCCCAAATGGCGAGAACAATAACGACATCATCCAGGATAACGGGACCATCATCCCCTTCAGGAAGCACACGGTGCGGGGGGAGCGCTCCTACAGGTACTGCGGCGGCTAGCGGGGCGGCGGCGGCCGCGGAGGAGGAGGAGGACGGGGAGGGGGGGCGGCTGCAGAGCGGGGGGCGGTTGCATAAGGCGGGCGGGCTGCAGCACCCCCCGGTCCTCATCCCCACCTCCCCGCCCCGGCGGGGGCGGACGGGGGCTGCGGCGTGCGGCGGCGCTCGCATTGTCCGGCTGGAAAGCGTTTGGGGAATAGGCGGGATGACTGCGGGGGCTCGCCGCTCCCGGGCGGAAGAAAGGCGGTTAAAAAAAAAAAAATAGTAATAATAGTAATAAACACCCAACAAAAGGAAAAGGGGGGGGGGGGGGAGGAAGGAAGGAGCGAGCCCCGCGCAGGCGGCCAGCTCCCCCTGGAAAGAGCCGCAGCACCTCGCTGCGGATCTCGGAGGCGGCGCCGTGCGGGAGGCGGCGGCCGGGGGTGGCGGGCGCGGGCAGCCCCTGCCCGGCCGCGGGACCGCACCGGGCGGGCGGCGGGCACCGCTCTGACGGGCGGCCGGGGGGGTGGGCGACCCCCTCCCCCGGCACACCGGTCCGGGGGTGACAGCGACCCCCCGCTCGCCGGGCGGGGGTGACAGCCCCCCCCCGGTGCTTGCGGCGGGGGGTGGGGGGCGGCTCCATCCGCCCCAGCCCTCCCGCCGGCCGCAGCCCCATTTTGTATTTATTTATCGTTTTTTATTCGGGGGGCGGGGGGGGGGGGCACGTCCTTTGTCGCAGTTGTAGGCATTTTTGATGAATCGTTTGGCATGCGTTGCTGGCAGCGCTTCTGCATTAACATCTCTGACAATATGTTCCGGCAGATAAGCTCATTAAAATTGTTTGCATTGTTTGATAAGGGTCGCGGCGCAGCCCGGAACGCAACTGGTTTTATGTGCTCCTTGCTGCCGACTTGAAGGGTGATAATACGGCCAGTAGCTCCCCTTATGTTAATATACAGTTATTTTAAATACTGCCTGCATGACAGCAAGCAATGCCTCTGCAGAGAACACGCCCCTTAAAGCTGATTTTCAAACAGCAGGAAATGATGCTGCTTTCAAATATCTGACTAAAGTGGCGAGTTGTGCGCTCGATGAGATGAAAACAAATGTGGATGGCTTGGCTTGTTTGTCTAAAGAAAATCACAACATTTTTTTCTGCTGCTGAGGAGTAACAGAGATGCTACCGGCGCAGCTGACCATTAATAACCTTAACAGTGAATCTCATTGTTGATCACGCACTGACGGGTGATCGTGAAATGCATCTGAGATCCAAGTGGGTGGTTTGTTTGAATACCACAAAATTTAGTCTGTTCCCCTCTCTGAATCCGTTGATACTTTGTGTAATGAAGCCCCAATACAGACATTTAGGGCAAAGTAGCAAATTTGCTTTTGTAAAGACCTATTTCTACTTGCAGAAAGATTGGAGCTCTCACTTCCTGTATCTGAATTTCAGCTGAGCAGTACACGATTCTGTTTTAAGAGGAAAGCCATATTTCCATCATGCACCTAAGCGGAAATATAAAATAGATTTGAAATGAATTATCATGCCATCTATCTTTAGTTATTCTGACATGTGTCACAGGTGCTACTGATTGCTATCTCACTGCTTTCCTTCGGAAGGGTTCTTTGGAGAACCTCTGTTCAGTGGGGTTCTCCAGTATCCTTTTGTAATAGGTTTGTATGTAATTTTCTGCAGCCATCAACAAGTCAGTTTTCTTGTCCTTCTGCCTGTCATATCATGGATTGAACTATGTCTGGAAAAGACATTTTGTAAGGCTGCTATGTTAAGCACATGGTGACAGAAATATCACTTGCCTGGTTTTCCAGAAACTGCGAAGTTATTCTGCATCTGAATAGCCTTTCATCCAGAGGAGTACTCCTTAGTCTTGTAGAGCTTTGCATCCATTTGTATCCCTATCTAGAGCAATATAAAGGAACATGGAACCACTGCTGCTAATGTTTCTTGTTATTTTGGGGCAGTAAATAAATAAACCGATTCAATATATTAAAAAATACACCTTTAATGCACAAATAAAGATTTCCACTGGGGAATCCTATTTAGGTTCTCTTTGACTTGTGGAAACCTACCCTGATCTTACAGAGTCATGGCACCCCTGTCTGTTGATTTCCTCTTTTCTCCAGGGGGGAGAATGATGCTTAATTTGTTTTCATCTGTAGCTCCAAGTACTTTATGAAGTAAATGTCAACCATAACAGAAAGGAAACCTTAAAGAAAATGTGTGAAAACTGTGGTGAAACTTCTTCTTGATACTAGAAGAGCATGGGCTTTTAACTTCCATGAAAACCTTTAGTAGCTAGACTAGTTTGGTCCTTGCTAAGTTTGAGTTGCAGCAGAAGATCACTAAATAGAACAGATTAATACTATCAGTATTGTGCCTACTGCCACGCTGGACTGTTGGTGCCATGCTGACTTTGAAGCAGAGTTACGGAGCAGCCTGCACAACTTCACCATATGACACATCGGGTTGCTATGCCTCTGATTGTTGGGCTGCTTTGTTCCATCTGTACCTAGAAATATGGAATAAATATGTCATTAAACACAGCCTGGAGCGTGACATCAGATCAGCAGTTGTACCGGTCTAGAAGTATGTACTTTGCTCGCAATACGCTTCTGCGTACTACAGCTTTGCTCTTAAGTTAAACTGTATCTGCTATATGCATAGAGGTTCAGTATTTGCCTTTTGCATTTCTGATGTTACAGGAGAGAGAGGCTTTCTCATTTTACTTCTTTTAACATGCTCTGTTACATAAATATTTTAAATCAGAAGTAGCGTTTGTTGATCAGAATAAATTTTTTACCAGTTTAGATATTCTCAAACCTAAAAAAAAAAAAAAGCTTTACTGTTTCAAATACCAGCTCCTACCAAAGATTTGATATCCAGCTTCTGAAGCAGATTTTAAGTTTATACCGTTTTACAGCCTAGGAAGCTGACGTGGAAGGAGTTGCCCTAAGTTACCCACTGAGTTGAGGATGCAGCAGGGAATTGAACCTGTACCACATGAGTCCCAACCATGTCCTCCATATGCAAAGCCACAAATAGTTTTCTGAAGTCTTCCAAAGGACATATTAAATTTTGCAGACTGGGACATACAGGCCCGAGGTGTTAAGTTTCTCATGCAGCGTTACTTAGCTGGTAAATGGAAACCAGGCACTTTGGTATAAAATTTAGTCACAGGGAGATGTTACCTTTCAGAGTAAATAACTGTAATCAGTCTGTATTTCTCTAGTGAAATGCTGTTTCAGGTGCTCTGGGTCAGGAGACTGACTTTAAAATTTGGTTGGAGCTGAGGTGTCATTTTGTTGGGCCAAAATAGATTTGGGCTCATTTCTGAGAACAGTGTTACATTTAATTATAGTTTTACTTGCATGTTCAAAGTCGACTGAAAAAAATTCAATGAGAAACCAGATCAACAGCTGTGTGGAGAATTTTTTTTAAACAGGGCATGTCTGCAGTGCTTTTTGCCAGACTCCAGGCATCTTATGCGGTTGATCAGCTCGTATTTTTTAAAAACTAGCTAGCTGTACAAAGAGTTTGAATATTTCCAGGTTCAAATGGCATACCTAGCCTAAACCACTCCCGTCTAGAAGGGAAAAACTGTTGTACCCTCCTTTGCAGGATACCACGCTTAACTTTTGGTTTATCTATGTGCTGCTGGAAAAATGGTTTTCTGGTCCTGCGTACACTGGCTATGTTTAGTTTTATACCCAGAACTTTCACGAGGCTGGGGGAAAGAGTCTGACCTCCTGATTATTTTCCTTCAAATCACTAAGCTAAAAGAAACTAAAACAAAAAACCTCTTTCCTATCTATGAGTATATACACTTCTAATGGTATCTGTTTTAAATATTTGGTTTTCCTGAGTGTCGTCTTCCTTTTAGAAATCATTGTTCAAGCCACTGCTGTGTGATGGTGCTGTGCATAATAATGAAAGCTGGAGGGAGGCGGTGATTTCCTCACCCACCGCTGAAATAAACTGTGGGGTGTTACAGACTGTATCTGGCCGTCTTTTACTGCACCATGAGCTGATAACTTCCACGATGAAAGTCGAGATTTACATTCTAGCAAAATCTGTCTTGGTCTTTGCCTTCCCAACTCGCGATGAATTGCCGGACGCAGGCTGGCCCCACACGGCAGAGAGCATCCTTCTGCAGGACGCGTCTCTGCCACTGTCCCTGGCGACTCTGTGCCTTCCACACGTGTGCAGCTTTACTCAGGGTACGAAGGGAGGCTTACCGCTTCGCCCTACTCTGGGCAGAAGGCATTTCTTGCTCTAAAATTAGATTGCATTGAATGTGGTAAGCAGGTAATTCCACCGAAGTAAAAAAAAAGACCATTTGTGTTGATAACATTAATATATGAAGGCCCAAGCTTGCTGAGAATTGGGAAGATGATACAGAGTAAAAACAGTGAGTTGTCTTCTCACTTCACAGAATAGACAGGCATGACTGTTTTCACCATCTGGAACAGTAAATGCTAGTCAACGCAAATGCTACTAAATATATTAGTAACTGAAACATTATTTTCGGAGGCATTTGCTCTTGGCCTAACTGCTCCTATTGCAGATTATGAGAATTTTGTCCTAGATTTCACTGGAAGCAGGAGAAAGGCAATAATAAATGTTTGTTTAAAAAAAACAAACCATAAATCACACCCCATAAATTTGGCTTGAGCTTTTCTAAAAGTGGTATTTGTGATAACCCCCTTGTCTGTCAGGCATCTGGATTGCAACAAGGTAGTTACTAGCTATCCAAGAGAAGCCCATCCTGATGACTTACAGCCAGCAGCTACTAGCCAGCATAAGAGATACCACGGAGAAATCTTTCCTTGGTTCCTCTGATCTTAGGTACGCTCTATTTTCTCTTCTTTCACTTTCATAAAGCTGGCTTCCTGTCACTGCCACTGCTGCTGCTCTTTAATCTTGTTTTCTGATTAGGGAGTACTCTGCCTAGGCAGAGCTGTTTTGGTGAGTATCTTCTGCTGGGCAGGTCTAGCTCTCAAAAAGTACAGGGTGAAACTGTCTGAAGATAACTGGGAATCACATGTGAGTGCACGTAAATGGCTTGGAGGGTTACGAGGATGACTCTGCTCAATAGTGCATCAGTAGTTTGAAGCCTAGATAGTCCGTGCCTGCATTATTGGGCTACCTCTCTTGACCTGGATTTAGATCTTACTTGAAGGAAGTATCTTCACAATGTTTTGGGAGTTGAGGATATTTGTTAAAATCAGGGGCTGAGAGAGAGGTAGCTTGGGGGGAGGGTGGAGAGGGGGAAGGAAGAAAACAGCACTCCACAGACAAACCAGTTTGTGTAAGGAAATGAAAGTAACGTTAAGTAACATTCAGACAGCACCATCTTCTCAGCTTGCACCCAAGTGCTCTCACCAAAAAGGTCTGAGTACACCTAATCTGCACCCTGCCTCCGTGGGTTTCGGAAACATCCTGTAGGTGGGAGGCTGCGTTTTGGTTTTTGTCGCACGGTGTGGTTTTTTTAAACTACCTTGTTGAGCTGCATAGCAACAGCAGTGTGTTTCTGGCATATTAACAACAAAAGGAGCGAGTTTAGGATATGTGAGAACTGAACCTGATGCTGTCACTTTTAGAAATAGACATTTTGGCTTCTGCCTAGTTTCTTCAATCTAGCCTCCCTGGAAAACAGGCAGTGAAAAATATGCTGGATTGTGAAAGAAAGGTGATTTGGAGGTGGGGCTGTGGACCAAGAGAGCCTGATTAAAGCTATTTCTTTGAGTTTTTCCTTTGCTGCATGAATGGCTAGTTTGAGGGAGATGCAGCTACCTAATGACAAGCAGGCTGGACCACCAGAATGTTCTCCCAGGTGGTGTACCTGGACTAACCTTTTGAGATATAAAACTTGTTTTGGATGCAGTAACAAAAACTAAGTGTAGTAGGTCTACATTTCAAGCCTTGGCATTTGAATGAGCGACTTTTCAAAAATATCTTCAGAGGTTCTGTTTTGGGGGCTTGGGGGGGGGAGGTTAGTTTAATTTGACAGTCTTTTCTCCTTCCTCATGCCCAAAGCTAATTATAGCAAAGGCTTGGTAAGGAAGAAGGTAAATCGTGTGCCAGCTTTTCATTTTGGAGATGCAACTTTCAGCCTTTGTTTGATAATTGAAAACGAGTGGTCTCACCACATCTGTTCTCAATCACGCAAACCACTGAGCGGGATGGCATGAAGGCTGCAGCGCGGAGTAAGCGCGATGGCGGTGAGACTCGCGCTGCACTGGGATAGATACTTGCGTCCTCCTTGCTCCCTGAATCCTGACCTCCGGCTAGCAGCACTGATCGCTCACTTCCAGTATCCATGCTAGGGAACGTAAATGGAAAACATCCGTGTTTCTTCTGTGAATGGTGTTAGCTGAGCACTGCGTAGCTGTTTGGATCTTGCTCAGATCTCTGCTGCCTGACTCACCGATAAAGCATCTTCTTCATATTGTTTCATTATAATTAGGTGGGAGGGGAAGGGGAATATCAGCTATAAAAGTTTACTGAACATGCATTTAATTGTTGGGGTTTTAAAAGTGGCGGCTTTTTTATTTTTAATACAATTCTGTTGTCTTCATGCTGTCCCATATTTAATTCAGAATGGAAGTCTTGCCTGTGATATTTTGACAGAAGTTTGTCTGGTTTTCTGGTGGTATACAAAGTTATTAAATATTTGATAGAGAAGACTCTGTATACTGAAAGCACACCCATTAAATGGCTCAGCTTAACCACTCCAAAATAATTTCTTGTTTCCCATAGAGCCCACTGTTTAGTGAAGGGGTGCTTTTGTGTTAAATCTGTTTTTTCGCTATGCTATCCAAACAGGAAATGTAAACATTCATCAATGAGCTGCGACTTAAGGATGTAGCTTCCGTAGGAAATCCTACAACTGTGCCAAATTGTTCTGCCTGGAGAGGAGTATGCCGTGCAGGTCGTGGTCTTGATTTTCTGGCCTTGCGTACGGCTGCCTTGCGTTGCTTACTCGTGTTGGCTGAGGGAGGGAAGGGGTTTGAAATATGGGTGAGGTGATGGAAGATGGAGGCTGTGAATCTAGGTCCTGCATGGGTGGAGGGGCAAGGACAGAAACATTGGTGTGAGCTCGTGTGAATTTAAACAGAAACTTGGAGTGGTCTGGAACAATATTTAAACAAGCTATGCAAACTGAAAATTTCTCGGCTTGGAGTTTGGGATTTCTTCTGTGTAAAATGGGCCCTTCTTCAGTGTCGCAGTTGACAGAGTAAAGGAATAGCTTATTTTGCTCTAATGGTATAGTGTAAAGCAATGCTGTATGTCCTGTTTTTCCATATGGTTGTGTGTACTGTTTCAGAGGTTTAATTTTCCATATTATGTTTCTTGGCAATTTGGAACCCTGAGAGCCAGTTAGCGAGATCCGTGGGCTTCGGTTTTATCTTTTAGGAGTCACTCAAGTGAATATCCCCCCTACAGCGAGGTTCCTTAGTACCGTACAGATTTCCTACCCAAGCAGCTGTAATTATTCAGAGATGCACATGAATGCAAATTCTTGCCTGTCATTCTGGAATGCAGTGTTGATGCTCGGAAGGGCTTGCTGGCAATAGGTATTAAACAATTTGGGGGGAATGATAATTCATTTTAGGCAAATTTTACATGGTTGTTATGCTTTGCTTCTTAAGGTTAATCCCTGTGGAGCTAGTCCAGTAATATCATGAGCAGGAAGCACTGAAATATTTGAAGTAGAGTATGCATTTGCTTTACTTATGGATTCAGTGGTATACAAATCATAGCTTATTAAAATAACTATAGAATCTGTGAGTAATTGTTTGTATGGAAGTGGAGTACGTAACCCAGTGATATGGAAGTCCCGCGGGAGCTTTTGTATACAGAAAGAATATGGTGTGTAGGAATGCTGAGAACATGGAGGCAGTGAAATGATAATTGGTTGAACAGAAGGGATACATATTTCTAAAAGGACAGCATTCACATGTTAATAGCTGTTCTGCTGGAAACCTTGTTATGCAGAATGGCATTAATTATATTTTACTGAATTATTGTTTGGGGTCCATATCCCTCCTTGCTTGTATTAATGTTTCAAAGTTATGCAAGATGTAGATCCTGAATCGGGATCTGAAAACACTGTTTTCAGTCAACATGTTCATGTTGTGCCAGTTGTCAGACTCAAGTAGGCCTAAGGAGTATTTTCTTTCTTTTCCTTTAATATATATTTCTGCCTGCAGAAGTTTGGCTCTCCAATGTACATTTTTAACCTGTGGTCCCCAAGCGTGAAATGAGTTTCACAGCAACAGGGATGCTGTAGAACTGCCTTGTCTCTTAAGCACCTCTATTTTTAATATGGTGAGGTGGCTTTTCCCACTACCACTTTAAGCATCCCCCCCTCTAATTGTTCCTGAAGTGCTACACAATATGGACCTGGTGGTGCTGGTGAACAAGATGAACATGAGTCAGCAGTGCGCTCTTGCAGGGAAGGCGGCCAAGCCCATGCTGGGCTGCGTTAGCAGGCATGTAGCCAGCAGCTCCAGGGAAGTGATTATTCCCCTCTGGTGCTTCTGAGACCACATCTCGCATACTGTGTCTGAATTTGGCCTCTCCGATTTGAGAAAGACAGTGACATACTGAAGTGAGCGGGGCAGAGGGCCACCAGGATGGTCAGGGGGCTGGAGCATGTAAGCTGGGTTTGGTCAGCCTACAGAAGAGATTGCTCGGGACAGGGGAAGATCTCATTGCAGTCTTTAGCTGTCTGATGGGGGGGTTGTAGAGGAGATGGAGCCAGGTTCTTCTCTGAGGTGCACGGGGAGAGGATGAGAGGCAATGGCAGTCAGCAGCTGAAACGGGAGAAATGTCTTTAGATACTGGGAGAAAAAAATGTCACGGTGGGGATGGTCAAACACTGGAAGAGGTTACCCAGAGAGGCTGTGGAATATGTGTCCTTGGAGGGACTTGAAACTCAGCTAGATGGGACCATTGGCAGCCTTCTCTTGCTGACTGCTGTGAAAGGGAGGTTGGAGCAGGTATCTCTGGAGTTCCCTGCCTACCTGAGTCGCTTTATGATCCTATTCTGTCACTCTAACAGGCATAAACAGCTCTTGAGTTCAAAATGCAGCACACAAAACACAGTAATGAAATCAGGTGCTTTAAAAGTGAAAGGAATATCGTATGGCAACAAATTTAGTCCTGCCACCAAGGTGAAATCGTCCTATCATCATAGGTTTCAAATGGAAAAGAAAAATGTGTGTATGCAGTCTCAGTTTGACTGCATCATTTCAACTGTCTTCTAGCTTAATTCTTGCAAAAGCTATACTTCTGCTGCTGCAGTGTATGAATGACTTCATATTGCATTCTCTAAATCACTGGGAGCAACTTCTGCAATTTAGTACCCAGGAATGACCAAAAGATCGTAGACACACACTAGAGTAAAGGGATAGTTTTGTTATGTCATAAAATTAATTATGTACATTGCAATTAGATTAAGTCTTGAAGTTAAAAGCTGACAAATGACTCCTTCTGCTTTTAAGGAATTGTGTATTTTTTCATACAGAAAATATTACCATTATTGATAAGTTTAATCTGCAGAAAATGTTTAACTATGAGCACAGCTCTTAAACTGTGTCAGATGTGTGCTTAGTTTGACGTGCTTTTACAGGGAGTGGTGCAGAACTGTCTTGTCGCATGACCTACAGCAACACTGAGACGGTTGAGGAAACTAAATATTCACATTGCAACACAGGTTATTACCTTCTTAACTGCACTTATATGTAGTTGAAGGTAATTCAAGCAATAAACTTTTTTTCTCTTTTGCCTTGTTTATTGTGGGAGTTGAACTTGGTAATGTCATCGTTTGCCAGCTGGAAGCAATACGCTTTAGGAATTGACCTCAAGATATTCCACGAAAGGAGGCCAAATCCTATTAAACGGTACATCTATGCTTCTCTTAGCTTAAGGTAGAAGGCTTTACTGGGACTCGTAGATAAAGACTGTTGTAACTGCCAGTAATTCTCTTCCTACAATCACAGTTGCATCAAAGCAGTAAGCGCCATCTAAAGAACATTATTTGGGAAAACAAAGCTTTAGGCATTTCCCCCTTTAGATATGCAGGAGATGTTAAAAGCTAAAGTCTAAAAGAAAACACTGACTTCACAGACCTTCAAAGACCAACGTGGTTGAAAAAATCAGTTTGGGGGAAGCTTTACTTGATGCTGGTAGTCTCAGCAATTGCGTTGGTAGTGCAACAATGGTAAAGTAAGTTTGTGGTTACTGGCACACAGCAAGAATAATACATTACATAAATCACAGATGGTTGAGCTAGCGTGTTCCTAAAGGGCATTTTACTCCGTCAAGGATTAGTGAATTCTAGTTTTAGTTGCTCCAAAATTAATTTAGTAGTTAAGCAATTGCACTTAGTTCAGCCCTGTTCTAGATAGTCCTTGGTAGGATTAATTCTTAAGTGCAAGTAATTTACTGGTAATATCTTGCACCAGAATAATTTCAGAGTGTTTCCTTGTCTGTTGTAGTATTAACTCATGAGAATGAGGGAAGAGGTCAAGTTACTTTGGTATCGAAACCCAAAATTAAGTGTCGTGGCTGGTAGTGTTAACACTTGAAATCTGTATAATATTAATAATGATTTGTAGGGATTTTATACAAGCCAAAGAGAGGGGTATTTATTTGGGCCTATTTCAACAACACTGGAGATGTCAGAACTCTGAGATCTTTTTATTATTATTAGTCTAGCTTTCACCAGTGGTGCAGGGAGAAGTGGGGGAGAAGTTGAACACAGAGCCTAGTAAAAAGCTATATAGCGTGTTGCTCCAGTGGTCTGCAGAGGCAGTGCTGGCAGGAGATTTACATGTGGTTCAGGCCACAGATGTCTGCTGGAGCTTGGTCCTAGAAACCTGCCCGCCGAGTGCCCCGCATACCCAGCAGAAAGCCTGGCACTTCTCCTTTGAACCTCGAATGGCAGCAAAGCTGTGGGAGCAGTGGCCGCCCTGCACAACCATACTAGAGCTTAATATTTTATGTTACAAAAATACACAACCATGTCTTAGAGTGATGCACCAGTGAAAGCAGCCAGCACGGTTGCCTGTTGCTTCATCTGTTGTCACATGCTTGTTTACAACTGCAGGGCGAAGGTGGCTTAAAATAAATGTTGTCTTATACTGCTGCTCAGTGTCATCACCTTCCTGCCACCATGACTCGTTCAGGGCTGGAGCGAGGCTGGCTGGCTGCCTGGCAGCTCCGTGGCTCTGTCGTGCAGGCTGTGCTCCAGCACCTTTCCCCACGGGTCCTGGGATGGTTGCAGTGGTTGCATGGGTGGTCTCTGTGCTATTTCTTGTCCTTTCCTGGGTGTCACTCCAGGTGCTTTCAAAGTGCCTACTTAGAAGGCCACTTTCAAAGGGCCTTGCTCCCTGCGGAAACAGGGAGTTGGACTCAGTGAACCTTGGTGGGTTTTTTCCAACTCAGGATATTCTGTGATTCTAACATACATGTGTATTAAGGTTAGAACAAATGTTGCAGTGCATAAATTGGTGTGTATCTACATTTGTTTTTAATGTAAAAGAGAGAAAAGTTGATGCATGGAGGTCCTTGTTCTCTGTATCATATTACATCATTTGTGAGTAGAAAAGGTGTATTGTAGTCCCTCTTCAGCTAGCACAAGACCTTTCCCATGAGACTGCTCTCCGGGTTAACTTCGCATGCCTTGGACAACCAGGCTTTATTAAGTGTACTGCAGCCTCCCTTTAGGAAATGGCAGCTACGCGTTAGGAGAAAGGCGTTGCGTTTCCCCTTGTTTAATCCTCCTGTTTTCCCTTCTTCCCAGACTTGTCCTCTTCTGAAACCCGTGGATGCTCAGTGCGCGTCTCCTGCTGAGTCACTGCCTCGCTCGCCTGGCCCTGTGCGGGGGCGTGAGGCGCTTGGAGGCTGCTCAGGCCCCCCATCAGGAGGGCTGTATAGTATTACAAAATCTCATTTGCCATTACGTTATGCTTGGAGTAAATCGGCGTGTTACTTTAGCCTTTCACCTCCGAATGTATGCATGTTGGGGAGGAGGAGGAGGGTGGCAAAACCCCGGATAGGTCAAAACTAAATTCATTTGGTGACTTCATCTGACTCTAGTTGGATCTCATCCCTGCTGAAACTCCCAAGCCTGCCCACAGCGTTTTCTGGACTTAAAAGGCGGAACTGGCAGGAGTCAGGAGCAGTGAGCTGCCTGCCCTGCCAGAGCTGCTGCCGGGCTGCTGTGCCGGTGGTTTATGCCTCTGACATAGTGCCTCGGGTGCCCAGCAATTTGGGTGCCTGGCAGTGTTGGTCTTTCTTAATCAAGGTTTCTGATTATTTTTATCCCTTCCTAATCCAGGGCAGATGTTTCCCTGGTGTAGATGCAGGTGGCTGCTCAGGTGCTTGGCTGTATCCGCATTGTTTTGCCTGGGAGTTCATGCACTGCACTCCTGTGGGGCAGTGGGTTTGGAGACAAGCTCTCCTGAGCTGCTGTCTTCATTTTCCAGTAAATCTGCATTTGCTAAAGCACTTGTATTTTTTCAGACAGTAGATCCTCAACTACTCATCCATCATCTAGTGGGAGCAAAATGTAGGAGGTTCCCCTGTTACTTGCAGAACCCAGGCTAGGAACTGAAGCTTGCTAAACATGTGCTGCTTCTCAAGGCATCCTTTCTCCACCATGCTAAGTGTACTTACTTAGCACTGGTCTTACCCTGCTTTAAGGCGTGTTTTTAACCTCTTAAAAATCCTTTAGCAATGTCTGCATGTATGCTTAGTAATCTGTTAGTTTCCATAAGAGAAAAAAAATGAATAAAAGGTGATTAAAGCTCCCATGCGTGTCTTGGTGAATTGAGACTTCGTTTCACAGAAGATTAAATTTTGGTTTATTCATCAGCTTTTTCAAGGTTTTTCTAGTTACAAAATGGTCATAGATCCTCTTCTGTTTTCTAAAATGTAGGTATTTCTAATTGACTTGAGTTTACTATATAACCTAAGTCTGAGAATTCTTTTTCTATTTTTCTCTGAATCAACTTACTTTTTTTTCCCACAATCCCCTTGTCTCTTGTGAAGGGTAGAGTAGTTGCCAGTGTCTATTGTGAAAATTTTACAGGTTGATTGTCTTCCTTCAGGGCATCAGAGCAGCAATTCAAGCTTAAGATCTTGGAGTTGAAAGCCATAGGGGGGGAGTGGGTAATAACTGTAAGTAAAAGCAGTTGATTTTTTAGCATTTCAGCCTTGTCACACTTACATTCCTCTCATTCAGCCCACTTCAAAGGTATTTGTGGTTCTTCATTAATAAAATGCCTTCTTAATTTGTAGTAACATTCATTTTATACTGAAATTTGTGCATCCTTTCTCCATGTTAACCAGTACCTGTCTGTTCAGTGCCAAGCATTGCTATTGCTTTGTTCGACTATTCTAAGGTGCAGTTTGAGGGTGCTGTGCATTGCCGTGGTTCATTTCTAACCAGTCAGAGTGAGTATACCTACCTGGAAATGGTGGTGGCCAAAGACTCTAAATTGCTTCCATTTTGTGTAAGCTATTGATGTCTGCCTTTCTTGAACCTCTATCCTTTGTCAAGAATGTATTTTTTAGTTAAGATTTGTTTACTCATAGAAATTGATAATGAACCTTTCACACTATGCAAATACTTTCAGCCACAATTAAGATATCGTGTAGTTAAGTGTTAATATTGCATTGTACTTTTGGAGGCAAAGGTGAAGCCTGGAAAAAATAAAAGTGTTAATATTGTTGTAGAGACATGACATTATGTATTACATTCCTATACAGTTTCAGTGGCAGCAGGAGTGAGAAGGTAGTAGGAGAAATAAAGAAATCTTACTTACGCTATGCAAATATGACTGGCAGATCAAAAAAATTAACTTCAAGTGAGTCAGTGAATGTGGCTTGTCCTCCTCAGGTGCCCTAAAATCTTCCAAGCACTAAATAATTTTCTTGGAATTTGTAACTGTTTATTTTGGTGAGCTACCCCAATTTCATAACTGGTTAGTGAATAAACTTAAAACTATTTTGTAAAAACTATGCAGTAGACAGTGTAATGCATTGCTAGTTATTGGGCCATCTCAGAGGTTTTGGCTCAAATTGTGTATATTGTTTGAATACTTTTGATTGTGTTTTTCAGATTTGGGGGAACTGAATGTCTGAAAAAGAACCAATATTTTTCTGCCTCTCAGATAAAACATTTTGGTTTGTTTTTGTTGTTTTTTTTTTTTTTACTTCTAAAGCCATATGTACCACAAAACAAAATTACCACTGGTCTTTTATAAGAGTTACTCAGATTTGGGTCTAAACCAGTCCTTGAGACCTGTCATAAACATTTATGTAGGTCAGAACATCCCAGCATTGGCAGGCAGCCTTTAATTTAAAAGAAAAAAACTTGAAAATGCCCTAATCCAATGAAAGTAAATCTCTCTTACTCTAATCTCACTTGCATTTAAACAGGGAACTGTGATGAAAACAATAGAAAATATGCTGTTTGTTGTGTTAAATGGTAATCCTGCAACATTCAAGCAATCAAAATGTAGATGGATTGCCTCAGTCTTGTCTAGACTCTATAGTATGCTTCACAAATCATTTTAGGTCTTCAAGTCAGATCCATGTTGTAAAGGTAAAATGGCATTCAGAAGTGAATGAGATAAATGATTTTTAACATTTCAATGCTATTTAGTAACATGGGAACAGTGCACAAGAGATTTGACATTCAGCATTTTAAAAGGTGTGACTTTCTCCCAATATTACAAGCACAGGATTATTTTCTCCTTTTCTTCTTTTTTTCCATGGCAATACCTCATTGTGATTAATCTTAACTGAGTTTCTGACTAGATAGAGCCTTTATGTTGCTTGTTACAAATACCACTTCAGTTGCAGCGCTCTGACATGAGGGCTGTGGCCATGGCCATTGCATTTGCTGCAGGAGTACAGCATAAGTCAAAAGGGAGAGTAAGAACAGTGTTGTCAGCATTGCGCAGGAGCTTTTTGTGTTGTTTTTCTGGCCTCAAGACTCCTTTCAGTAAAGACAACCTCAAGCATAACTGGCCTCTAATGACTATGGCTAAGGCTGTATGCAGTGAATGTTGAAGCAGGCAAGGTCCAGCTGCAAAAGAGCTGCCATTTCAGGGTGATATGAAAGGATGGATTTTCCTTCTACAGGGATGCAGCCATGGAGGCTGGCAGTTTTCTTCCTTCAGGGATTTTTGTTTTGCAGCAGCTTTAATCTAGAAAGCCTTTCCAACAGGAGCTACAGCAGTCTCAGCTACATTTTAGCCTTTCTGCTGTATCTTGCGCTTCAGTAATCTTTGGTGTGAGATCTTTTGTTTTACAGGCAGTATCTATCCTGATGCTATCAGGTGCCGGCTTCCAGAAGGCTCCTCTTTGTATTGTCACACAGGCTTTCTGCTGCATTTTAAAACTTAACATCATACCGTACCTAATAGTACGAAACAGGAAGGCCTTGCAGTTTCAGAGGTGATGGCGTGTGATGAGTTTTTGTGCTGCAGATAGCGTCATTGCTGCAATCCTTCCAGTCTTTCCGTTATTAGTGGTTTTTTGTAATACAGCTGCTGCTGGCAAAAACTGTTAGTTTCTCCCCAGAAAAATAAAGTAAATATGCCTCTTGCAAAACTGTCCTTAAACACAGCTGAATAGCACCTTGTAACAGCTGCAGTTACCTGTAGCAAGAACAGTGGAAAATGCCCAATAGCTGAATGTTAAGTGCTGCATGTAATGCCTTAAAAAATTAATACTCCTTTGGGTGTAATGTTTACCATCGAACATGCTAAGCCAGTATATTTCTGACTGGGGAAACTGCTTAAGCATATGCCTGATTTTCAGCACCTAACTAATCCTCTGAACTCAGGTCTGTGGTGCTTAGCTGTGCGTGTGTGAAGGGTTTTTCTGAAATGGCCTGGACTAATATGTGAAGTGTCCTATGGCTTGTTAATATTTATTGGGGTTTTTAATTTCAGTTTCTTATAAGTAAAACAAGGGAGAGTCCTTTGTGGTTAGGCAGCACTGTAACAGCCAGAGGTTTTTAATCTCCACCTGTGTGCTCTGAAGTGGGGGATATGATGTGCAGACTGAGACTTCAGTCTGCTTTTAGTTACTGTAGAATTGCCAGGCATGTCTATGAAAGTTGGAAGATCTCAGGTAGATTCTGGTTTTCAGACTTGTAATAAGCCTCATAGCAATCTTATGCTTGATAGCCTTCAGCCTAAACAAGGGAAAGCCTAACCAGTTGAAAATATAAATAATGTTATTGAAAAGAAATAGCGTATTAGGACATAGAATCAAGTTATTAGCTACTTGGCTGTTCACAGAGTACAGCCTGTGCATTTCCACCTGTCCAGCTGTTCTCATGCATCACCTTACAGATGTTTATTAATATGTGTTTTGAATCTGGATCACATTTTTCAAAGCAGTTCAGCACATGGGGAACTGAGTCCTGGAGAAAACCTAGGCCCAGCTGTGGATGTCATGCACAGGGGTTCTTGTTTGTCATCAAGCATGGCAGCTCTGCTACCTATGCCTGGTTGTTCCTTTTTTTCTTATCTTTTTGTTGTTGTTGTTTGGTGGTTTTTTGGTGGTGGTGGTTTTGTCCCCCCCCCCCCCCCCGGGTCTGTCCGTGTGGCAAACAGGATATGTGTGTGTCTGAACACTGAATTAGAACATGCTTACAGTAAAGGAAACCTTTCCCAGCTGAGTTTATTTAAAACATAACCATTAGGAGGGTGGGGGACAGAAGAAGCAAAGACATGGTGAACTCTTCCAAGAGAAGAGACTGTGGAAGCTTCAGACGTATGTTACCAAGTCACTGACAATAAATGGCAATGGCATGTTATTGTATTTTTTTAACAGAAATTCTGATTTGTTTTGCATAAGTTTGTTTAAAATTGTATTGATGCACCTTCGCACATACCTGTGTGTACAAAGGTGAAGCTAGTCTCTCTTACAAATAGCCTGAACTTTCGTTTGACCCATAGACCATAATAATTCATTTGCAGACACAGTGTAAGTTATATTACAGATATCCTTCAGGGTATCATTGTAAAACTCAAGGTTATTAATTTACTCACTGTTTCCTGAAGTAGAGTTCTCCATCCCATGCACTGCAGCAAAGGAGGTTGTTTGCTTTCCTGTCACTTGCAGGATAGGTATTTCTCCTTGCTGTTGCTTTTGGAAAAGGATGATGAGGAGTTTTCTGCTTCCTTCCTGCGTGTAGGTTTTCTTGATCTTTTTAACAGAGTAGACTTGCTGCTTTCACTACTGGTAGCTCATCATTGTTCTGAGTTCTGCCTGGCCTGGAGAGGACAATTAAACTTTGAAGTAGTGGCAATTACAAATCAGATTAGCTTTATTTCAGATGTTAGCATCTAAGTATCTTTAGCTTCTTTAGAAGCGAGTGGACTATTCCATACTGATCTCTTGGTTTAATATTAAAACCCGCTATTCTGAATATTAAGTGAATATTAAAGTCACTATTAAGCTGTTTACTTGAGCTGATCTTAGAAACAATACTGAACATGTTAGTTTAATAGTGACAGTGGTAGTATCTTTCTGTTAGTTTCTTATCTATATAAAAAGGCTAAAAATACTGAAGTAAACCCCATGTTAACAGCGATGTTTTAAACCGCAGATGCCATTAGTAACAAGGGTGCTGTTTGCCTCCTCAGTCCCTTCCATTCTGATGTTGAAGCTAAGCTTTCATAGTTAGCCATTATGGTGTGGTTTTAAGAGTGAAAGGGCACTCCCTATTTCTAAAACTTTGTTCCTAGCACTCGGTTCAATCCAAGCGCTTAGTGTGTGCCAAGAAAATGACCTTTGCTAACTGTTAAAGTGAATACAGTGCTATGTTTGTACAATTAGCTGCACTGTCTGGGAGCCTGCAGGAAGAACTGAACAAGCCGAGGACAGGCTGATTTCTTCTGTGCTTCGGAGGTGTCCAGAGAGAAGCAGGTAGAGGGGCGGGCAGCCTGGTTTTGCATGAATTGCTGGCAGTAGTAGCCTGACTACAGAAGCATGAATTTTTTAAGCCTATTTTCCCTTTCTGGCCTGTCTTTTCTTTTTTAATTTTTTTCCTTCTCATCAGGCAAATTTGGAGATTTTATGTTTTGGATCTTAATGTCAGTAGATGGAGACAATTTGAACGATCTTCTGTGTTGGTGAAATTTGTTTCGTAGAAAGTGACCTAGATTATGAACTTTTTCATCTTGTATTTTAAATACATTCCCTGCTGTACGTACTTACACACTTACATGTTACTCTGTCAACTTCCATGCTGGTGGGTTTTTTACACTTTTTATCTGGATTGCTCCAGCACCCCTAAGAAATGGATGGAATTAACCTGCAGTCTTTGTGTTCTCTGCAGAATTGTCTATCAAGCTTTAGACAGTTATATCTTGCAAATTGGCAATGGAAATAGTCCGTGGAGACCTTGGATCCCAAAGAGGAGATCCTGTCCTCTTTCACTGAGGGAGAAGGTTGAGGTCCAAGGCTGAGGTAGCAGGACTGGCACCACAGCCACCCACTTAAGTGTTAACTACAAGGTGTCACTAGAGACAAAGGTGTGCAGTCCCCACAAAACCCTTTCTTTCCAACAATAGGGCAACTTTGCTGACTATTTGATAATTTCTGAGACACCTCCTACTCGGATTGTTACTAGTGGACTTCCTGAAGTCCACTATTCTTGGGAACATTGCTCTCTTCATGAATGATCTTGGCTCTGCTCTTTGAAACTGTTGATGAGAGAAACTTGAATGTGCTCATCTTTTCTCTTAGCAATCTTGCAACAAAACGATGTTACTAGTGTCGAATAACAGGGAATAAAATCCAATAGTATGCATTTCCAGTTTATGCACTTGGGGACTGATGATAAAAGCTACTATGAACTACCTACTTGCAGGAAAGGACCTTAGCCAGCTAGAAGAATCTATTTAAGATACGTGGTTATGCAAATTTTCAGTGCAAAGTACCATTTTCCAAGGTCTTGGTGAAACAGTATCTGAACACAGTCTGAAACTGTTTGGCTGTGTTCAAGGAGGACTGCTGGCATGACCAGTAAGTGAAGGTTTGACTTGATAAGAGATTTGGAGGATTGATTGGTTTAATCTAGACTACCTGGGCATTGGGACAGACTCTGAGTGCTGTCCCTAACGCAGTGTGAAATCAGCTCTGGGGAAGAAAAAGCCATTAGAGCTGGAGGATAAAGTTTGCAGAAGAACAAGTGGGTTTAAGCTGAGAGGAAATGTTCCTAACAATTTAGAGGAATCGGGCTCTGCAGCAGCTTTCCAACCAGACGGTTGGGGTGCAAGTCTCGGTTACTTTCAGGATAGAGGTTGGTAAATTGATAAAAAAGATTATCTGGTATTCACTCTGTGAGTGTTAGGAACTGAATCAATGATCCAAAAGGCCCCTGTTGCAGTAAAGAAAATCAGTATTTGAGTAAGCAGAACAGCTACATCTTTAAGAAGTTATCTGAAAATTAAATACTGGTTTAGGCAGTCTGATCATCATGGAGTGGCAAAAAACTGACGGACAGATGTCAGATCACTATATTTGTGCAGCATTATGTGACGAAATCCCAGGTCTCTGATCCTGTCTGTGTATCTTTAGGCTATGTCTAATTCTTGTTTTCCTACCTTATTAGCATTAAGCAGAATACTGTAGGTTTGTATGTTCTTAAAGTTCACAATGACAGCCAGAGAAATGTTCATAGATTCCAAGAGGACGTTGAGGAGGTTATGTATTATCAAAGAATAAAAATTAAGCCTCCTTTCTCAATAAATAAGAGAAGGTTGCACAGTGATGCAGCTTTTCCTTCTTTTTTTGAACAAGAAGTGTAAATTCACTGTATCCAGAAAAAAATTATCAAAATGTCAAAACCAGTTTTTTGTCCTTTTTTTTTTCCTAGTTGGGGAATGGCAGTCAACGTGTACTCTACCTCTATAACCCAAGAGACTATGAGCAGACATGACATCATCGCATGGGTTAATGATATATTAGCTTTAAACTACACAAAAGTCGAACAACTCTGTTCAGGTAAGAAAGTATGGTATGCTCTACAAATGTTTATTTTAAAACCACTTTAAAAGTCTGATTTGTTGAAAATAGATAACTTTTAACTTTGACGTAAAGCAGTTACTCTGACAAAAGAGACTAATGTATGTGCAAAGGAAGCATTTTTTCATTCATGTTAATCATGGAAAGATAAGGTGCATTGCGAAAGTATAACAAATACAGAGGTGAATGGGATGAATGTAGCAGAAGGTACACAGAAGTAATAAAAAGGTTGACTAAGCAAGAAAAGAATACAGTGATAAAGTTTTGTGTTTTAAAGCTACCGGGGTGGTATCTTTTCAAATGGAGAGCGGACATAGCTGAAAAAGAGACAAATAGAGAACCGACACCCCAGATGAACAAAATTCTCCAGCACCTTTTCCTTCCTGGTGAGGGTCCTCAAATCCCTGCTGACGTTTGCAGGAAAAGACCACAAGTGTGACTGTGAAAAAAACCCATGGATTTGAGGAAATGAGCCTTTAGCTGCTGTGAGGGCTTGAGAAGTTTGTCAAGAAAATCTGCCTGTTTCTCTTTAAATGTTAACTGAACTCTTGTTGTAAGTAAATTTGGTAATGAGCCCTGAAAAAAAGGGTAATGGTTTCAATACTTTGGACAGTTTGGTTAATCAGAGTGGCAACTACAAGATAAGTGTTAAACAACGGGGTCTGTAACTAGATGATGCCTAGAAATGACACAGACAAAGGCTGATGTTTCACTGAGAATACAGATGCCCCTGGGGAGCGATTCTTTCTGATTTCCTACTGTGATTTTTAATTTTGAAGATGTTTGTGTTAGAGGAGGTCTAACTTAGATCGCTACTTCCAGACAGCTGACATGCTGGGAATATCTTGCTTATGAAGACAATGCTCTAAGTACATAGAACTGAAACCACATTACCACATTTCAGCTATTTACTGGTCCAGCTGAAATGCATAAATGGGTCTTATATTCATATATTTGAATTTACCTACCATTCTGGGTAAATTCTCTGTTTCAGAGGTGTTCCCTGAAAGGTACAGAAAATCCTCTGAGGATGATGGCTTCATAGCCTACTCTCCAAAATTTCAAAACCAAATCTCAGCTGCAGAAGCAGGCTTGCATGCTTGCAGGCTTGCACTATGACTATAAAGTTGAGGTTGAAAAAGTGGAGGTTAAAGTGCATGTAAGTAACTGATATAAACTAAATAACTAAAGACATAGAACATGGGAAATAACATTTTTAACCATTATTAAACTTGAAATCGAAATGTTATGTTTATAACAACACCAAGCTGTTATATTTACATGTCCAGAAGTTAGCCTAAGTATTTCTTTTGGTGAATTATATATAAAGGAAATTTTTGCGTGGGGATGTGTGTGTAAATATGGGTGTACCTATATATAGATAGGTACAGATTTACACATGCACACACACTTATAAGGAGATAGAAAGATACAAGAAGATGGACATTTTCATCCCAAAATACCCAAGGTTTGCCATTGTTTGAAACAGGAAGCATCCTAGACAAGTTATTGACTTGTTCCTGCATAGCTATTTATATGCTCATAAACAGTTGAAAGGAAGCTTTTGAAGTGAATTCTCCATTGAGTTAAATGTGTGTGGGCTTACAAGAAAAGAAAAAAAAAAAAACCACCAAAAAACCCCTCCAAAACCCTTTCCCAAAGTAGGGGAGAGGTGATCTAAGAAAATTTTGATTATCCAGAATACAATGAGTTAAAGATATTTAAGACGACCAGATTGAGAGACTTCAGCTGGGTGGGGCAGGCAGGAGAAAAGCATGGAAATTGTCACAAACCCACTTTCCCATTTCATTACACAGCTGCTTATACAACTTTTTCTGTGACCTCCAGTGAGGATTTTGGGACGCACCACAAGGGAAAAACTGAAAAAAGGCCGTCTCATTTAGAGCTCTTACTCCATCCTGTATAAAATTAAATCTTTTCTTCCTTTAGAACTTCTTGGATTGTATTAATTGCTGTTGTTACCTGATGCTTTTACATTCATATATTAACGGGTCAAAGCTGTAAACTTGAATTTCCCCATTTGGTTTGATAGTCACATTCTTACTTTTACATTAATGTTCATTGCAATCCCAGAAGGGGCTTTAATAGTTCCTTATCTGAAGAAGCATTCTAGCGCAGTCCTTCCTGTGGTCTGGAGGACTTTACTCTCTGAACTGGTGAATCTAAACTCTGGTAGATTATTGCAGACACTAGAGCACAGTAGTCTTACGACTAGGTCCTTGCCATTAGAGACTGCATAGTCTGTTTCTCATGTGCAAGACATGCATGTGTAGTGTTTGAAGTTAGATGGACAAGAAGCTTTGGGCATCTTTCTGTATTTAATATAGTTCACCATGTAAACTCCAAGTAGTTTATTTAGTGTACTTATAGTGTAGTTTACAGGATGGAAACTGGGGAAGAGTAGCACAAATGACCAGCTAAGTAACAGGCAGAGCACCAGCAAGCATGGTATGGACCGTAGTTTGAGAACAGCCAATCTAACTCACTCATTCTGGCGTTCCTTTGGCTGATGTTCCTTGAAGCATTGGCAGCTTTCGTGCAGCTTAACGTTAGCTTCCATAAAATATGAGCATTTTTCCAGGCCTTCAAAGAGAAGGAATACATGGGAAACTCTTTACAACTATGAAGCATTTCACAGCATTAACAAGGAGCTGCAGAGCCACTGTAGCTGAATTTTTTATAACCTACGGTAAAATTGTATGGACATTTTCTTCTTTTTTTAGAAAAAAGCATTAGGCCTTGTCATGCTGTTATGTGATTATTCAGTTCTTGTTCATTTTTGTTAATAAGGAGCAATCAAAAGGCCAGAAAAAGCTAAATACAAGGCCAAAAAAAGCCAAGGGGGGAAAGGGGCTGGGGGGGGGGGGGGCGGATGCTAACTCTGAATGAAAAGCTCAAAGGTGTTACTTTTAGGAGGCATGAGCTACCTAGATGTGCCATACACTTGTGTTCAGCACCTGGCCGTGAGACCTCACGAGTGCCCACGTTTTGCAGCCAACCTAGCAATAATTTTGGACATTCTGAGCTTAAGCAAGAAGGAATAATGTGACATTCTGCCTTTACTAAAGGCTTTATTCAGAGCATACCTAAAGCTTAACATGACAGTTCATAATAAAGACACAAAAGCAATCAAACCTTCTTTTTCTCATTGCTGTGGAGAAGCAGCTTTGATAATACACATACTGTAGCAATACCAGCCTATTTCCCGATTGCCAGTTCCAGGAAGAGAGCTGCTAGGATGAGGAGCAGCAAAGGAAGAGGCTGGCTTAGTCATAAAGTATTTGTATTCTTTGGGAGTCTTAGATGTGTTTTTGTCTCTGCTAAGTAGGCCGAGCAAAGTGCAATGTCCCCTGAGCTTTCTGAATGCCTGCTGTAGTAGTGATGTGCCAAAAAGGCCAGGTTATGGATGGATGCAGCTCTGGAAGAGTCTAAATTTAGTCTGCAGCTCCTCTGGTAATTTAGTTTTGACAACTCAAGAGAGAAAATCTCCCTGAGCATCTCAAAGCAATACGATTCTCTTTGCTTTAGGTGAGTGTCATTTTGTCAGTTTAGCTCTCTGGGTTTGACTTCCTGCAGGGTTGTTAACCTGAATGTGAAATTTATAACCCATGGTTGTAACTGAAGGCATAGTGCATTGCCTTTGGATGGGCATTAGACTGGAGAGCATTTAATTTGATACATGAATGAAAAATAATAGAGAACAACTGAGTGGATTTAATGTGGTAGGATCCCACGTGCAAGACCCATAGGCTTGGGGAATAGGAGTTTCAAATGAATTACGACACTAGTTGTTTCTTAGGAGTCATGATAGTTTTGTAATGAATATACAGTGGCTTCTTAAAAAGAATTCTGACTAAACAGCTTATAGCTGAATTTTCTTTACTGAGGCTGTTTTTCATCTACAGGGAATACCAAGTGAACGTGTTACAGGGCTTTTCATGAGTGTTTGGCTGCTACATGAGAGTATATTCAAAATAAGAGTCAGGCAGGAGACTATAGAGGGCTTGCATATGAATTAAAAAGAAAAAACACAAAGCGTACAAGCTATATAAATTATGAGCAAGGAAGCTAGAAATGGTAAATGAACATAGAAAGGAAAATGCAGCCTGAAGTGAGGTCTAATTTCTGGCTTGGCTATACTTGTGTGATCCTTTGAGGTTAAAGAGATACCGAATCTTTACCCCTCCCTGTTCCAGCATCTGAAAATTCTCAGTAGAATTATAAACTTGCAAATTGTCTGGCCTCCAGTGCATAGAGACCTTCTGTCTTTCAGGATTTATACGCAAGGATCAAGGATTAAATGCGGGGTGGTTTTTTTTTTTCCTTGCTTTCAATAAATGACCATATTATAAAGAGGGCATGTGGTTTGGCATTTTCAAATTTTAGACTGTGATGCTTTCTCTGCAGATGCCCTGGGTGTTGCCACAGGGAACTTTTTCACGTGATGACTGCTGTAGCTAGTACCGTACCTCGGTTGGCGTTCCTCCTGTGAAAATACATAGTCGCTGGATACAGACGCGTTGTTGGTACTCCACCCCCCGACCTCGGAGGAAGGCAGGCAGCCTTGGCGATAGGGCAGATGTCGTTCTTTCTTTCTTGGACTTCGTGTTGCCTCTCCGCCTTGGGCTCTGGGGGAGAGCTCCGCAAGGGCCCGCGGAGGCTGTGGCCCCTGGCGACCCGCGCTGTACAGGGAGAGGAGGGTCGTTCCTGGCTCGCGGGGGGCGTCCGAGGTGTCCGGCCGGGGCTCTCGGCCGTGGGGCCGGGCACCAGCCCCTAGGCCTGGCAGGGTTCGTTTGGGAGGCGGCCGTCGTGCCCCCGCCACCACCCGGCCCCTCGGTAGCGGCCGTGGGCGGCCTGCCAGGCACGCGGGCTGGCGAGGAGCTGCTCCCCCAGAGCGGGCGCCTCTCCCCGGGAGGCGGCAAAGATGGTCCTGAGCAGGGCTGAGGTGACCGGAGAAGAAGGGTGCTGGCCAGACAGAGGGATGGTGAGAAGCGCTTTTTCTTCCGCGTGTCGTTTGTGTATGTGTACACGCAAACAGGGTGTGTATTCTGTGGCTTAGCTGCGTAGGATCTGTCTTTTCATCTGTTCCGATCTGTCTCGGAAGGTGTATTTTGCTCAGTGCCTGTGCTAACCCATAACGTCCTACATGTGTACGATTAAAATCATCGTTAATAGGACCCTGTTGGAGCATTCTGTGTCGGCATGATTTCTGTGCGGCCCGGTGTGCTAGTGCCTGTGAAGCTGAAGCATGTTTCAGCATCGGTGGTTTTGGTTTTTTTCCAGTTTGCAGCCTTGCAAAGGCTGGGTCTCTAGAGCAACTTGGAAACATGATTAAAACATGGCTTGATCCCATTTGCACTCTGTAACCACGCCATGTTTCAGAGAACTGGCATGTTGTCCTGAGGTCGTGCAACACAGAGGATTCCTAGTGTCGATGACTCTCTAATGTCTTCCATATGATGTTTAGGATTAGAGGGATACAATGGATGTTAATGATTGGATTTAAGATCATTTCCAAAACTCTCTGAGGAAGCTTGCAAAGCGGTATTGTGAGGTTTTCAGCCAATTATTTTTTTTTAATGTCATTCATTAAAAATTCAGGAGGAACAGGACTTAAACAAGGTTTTAACTTTTTTAAATTATTCTTTAATCACTCATAGCACTCACTTGCAGTCAGTTGCTTGATCTCCCCCCTTTTGAAAGAGCTTGTTAGATTTTGCATGCTACTATTTCTTTAGGCATGATGTTACACAGCTATTTTAAGTTAAATGGGAACTGTGTTTTCTGAAATTGTTCTGATCTTCCCATTTAAAATTAATGAATTCCAAAATAAATTATTGCTAAAAATTAAGTATTAAAAACTCTGCTGTGTATAATTTATGAGCAGCTTAACCATTTACATATTTAAGAAAAAGAGAATACAAGTTAACACAGGGGAAATGTCCCTCCCACATGCATTATTTAAAATGATCAGTGGATATTCTGGATTATGTCATACAAACGCCCCACCTGTGTGGAATAGGACTTTCTGAAGCAGATGTCAATTAGACGCATGTATCAATGACCATCGGTAAGGTTCTAAGAGGTACACAGTTCTGTAGGCTGTTTTCTGGGGTGGGAGCGTTGCTTTCAGAAGCTCCCATCTGTATGCAGGCACTCTCTCTGCCTTCACTGAGGCAGCTGTGCTTATGCAACTATGTATGTGCAGGAGTGCAGGGCTGCACTCTAATCTGCATCAATTTTTTTTTTTTTTTTTTTTTTAAGTGCCCTCCCAAGACTGTTGCTGGGAAGGGTGAAGCTCAGGCCAGAATGGCGTCATTGATGCACAGCCTCATGAATGCTTGCTTCTCTACAACTAAGCAGGCAGTAAATTGATGTGGGCTTGAACGTTCACCAGGAAATGGGCTGAAACCTCTTAAATCAGGTTGGTTTTTATTTTAGTTGGAGAAATAGAATTGTATTGACCTATATCCTAGGTCATATAGGTGCTGCTGGAAATGCAAATAGGAATTTGAAGACCGTGGTCTCCAATGGAGTGCTCAACATGAATTGTGCTGTTTCTTAAACATGTGGCTGTATGTAACGCAACTTTATGCTCACAGACATGCCCCGTTTTTACCCCCCCCCCAGGTGCATAACAGAACAACCGTATTTGAAATATAAACGAAAATCTATACTCTGATATGCAAGTCAAAAACTACTGCTGTGTACTTACCTTAACATCACTCCCAAGGAAGCAATTCTAGGAAGCCCGAGGTAAAAGGCAAGCCCCAAGTGCTGCTGTACTGTAAACAACGATTGCTGGCATTTGTGTGTTTTTCCTCTTTCTTATCAAAACTATTAGGTCACGCGTGCTTCTTGCAAGTTACTGCCTTTTTGTTGTTGTTGTCCCAGCAACAGAAGTACCGGGTGTGTGCAGTTTCCCATCCATGTTAGCAACAACTGCTCTAGTGAAGTACTGATGACTAATACGCATACAAATCATCCCGTATTTTCCAAATGCATGGTCAGGTTCTTGCAGCTTTGGAGGGAGTGAATAATTTGAAGGAATGTATCTAATGTGACTAGATAAATGTTCTTAGGTTATCTGAAAGATCTTTCCTTAAAGCAAACATACACACACAAAATTCTAATTACAGAAAAAGGTACAGTCAGACATTTTCCCAAATGGGATTTTTCAAAAACTGAGTATGTGAAAGTCAAACTGAGGCCTGGTTAAAAGGTTTAAACCTGAATTGCATGCCATTTTAGAACAAAATTCTTACAAAGCATTTATAGCAAATTTCTAGTGTAGCCCTGAGCTCCTTTTGCTGTGGCTTGGATGTCAGAATGAAAATAAAGCAGCCCTCCACACAGATAGTCCCTGTCTTTTCATGGGCCCTTTGTGTTCCCATGTTGGCTGGTGTGGTTTTATGTGACTTTCTGGGATCTTGCTCCCACACATTGCAGGGATGAGCAGGGAGGGACAGAGTCTTCTGACGCTCGTTGCAAAGGATTGACCTGACTTCTCTTATAGGGGACAAATATTAACTTCGCAATACCTGAGCTTATATTACAGTATTTCTACTAAATATTTTATTAGTATACTAACTGTAGTATAGTTAAAGAAGTTAGTTTGCAAATAATATTTTCCTTTTCCTTTTATAAATATATAAACATAAGTGCTAAAAACCCCAATGATCTAATCTTGCTCTCCAGCTGAAATCTAAGAGGTTTACTGAGCAGTAGAAACTTGTAGCAAACAGGATTCTCTTGTCTTTGTTATCTCCTTTAAATTCTTGTGCTTTAAATAATTGGAAGCAGAAGTATTTTTGATTACCAAGAAAATACTTGTTTGCATTTGTGGATTCATCAGCCTCCAGATGGAAGAGGAGAAAGGAGAAAAACTGAAAATCTGTAATGATGCAGAGTGCATATGCTTCAGAGCAATCTAAGTCAGTATGGACAGTCTGGGAAGGAAACAGAAGCAGTGAAAGAAAAGTATAGGACAAAAACTAGAACAAGTTCAGCATTGTTTACTGCAAGGGGGAACTAGTGAAAGATTATCTACAACTCTGAAAATGCTGTAAAAGTATTCTGTTTTTATAGATGTGGTAGAAATTTTCACCTTTCCCACTGCATGTGGCGAAACTCTTTAACTGTAATAGCTTTAAACAACCACCTTTTCAGTTCTCAGTTTGTTCTTTTGTATCTTAATTCTGCCCTAGCATCCCTTCCCTGTTTCTGGCAGCTGCCTGCCTGCCCAGCCCCGTGGGTGCAGTCCCCTCACTGGTGTTTGCTGCCTGGTCTGCCCTGACCCTGGTGTGGGAAGCCCAGCAAACACCTGCAAACTCTGTGATGCTGATGGGCTCTTTCTGCTCACTGATCAGGCCAAAAGTAGCAGCTGCTGGGGGTGTAATCAGGACAGCGTGTTTGCAGGTTGGTTTTGGAGTCTGGCCTGTGAATATCTTCTGTAACTAATGGCTGCATCAATATTCTAGATCAAAACACAAAAGGACTTTTAGCCAGTGATTCTGAATTGCTTGTTAGCTAATACAGGATAAGAGGTTTTTAACATTGATCCCTCTTCTGCAGTGCTACCAGCTATAGTTTTCATCTTTCATTTGAATGGATTTCAAATTATTTCTGTTTGTGTGTATGTGTGTGCATGTTTATGCATATAAAAGATCTTCAGTCATAGAGGGACCGATTTATTGTGAGAGCCATTCTAGACAGGTAGCATGTTTTCAACTCCTCTGTATAGATTTGTTACGGTTTTGTGGTTCGGTTTGGTTTGGTTTTGGTTTTAATTTTTTTTTTTTATTCAGGTTTGGGGTTTGGGGTTTTTTTTCCAGAAAATGTAGGGAAGTTTTTAAATCTTGAAAAAAAATAAGTGGCATAAAAATCCTTTTGTACATGTAAATTATGCAAGAGGTATGTCACAAGCCATGATGTCATTATCTCTACTGCCATTTTCTTTATATTCTGTTAAAAATATTGCTTTCCCATGCACCTGCATTGAAGCATCAGTTGTATAGTAAATTGAATAGGCCTAAAGTGACGTCCGGTACGCAAAGGACCACATGTCTATATGCTATGGCTGTGAGATAAAGGCATCGCAAGCTTGCATCACTTAAGTAGGGCTGCTCTTTCTGCTGCCTCCAGGAAATCTCAGCCATGGGCCGTGTAGAAAGTAGCGTCCCCATTCTGCTGCGCTGATGTTTAGCATTCGAATGCAATGTGACAGCTACAAGCTTTAGGGAGTAAAATTTTAAATTATAAATAAATACCTATATAGTATTAAATGCTTACATAACTTCCATGTCCAAAATCGGGTAGTCCCAGTTGACTGTAATGATATTTTTACTGTCACCTGTTGCTGTGGCAGGCAGGTCTCTGCCTTTTGGGAGTTGGGAAGAGTTTCCTCTCTTTGTTGTTTACAATGTTTAGTTCACTCCGTGTTTGTATGTTGCCTCTGTACTTCAGGAAGGAGCATTTTAATGAATTGGGTTTGCCAACATAATAAAATCCTCCTGTTGGGGAAATGGCCCGGCAGCCAGCTTTCAGTGTTGTATCAGAGACCAGGTTCATGCTGTCATATGGATGTAGTCCAGTGTTTTCTGCCCTTGAGTGTTGTGCAGACCCAGGACCACCTCCTGGCTGGCAAATGCAAGAAACAACTGCCAGCATGATGGGAAGAAAACACAAGGAACTATCGTAGCTAGAGTCTTAAACCTAGTACGACTCTATCTAAAGGCATGCAGAAGGAATTTGCATTACCAGCAGAAGGAGAAAATCTCATGTGAACACTTTGGGCTTCTGGTTTTCTAAAAGGATCTAGATGAAAGGTTGCGCAGTGCATTTTCAAGGCCTTCAGGCAATTACTTAGATATCAGAGTAAAGCTTATAATTGGGATATGGGGAGGATGAAAGGACAGTTAGGAACAAATTCAATTTATAACATGAAATGATTGCATAATAATCCTTTTGCATGAAACTAAATAGTAATAAATGTAGTCAAGCCATGCATTATCTGTATATCCATGCTTTTAATTGTAATGCCATTTTTCTGTTGCCACATATTTACCAGTTCTCTTGCTAAGGATGAGTTTTGAATAACTAATTGTGTTTATATAGCTTTCTATACGAAGATGCAAATTTGTCATCTGATGTTTGTAACTTGCCAGAAGGCTCCTTTTCCTTTAGGGAATATTTTACTTTGATTCTTAATCATATCAAAACCATTGCAAAAAGCTAAGCACAAGGTGTCCTTGGAAAATCAGATTTTTCTTATGTTCCTCCCTGCCCCCCAAAACTATGCAACGTAAAGAGAATTTTTTTTTAAATGGCAGTGGTTTTCAGCACTAAAGCTTGATCTTTCTAAGTCCATAGCAAAACTCATATCAGTATGTTGGGAAACTTTTTTTGGACTCCACTCTCCAACTCTGCTTCTCTTTTGGGGAAGTTACAAGCTCTGTAACCCTTTGTATGATGGTTGAGTGGATGCAGAGAATGAGAAGTACCTCATGCATAAAGTTGTTCCTGTCAAAACACATGCCTACCCATGGAGAAAAATGTCTTAAAGTTATTGTTGCCTCTCCTGTAAAACTGGGCAAGCCAGGTGTCTGCTTTGTTAATTTGGTTTCTGTATGAGCACTCAGCAGAATTATTTTTTGATGAAAATCGTTGTCATTGATACTGGGCTGAAGCTGTTAGGTGAGATCTGGACACTTGTTTGTCAAAACTGATCTGCACTAAATGCACAAAACTCCTTTTTGTGGAAGTGAAATTGAACTTGTCAGGAGTAATTGGGCAATCACTTCTCTGCCCTGTATGCTCAAGCGCAGGGGCTGCACATTCTACAGCCCTCTGCTCCAGAAATGGACTTCATTGAATCTTTGCTGAGTATAAAGCATTTTGTAGAAAACTCTCTTCTGAAGAACTGAAATTGGTTTTCCTCTGATTTCCTCAAACATTTTCATCCTTAATTTCCAAACACTTCAGTGTGTCAACAGTAAAGACTTATTTTGCAAATGGTGGTGACATGATGATCTTGTAGGAGGAAGCTCCCTGCATACAAGAAAAGGCTTTCTCTATTAGATGTACTCAGTACACCGTTTAGAAATTTTTCCATATACTTGCCGCTCTGTGCTGGATTAGTTATACACACACACACACACACACACACAGGCACCCCCCCCACACCTAGTACTGCGTAAGTTCAGATAGCCCTCAAAGTTGAACTTGGAAAACTTACTGTTTGGAGTGAGAACTAAAGCTGGCAGCCCAGCTTCTGAAATCTATGGGTGGACTATGCTTAAATCTGCTTATTTAATGCTTTTCTCAGGAGATGAAAATCAGTAAGGATGTTTGTTTTAGAGGGGTGGGAACTGGCTAGTATGTTTTAACAAGCTGGAGATCTACAATCTTTTTTTTTAAGTCATGGTTTGAGATAATCTTAAATGATTGCCTTGGACATGATAGGCATTCGGTTACAAGTGCCGGAAGAAAGATGATCTTGGCTTGGTTGAATTCAGGGGGCTGTGAGGATTGAGGGAGCTTATAAAGAGATTTCCATTTTGACTGTGATCTTCTCACAGTATGGACAGTCCTAGTGTGTATAGGGACTCCAAGAACATCCATTTTATATAGAAGTAAGATTTACTTTGCAGTAGTCATGGTGGTTCTTCAGATGGTACACAACAGTGCATCATGCATCCAGACTGAATGGAGAAAAACCACATTTAATACATCGCACTGCTCAATGTACGTAAGACCAGTAGATCTTGGGTGCATAGTGTGAGGTTAAATTACAGCAGAGATGTGTTCAGCATGGTTGCTTCTTCCTCATGCTTTCGTCTAATGACATTAAATGCCATTTGGTCTTAGGTGGGTGCATCTGAATTAACATCAATGCATTCTCTTGTTATAGGAGCAGCTTACTGCCAGTTCATGGACATGTTGTTCCCAGGGTGCATTAGCTTGAAGAAAGTAAAGTTTCAAGCAAAGCTGGAGCATGAGTACATTCACAACTTCAAACTTCTGCAGGCATCATTTAAAAGAATGAATGTGGATAAGGTAGGTACTCTGTATTTGTTTTTCAGTCACTACAAGTTTCAAAAGTTGTATAAACTGGGTAAAATGAATAAATAGGGGAAACAAACCTCAAAATACTTTACGTCCAGTTTTTCAACTCTTGGACTTGGAACTGGAGTTACAAGCTGTATGTGAAGCTGTTCTTGACCTTTCATCATCTGAAAAGGGTATTTAGGCACGAAGGAAGAAATTTGGCATGCTTCGTTTAGGTACAAACTGAAAATTGAGTCCATGTGTCTGCTGTGGAGTTGTGCAGCATAATTTGTTATATCTTAATATCAGAGACCCTTTTGATAAAATACCATGTGTTGGAAATTCCTTACCATCAGTGAACCTTAATTTTAGATACAGTAAAATTACTGGTGACCTGAATTTCCTACAAAATAACTTGGAAATATGCTGTTCTTCTAAGTATTCCATGTTTCCTGTCCAAAACAGGGTTTAAGGAATTTAAATTATTCAAGAACTGAAATAATTTACCCAGAGATTCAATAGGTTGGACAGCACATGTGATCTTGTAAAGTTAAGAATGAAAATCTCTTAGAAAATGGCTTGTTCAACCATAAGGTATCGGTTTATACTTAAATGTGAGAGTTCGACAGACTCACCAATATAATAACTGTGTTGATAAAAATGAACAATGAAAGTTATGTTGTCATACTTTTAGTTCTACACGGATGTACTACCTGTATACCCTTCAAAGGTTCTGCTTTGGCTTTTAGTGTTGCCTTATTCTGAAATTTAAACAGTCTTACTAGAGTCCCATAAGACTTTCATAAAGCACTGGAAAACCTTCATTGTTTCCTGAAATGTTGCAGATGCTTCTATTTACAGTCTGATTTGCTAGTGAAACACTGGAAAGCCTAATAAAGTTGACATTGTCAGTTTTTCTGTAGAGAGCAAACTTGCTATACCATCTCAGTGTAGAATTAAGATACAAATGGAACAACCTGAAAGGACATGCAAAATGCTACGTTAATCCTAGAAGTAGAAGTATCATAGACTTATAAAATGCTGTCCAGTTGGCTTAGCCTTGAAGAAGAAATTAAAATTGCAGTGGTTTTAGGTACCCTTTTTCCAGCTGAAAATTAAATGCATTCAGGAAGCATTAAGATCCATCTAACTTGGCTCTTTAATCAGCTGTATGAATTAAGCAAGGCAGGGCAACCCTCCTTCTGCAGCTGTAGTCCCTGTCTACCCACAGTGTCTGGGAAGCTTGAGCACTCTAATATCAGCCCAGGACTCTTTTTGGAGGTTTCATTTCTGTGAAAAACTTGCAGGATATAGATATGGAGACATCCTTATAGCCTTTTGTTTTACTAAAACTTGATAGGCATTTTAGTCAACTTCTGCATGTCCACAAACTGTTCTATGTATAGCTATATATGGAATGGAAAAAAATTACAAGGTTAAAACCTCAGGGTTAGTTTGTATGATGAAAATGTACTACCAAAATGTAGGTTGGTTTGAACTTCAGCATGTCTTGGAAAAGCTGCTGGGTTTTTTGTAGTTCAAACAGTAGGACAGAGAGCAAGAAACTCCCGTCTGGACCTTTTGAAGAATTGTTCATTTTTTAGTATGCCCAACTGTAGCATGTCCATTAAAAACAAAAATCCCTAGTTAGCTGAATATAGTGTTACTCCCAGAACAGCTTCATTCATCATGGCTGTCACTGCAATAAGAAAGGAGTAACTCTGTGGAAGAGCAGTTACAAAGGCTGACATACACCCACTGTATAGCCACTTCAAAGGCTGGGTCTTTGTTTTGGTTTGGTTTTATTTCTTATTAAGAGCACTTGCAAATCCACCATAGTTCCCTTTCTTTTAGAAAGGAAACAATGGCAGAAGAATATATGCTGATATAGTTGCTAGATTTTTTTAAATAATTGTGTATATGTAATTTTTATATTTAAAAATGATAGTGATATATTATTGGAACCTTTATTCTGCCTTTCAGGTAATTCCCGTGGAAAAACTGGTCAAAGGGCGCTTCCAAGACAACTTAGATTTCATTCAATGGTTTAAGAAGTTCTTTGATGCTAACTATGATGGTAAGGAGTATGATCCTGTGGAAGCTCGACAAGGCCAAGATGCTCTTCCCCCACCGGATCCTGGTGAACAGATCTTCAACCTGCCCAAAAAGTCTCACCATGCAAACTCTCCAACTGCAGGTATTTTGCGTCTTAAAGAATTCCATTTCTGTCTCTGAAGACAACTATAAACTGTGATCAATTTTACATAAATACTATTTAAAAACTATTTCCTCATGTGGGTGGGCCATTCTTTTTGCCTTGTCTCATAGACTTAGCATCTGAGATGGCAGAAGTTAACTTCTTGTGGTGTGTTCTAGTTTGGCCCAGCCCTGTTGAGCGTAGGGTCTCCTCCACTGAATCCTTGATGTAAATGATGTGGATTCTAGTGATGTCTGATGGTGGAGACAAAGGCGTTTAACCTTCTTGTTGCTGAAAATGGTATGTGTAAGTGTATTCAAGAACATTAAATGGAATGTGTTCCTTTCTCACACCTCCACCCTTATAGGAAATTGCTAGCACAGGCTGATTTCTTTTTTTATTTTTTTATGGTGAGTGAAATGCTTCCAAATCTTAAGAGCTGACCAGAAGGAAAAAATTAAATTATTTGTGTTATTTATATGTGCTTATTGTTCAGGTACGCTAGTCCTCTTAGGTGAACAACGTACAAGTATTGCTCTTTCTCAAAGAGCTCTGTCTTCTAACTTTTTATTTTGTGTTTGTACTGGGTTTTGCTAAGATAAAGTTAACTTTCTTCATAGGAGATTGTATGGGTCTATGTTTTGGATTTGTTACCAAAACAGTGTTGATAAGATGGGGATGTTTTAGTTATTGCTGATCAGTGCTTACACAGTGTCAAGGCCTTTTCTGTTAATCACATTGCCTTGCCAGTGAGGAGGCTGGGGGAGCACAAGAAATTTGGAGGGGACACAGCTGTGACAGCTGACCTCAACTGACCAAAGGGATATCCCAGACCATATGAAGTCAATCTCGGCAGTAAAAGCTAGGGAAAGAAGAAACTGGGGGACACGTTTGGAGTGATGGTATTTGTCTTCTCAAGTCACCGTTAGGCGTGATGGAGCCCTGCTTTCATGGAGATGGCTGAGCACTTGCCTGCCGATGGGAAGTGGTGAATGAATTCCTTGTTTTGCTTTGCTTGCGTGCGCGGCTTTTGCCTTACCTATTAAACTGTCTTTATCTTAACACATGAGTTTTCTCACTTTTACCCTTCCGATTCTCTCCCCCATCCTGCCATAGGGACAGTGAGTGAGCAGCTGTGGGGGGCTCAGCTGCCTACTGGGATTAAATCACAGCAGTGTTTCTGGAACAGGCCAAAGAACTAAGCCTGATCTTTGGTGTTTATCTAATATGGGCATGACTGGTCACTAAGCAGATGCCATTTTTTGATAACTGAAAGTCAAGTGAACAGGAGAACAGCTACCATTTAAAAAAAAAAAATAAATCACTAAACAAGTGTTACTGAGGTTGATTGCCTGTACGCATATAGGTTTATGCCTATAGAAACACACATGCACACACCCTTAATTCCTTTATTGGTTTGTCCTGAGTTTACCTTATTCATGCTAACCTATTCCTTAAATAAGGATTAATTTTCAGTTGGCTTAAACCTGTGACCTATCTTCTCATGGGCTCAGATACGCACTAATGCTGGCAAAGGGAAGGGGCAGGTATGAGACACACTCAGTTTTAGGCTGGCTTACGCTCTGAAATCACACCCAGATTTCAGTGTTCTGCTCTGATCACTTCTGACGTCAAAGTGGGGCATACTTGGCCAGCTGCCTTCAGCTCATTAGTGCTTCCAGGAAATTGAGCACCTAATAGCAGGCCAGTGCTACTCTGGGCTTCTAAAGCTTGTTTACATCTTTGTTTTGCAGTGTCTTGTGTCTGAACTTCTGAATTTCAGGGCCTGGTACACTATAATTTCCCATGTGATGTCTTGCACTCCCTTTGAAAACAAAAACACCCAAGTGCTAATGTCACAATGTTGTCCAGTTAAGAAATTGGAGAAGACACTTGTATTAAATACAGACTTTACCATGCTTGGTAATTCTTCTTGCAGATGGTGTGTTTTTACCAAAGTCACAAATGTGTCATCCAAATTAAAGCTGTGGAGGTGACAATTCTAGAGAAATAGAATAGCTACTGGAGTGAAACCAGCCAGCTGATATGGAGGATAATGCAGTGATCTCATGTTGTGTTGCTGGTTGTGTGAAGAGCATGTCCTGTAGCTTCCCAGCCCTTGTATGGAATAGGACAACTGAGATACAGTGTGATGGGTTTTGGTAAGATCCTGTGGCTGCAAGAGTTAGATTTTTCGTGGAAAGCTTCCTTCATTATTAACTTAAGTATTGTCCAGAAGTATGACAGGCAGGATGCTAGTTTAATTTCTGTTGAGCTGAGGAGGGGGGGGTGTAGACATTACATGATGCTAGGTGAATTGAGAGTTCTAGCTTTTATTTCTGCTTGCATTTTAGAATAGGACTATTTCAGTTAGGTGTCAGTCATTCATAGGTTTATTCAATTTCTGAGTGAGCACATTTTCATTTCACTCATGTATTGTGCCTTTGTGCCTCACCTCACCACGTCATGTAGCCTGGTTGCTTGAAACGATTTGAGCTCTTACTGGGTGCCTGTTGATAGAGGACACTCTGGGAGGAGTGTTGTATGCATCTGCAAGCTTGTGTGTGCCTCATCTGCTGTTTGGGAGTAAACCGAGATGATGTGGAAGCGAGTCCTGGGTAGTTGGGAAATTGCAATGAAAGATGTGCTTCTGTACCTCTGTCTTGTGCATGCGCACACTTAGCTGGAAATGAAAGAGTATTCATAACAGTTGTTACAGCAGCCATAATATGCCCATGTGAACAAAACAAGTTTAGCCATTTATATGAAAAGGGCAAAACAGAAGGTCTCTTGAGTTCTCCTGAAGCAGGTTAAGAATTCCCCACCCCATCTGGAGCTTCATCTTCCTTAACGATATAAGCCCAAAGAGGGAATATACGCCCATGAGTAAGTACAACATCAGGTGGCATAGTTTAAACTGCTATCTATGACTTTTATGTTGATTATTTTGTTATGCTTCTTTCCTGCCTCTTCAGTGAATTGGCTGAGTTTTGAGCACAGCTGTACTTCCACTGACTTTGTTGTGGGAGCAGTAAACATTGTGGGCTGCTTGATGCCATAACCTCGTACACCAATGCAGCAAGCATTTGCCAGCATCTGTAGCAGTTTGCCACAGTAGTTTGTCTCTTTTTTGTAAATTTTTTTAATGTCATTTTTAATTTGTGTGATTTGCTCTACATTAACACTTAAGCTTTGAAATATTAGTACTGCCTTGTTTCAGTTCATTAACAAAACAGAAGCAGTATTGAGAGAAAATAACCAAGAAGATCATTCAGCATAATCCAAAAGGTTTTAAACAGCATGCAGTGGACATACCTAAATGTATGCATCTATTGTTTAGTGTCAGGAGCAAGCAGATATATGGGGACTCATTCATACTATATTTTTGGTTTTGAAAGACTTTTAAATCTGCCTAAATTGATCAAATATATAAATTTCTAAAGGAATACTTTATTTAGCTAATAGTAGTTTCATATGCATTTCAGATGATTCCTGTTGTTCTACGGAATAATTTTTCCAGTGCCCTTTGCCAGAGTTTTGTTTTTGAGTGATTTAGGAGGTGCTGATCTCTTTAATTATTCATTATTGCTTTATAACACTCTGTTCTAAACTGTATTTTCAGAGGTAGACTAAGGTATGTCTTTTCAGTTAACAAGGAAGTGGTCAAATCCTTAAGGACTGCTCTGAAAGCTTACCCAAAAAGGTACTGGCATGAGTTAAGAATTATTTTTGTTATTTTAATCTGATGCTAAAGCTTGACAAGACCCATAGTATCAGCTAGTTCCTTTCTGTACCTATACATGGGTATTTACCTATATCTCTGCAAATGCAGAGTTTGGTCTTTATTTCATTTTAAAAAAATGCTTTTAAAACTACCCAAAACTCAAGAAATCTGAAAATGCACTGGGCTTTGTGTTAATTGGGGAGCAGGCCAGCAGCCATGGCCCTACCCCTTCCAAAGGCAATCCAACTGAGGAGTCAGTGCAGGTCAAGGATAATGCAGCTCGGAAATGGAAGCGTAAATAGGTCCCTACAACTAATCTGCTGTGCCACCCTCGCGTTGCCTTGCCTCTTCCTTGAGAGACAGATCCGATTTGTTGCCGAGCTGACAGCGGTACAGCAGGTTGATGGCTTTGGTAACACATGTAAAAGGCTGCTTCTAGAAAGAGTAGGAGCAGCAAGGATTTGCCAGGTAAATGCAGCTCCCTGCTGGGGGAACGAGTATGTTTTCATCCTTCGAGGAGTGGAGCCAGCAGCACAGACCACCACTGCAGGCTCCCTGCCAGCAGCACCACAGCTGCTTTTAGATATAATGCCATCTGCCAGCCCTGAGCTGGCTTTCGATCTCCTACAGCCTCTGCTCTTCTCTAATGCAGTGGTAAACAGCCTACAGATGTAGAGTCAAAATCATGGTAAGGGATTAAAATATTAGGGCATTGTTGTTTGTGCCAGTTCTAATGCTCCCTGTGGAAAATAGCAGAAGAACCTTCATCTGATCAAATTGAAAATTATGATCAGGTTGTCAGGATTTTAGCTTAGTGTCTTACGTAAGTATTCCTGTATGTCAGAACAAATCCACAGAGCGCTGCTTTGTGTATGGGTGTGGGGTGTCAAAAATACATGGGTAAAAGACAGCTTAATAAAATTAATTATTAACATGTAAGCTAAAAATGCAAGGGGTTCGTAGATCCGAAGGCTGTTACACATTTTAGTTTGAAATATTCAGTGAGAGCAGGATGACTAAAGCAGAGCTGGAAAATACTGGAGGATCACATGAGGGCTAAAAATACTCACGCTATGACAGGGAAAATAACCAGGGCAGAATGAACTGTTTGTGCACGAATGCTTTATATATAATGTGCATGGCATCGAAGAGCCAATTATGCAAGAAAAATACCTGTTTTCTTTAGGGAAATGGTATATCCTACTGTGGCAGATAGGCTGTAAATTAATTTTGAGAGATAAAAATACTCAACAAAACCAGTCTTTATTTTAGCAGCTAGTGATATGATTAGGACTCCTGGGGGACTAGAGAACTCCTTCTAATGCTTTTTTTTTTTTTGCTGTCCACCAAAACATGCCACCTTTTTCCCCAGGTGGCAGGTAGCTGGTATTGGTGATGGCAACCTCTGCTCGTGGTGGCACAGTGCTCCAGGACAACGTGGCAGAGCTGGACATGGGAAGAGCTGCGGGGCAACAAACTGAAAATGCTTTTGTGCCTAGTTCATACGAGGCCAAGGAATTGTACTAGCCGATGAGAACAGCATGTGCAGTGACAGTGCTGGCCTGGGAGGTGGAGAAGAAAGTGGCTCAGCCTTAATACAGACACATACCTCCTCTGCCAGCTTGAGGAGAGTTTTAATTTTTAAACCCACTGACCCCGAGAATTTAGACCACAAACCAATGCTGCTTGTAGTGTGGGAGCCAGGGCCTTTTTTCTAGAAAGAAGATTGTGATTGAAAAACAGTGGTGAAATTTGAATTGCTGTCTTAATTTTCAGTGTACTGTGGGTGTGGTTTGAATGTCTGTGTTGCTCAAATTTTTGCATGATCTTTTGTATTTCAATATGAATTTCTTCACATATTTTCTTTCAGATTTTCCTTTTGAGGCTGCTTTCTCCTTATAGCTAAGCAAACAGTTGAATTTTAGAAAATGCAGATTTTAAAGAGCATTTCAAATTTCAAATTGTATTCTTCTGTTAAGCCTATGTGGAATGGTCTCCTCCATTGAAGATGAATGCTTACAGGCTTGAAGATGTTTCTAGAGAAAATAGGGGTTTCAGTTGAGAACAGTTACTAGTTGCCATCAAAATGCTGGTGGTTTTAAATCTAAAGAAGAGTCTTCATTTATGATGGAGAAGAGGCTGTGGTTAGTTCCTATCTGTCAAATTTCCTTCTATTAAAGATGACCTGAGGGAGTCATGCCATCAGCAAAACTTTTTCATCTGACAAATAGACTCCATTGTATTTTTTTGCTTGTATTGCTCTGTTGAAATTTGTAAAAGGTGCTTCAGTTTCAAGTATTTGTACACACTTCTCTTTGCCAGCTGACTGGCAGTGATGATCAGAGTAGAGCGGATCAGACTGTACTGTAGCCAGCAGCAGTGGAGGTATGGAGAGCTGAGGGGACAGAGGAGTCCTGCCACCCAGGGGAAGTTAGTACCACAAAATAATTAGGCAGCGGTGGGATGCTGAAAGTAGAGTCAGATTTTGTCTGAGGTCATTTCATTCCCATTAAGCATCATTTGTCATCACTTATGCCATTAAGCATCCCTAAATTGAGCAGTTTCTTGCATCCCAGTGTTGCTGCAACAATAAGCGTGCGTGAATATTAATTAATCTACTGTGCTCACTCATTTGTTTTAAGTGGGTGGGGAGTTTTTTCTTTAGCTCATGAAGAAATTGCTAGCTCTGGCCTCTTGGTTTGGTTTTTTTTGTTGTTTTTTTTTCCTGTGGCATGAGCCAGGAACATTCATTTTATGAAATCCTTTAATTTGACTGAAGATAGACTGCGAGTGATTCCCAAATTCCACTGAAGCAGTGGTTATGAGGGCTCAGCCAAGTCTCATGCTTGCTCAGGGCTTCCATTGCTGTCATGCCATCCTCATGCATGTCCACACTGTATTCATGCACGTGTTTTCTTGGAATTTTACATTAATATTTAATGGCGTACTAATTACTCATATAGCTTCAAGGAAGATTTCTCTCTAAACATTAAATAGGTCTCTTGTCTGCAAGACTGTGCTTGTGTTGTAGTGTGACCTGGAATTTGCAGCCTAGCTTTGTTGTACCCAAAACCTGCATAGTGCCAACATCCACTGTTTTAAATTGCAGAAGTGTACATCTGTTTGTAAAACTTACATCTTAAGCAAAAAGAATAGTGAAGCTGAAATTGGTGGGGACATATTTAATTATGATGGACTGACTAGTAATTGTTTCTGGAGCACAATAGATAGAAACCTGTAATGCATTTCAAAGCTGGTTCATCCAACTTATTTCAGTACAAGAACAAAATAATTTGTCTTTCAACTGTGAATTTATTTTTCCCATCTCTGCTAGTGTTATATGGGCAGGTACAAAAAGTTATCCAGGTGCTAACTGAAGCAACTGCAATACTGTTCACAAAAAATTTTAATTGAACTCTGCACTGACCTAAAATCAGAGCTTGCTGTAACAGAAGTTCTCACAGAACAGCAGAGGTGGGAAGGCACTTCTGAGATCATCCAGTCCGAACCCTTTGCTCAAAGCAGGGTCACTTGCCCAGGACTATATGCAGTTGAGTGAGGTTTAAGTGTCTCCAAGGATGGAGACTCCCCCCCCCCCCCCCCCCGCGCCCCCCCCGGACAGCTCATTCCAGTATTTGATCACCCATAGAATGAAGAAGTTTTTTCTTATGTTTAAATGTAATTTCTTGTATTCCAATTTGTGCCCACTGCATCTTGTCCTTTGACTGGGGACCACTGAAAAGAGTATGGATAAGATCCCCCTGAAGCTTCTCTTCTCCAGGCTGAACAGTCCCAGATCTCTCAGCCTTTCCTCCTGTGTGAGGTGCTCCAGTCCCTTTGTTGTCTTCATGGCCCTTTGTTGGACTCTTTCCAGTATGTCCGTGTCTGTCTCATACTGGGGAGCCCTGAACTGGACCCAGCACTCCAGATGTGCCTCATCAGTGCCGAGTAGAGGGGTAGAATCGCCTCCCTCAGCCTGCTGGCAGTGTTCTTCCCAATGCAGCCCAGGAGGCTGTTTGGCCTTCCGTGCTGCAAGGGTGCATTGCTGGCTCAGGACCCCCAAGTCCTTTTGTGCCACACTCCTTTCCAGACAGTTGGCTGCCAGCATGTTCTGGGGCATGGGGCTGTTCCTTTCCAGGGGCAGGACTCTGCACTTCTTTTTGAATGTCAACAGTAAGCTTGAAAGGGAATGGGGAATGGGTAAGAATAGGTAACATTTATGGTGCTGATTACAATGCAGTGTTCTCAGTGGTCAGTGAGAAGAGCTGGTTATCAGGGTTTTTTTTTAATATAAAATACTTGTATAAAATGTTGTGCTTTCTCAGAATATGTAAATGGGTTATATATAAATATTTTCATAGAAGATATGATGTCGGACAGAATTTAAACTGCTTGGATTATATAGCCCCTCTGAGCAATGCATTAGGAGTTATTCCACACTTGCACTAATTGACTGCAAAGCCATTGTGGTGCTCAATAGCAAAGTCATTAAGTCTACCAAGATCTTTTGTCTCTGTTTAAATATCTGGCTGTCTCAAGAACTTTGCACTACTCTACCAGCCAGCATCCTTTAATTCTTTTATGAAATTAAGCTTCTGTTAGAATGGGGGGCTTACCTCTGAGCCGATTCTAAAACTGATGCTTGAGAATAAATGTGCAGTAAAGCTTTTTTTTTCCTCCATGAAATTTTAAATTAGAAATCCCTAGGCATTCTCTGTTGCAATTAAGTTCTATCCAGCTGTTGCTGATACAGTCTGAAATGCTCAGGTTATTTAGCTGGTTTTTATCTGTGTTATTGAAATTGGAATATCTTGTTCATTTAAGAGCTGATCCTGAGCAGCAGAGCAAAAGTCAATTTCTTTTGATTTGTCTGGACATTTTATAAAGCTTAGCAACACTTTGCTGTAGAAATTCAAAAGGCTTCATCATTTTCAAAGGAGGGCAGAATATAATGCAGTGTATTGGTGCTATCCAGCCCTCTCCGCAGACAGTGGTGATGCGGGCTTGCTCAGCATGCTCTGGGAGGGTTCCTCAGCTGCAAATTGGAGAGAATACCTGGGGAATAAATGTTTGTGCCTGCTCTGTCCTTACGTCTCTCTGCAGGTCAAAGAGAGATGTGTACTTAACGATTTGGCTTTCTGTGATCAGCACCCCAGTCTACAAAGAACTAGCTCACTTTGCAGGGCTATTGAGCATGAAAGGGAGTAATATGCCGTGGCTGCACACCGCAGCCACCGTGCCTGGCTTAGGTCTTGTACCATGACCCCCGAGGAGAAATGGCGAAGAACTAATAGGCCGGGGATGCTGTCCTAGAAAACCTGAGCAGCTTCTCATATGCTTGCGCGCAGGTGTTTGCTGACTAGGTAAAGTCCAGTGCTGCCTTCAAGTAGAAGAAGGCTAATTGGTAGAGGGGGGAGATGCATTGACCAGCCAAGGTTTCGCATTTGAAGGTCCATACCTTGTTTTATAGCACTTAATTTTCAGTCAATATCCTGAACTGCTTCTTGCAGGTGCAGAATACAATAAGAAATAAACATTGATACCTTGGTTCATCTCTATTATTTTCAATTTTGTATGGGTAACTTTTGCAGTTCCATGTGATACAAGTATTCACTAAATAGGCCCAACTAGAATGCTATAGTCAAAGTGATTATTTCATGTGTGTTTATCTTGCGTATTTCAACACCAGTTTTCTTCTATTTATCTGCTAATCCAAATGAAAATTGTTTTCCAGGCTTTGAGAGCACCTTAACAATCCTCCTCTTAAGCAGCTTATTTTTAGTCAGTCAAAATGTGGACTGAACCTGGAAAATGTGTAATGAAGGCAGGGTGCTAAAGTTTATGAAATTGCCTTACAAAGAAATACCAGCAAAAGATCTTGGCATTTTTAATGTGTTTCCACAACTGATTTATTCTTTGCTGATCCAACTATGGTGTGAAAAGAAGTTTAATTTCAGGGATGTGTACAACATTGAATTTTCCCGACTTTAGCAAGTCTGTGTACTGTATCTGAAATCTGGTAGAGGTGAGTTTGTGTATGTAATTGTAAGGATTTAGGCATGGAAGTTATTGGACTGGAGTGACCAATTTAAAAAAAAAGTATTTTATTTTTTTCCTTATTTGTCTCATTTTCAGGAGCATAGAAAAGGAGAGTGGGTGTCTTGTACAGAAATGCTTACACAAGTCAACTGAATTATCAAGTTGTTTGTTTATGTTCTGTTGGCATTAGGTGACCCAGTTAACACAGAGTTATCCGTAGAGGCGGGAAGCTTCCGATGCTTGTTACAGAGAGGCCTGTGACTAAATCAGAAAAGCCTAAGCTAGCTTGATTAAATAACCCATTGCTGATCTCCTTTCCCATTGTTTTTCGGCTCCTCCACGGGACCACTATACACAGTTCGAGGTCAGTGAGACTGTCGGAGCTCCTATGGACAGCCTCACAAGTCATCTTTCTCCCCCTCCTGCCCTTCTCTGCCTCCTTGTGATTTCTTCCTAGTAATGCCTTTGTAAAACACTGGTTTTACAATGAATTGCTTTAATAAAGTGTTGTCTGACACTGGGGATAAGTTGTGGAGATGACAACTTAGAACAATATGTAGTGTGCCATAAATCAAATCACCTTCTGGGAAGAGCAACTGGCAAGGTGTGGGCTGGAAGGTGGTTGCTGAGAAAGCTGGGCCAAGTCCTTCCAGGAGTGGTGACTTCAAGCTTGAAGCTCAGCTGGGTGCTTGCTGGATTTGGGCTTTCTCCCTCACTCTGTGTGGCCCAGGCTTCAGAGCCAACAGCATTTGGTGGAGGAGTGTGGCCATGGAGCCCATCAGCAGGTCTGGGCAACTGTGTTTTGCTCTTTGTAAGAAACAGTGATAAATGTGGGTGCTGCAAAGCGGGACTTCTGATTCACATGCCTGCTTAATAAATCCAATAAAATAGGTTGGAGAGAGGGCCAAGTTTCTGTCTGAACCCAAGTGATTTCTGTACCAGATGTATGTCCACTGCATCTGAGGCTTAGTCCTAGCTGGTGGGAATAAGGAAAAGGCTATGAGTCAGAGTACAGTGCCTGTGGCAGCCCAGGCAAGGTGAGCTGGGCACTCATTCACGTGCCAGGGCTGAGCGACTAAATCAAACCGCTGACAAGGAGAGGAAAGATGGAGAGGCAGAGCAAGGTGTGAGGAGCTGGCTGTGAGGTTCATGTGAAGGCACTGTGACCCCTTTCACATAAACATTATTCTGCTCAGGCGTTGTGAAAAAGAGTACCTGCATGCACTTGTTACTTGCCTTTTTTTGCTGGTAAAGATGTTGTTCCGTGTTCTGGCAGATTTGCAGTGCAAGTCATTAAAAACAAATAGCAAAACTGAAGCAGATCAAAACTCATCTCTTGGTCACTATGGCAACTGCGAGTTCACTGATGGATTTAATTCTGCGTGCTCTGTCTGAACTATCAATGCCCTTGTCTCAAGGATGGTTTACATTTCAAAACAAAGAAAGCACAGTTTAGCTGAGTTTTTCAAGTCTGTCTTTCTCCAGGGGAATTGAAGATAGATCTGTACACTAAATATTGGGCTGGGGGAATGGTCTGTTAATGGCATATTTTTTAAAGCTGAAAGCTGCTGACAGCTAAGGGAACTTTATATTCTTAGTTCAATGTTTATTTATTTTAGTTTGAGTTACATCACTCTCAGTAGCAAACTCAAAGTAAAACTGCTAGGAAATGTGGTTTTTCCTTTCCCAAGGTATAGCAGCACTGGAACTTCCTCCACTGTCACCTTGAAGTAACAGAGAGAATGGCTGGCTGTAAAATGAATACTTTTGTTTCAGTACCAGGTTAATAGGAATGTATTTATCATGGGGATACATCTTGATTGTTATTTATTGTACTTTTTCAGGTGCTGCTAAATCCAGTCCAGCTTCTAAACCAGGATCAACACCGTCTCGCCCATCTTCAGCAAAAAAAGCTGCACCAAGCAGCTCAGCATCCAAATCAGATAAAGATTTGGAGACTCAAGTCATACAGCTCAGTGAACAGGTAAATTTGCTTTAGGCATAAAATTAGATGCATTCATTGTCACAGACAGGCATGAAATCTAATATTGCCCTCTGTTGAATAATGCTCTCCAGAATTATGAAGGGACAAAAGATTGAAATAGCTCAGCTGGGAAGAAAAAAAGTGATTTATTGTTAAAAATAACATCTGACAGAGATGACTGGTGTTTGCCAGTATTTTTAAAAGGTGATCTTAGGAATGACAGGTAAGTCTTGCTGAAGTATAATTTTATTAGATTTTGAAATGTATCTTTTATTTCACTTGGATAGGAAAAATCCCAATAGTGTCTTTGCTCTTGTGTATTACAGATTTGAAATAAATCATTTTAATGTGTCATTGTGGAGAAAACAAGCCTGTTTGTAACACCAAGGTGTTAAGAGATTTGCAGCTGAATCGAGAGTAGCTCGTTGCACTCTGCTTTCTGGAAGGAAGGTGTTAAGACAATAATATGCCTTTTTCATTTAAAAATGTGATCTAGCTTTGTGAGAATACTTAGTTATATTATAAATAATGTTGGGCAATATAATTAATAAAGTTTCAGAATTTCTTTAATGTTAGGAATGTAAGGGCTTAATTTTCATTTATACTATGGAGCTTTATGCCACTCTGTCATTCCTGGACATGCAAGAGTGTCTGCACTGGACATGAATAAATAGCTGCATCTGGCTCAAGACTGTGCTGTCAGAATGGTGTAAATGCCATGAGTATAAATGAGGCCTAATCCTTGTATTTGTCCTGGACAAGGGAAAACGGAAAGGAAAAACCTCGTATTTTAGAGCCTGAGCTGCCTGGCAGCTGCATTCAGGAAGAAGTCATTATTCTGGATCAAGTATAATTTTCCACAATTATGGGCATTTCAGTTTTAGACTTTCATTGACCTGAACAACAAAGATTTCAGTTTCTTGGGGCACTGTTTGTAAATTCTTGGTTATTGTTATGTACTTAAGGTGGTGGATGGATAGCCACATCCCAAACACGATGTCCTGCAGATTCAGTGTAGAATTCTGAGCAGCAGAGAGCACAACAGGGTCCACCAGCCTTCCAAATGGGCTTTTGACTGTTGCTGTAACAGCAAAGTTTTTAAATGTTGCACAAGGAATGGATTTTTTTTTTTTTTAATCAGTGTAAGAGTGGAGTTCAAATGTCAGCTTAATGCAAGTTAAACCATGACATTTGTACTCAGAAGTCAGAATGTGTTCGCTTCAGCAGAAGAGTTGGTTGGGATCTGAGCAACATAAAAATGTTTGATCTTTAGTAAAATAGGCAGTAACTATCACATCCACTGCTAATGTATTCCTAGCATGTTCCATGTGTGAAAACCTTAAGCTTTATATACAAATAACCCTGAGGGAAAACTGATGATTTCCCTCATCACCAAAGAGGAGAAGAAAATTTGAGATTTGGAAAGTTGGTGTATTAATAGCTAGTTTTTAAGAGACCTCTTTTAGCTAGAACTGTCTGGAAGGCTTTTTTTTAATGCTGGCAGCATTTGGTATCTCATTTCCCACTAATGGTTACTTGTGGACCCTGGGCATATAACACAAGCCAAAAAAACTATGCTGCAAGCAGCTCTGAGCCAGCTTTTTCTGACCCTCAGTCTGAACATGATGGAAGAGCCAAATTGCCTGGTTTTTTACCACTCTGCAGCAACCAGGGAGGTGAGGGCAGCAGCCACTTTTACCCCTTTGCTGTCTTGATTATGAGTAAGAAAAGTTGAATGGTGTCTGTGGATATCAAATTCCTATGTGGATGTAACAGATTTTTTTTTTCCTAGCCCTTTCATGAATGGCAGCTAAGGGAGATTGAAACATCTGAACTTCTGTGCAATTTGTAGTGGAAAAAATTAAGTAGTGGGGCTGTCCATACACTATATTTTACCACAGCATTGCTTAATGAGCTATTTGCAATAATCGTAAGCCATCCATAACATTTGCTATTTTAATGGCTCCCAACAATCTTAAAGTTTCTCTTAAAATGGTCTTAGCTATTGCCTTGCTCTGTGCTAGTGTAAATTAAACACTTCCAAGGAATGTCACTATGCACTGGAACTTGATTACCCATAGCATTAAAATGCTAAAGTGGTCCCTGCTGTGTTTTTTGTCTGTGCCAGCTAGTACTCTCCCAAAGAGTTTGAGTGCAGTTGAGGAGACAACACAGACCAGGGACCATTACATATGGAGAAGGGACTCTTACATATGGTGAATGGTCCCAGGAACAGTTAACTGTATGCTAGTATACACACAGTTTCTGAAAACAGCACCATCTTGGCTGCATGTCTACAATATGTACTCAATCTTCAACCTGGCTCTGTAGTCCTGTAAGTATTCATGCTACCAGTAAGTGCCATCAGAGAAGAGACCAGTTAGTAAGAACTGCTGCCTTTGCACCCATTTAACTGGATTGCAGAGGAGTACTTCTGGTCCAGAAACAGAGCACAGGAGTTAACGTGCGCTGTTCCTTATGCAGGATTGTAGCGTTCGCTACATATCAAGGTGCCACGCTTAGATCACTGGTCGGCCCGGACCAGGGAAAGAGACAGATAACACACACAGTGTGAGCGCCAACTTCCGCCTTTTATTGCGCAGTTAATTCCGTTTATACTAACAAGGGGAGGCGGGATTACAGGTACATCACAAGGCTGCGACTAACCCTCTAACTTTCTGTGACATCGCGAGATCTTCCAAACGCCGAACCCTACACAGGATCAGCCTTTTGGCATGTTCATAGAAGGAAAAAGTAGGATATGGATGTGCTAAGTACCTGAAGAAAAACAAATTAGTGTGTCATGGACACATAGTTGATATGTAACTGAAGAAAAGCATATTTGGTTACAACGTTTACTGTATACTGTAGTTAATTAACTATGTGCATATATGCATAGTTTAATGATTCTGTTTCTTGAAACGGAGTGAATGTGACAGAATGAACACAGGAGAATGCCTTCATAGTAAATCGGTCAGAAGGGGAGGCAGTCTGAGCTATTAGCTGCCAATGTTTCAGCAGAAGTTCATTGTTTTCCCAAACTCTAGCAAGCACAGAGCAAGAGACCTAGAAGCAGTTATGTTCTTGTTCTGTCTGGATACAGGTGTTCCTCTCAAGGAATATGCTGTTGCAGATCCAGAAGACATGTCTTAAATGTGAGGTCCTCATGTATAGACCAAAATATTGTAAACTCTTGTTCCATTTTGCTATTCCTACTTTCATGAATAAATAGTTAATTTTAAGGTGACCAGTCATTGTATCAATCATAGATTCAAACTGTGAAGGGAAGACTTGGGTGTCACACTGGGGCTGCTGGTCAGGAATGGGTTAGTATGTGAATGAGATGCTCTGAGATCCTGCCCTGATAACAGGTCAGTTCTGCTGTCTGACACCTCTAAGAGTGCAATCAAAGGTCAGAAAAAGGCATCACTAGCTCAGCAGTTACAGAAAAATGAACTGATAGGATTTAGTAGGCTGTCAAAGCATTGTTTGAACTCTGCTGGTATTTTTACTAGTAGAAGGAATAAATCAGCTTGCAGTGGACCTGGCAACATATAACTTTCTATTAAATTGTATCAGTTAACTGCAATGTATTCTGATGGCATTTAATTTATTTAGAAAACTCATTTGTATAATTGCAGGCCTTAAAATGTGGATGCTAATTTGGCTGTAATTTGGATGTGATTGGGGTCAGTGTGTTTACTGTAGGCAGTTTCATCCGTGATTATTTCTATTGCTTGTTACACTGCTGTCCTCCGAATTTGAGTGTCTCATTGTGTATACCCTATTGGACAGTATTTTATCTGTTATGCTCCCACAAAATTGTTCTTTTTGAAATATATATTTATGTGTGTGTATATATATGTATGTATAAAAGTATATTGCAACATCTGTCATGATTTATCTGAAGCTTAATCATTAACAGCTATGTTGCCTGTAAATGATTTGCAGCAGTCCTGGTGGTGAAATTGAGACTGACAGTATAGCTTGAAGACTTGTGAACGAGGTTGCAAAGAGAAAGATGCTTGGCATTTGAGAGAATTTGTTGATAGAAACAGCACATTAATCAGAGCAGAAAGTCCATGGTGCAGCCGGTCACGGCATCAGAGTGCTGAAACATGGGTCTTTAACAGTATGGTAAGTGGGGAGGCAGAAAAGGAGAGGTGAAAAAACAACACAGCAGTACTCACATTTGCAACTGGAGGACATTTTAATTTCCTAACTAGACTGTTTCCCTTTGTGAGCTTTTCTGCTAGATCTACATATTTTTAGGCAAGGAGATACTGTAGATTTCCCAACGACTACACATTAATCCAGGCAAAATAATGCAAGTACTGAGCTGAAAGTTTTATTAATTACCATTACATGATGCTTCTGGCAGCTTTGTTAGGAGTCAGATCTTAAGTAGCCCTGATTCCTGAACTGCTGCTTTGGGTTTCACTATAAAAGAGCACTGAGAAGATTGACCTTTAAGGATCAAGGTTAAGATGTATCCAAGAGGCATAAGGGGGGAGCCTGATTTACTATTCTCTCTTATGTAAGGTTCAATCTAGCACTTCAGGAAAAAAAGAAGTGGACTTCATTTTAAGCTATAAAATTGAATATATGTTTAAGATTGTTTAGCATGCATAATTTTAGACTGAGTTGTTTTGTATGTAGTGCACCTCACAACTGAGGCATCACATCTTGGTTTATATGCAGGTACATTCATTAAAACTTGCACTTGAAGGCGTGGAGAAGGAAAGGGATTTCTACTTTGGCAAATTAAGGGAGATTGAACTTCTCTGCCAAGAACACGGGGGAGAGAATAATGACCTTGTCAATCGGCTAATGGAAGTCCTTTATGCTTCAGAAGAACACGTAAGTTCAAGTTTAATGTCTTTTATTTAGACAAAACAGCTAAATTTCGTAACAAATTTATTGGCACAGTATTGGGTCATGTCCTATATTTAGGTCAGCAGAACTGTAGCAGCTAGGATTTCCATGCCTCCTCCCCCAAAAAGGAAGTTTGCATTTGCAAACAGACTTCAGCTTGGGGAAGGGATTCAGGAGGCTGGTTGCTTTTCACTGCTTCAGTGTAGGTTTTATATTCTAGGTTTGCTGAAGTTGATCTGAAAGGGGAGAGTGTGTGTCACAATATTAAATTGATTTCATATGGTTCTGAGCCTTAGTTTTGTTTTTTCGTCTTCTGCCCTTCTGCATAAAGCCTTTTGCTCGTGTTCTTTAACGTGTTGAAATTCACAGAAATTCTGACAGAGGTGCTGTTCAGTGTCTACAGCTGTGAACCTTCTCTAGCCCATGTGGTAGTGTTGTAATATGCATGGTGCAGGTTGCCAAATACATAATTATATCTGCAGAGATAATGCTCTTTAGCATTTTTTTTTATCCTGTAGCTATAGGCAAAATTCTTCCTTGTGCAAACCCAATAATCCTCTATTACCAAAGTTTCAGAAATGTATTGTCTGCAAGATTAAGCAAGAATCTCATTGCATCTTAGACTTAGTGCTGTAGACGCTGAACAAAGCAAGAAGCTGCAAAGGGTGCTGGTTAAATTCCTCAGATACATTCAGGGATAATGATTCAGTGGAGATTTAGCTGAACTACTCCCATTCATGTTAGCTAAATCCCTGTATGCACTGTACTGACGATTGACCCTTCAGTCTCCAGCGGATGATGGCTTTGGCTCCAGAGTGTATAAGCATCAACTTAATCTCTCGGCAGCACTGTGGTACTGTAGGCTGTTTTATATCTGTTCCCAGAAAGCTGTTGGAGCAGTAGTCAGCTGACTTAAAATTTTATATCAAAAGCAGTGCCAAAGGAACTACTAACTCATGTGCTTTTCTAAAAAACACTAGTAGAGCATAAATGAAAGTTAGGTGCAAGAGGGACATGAGCTTGCCGCTGACAGGGGCCACTGCTCAGATGAGAAGTGACAGGGGAAAAGAGGATTTGTTCAACAGTGCAGGGCGAGTGCTAGAGAGGAAAAGGAGGAGGAAACCATTATTTTAACAGGAATAAACAATAAGACAAATTTGCCAGGCACGTGATAACAGGCTAAAAGAGTTACATATATATAGCGGTCAGAGAAAATGTCTTCTGGATTCAAGAACAGTGATTTATTTATAAAGCAAAGCCAGAAAAATCCCTCTTCTCCCCATACCCCTACCACATCTGTCTGTCTGTTGGCTTAAATAGCAAGTGATTCTGTGCCAAGGAATGCATTTGTTGCTTTTCTTCCTGCACTTTTCCATACTGGCAGAGCACATTACAAAATATTCTACTTCAGTCCACATCTCAGTGTTTTATCTGCTTCCTCCCTCCAAGCCTTTCTCTGATGAAAGCATCATCCCTGCCTGCGCATGCACTACATATGACGACGGTGCCTTTATCTAAAATGTGTTTGCAGTTGGAGGCCGAGTATGTCACTTCAGCAGGAGAGTGCTGCTCCCCCAGAGAAGAATACAGCGGCCATTCCCCATACAATTTTTTTGTACCTTTTAGTGGGAGACTTGATCTCCTCATCATCTGGGGTGCATTTCTTCCTCAGCTTAGCAAATGGAATGTAATTTGCTGAGGAACGACCCCAATGCATTAGCATTAAACCAAAGACTGTAGTTCCCTTGCTGATGCAGATCCTGCCTACTTTTTGTTTTCAGACTTTGCTGTCTCGTTGCCCTGCTTTGCCCTTCAGTTCTGTGATTTCTCCCTCTGTACTGAATTTGTCCCAAGTTAAATTCTCTATTGCAGCATTTTGCAGGTTAATCCCTCAATAACAGCAGTTCAGCTTTCCCAATCCCCAGATGGGAAATAGCCCCCATTCCCAAACCACAGGCAACTCCAGCATTCCAGGTTTCTTGCTAATGAGTTCATCATAAATCCAGCTTAGATTTTTTTAATCTCTGCCTCAGAGTGTCTCAAGTATACAGAGACAAAGTGGAAAAAAAGGATTACATAATTTTCAGGATTTGTGACATTTACAAGTGATACTTCAGCCATGAGGCTTTTCTTCAGGAAGGGGATGCACAGGAGTGCAGCTCACACATACTACACAAGTGATCCCTGACCAAAGCCTTGTGCTTGAATATTGTGACTAACATAAATTTGTTTTCAGTTCATACTTCCAATAACTTCTTGACAGCAGTTTCAAACTCTTCCTTCCTAGCTGTAATTTGACAGGCATCTACTGTATTCGACATGGCACAGAGACCATGTCCTATTTTTCATACCAACTGTTCTTACTCAGAAGGGACAAGTCTCCCTTTATACCTAATTTTCTGTTAAGCCCAATTTAATCCTCCTACAAGAAAAAAATAAGAAAAAAATCTGGACAGCACTTTAAGTGGTCACATCTCCCAGTAGCTCGTAGGTCCCCTGTGAGCATTGTAGGCTGTCAGGTGAATTCTGTGTAGAATGATTCGGAATGCAAGTATAGAGTTTAGTCCCTATAAAAAGCATTCTCCAGAGGTTTGATTATTGTAGTATTGCACTGAAGAGATTTTTATCAGGTTCTTGTCATGGGGCAGTGGCGGGGAGTGTGTATAATTATTTTTTCAGAATTCCAAGTCATAGTGTAGTTTCAGTCATGTTACTTCATAAGCTTCTGTTTTGTTTAATTCAATAAAGGCTAAATTTTTAACACTGATTAATTTTTTTATTATTATTTTTTTGGTCTTGATTTTGGTGAGTTTGAGTCTTACAGCACAAATATCAATCCATCTGGTTTCGTTGTCTTTAGAGGCTCCCTTTTCTTTTCCCTGTTATGGTTCTGTTTTAAACCTCATCATTATGTCTCTGCTTATACAAAAGGGATGTTGTATCTGCTAGTGTCATTTAACATCTGGCTGATCAGTCTGTAATCCTTTGTAATTTTTAATTACAAATTGCTCATTTGTAATCCTTCTTCTTCATCAAAAACATCAAAGTTGACAGAGAAAGGTGTTAAAAAAGGATACATTTGGGTGGTGGGGAGATGTGGCCCCTACCACTCATGCTATGACTGCTATAGACAGCATTGAGAGCTCAAATAGTATGTAAAGCATTTGGTCATATGGTTTTACAGTAGGAGAGCTTCAGACTGAGGAACCAGAAGAGGCTATGTGTCTAGCTGTGAAACCCAGAGGCATGTGCGTCTTGGCATAAAGCAAAAATGTAGGAGAGCTTTTGCTTTCCTACATAGGCTGTTCTGGTTCAGTTCACGGAGAAGTTGGGTGAATTGCTGACATTTCATCTATCAGTTGCTCCGCTCAAGTTTCCAAAGCAATTGCTCGAAATGCCATTGGTTTTGTATCTTTCTGCTCTAGCAGCTACTACATCTGCTGCTGCTTTTGGAACAGGCACCCACCCCCCCAGCACCTGGTTTTTGTAAAGTCTAGCTCTTCAGTCTGCAGGCATACCTGAATAGTTTGAGGCAGATGGATTGAAGAGTCAAAAGAGAGCCCCTCTCGTCATGGGAGATGGAGATGACCGTGGTCATGTGATCCAAGCCACAAATAAATGCTCTAAATAGATCTTCTACTACTTTCCTTATTAGGGGATGCTATTCAAGGAGATTCCACAGACCCAAGGTAATTGGGCGTAGTGACTCTTGTCTTTCCCATTTCATGTGTCTACACAAGCTGTACATACTGAGAAGCACGTGTCCAAGTCTCAGAACAACTTCTGAGGTAGTCACATAAGATTTACCATTTCCATCAAAGGTAAACCTGGCAAGAGAGGAGCCACCACTCTTCTTCACAGCTGCAGAGTAGGTTCCCAAGCCACTCCCTGTGTTTAGAGGCTTTTCCTATTATATGCATGAAAAGATAGCATGTACCTGACCTATAAAGTCTGCATAAGTGGGCTTTCTAATAGGTGTTCCTCATAAACTCTGCACAGAGAGAGCCTATGGAACAGGTGCATCCCAGAGCAGGTCACCTCAACACATAAGGAAGGTCAGGGTAGATGGGGTTAAGGGAACATAGCTCACTGCAGCTAAACAAGCTTCAGTTTTCTCACCCTGTAAGGCAGGGTCACATTCTCACAGCTGTCAGATTCTCCCTGTGAAACTCCCGTTCTCTGCAAGTCTTGCACCCTTGCAGCCCATCACAGAAGTTGTGATTTCTAGATACTAGGCAAAAAGCTGGTTTGATGTGATGTACCTACTGTATGTAATAAGGGCATCTTTCCCCCCCAAGGGGCCATAAGGTGCTAAACAGCAGTTGTCCTGACTGACATGCATAGCTTCTACCTGAGAATAGCATCTGAGTGATAGAAAGCTTGCTTTCAATTGAAATTTGTCCATTTCTGTATGTGGTAAACAGCTGAATATTTCCATTGTATCAGCAAATGTTAGGAAACTTATTCTCCTGTTCTTGCCCTTTAGAAATATGAATATTTTATTGCCAGAAGGGAATTTTCTCATTGCGTAACCTGCTCTGAACTATTCTGGGAAAACTCAAATTATGGCCTTCCTTTTCTTTTAATTTTTGCCTGAAATTTGAAAACTTGGCAGTATCAATTTGGTGAAGTTTGTTGTTCAAGCTGCTCGCTTCTAACAAAAATTGCTGGGAGCCAGGTGAGTTCTGCAGAGGTACCGCATCAGGGATGCTGCGTTTTGAATGGCTGCTCAGTGTCTTGGAAAAGTGGTTTCCTTTGGAGCTGCCTATAGCGGAACGCTACTAATGCAGGGCAGAGAGTAGATGTAGGGGATCTTTTCAGTGAACCATGTTCCAGAAAGATGGAAGCCACTTGAGAGGAAAGCTGTAAATGCAGCTGCACTTAATGGCAATACAGAAGTAATGCCCTAAGAGTCAGCCAGGCATTTTGAGCTCTGATAACATCCAGGTCAACTCAGGATACCAGGTCTGTTGTCTCTAAATTGGAAATTGTTTGAAACTGGTGTCACCTGCAGTGAGGATCCAGCCTTCCCTTCAGTCAGGGATTCTTCTCCCAAGAGGGACGTATATGCAAAGAGACAGCTCTGGAAAATACTGTGTGTAATAACTGTGTGCAAAAGGGAAGTGTTTATTAACAATTAGTGCTTTTAACAGTAGCTCTATAAATCAGTGAATACTGAAATTTTTTTCAAAGCAAATGTGTTTGCAAGTCTTTGGTTGTTATTTCTGGATACTGCTAAAAATCACTGTTTTGGTAACCTTTGAATTCAGGTCTATGTTAGCATGGGTGCATTATTTTAGGAAAGTAGTATGACCTCAAAAAGGAGACTGAGGTTATTTTTTAACACAGGTGATAGCAGAAGTGTCTTGTCCACTTAGGGATATAAACCTAGAGTGAAGATTGTGCGAAAACTGCAGCAGACAGGTTCAGAAATCCTTGGACAAACTGAAAATGGGAGGACATTAGGATGCTATGATACAGCATCTACCTGTTGAGCATCTCACTGTCTAGCTATTCAAAATGTTCCCTTATCGGGACAGTATACACTCAGTGATCTTGAAAACTGACGCTTTTTCTGGGGAAGGAGAAGTACTGCATATGCATTGATTAAAAGCAAAGTAAATGCATTTTATTGTAATACTACAAGATGCTGCTTTTCTCAGGTAACAGCTCATTTTGTACTTATGTGCATGAAAATTAGAAGTTAAGCTTTAGGCTATGACAGGCGCTGTGGGGCAAGATTACATGAGGAACACTTTCTGCTGAAGAATGTTTTGGGGTCTTTTTCTCCCTGCAGGAGAGCCACACAGAAGAGCATGAAGGTGAAGAGCAAGTCCATGAACAGCCCCAGCAGCAGGAGGAGTACTGACTCACCCAGCGTCTCTGACAATTTTCATTTTGTGTGAGAACTTTCTTCTGGAGAATGGAACATGTGCGGCCTCAAACTTGAAATCAGTTCACTCCCAGTCTGCCATTAACATTTATGTACCATAGTGAGTGCCAGCCAACCACTGCATTCTGTACCCATACTTTGCCAAGATGCATTTGCAGACGTCTTCTTTCAGTGTATCTTCCCAAGAGGTTGTAGGGCTACATCACCTACTGTACATCACTGCAACTTCACCACTTGGCTGCTTGAGATTTGTTCTGCTCTTTAAAAAAATATATATATTTATTTTTTTTTCCTTTTTTGTCTTAAGTATGATACACTTGTAACTTGTTCTAACATATTTATATTGGCATTTTGTGTGGCAAGAAGTACCGTACCACTAGCTGTGTCTCTCACTTTGTGGTGCTTTCGCGTTTTCTAGTTCATCTGCCTTGGGGCATCAATTCGGTTGAACAATTGGAAGAAAGGGATACAGTGGAAGTCATACTCAAGCCATAACGATGAGGTGTGTTGTGGAGGAAAATGCTCGTGTTGCTCACATTTATTCCTTTCCTGCCTTCACAAAATGGAAGGCAAAGCATCTGTTTCACTAGGAGAGATTTAAACCCCTGTGTTAGAAAGCTTGTTAGAAAGCTGCATGGTATGTTTTTTGGCTTATTTCTGGAGGAACAGACATCCACTTAAGTTTTTTGAAAACCCTCCCAGTTTCCTGGCTAGTCAATAGACATTTCCCAGCTTCTCTTCCTTCCTGAGGAATCCAGTCCCAGCCTCCAGCTGCAGCTCTGCCTCCGCAGAGCTCAGTGCTGATGGAGGAGAGAAATCTCTTTGACACAAGTGTAGCTGCAGGACACAATCTCTGCCGTCTTACTTGGTTTCCCACCCCTCAGAAGAGGACAAAGTAGGCCAGCCATTTCTTTTTGCTATCCTTCCCCCCTCTGCTGCCCTGGCCATGCAAGTATGGAAGACGGGAAATTTCCGCAGTAGTGCAAGGCATGGGGAAAAAACAGCAACAGCACTAGCCCTGAACCTCCCTGAACTCCCTTTCAGTGGGTGGTGGACACCTCACGGGTGTTGAGGCTGCTTCTGAAGCATGGAGAGGCAGTGAGGAGTCCTTCTGGAAAGGGAGCACATATTGGAGGGGGACCAGCTGACCGAGGGACACAGAGCCGGTTCTGCACTTGGCTGACCTTCCTCTGGTGAGGCTGGTGTGGTGCAGAACCATGTCTGCCCTGGAGAAGTCTGCAGTGAGGGTGTTCCCTTCCCGTGCAGTCCCATTGCCCTGTTCTAAATGATGGTATTTTATAAACAGAGGTATCTTGAAGTATATAAAGCATTCCTTATTTTCCTTGTAAAACTGCGCATTGTAGTCTCTGAATATTTAATGCTTGGTATTCCTGGTCTCTCACTTGATTTTCTTAATTCTGGATTGTTACACTGATTTAGCAGGTACATGGAAGTCCCACCCCAATCTGCAGTCACTGAAAAACTCCAAAGCCTGTTGAACAGCTAAATCATCTTAGACCTTCGTAGGCTCCTAAAGCATAAATTCCCAGCTTACTCTTCCATAGAAAGGTTTTTTCAATTAATCAACCCCCAGCACACACACACATTCATGCGCAGTTTTCTGTTCCTAATCAATCTTTTGCAGCTAAGTGGCTCTTAGTTAAATGTGAGATCCCTGCTGTTGTGTTGCACCACAGACAATATATAAAATACTGTTAAGCACTAGAACAGGTTTTTCCAGTTCCTTCATCGCTCCTGCTGCTCAGCAGAAGTTTCTGGACCCTGCGGGCTGAAGGTTTCCCAGCCCTGCCTCCAGCACTGACCTCACGTCCTACCTGGTGATGAAGTGAAAGTACTGCAACCTGCGGGCCAGCGCTTTCCCATTTTGATTGGTTATGAATAAGGTCTGGTTTATAAAAATGTGTATAGTCCAAAATGAGTATTTCCAAGAATCACCACAAATGGGGGAATTGTCATTTTCGTTGTATTTGTGTTTATTAGAACATATGTACTTATTACAATTGTCATTGTAATAAACGGTAGTTCTTCATAATACTGTTGAACCGAAGAGCAGTTACTAATTTTTTTCCAGTCTCCAGAATGTCCTTTACGCCTGTATGGGATTTCTGATGGGGCAAGGAGTTTTGGGATCCAAGCTATAAACTTAATGTCATCAGCACCAGTCTCTGCTTACTGCAGTTCATCCTTCTGCCAATACTCGAGCAGATGCATGGAGAGCACTTCAAGAGAAAATGTTTTTCTAAAGGTGCAAGTGGTCGGGTTGCTGAGCTCCCCGGGGGGTTCATAGCCAGGCTGTTGTGCCTCTCTCCTTTCCTCTCTTTGAAGCACATTTAAAAAAATTTTTAAAAAGCTGAACTTCTGAAAATTCCTTATATCCTATTTCTGGTCTGAGGACTGTAACCCTCTCATGGCTCGTATCAAGGGGGAGGTGACTGACAGAGGGAACTGGGGCGGTAAAGTACCTTGTGGGCACTAGAAATTGGCTGTGCTGAGGGGAGAGCGATGCTCTGAAAGGGGAACGAGTTGTCCTTCTCCCCTTACCCCCTGTGAGTAACCCATTCTTCCGTTATGGTTTTAATATGCATTTGTAATTACCTTTACTAAATAGCACACCATAAAGCTTTGGTTATATATTAAATGTAAACTGAAAGGAATGTAAACATATGTATTGTTAATTATAAATAGATAAGTAATGACATAATAGATACAAAAAAGTCTTATTCAGATGTATCAGTCATTTTACATTATCCACAGATTGTCGCATGGTAGAGTAGATTTTTGTCTGAATATGTGAATAACTTGACTTGCGTTTATCTTTTTACATATTTAATAAAAAAATATATGTTAAAATCTGTCTAGCTCTAGAGACTATTCAAAACATTCTAAAATAATACTTTCCTGGTTTAAATATGTATTTTTGTTTCATTAGTGACTGCATATGGGAGCAGGAAGAAAAAGGCAGCTGCTTTAAAAAAAAAAAAAAATTCACTGATTCTGTGTGTGCACGTAGTATCTGTTTCCCCAAGAGCTCAGCAACAGTACCCCCTTCTACAAGTCAAAAACAAAAATGCATGTATGTATGTGCACATAAACAGAACATTCTTCTTTATGGCAAATGCTTTCCAGCCTCAGAGTACTAAATCTCTTCTTGTATCTCAGTTTTGATGCAGCAAAAGCAAAACTCGCAGCAGCCAGGAGGTGAAGAGAGTATTATAGCAAGGACACTGAAGCTCTCAGTGGACTTTTCTTGCAATGGCCAAGTATTCAGGGATGAATCTTCAGTGCAGTGCTTAAAAGCCACCTACATTTTAGATTAAAATATTAATTTTTTTGAAGAAAAGGGGGAAACTTCATTGTAATTTCACAGCTCTGATCTTTTGCAGCATTGAGCAATGTTGCTGCTAAATCTCCAGGGATTTAAGCCTTGGGTCAGGACCTCTTTCTGCCATGGGCTGAAGCTACCTGGTTGCGTGCAGGGACCGGAGGAGCCCATTTCCAACCCAGGCACTCAAACCTGGGAGAGCAGTGCTAGTTTAGTTCTTTTCATAAGACTAGGGTGGAGGCATGTCTTTGGGCTAGTGTTAATGCTCAACAGCATAAAAAAAGACGTTGTATACTTTGCAGTTCAAATAGTTGAAAACTTCCTGCCATAATGTTGTGACCAAAAAAAATTGTTGTCAGACCGTTAGGTCATCTACATACCGTTATCTGACTTCACAAAATAAATCTGTGACCATGCAGCCCTATGAACAAAGCATTTTTATTCTTGTTCATTGAACCGGTTACCATCTAAGATGGCTAACAATTCAATATATACACTGTGCAATACATGATCTGGTTTTATACTTGTCTTTATAGAGATTGTAGTGACAAGTTGCTTTAAAAAGGAAGAAGAAAGTTATTTGCCATGTCTTCATAGAGAATGTGAAAAGCTGGCCGGAGCTTAATTTCCTTTAAAAGGGATAGTGTATTCCTCCTTAGAAAGGTACAAGTGCAGGCAGGTTGTGGCAGTTCAAGTTTTATAATTAATTTAATGAAATATTTCAAAATACTCCATTACAGTGCATCAAATTGTGCCGCTTCTGTGACCCTTATTTCCAACTGTTTCGTAAATAAGTGCAAGGTAGAGGGAAAAGGGAAGCCTGTCCACAGAGTTCCAGTACAACCACATTCAATCCAGGGGTATTTTTGTATATTGTATTCGAATTGTTATCTCGTCAGGACTTCAGATACTTTTGATGAATGGGTTAAATATAAGCTGCTGAAATAGGTGAGACTTTTGTGGCAGCGTATCTGGTATTGGATGCAGTATTTAACTTCATCAAACAGTGAGATTGCTGGGTGCATGCCTACATCAGAGTCATCATTCCCCTTCAAACACAGTCAGAACTGCCTTTTTTAGCAACCCTCATTAAAGAAGCAGCCGTCAGCCTTACTCTAAGAAAGAGTCCTCAGGCAGTTAGGGAGCACCTCTGTGGAGACCCTGTGTTCCCTGGGCATCATGCAGAGCAGGGGGACGGCCACCCCACTGGTGGGGAGGAAGGCTGGAGAGATGCCTCTTGTTGCTCCAGCTGCTGCCCCGGAGCTGGACCGCAGTGGTTCCGGAGGGCACAGGAGCCCTCCCTTCCCTGCCCGAGTCTGCAGGGCTCAGCAAAATCTCCAAACCAGCATTAACAGGGTGACCTGGGTCCTCTGCCTAACTCAAGCCTTAAGCTGCCTGAACTGTGATTGTAGTATGATGTTCATTTGGGAGGTTGGACCCCCCAAAAATCAGCCTTACTGACATTGTGGTAGGTCAACTATTGTAACAGGTAGTGCAAACTTAAATTGAAGCTGTTCACGAAGATGTGACTAGTCAGTGCTCAGCTGAAAATCGAAGTTACTGATGTAAGGCTGTGTTAACTGGGGAAAAAACGATCAGGCCAGTGATAAAGCTGGAGAAACGGTCTAAGAACTGAAAAAAGGTGAACTGAAGGCTCAGCAGCTCAACAACTACGCTTCTGCCCTGCTTCTGGCAAGCAAGATAGTTAACTAGTTAATAAACATGCCAGTCCGTCAATCACATCCCTCTGTGCAAGAAATGTAATCTAACGCTTACCTTGGGGAAAGTGGACAGATTGTTTCATTAGTGCTTCAAGGCCACAAAGTCCCTCTGGCTAGGGCAGTGTATGAAAAGAGATGAAACTCAAATTCCTACTCCTTCCTCCAAGGCATGCAGAAAATCTACATATATTATAGATGAAGTGAGCCGTTTACATCTGCATGCAAACGTGTAATGTTTAAAAAAAAAAAGCTTTTCTTGTCTCTCTTTGTTTTGTCATTATCTAAAACCACAAGAATTTGTTTCAAGCACACAGGCAAATAATGATTTGCTTAGCATTCTGCACTTACAGATGAGGTTTGACTAACTAGTTCGCAGTGAAATATGAGATTCCTCAAAGGTTTGTTGGCCAAATTTATTCTCAGCTGGTTACCTTTCTAGGGTTGTTTTGGGTTTGTGTGGTGGGGTTTTGGTAGCGGGGGAGGGGCTGCAGGGGTGGCTCCTGTGAGAAGCTGCTCAAACTTCCCCCGGCTCCAAGTCGGACCCACCTCTGGCCCAGGCCGAGCCCATCAGTGACAGTGGCAGTGCCTCTGGGAGAACAGATTTAAGAAGGGGAACCTGCAGTGAGTAGGGGGATTGTAATGTGAGAGCAGCCCCTCTGCAGACACCGAGGTCAGTGCAGAAGGAGGGGGAGGAGGTGGATGCCCCTGACTCCATGGGAAAGCCCGCACTGGAGCAGCTCATGAAGGACTGTCTCCCGTGGGAGGGACCCCACGGTGGAGCAGGGGAAGGGTATGAGGAGTCCTCGCCCTGAGGAGGAGGGAGCAGCAGAGACAACGTGTGATGAACTGACCCCAACTCCCATTCCCTGTCCCCCCACACCACTGCGGGGCAGGGGGTAGAGAATTTGGGAGTGAAGTTGATCCTGGGAAGGAGGAAGGGGTGGGGAGAAGGTGTTCTAAGGTGTGGGTTTACTTCTCAGTATCCTGTTTTGATTTGATTTGTAGTAAATGAAACTGATTTTGTTTCTTCCCCAAGTTGAGCCTGTCTTTTGCCGGTGACCATAAGTGGTGAGTGATCCCTCCCTGTCCTTGTCTCGACCCACAAGCTTTTCTCTATATTTCCTCCTCATCCCAACTGGGGCCGGGGGAGTAAGCGAGCAGCTTCGTGGCACTTTGTTGCTGGCTGGGCTTAAATCACAAGGGTATATTGCTTGTTGCTACCAAAACATCAACGATGTGCTAGAAAATAAATATAAAGGCCAGCTACTGCTGTACAGAGCCTGCATTTCTGACAGATACAGGTCAGCTGAGACTCATCTTAATGCTGGGGGAAAAAAATCAGAAGTTTCAAAACCACTTTACCCATAGCTTTCTGAGCTCATTCTCTTTTCTTCACACATTCATTTGAGGTGAGGAAAACACTGAATGTGCATAAGCCCTTCAGGAGGTTGTATGGAAGAAATGAGTTGTAAGAAAATAAATACGGAAAATGAAGCAGGCACAGATGTCAGAGTGGGAAGGACATACAGGGAGGGTTTGCATTGCTGGGGTCCCACTGGTGACTAGGCCGGGCAAAACCAGTGCTGGTTATAAACCCTCAAGGATCTCATGTAACCAGGCATGGATTTATCCAGGACTTCGGACACAGTGAGTGAGGAGGAGGAAGACAAAAGATTCAGAGAGGGTAGTAACACAGCATTAGTGAAGAGAATAAATATTAGCAGCAGAACAACTTGGTAAACACTTCTCTGCTGGACGGGAATCTTCCTCTGAGATGAAGCATCTTGCTGCATAGCTCATTGTTGCAGTGGTTTGGATATCTGCAGTATTCTATTCTTTGGTTACTTCAATCAGATTAATTCCAACTGTTTATTACACCAGAAGAGCTGTGAATCTCCACGTCAAGTGTTACAGTCTGATCATAGTGCAGGTGTTCACTCTTTGACACGTTTCTTCAGGGAAAAGATGTAAATGTTCAAGTGCTCACTCAGCTGCCTCCCCTAAATAGAAATCATGGAGATTAGCAACCAGTTTTGTGCGTGCTTCACAATTCACCATCTCTCTTCTCCTGGTCAGAGAAAGGAGGACCCAACCACAGTTTTTGTGTACTTGGGGACCTACGAGTACATGGGGACCTACAAGTATTCAAGCAAGAGAGCTGTGGTCTTTACATTCCTCTTGCAGCACACTGATGGGAAGTTAAATCACTACAGACCAGATTCACAGATGACATAAACTGTGATGGAGCTGGGACCCCTCAGTCAATAGCAAATTTTGACCATTCTGACCTCCCCTGACTGGCCCGTATCAGTGCTGGGGGAAAATCTACTATGATGCCAATGTCTGCTGACAAAAGGCTTCTTTCGAAGAAAAATCCTTACATCCCAATGGTGTATCTTAAATAAAAAAATGCTGACCAGCTCCCTGTGAAATGAGATCTTTGCCATGCAAGGTGTTTTATCCAAAAGCAAACCCCCATTAAGACACTTTCCTAAGGATTATTTGACAATACTCTTTAGAAGGAGGGCATTAACTGAGGAAAAATTAATTTAAGCAGTAATTCAGATGACAATAAATGACAAAACAGATACCTAGCAGACACAAAACTGTGCTGATAAGACTGAATGAACTGGAAAACAATTCACATCTCCAGCTTGGGAGATGCTAATGGAGGGCCAAGAAAAGATTAGAAATTGGGATGCCTATTTTGCTTGTAGATTCAAAGCAAAGTTAACATTATTTTATGAATTCTATTTATTTCACTTTGCATTTTACCTTCTTATTTTTTTCAGTCAAGTAACCTTAGGAAGAAGAAAGGGGAAAGGGGTGGGAGGATTCATGCTGTGTGGGTCAACTGGTACATAAAACCAGTCCATAAATATTCTGATTGTGATGGGTTTAAAGCTGAAACCAGTCAGCTACATCAGAATAATTCAAGCCACTGAAGTTGCTGCATGTGCGAAAAGGCACTGCCTGCAGTAAACTGACTTTTTTTTTTTTTTTTTTTTTAATTTATACTGAATAAAACAATACACAGAAAGCAAGCCATAACTGAACATTCAGAATCCCGGACACTGCCCCAGCTAGACAGCATAGAAACTGTTCCCAGACCCCATCTTCCCCCTGCCCCAGTGCAGCTCTCCCGTGGCCACTTTGAAGGCGCTCACTCACCACGCAGACCCCGTAGTGCACGTGGGCGGCCGTGACCAGAGCAGTGAACACAGCGAGCACCGCTTCTTCCATCCAGCCCAGCAGCCCGGAGATGGCTGCGTAGACCACCAGCGCCAGCGGGAAGAGGAACCAGTGGAAAAGCTCTGGCCGGGTGCTGCTCATCTGGCAGATGATCATCTTGCACTGTCGGAGCAAAAGGCGTTAGGTGAGAAGCGCTGGGTCAGCCCTGGGGTCTAAGCAAAAGTAACTCCATTTTCTCTCCAGGTTGCTTTTGATGAGGGGAAAGCAAGGCTGGAGTTCAAAATGGAGCTTGTTTCTGATGAGAAAACTACTATAGATACACCTTTATGCCTCGCTCTCTGTGAGTCTTAAAGTACTTTATTACAAGTAATTTAAAATACACACTTCTTTTCTGGGGACAGTGTTTTGACACACTTCGCTTTATAAGCTGAAGCACATCTTCACAAAGGGGGAGTTTGTCTGACACCTCATGCTTTCACATGGGCTCATAAAGTTGTGATCCCAAATCAAATGTGCCGCCACTTAATCACTGGGAGAGGAGCATAGTGGTATTTTAATCACATGGTGTGACAGAAATATATTCTGGTTCATTGTATAGAAGGGAGGGGAGGTAATATATGCCACTTTTAAATCCTGTTTTTCTTTTCTAGCACTGCTTCGTGTACTAAGACGCTATTTTCTTGGCTTGATCATGGCAGTGGACTCCCTGGAGGTGTAGCTGGGGGCCCAGTGAAAGGGATCCCACTCAGAATGGCAGAAAAAAAATGAATATATGATGCATGGTTTAACTGAAAGCAATTAGCTTAATTTTACTGAGTTCTTGAAACGTAATAAGATGAACTCACTTGAAGTTCAGATTTTTAAAACCAGTTAAGCACACCTAAGTGTTTTACCTGGTTTAGACTCCTTAAGAAATGTGTTTCATATACACCATGTCCTTTACAAAAAAAGGGGGGGTTAGGCACATCTGAAATATTTTATCAATTTAAGTTTCACTCAAAATCTAAACGTGGTTAAAAATAGATTTTATGTATCCTGAAAACAGTAGAAGAATGAAAAATTCATTCCCTGTGCAGTGCCTGAAATCTGATGACAGTAGCAGTAGGAGTCTGACCGTAGGGAAAAACTGGCTTTACTGTCTCTGCTGTGGAAACTGAAGAATGCAAAAATAAACCATGAAAAAATAATTAACTTTCAATAATGCAAGAAGTAAGCATTTGTACCTAATGTAAATATTTTTACTTAGAATACATTATCAGTATTGATTATGAATTTTTGAATAACACCAGTTTTATGAGTCCTTTGGGAATCATTCCAGAGGGTATCAGAAATTGCTAAAGCAACCTATATGCTATAATTTTTCTGGCTGAATAATTGCACCTGTCCAGACGTTAGATTTCACATAGTTCTAAACCATTATTACACCATGTTAAGTACGGTACTTGATTATTCATAAAGATTGCTTATTAATATTTGGAGCAATTCACCTTCAGTGTATCACAGGACTGCAAAATGGACTATGCTCTGCACTCCTCCCTCAATTCCTTATTCCCCCTGGTCCTGAAGCACTGACTCATGCTACAAGTGAGGCAAAAACAGCATTAGGAGGTGAAAGAGCTGGAGTCTGGAGACGCAGACTGGAAAGAAAAGGTAAGGTGATGGGACTATGCCCTGTGCTTTTCCATCCCCCTCGCCTACACCTTGCAATGCTACCCGGCCCTGCTGAATTTAAACCTCCAGCAGCTCTGGTTTGTGCCCCAGGGTAGGTCCTTAGCATCTTCCCTCTTACCGTCTCCCCTGGGAGGTTCCTCATGAAGCATCTCCTGAGTCTGAGCTGCCCCTGCTCATCAGCCGGCCGCTGTATCGGCCACTGCGGTTGTGCTATGGTGATGGCTGAAGGTCCCCTCCAAGAGACTTACCCACTCCGTCCCCTCCTCCTGGACTCAAAACACGTGCCTCTGAGGGCTTCCTAAGTGGGAGCTGTGACAGTTGTGCTCTGCGGTGATTTGCTCAGACCTGGATATTTCTGAGACTTGCCCTACGAGCAAATCTCAAAGCAAGGCCTGAGCTTCTTGGCAAGAGTGGTTGCCAACCCATCGGCAGTCCCCCTGCTGGCCGTGGGGACTGGGAAAAGAAGTCCTCCTCTCATGGGTCAACAGCTTTCCTTTCTTAGGCCTCAGAGGCCTTTTTGCCTTAGTTTAGCCAAAAACGCTGGAAACGGCCTGTCTTTCTGCCCACTCCCAGGAGGCCGTCGCCTTCCCTACTTGTCCTGACATTGCACGGCTACGAGGCCAGGTCTGAGACCGGGCATTTAGCCCAGAGGATCTGCTGGGCAGCTAAATACGTTGTCAAAGGCATAAGAAATTAAGATACTGGCAGGTAGAGAAACATGGGCTGCAGTTTGTGGTCTACAGAACAGATAATGGAAACCCAATGTGTCAGACTATCATGGAGAAGAAAAGCACTGCCATGACAAGCCTTACTCTGATGCTGGAGGAAACGTGTGTTCAAGGGACCAGAGGAGGTGAAAGGAAATACAGGCTTGTTTTTCATTTTTAAAATGTTATAAATTCCAACTAACACCCATACGTTTTTAATGCTTGCTTTTAAAATGTTAAAAATTTCAACTAACACACATACATTTTTAATTCATGCGCGCCTCTAACGCTGCAGTAGATATTTTAGTAAAAGAAAAAAACAAGGCCTGAAGAAATGCATTGCACTCAATGTCTAATAAACTGCAGTCTACAAAGAAACCTCTGGTTTGCCTTACTATTTTTCTTCTGCAAGCATCCTGCCACAATTGCTCTCAGTTGGTTAAGATGTATGTGCAGAACCTGCCAGCTGCCAAACTCTGAAAGCACTTTCCCCACTGGTATGAAATAATTGTATTTCTCATTATGGAATCTACACTGTTCTCTTAAGAAAAAGGGGTAGATTAGGTAATGAAAAATGCATACAATAAAATTTATACATCTGAAAATAACCGAACTTTTGCGAGATTAAGCCCCTAAGATGGAACTGTTTGTGACCCTCAGAAACATACATTTATAGGATACATCTAACAAACATCACAATTATGATTTCTTTTCCATCCCTGAATACAAACTTCTAAAGGGGTTATGGTTTCTCTTTTAAAATCCCACATTTCTAAAGATATCTCTCATAATGCAAGGCATTTCAAGCCTTTCACTTCTTAAGTTGGATGTAGCATTGCTCAGTGACACAATTTTAGATGGCATTGGAGACTATTTTCCTCAAATGACACGAGTCACTATCCCTTAGGGTATCTTAGCATTAAATGGAGGAACACCTTTCTACTTGGCTGCAGCTCCCTTGCCTCTCTCCTGGCAAGAAGAGAGACAAAGGGCCTCCTCCAGAGAGGAAAGCTCTGGGTTAACTGCAGTGCTCAGCATTACTGTCTGGCTGCCCATGTTGTTACTTCAGCGAAGTTTATGTTGCCTCATAGGCATTAAAGGGGGGAAATCGGTCACAATGATACGGTGTACGACAACTGATCTGTGGGCAGAGAGCCATCGCAAGGCCCCTGCATCTTGTCACATCTTTCTCTAAGAAAATGCTGTCAGTGGTTCGGCCTTATTCTGAACGGTGAAGGGAAAATGTGGGATCAACTGAACTGCAGGATACAGGAATACACGTACCACACTAATGGGCACAGCAGCAGCGCAAGACTACAACCCCCCCTACTCTTGCTGGTAAATCTGTGCCTGTGTTGAGCTGTCTTTGCCTTAGACAAGTCTGCATTTCTGCCTATATGTGGGGGAATATCTGTTATATTTCTGGAAGTAAGGCCTCCCTGGGGTTTTTGTAAACCCTCGGAAAAAAAAAGAACCCTCATAAAAATGTTATGCTGTGGTAGAGTAGGTATTGCAGTACTGTAAGTGTCCCTAGTCCAGACAACCGCTGTGGTGTATTTTTATAAGACAGAGCTTAACATAGAGGTAGAAGAGCTGTGTAATACTGCAGAGTTTCAGCTACAGTTTCTGTTCCCTTCTGTTTATTCACATAAAAATAGAAAGCTATCTCTAAATAGTACCACCACCACAAACATACTTACAATAACATTTGAGAAAGCAACCCCAACCATCCATAAAAACAATCTTGGTTGCTTTGCTAATATGTTGCCTGGAGATAAAACCACCCAGACTGTAAGAAGAATGAACAGCAACAGAGGTGACACAAGAGGTAGGAGTCCTTCATACAAAGAATCGTTCTTCAGTGTTTTCTTTAAATGTGCTCTGTAAATAAATACAATGATTTTATGGAGTAAGAAAATTTATCCATTCTATTTCTGCACAGTAACTTCATACTATAGCCTAAACTCAGCCCAAGAATTCATCTTGCAACACAACTACCTGTGCAAATGCGCTAGATACCCAGACATTTTACGAAAAATTGTAGGATATCCAAGTAACATTTATTTCTGGGGTAAAATTATACTGGCTTATTCACATAGCTTCTGGTCAGTTTTACCCACTCATCATTGCCTGGCAATGGACCACTAAGCTTACACAAAGTGAGCTGCAGTACTCTGTTGTAGTTGTCATCCAACTGCACAGCATGCAGGCTTGCTGTAAATTCAAAATATATATTTTTTAGAGGACAAAACTTCTGACACAAGGCATGAAATTAGCCAATATGCCCCATGTTTTCAGTGGCAACAGAGTCAAGCACATAGCTGGCAAGCGTTGCTGTTGTTTAGGTCTAGAGGTGATGCTGCTAGAAAATTCTGTACTGTTGCCAAAGTACAGCCTAAAAGGGGGGCTTTCTTTGCTAATTAGAGTACAGGAAAATTAATGATGCATTGTGTTTTCTTGGATATTTTAAGCTTTTAAAGGTAGTACTATTAAAGGTAGTAAATGACTATTTTCTGTCAGCTAGGAAAAAGGTAACTGGAAGATCAATAGCTTGTGCATATATCTTGCATCTTTCTCATTCAGGCAAAACTCATTGAGAGGTTATAAAGGAGTCAGAGGTTTAATTTACTGAAGTTCACTATCATTAAACCATTCTTCATACCAATAGTTCAGAAGAGCAATTCTGTGTTTGGTGTGTACTGGGAAATGTCCTGTTTAAAGTATCTGAACATCTGTATTTATAGAAACAGCTAGACAAAATTCCAATAAATATCTTTCTCATTCCAAAAAAGAATATTCTTCTCATAAAATAACAACTGAGAACAGGCAGCAGGATGAAGAAAGAGAGGACATGATCAGAAAACTCAAATCCCTCATCACCAAATAGCTTGTGTATGCATCCTTCAAGCAAAGCTGACTGGATGTTTAAAATTACCGTGCTCTCCTGTTCAGAGGAATGATAAACCCACCGGAAGACTTGAGAGAAACTATGTTGAATGATGACTTGAAAAGGAAAACACTAAACAAAAGTCCTGACATCAGAGGAAAGAAAGCAAAAACTAAAAGTTCATCAGCGTAAATGCTGCTACTGCCAGCGGCTGACATGCCCAAGCTGCTGTCCTCCTTCTTCCAGTCTTCCCTGAACCAAAGTCCCTTGCACCACTGGTCCCCAGCCCCCTCCCACTGCTGCTCCCAGCACCCTGCCCCAATGCCCAGCCTTTCTGCGGGTTCTCAGCCTTTCCTGCCCCACATCTCCTGACCCTCCACTCTTCCTGCCCCAAACTCGGGGCTATTCATGCTTTTATTAAGTACACCAAGTACTGCAACACAAAAAGGGCTGTGTAGGAGCGAGGTGTTATTGTCTTATAGTCTCTCCAAAATCTGAATGTTAATATTAATTTCCACTAATTCCTCACGACAGGCAGTGATAGTCCCTCCTCCAGGACACTTAGGACCTGAGAGACCTGATGTGACAGATGAGTGAAATGAGCTAGCAAATACTAGTGGAAGGCAGGCAGCATTAATCAAAATAGGCCATCAGAGTATAAACTGGCCATGTATAAAATTCCTAGGTGCAGCAAGCCAGCTCTTAGATGTAATCACAGCTTGCCACCTGCCTAGCTTGTATCTGACAGCAATTATCTGCAGACTTCATACAGAGAAGAGTTTTAGAGAAGGATCTGGAAGACAATAAAGTACTTCATGGAGTGCAGGCTGATAAGCTACAGAATTTTACCTAGGGCAGGTAGAACTTACAAATCACATTTGACTGCAAATAAAATGCAGTGTTTTTAACTACAGAGCCTTCATCAGTTTACTATGCAGGACCAGTGAGTGCAGTGTGAGACTGTGTGGAGAATGGCAAGTGAAAGGAAAAGGAGAGGAGTTACAAACATGGAAAAGAAACCAGTCAGATTCTAAAAACTGACCAGAAAAAACTTTTACTACATTATCAGGTGGCTGAAAGAACCTAGGCTACTTCAAGCTTTACATTTATTTCTCAAGTGTGGAAACCATTAAATATGCAGAATTAAATGGGAAGGGATAGAACTTACTTAATGTTAATTAACTTACCTGTGAATGTTGTATAGTGTTTGTGGAAATGAAAGAAATAAACTGAAGCCTGGAAGAGAAAAAGATTAATATGTAATGATTTACAGTCCTGCTACACTGATGACCTCAGAGTTTTCTCATATGATAACAGAGCTAGTGTGCTATTTTAAAAATGACTCAGTATTACAGATACTCATTACAGGATATGAACTGAGTTTGGAGGCTTTAGGCAATAATAAAACCTTCCTCATTTTTCCAAAAGTTAGCTCCTAGAAATAGTTGCTGATACAGATTTTCTTGGGTAATGAGTGAGAAGACCAGGAAGATTTTTAAAAAGAATGATGTAGTCAGTAGGTAGGATCAGTTATTTGTCATACAGGTTCCTCTGCTGGACCCAAGAAAGATCACAGCCCCATTATGCATGAGCTGCTCTCTGTTTATGTAGAAAAAACCCAAGTCTGACACCAAAAGCTTTGCAATGGAATATATAAAGACAATTAACCTCAAATAGTGCTACCAGGGAAATAACAGGTTTATAGTTCAATATACTAAGGTCCAGTTAATGATCTGCTTTGCTGATACAATGGCTGAAATGAATTCACTTTCATGATATGGCCATCATTTGAATGAGTGAGGGTTTTTTACTGTTTTTTTTAATATAGCTGTGACCTTTCTGGAGCTCAGCTTTAACCCACAAAGGACAAGGAATTCACCTTTGGTGTGTCTGTCTGCACTGTTGCTGGTATTACCAACAGAGCAGCGAGCAGCCCTAGAGCTGCCTGAAGTCCCAGTTGTACCCCATCTAACACCCACACCCAAAATACATTGGTCCACCCAAGGGTCAAAGACCTCCAGCAAGAAGTGAAAGTTCAAGGTTTAAACAAAAAAGCCACAATATCACTCAGCCTAACTGAGTGGAAATATATATAAGACTTTTTTAATCTCTGTGTTTCCCTGTGGAGCTTTTGGGTTTGGGTTTGGGTTTTTCCCCACTTTCTGTCTATTGAGGGCTTTTCCCTGGTCTGTTTGTTGCTTGGAGATTGCTCTGCGTGGCTTTTATATTATAAGGCATGACGATTGGTTTTAGTGCACTAAATTAATACATAATTCCTATTTTGTTATGGGCAAGAAAAGCACTCTGATGTTGTAAACCTTCTGATTTTACCTTAAAAAAAATCTCATTTAAGAAACACAGTGTACTGTTTGTACTAGAAAAGTAGCAAACTTTAACCTCATTACTAGAAATAAGGAAAAATAAGAATGAATAGAGGAAAGAACTGATTTCAGATGACTTTGTACTGGGGCTAACAAGGCATAGCAGAGTCTTGAGAAATGTCAGTGTTTACCATTCAGTCATCATCAAAGACATATCCAAGTGTTTAGCACGCTCTGGCCACAGTGGCAACTCAAGAGAAGGAAAACTAAAAAAAGCAAGACTAGTGGAGATCAGGATTGTTGGAAAACAGAAGAAATAAAAAGGTAATCTATTTCTCCAGTCTTTCTAGTTATCTTTTAAAGAAGAGGAAACAAAGAATTGGAAAAAAAGAATATCCAGCCTGTAAATAATTTCAGGTATTGCATTTTAACGTGTTTAATTCTTGGTTTTGCTTTTTAAAACAAGTAAGATAAAGAGCTCTGCTTCTTTACCATGGCAGAAACTCCATATCAAACAGCTGAAGGATGTGCAACTGAAGTAATATCGCAAGTATTTTGTAAATATATTTCTAAAATTCACAAGCTTAGTGCCTTCGGAGTAATCTGTGTTTAATGTGCACTCCCGTTTTAGCTATGTTTTCTATTAGGCAGGGAGGGCTAGTTCAATAAAATCTTGAGTTACGTACAGCAGTTCCAACATCTGCATCACATTAGAGCAGACATGAGACAAAACATTGACTCTTGAGGTTAAATCTAAATTTCCTGCTGCAATCCTGAAGTTTGATTTGTTAGCAGCAAAGCAACCGAGAGGAACAGAAATAGAGACTAGAACTAGAAATAGAATTCAAAGAGCAATGGTTGCCAACAATTTGTTATTTTTATGAAGTGCCATTTTAGTTAGAAATAACACACTGACCACAAACAATCCCCCAGCTAGCTAAAAGCCACTTTCCGAATGGGGCAGTTACACCACTTACTCCTCTGTATTTTTATACGGCTTTGCTTTTAGCAGAGCAAGAGCTGAGGATGCAGTATGGAAAGCAAAGGGTGTTCCCCTGTTTCTTATGGGATTTTCAAAATTCCATCATTTCCTACATGTTGCTTTCCCATCTTTTTTTAGCTAAGGAGGCCTGGCTTGGGGGCTGCTTTTGGTAGTCATTAAGTCTGCTTTTTAATTGGCATTAAGGATCCCTTTGTGCCCAGGAGCTAAACTGCTGCTTCTGCATTGCTGCCATTCCCTGCTGGTCTGGGGAACAAAAGGTGCAGCCTGGAAAGCAAACCCACTGCTGTCTCTCTGGCGCTCAGCCACCCAGGCACTGCCCAAGTGATGATGATGGAGCTTTTTTTTTTTTTTAAATGTCCTAAAAGCACATATTTTATTTTACAATCATTAAAAAATCAAGTTTAGTGCATTAGACATTTTTAACACATTACAGAAAATAGAACTACTCAAGTGTTATCAGAAGTATTACTGCTCTTCCAGTACTTTTTTTCTCCTTTAATGTTTCCCCCTATTTTCCAGGTGATTTAAATTCTGAGACCCAACTGTAAGCACACAGACCTGTATTAAAGGCAGAAATACTGAAGCACAGATGGGTGGCACAGATACACACAGGGAATTCTTGTGTCACGCTAGGCTGAAGGTATCAAGCCCAAATCCTTGGATTTAGGTACAATCCTATCGTCAGTCCTCTGCTTTGCACTATCTTGGCTCCCTTTTCAGAGAAATAAGCATTTGCAAAGCTCTTTATCAGGAATTATTTTTTCCATATAAAAAAAGAAACAAAACCTAAAAACCAATGCATTCAGAAATTCAGGATTAGAGACATGTCAGAAATAAAGGCGTTATTATCTTGTTTTCCAAATATATATATACATAAACACACAGATACATACACAAACATGCATATATATATATATATACACACACACACGTGTGTAAAAGGCATCAAAAAGATAATTCCCCCCAATTTTAGTGAGAACTTTAGATTTCATTTGGTGCTTTCAAATTCAATTCCAAAACAGTAAGATGTTGTGTGATATTGCTAAGTGAATTAAAAAAAAAAAGAAAAAGGCTAGCATCTAATGGATACCATGGTACATTTGTCCCCTATGTTAGTCTAGACTAACAGTGTTGTATTTAAGCTTAGTTATATGAGGGCATCTTAAACCCTCACATAACTAAACTTAAAGACTACTGAAGACCTGCAGACAGGTTGTTCCTGCGACACACTGCAGTTACTTTGTGTGGCTGCCGTACCTGAGTTAATTTCGGCATTTCTGCAAAATACAGACTTGCTTGTTGCAGAGAAAGAGAGGGTACAGCCAGAAACAAACTGCTGACACTACTGTCATTCTAGAAAATGCTATTTCAGTAGCCAACAGAAGAGCCCCACACTGGCGGTCTGACAAAGGTAGAAACCCTACCACAGGTAGCCAGCTTCCTGAATACAGCAAACTTCACAGACTGTAAACACGACTAAATAAAGAAGCAACTCCAAGTAGGTAGCCAAGACACCTAAACCACTATTTTTAAACGAATCATACTGCTTCAAAGGAAGGACGTTTTTCTTAGCTGTTTATCTCCTCCACACCTTTGCTATCGTAAATCACATTTGTTGGTAAGCTCCTGAGAAGTGAACCATCTTTACACTGTCCTAATAAAAGCACTGAAATATTATCTGTTAAGAATTGGCTCTTCCTGATAGTTAAAAATTAAAAAATGAGACAGTACAATACAGGGATGTAATTTTAGATGAACACTGCACTGGAAACTGTGCGAATTCATTCAGGAAAGTACCCTTCCATCCCTTATGTGCTCCCCCAGAAAAAGACTCCCCAGAGCATTCCTCCCATTTGGCAGCAGTGAAGAGGTCTGTGCAGACCTTCTCCTGGGCATATTGCAGAAGTTGAGCTCCATAAAAATCAACTCTTTAAGAGTAGGCAGTTGTGGTTGCCTTTCAGCCTACAAATTAAATACTATCACCCTCTTCTATCTTTCTTCAATTGCCCACATCACCACATGGCCTTCCTCAGTATACTGCTTGGTCTTTCTTTTCCCACACCTCATCATAGTCAATGCTTGCCTTAAAGAAATGGGATGTTATCATTTACCTTTTTTAGCCACCAGACAAAAAATTAAGATTAAAAATATTTAGGCCTCAATATTAGCTTGGAAAAATCTTTAAATACTTTTTCCATGTTTTTTCCAAATTTCATCCACATTTAGAGCAGCTAGACACAGGAAAATATCTTAACACACTGAATGTTTAGCACAGTAAAATATCTTAACACACTGAATGTTTAGCACACTGATCAGTGCCTGGAAGCAAGCTTCATTAAAAGGTGAACATTTAGAAGTACTTGTAACTAGAACAGCAGCTTTTTATGGAACAGTGTGATTTTCTCAGGCATGTCTTCAGAAGACAACTCTTTTAATTGTTTGTGCAAACACATAATTGCATATTGAGCTGTCCCCTAACTATAAAATCATGTTTTATTATTATATAAAATGGCAAACTTAGAACCACTTAGTAAATGGGGGCGGAAGCTTAGAAAATGAGTATGTAATTTTCAGACTTAATTGAGCCTGTAAAGTCTGAAAACATTAAGCAATTTAAGGACAGATGAAAAATACACCCAAACAGATCTACACTATATGAAATGATTTTACAGGGATTAAGAGCACAGTGTAAACATGAGCATTGTCTTCAGGCACAAAGTTGATGTATGTTTAGCATCTAAGATACTTCTTGAGTATAAAGGTTGTAAAGGGATGCATTTATCATGCTTGTTGATTTTCTACTTATTTTCAGTGTCTAAGGAAGCACACACTGCATGTATCTCTCTTGAACTGAGCTGTAAGCTAACAATTAGTGTTTGGAGGGATTTAGTACAGAGAAATTAGTTTATGGATGTAGACCCTTCTTTGATGTAGTTCTGTTCACACGTTTTGTACACATCATTCTCTTTTTCTGGGCACAGCAAGAATTGAGCACCAGAGAAACAGTGCCTTTATTTGAAAAGCCCAGGCTGGCTTCCAGATGGGCTACGCCAGGTGAGCTCCCTTGATTGGCTTTCTTCTGGAGCTCCCACTGCCCGTGAAATGACTCCTCACAGCTAACATCACTGAACCCACTGCCATTTGTAATTAGCATCCTGTGACACTGCTCTGCCCCCTGCCTTCAGCGCTGTGGTTTTCTGGATTATTCTGACTGGTTCAGATGAGTTACTCCAAACATGAACTCAACTGCTTTTTATATATATCTCAAGTGATAGGTGAGTATTTCACACCCTTTACTTCAACGAATTCTCATACAATCTGTCACAGCGATGCTTTAATAAATGTTAAATTGGTGACAGACACGTAGAAGCCAACTCATGTTAACCACGCATTTCAAGCAAGGCTAGTCAAAGCCTGTCGGAGCGATAACATTTTGAAAACATATCACTTAACATTTAATCATTCAACTATCCATCAGTAAGGCAGAACCATCAGCCACTTTGCAATGGGAACTATAGGAAATCACTACAGAATGACTTATCCATATGAGGCAGAAACAATTTATGATTTGACCGTGGCCTCCTAAACATATCTGACACTGTAAAAAGGACAGGCTGCTGTATGATTACCCACTGCAAGGACTTCTGTGCCCTCCTTTGATACCTAGGATACAGGACACAGCGTAAGGACAAGGCACTGTTTTAGATGGATAACTGTGCTTTCCCGTTATGACAGAATACAAATATTTGGCATGTTTCAGATGTTGTGGCTTGGTCTCATCATTAGTTTTTTGCTGCTATTATGTTTTGGTTAATGTATTTACTCCTCATTTTATATACTTAAGTAGCTCAGAGAAGGAATGAACATCAAGGAACACACACTCTGCAAATCAGCACAGAACCTAATCCAATACAAATCACAGGAAAAAATTCTGAATGCTTTGGCCCCATCTCTAAAAGAAAGTTCGAGTTTCAGATCTCTGACAGATGTTAGCACTCCATTCACATTTCATGTTCAAACCTGTACTTTGAAAATTTGTCCCAGCTCTGCCATGGGCTTCAATAGCCAGATCTGGGCACTATTGACCACATAGCATGGACTCAAATGTGCCACCATGTCTGGATTACAGAACTGTTTGCCCCATGTGCCACACACTGATGAAGTACAACATATCCACTCCATGCTTCAGTGGTCCTTTAACCACAAAGCCTATTCTTGTGGTTGCAATTAATACAGAGGAGGAGCAGGAATCTTTCTGTGCATCCAGGAGTCATTTTTCCAACCTGGCTTCCTAAGGCATAAAGCTGACGTGATAACACTTTGCTTGTTTGTGTGCATCCCACCATAACTTCTGAGCCCTCTGGTCAATTCTGAACAAATTCAATAGATTGAAAGAGATTTCCAGTAAATTGCATGGAAATGAACAGGCAAGTAGAGGACAACAGACCTATAAATGTCTCCAGTGAGGAGAGGATTGCAGCCTGAACTCAAATTTTATTAGACATTATAAAATCTATCTCATAGAGAGCAAGTATGAATGTCCCAAGAATGGGAAATGCTTCAGTCAGAACATGCACCTATTACAAGTCATTTAATTGTAATGTGAGACAGAAAGTATCATCAGTTAGTAACTCTGCTCCCTGAACTACTGATGTTTACTTGTCAGTGAAAATCTTCTTATGAAGTCTATACCATCATTTGTGGTACTATATGTGGGGAACTGACTGTTTTAAAATGCTTATTGTAAATATTTTATATTGCGCTCAACCTGATAGCACAGTGACAGGGAAGGCTAGGCATTCGTGATACCCTGGAGGGGTGAAAATAAATGATAGCTCTCACCCCAGTGCTGCCCTTTGAAGGGACCCTAGTTAGCCAGATAATGCTATGGGACAATTGTGGTTAAATCCCAAGAGAGCTTTTGGAGTGTCATCCACAGGAGCCTTCCTGAGAGCAGAATTAATTAGTTCCAGCTGAGGACACAGGCACATAACTTTAGAAAGGTCTGGCTGCTTTCATGCTAGGAGAGAAAAGGCATTTCTGTCTAGCAGCCAGGACAACACTCTCTGGAAACAGGAGAATGGCCTTCTTCGTTTGTTTGGTATCCAGCTAGGTATGTCTTTTGAGGCTTCAGGGTGGAATTGTGTTCACTGCCTGTGAAAATTACGGGTTTCTGTTTGCTGGGTAGCTGAAAAATTCCCATAAAATACTACGCAGAAGTTTCTGTACTTCACAGAGGAGTCCTCCAAGGTCACTGTTCAGCAGCCCAAGACTTGGCCTTCCTACAGGTGTTCACAGTGTGCTAGACAGTTCCCAGGGACATGCATAAAGCTCTGTCTTGGGAGGCCTTCCTAAAACATCTAATCTAAACACCAGTATTGCTGCACTTTTATGTATATCTTTGTGTGTTCTGGCACTTGATAAAAATTCCATTATTTTCAGCGAGTGAGTGTCACCTGGAGATACAACAGATTCCTCTGAGGAGGTGCTTTTGCAGAGTTCATCCTTAGGTTATATGTGGGCTATTCTTTTTGTTTTTTTCCCCCAGAAACTCCAGGAAAGACATCTGAAAAACTCCACTCTTGTGCATCTCATCTGGATATCTTCCCACTACAGAAGGTACTAGCTAAAGCCCAGCTGTTCTCAGAGAAGTGATGGCTCAGCAGCTGAACTCCTGCTGTGTACAGAACAGTAAAAGCACGAAACAAATGCCAAGTATTGATGGAGCAGCTACAGGTTCATTGTTAGAAGGACCACTAGTGACTACTAAATGCCATCAGATGGTTAAGGACAGCCAGTTACAGTTTAATAGCTCCTCTCGGGGTCCTGGGAAACTAACTCGTAAAAAGCATCAGAGGCTCACTACATTGCTTTGGTTTTTAACTAGCCACAAAGGCATGTAACTGAGCATGCCAGAGAGTGGGCTCTGGCATGGATCTGGCTGAGCAAGACACACTTGCTGCAGCCTCTGTAAGGAAGAGAATAATTTCATCTTCTTGGCTGCTCGGCCCTTGGTGTAGGGTAGACCGGTATTTTTCCTACAGTCACAGTGGGGTCCTGCAATTTACTGAGAGCTTCTAAAAAGTTTATATATCCATACTCACTGCACACAGATTAGCCAATGACAACCACCTTAATCAGTACCGCTGACCTGAGAGTCAAACCTGTGGTGAAATGGCAGTGCTTTCTGGATCAGCGTGATCCTCAGTGGAAGGATTCTACTTTTTTAATATTTAAATGTAGTGTCTGCTTTTAAGAGGTTGACTAAGCACTGTGCCAATTTTGTAACATGGAGTCAAACAAGATAATTTCTTGCACACTTTAAACCCATATTTAACTATAATTAAGATGCAAAAGTTGCCTTATTAATGGCATTGTGGATAGTGTACGAAAGACAATGTTTTTTAAAGAAATCTTTTGGCTCTTACTTATGCCTACTCTGCTTGGGACAATGATGGAAGAAATACTCAATTCTCTGCTCACAGATCCATTCTTCCAAGTGTACCACGTGAGACAGAAGCAGTACTTCTTTCTAATGCTAATGGAATAGTCCATCAAACCTTGCTTTGCAGATGTTTTTGATAGACTATGAAAAAGGATGCTCGCTTCTGCAGATTTCATGACATTGACATGCTTCCCTACCACAAACCTTCCTAATATGTTGAACAGTTTGAATTAAACCTTCATCCATGGCTTCCCAAGCACAAGGGAAGCCATCAATGTACTCACTGAACGGGCTGTCGTGTGCCTTAGTGACAGGAACAAAAGCAGCGATGTGCACAGCACAGAACGAGCCTGTTCAATGGACTAGCCTGTGCTAGCACCTAATGCCAACGCAGGCCTAAGCTGCTGCTTCTGGGCGAGCCAGCACCCATCCCTTCTGGACCTGTGGTGCTCCTTCGAGAGCACAAATCAGTCCCTACCCCTCAGTGCCCTGCCAGCCACCAGAGGGCATGTTACAGCTACACCTCTGGCAAGCTGAATAATTCGTTGACTACTGAAGAGGCAACCACTGTCTTTTTCTCCCTCCTTCCTTTCTTTTTCTCTGAGTGCCTAAAACAGGCCTGACAAGAAAAAGACTTACAGTCTTGGTCACACACGGTCGGTTTTATACTCTGGGTAAAGCACAAAGGACTGTCAAAACCATGTCCTTGTACATGCTGCTCATTAGAAAGCACAGCCTGAACGCAGGGTCCTTTCTGATCTGGGAACTCAGGGAAGCACTGCTGAGGCTGGAGGCGGTGCCTGCTGAAGATCTCCCCATGGGGAAAGGGTGGTGAGAGCACATGTCAATGCAGTGGATTCAAAAGTCCCCCCTGAAATCCTCAGATGGCTCCTAGTTAGAGTTGGTGCTGGGTAAGCACCTATATCCAAGTCCTCCATTTGGCTCAAGGACTGAAGACATTTCTAGACGTAAGTCTAGACTGTCTGTGTCAAACAGGTTTTTTGGTGTCCTCTTCTCATCACTTGTATGCTCATATAAAAATCCCTAAAATTTATATGCTAATTCCTTCACCTTCCAAGCAACACATCAAAGCCGTTTTGCATACACACATTTTTAGCTAAGACTACCATGTCTTTAACTCATTAAAATGTAACTGCTCTTGTTCTCAGCCTAGCTATAGCAGTTGAAAAATGTTCGAGGCTTATTTCAAACTACACTGACAGTATCAAATAATGAGCAAATAGGCTATTGCTGTGTATGAAAAATGCATCACTTCAGTTCAGAAGGTAATTCTAAAGAAGAGCTTAGAAACCACTTGGCTTTTTTTCAGATTTACAGTTGTGCCTCCTAAGATTATTTAAATAATACCTTTATTCCTTCTACCCATAATGTTTTGGAGCATGGTGTGCTGCAGGCCAAAACATTAAACTTTTATTATCTGTAAATGTGAGCAACATTTTACCCAAGTGATATGAGGAGTTCCTGAGACTTTGAGAGCCAGCCAGCCAGCCAGCCAGCACACAGCACTGAACTGCACGTGCAGATAAGGAACATTTTCTGTATTATTGTATACAACATATATGTGTATATGTGTACAACAGATAGCAATTTGGTAAGGAAATTTTTTTCCAAAATTATCTACTTTTTAAAAGTTTTCCAGTATTAGGCCTTTTAAGGAGCTATTCATGTGGGTTTTTGGACTAGCCAACACTTACAAAAGGAAAAAAATATATGAAGGAAATATAAGAAATATCTAATCAAAATAATTAAAAAGCAGTGCAATTTTGCATGGATCTGGACACTTACCTATAAGCAAGATTACTAATGCATCTGTAATGTAATAACCAAATAGGAAAGGCTTCTGCCAGACTTCCACACCAACAGCACCGGTAAGCAGATATGCTGCTATTAATACCTAGAGAAAAAGGATAACATATTTTCAATCCTTTACTTCTAAAGGTACAGAATTTTGCTTATCATCTTAATACAAATGCAAAAGTAAAAAAACCCTGTTATGTTCCTCCTCTCTCCACTTTACAGGACCTTATGCTGTCATCCCAAAACAATTACTTCTAAGCAGTGAAGCAATTTCCAGGGTCACCAACAAAATTATTTAAAATGTATTTGATACGATAAGCAAGTAACTTCCCTACTAATGTGTGCACCTGTTTGAATGTGGTAAGTCTTACTGACTTACCTTTTCAAAACACCCAATTTCTAAATCCCTTCTTAATTGCAGGTCTCCCCACTGCACATGCACTTTCTTGTATTTGCATACAGACTACAGAATTAGCAATATGTGGTTAGTTTTGTAGCTCAGCCTCCTGAACTGATCATATCAGAGCAACTGAGAGGGGAAAAAAAAAATCTAAGCTCACCTGAAAAAATAAAAAAATTCAGTCGAATGCGATAAAATAAAAAGAAGGGGCGGGAGCTGAAGTCTTCCCTGATTTTTGACAGGTAACATTGTTACAGGACACAGAAAGAAACAAGCAGTCAAAGGTCATTAGGAGCAAAGGACTCAAACACAACACTCCTGAGTCATTTAACATGCCGAAGTGCCACCAGTTTCAGTAGTCATGTAGATGCAGTTTCTACTCTCTCATCAGAGTTAATTTTGTGATGCAGCTGAGGTCAGAAATCTTAATGCAGGCAAAACCGTATATCTCCCATCACTGTAACCTTCACACCCATCATATTGCTTGCAGCAGCACTGCCTACTGACAGTTTATGGCACAAACTGTTGAAGCTTTACCATGTTAGGTGTGTAACGTGCAAGTGCAGTACTGAACGTGATACAGCGATTCCCAAACCCTTGCGCCCTTGACCCCACCTCCTCAAGGGACCCCCTCTCCTTTGAAACCCATTCCCTGGCTTAGCCCAGGCCACCCACCCCCTGCAGACCCTTCTGCTGCTGGCACCCAGCTAGCAGGACTGCTGCCCTGCTCTTTCTCTAGGCTATTTTGTTTTCAGCTGTTTAGTTTTGCTATAGGACTCGTAAGGAGCTGTGTGTTTACATGTCTCAACCTCCTGAACTATTCTATACTTGAATTAACAATGAATTGCAAACATTTACTTCAGCTCTAAATTATTAACTATGTTAATTATAATGCCGTTTAGAAGACTGCATATTCATATATCTATTCCCAGGTAACATTCAGCAACTTTCATTTTTTCTGTTCAATACAGCTTCTCACTCTGGGATGACAGATATTTTACAGTTTTAATCATACAATAGATCTTAATTTATTTTTTTTTTAGAATACTCTTTTTTTACTGTATTATAGTTTTTCTTCATTTTTAACTTTAACAAACACATTTCCAGTCTTCTAAATTAAATTAATTGCTTTGATTTAAAGGTACACTGAAGATCTTTTTTCTAGATAGCAGGTTGCTTAACATCACAGGTTAGTAGCAGAACACTGATGTCCATTAAACTCCCTATTACACTTAAATATTGCTATATTTGACTTCACTTACTTCTCTGTATCTAAAGTCAAGATTCTTGCCCTATCAGTACATAACTTTTAAAAAGTTTTGCTTGAGTGGGGCACTGCAGAACTGGATGGTTGAATTGCCTCTGCAAGAACAAGCAGCACAACAGATCTGCAATGGAGAACAGCAGGTACTAGCATGAGAGTTACATCTTGGGCCATTGAAGACAGTGAGTCAAATTTTGGTCTAAATGAAGGACATGTATAATGGGTTTTACAACTGAGTACAACAGAGCTAACATTTGGCTTTCTGAAGAAGTTGCATTATGTTATCCATAAGACATGATGGATGGACTCCTGGCCCCATCAAAGTTGATGGCAAAACTCCAACTGGCTTTGATGGAGGCTGAGTTTACCCTCACACGTTGAATTCTGAACAGACTTTTTTTGTCAAGTGATAAAAGAGGAACTTCAGTATCATCTGTTAATACAGTCAGTACTTTTGGCAGTGCAGTCATGAGTATCGCTGCCAGATGTCAGCACACCTCTAGGAACAGGAGCGTCTGTGCAACGGGCTCTGTCAGGGGAATGCCCTGCACTGGGATGCAGCACTCAGAGGTTGAGATTGCCTCTTATTTAACAGATGTTATGTATGGAAAACACTCTTTGGCTTCAAATTTTTGGTGTGTTGTTTTTTAAGGACTCGTAACTGAGATCCTGCTATCACTGAAATCAATAACAATAACCACTTTGACTTCACTGAGGCAGTCTCAAAGACCTCCTTTAGAAAGCTGGAAGGACGAGAAAATGGCTGGGTCCCTTGGTCTAAGGTATATTAGCAAAAATTGAAGATTGCCAAAATTATTAGACAAAAGCTAATAATTATACAGCTGTATAAAATTGTGACTGTTTTTAAAGGCACTGCTGGTAAAAAAAAAATAATTAAAATGTACAGCAGTCTTCCTAAGTGCAACTGAATAATACTGCTTAAAAAAAGCCAGCCAAGTTTTTTATTCATCTCTCTGGCATCAATCAGTATTTTTCAGATATAAATCTAGTCTTTAGCAAGTAAAAATAATTACAACCTTCTGTAAAATGAGAAGTCCAAATTAAGTAACACAAGTAAGGATTGTATAGCAAGTTAGTGTCAGATATATACAATCTTGGATTCCAGCTCACTGCAGCATCTGACCAGGCAAATTTTTGGCTTGTCAAGGCCTTATCTATGAGGAGGCAATATTACTTAATGCAGACAAAAATCCAGCATGGTGTTAATTTGTAGGCACTTTGATATGGCAGCCTATGGCTGAACAGCAGGACAGCTGGCTTCTGAGCAGTGGCTCCCTGTATTGTCACGGCTTTGTAAATCACAACAGTCACTTTTCTCCCCCTGTGAAATCAGAATATTACTTCTTTAACATGGCATTGGGAGAATTCTATATAACCATAAGGCAGTAGAACTCCTCAAAATCTCCTAGCTTCTAGTCTTTTAACTGTTCTCTAAAATACTTGACTTTTTAAATCCACCATCTCTTTCATCTCTTTCCACTACTGCAGGTGTAAGTTTTGTGACTAAAATGTTCTAGACTGTGTGTGTATGTACATACATTTTTACCTCCCTAATGATTTACCCTTTCTGTTTTACAAACAGGCACATTGAGTATGCTGTATGATGTACTACACGGGTTCTCATCTTTTTTTAAAATATACTGGCTATGCTTTTAAATTCTTTATGATTCTATAAAAAAATGACATTAATTTTACTGTAATATTCAATTTCACTAGCATATTCCAATAGCATTAATTGTTCCTGTGTTGAAATACTTTCCATTAACACAGTGCTCAAACTGAACATCTAGAAAGAAAAGTAATTTAAAATACAAGGTTACTTTTTTCCTCTGAAAATAAATACAATGCTTGCCTAAAAAAGTAAAACCTGACAATTTCCTACAAGTCATTTCAATAGGAGTTAAATTTAGCATGATGTGTAATTTTTCCATTTTAATTTTTTCTTAGTATTTTTTCTTTCAATTAATAGTTAAAGGTAGCAAATTTAGCCTATAAAAATAGGGGGTTTATATGTTTTAAAAAGGTCATTTTGCATTTAGACATGTAGTATATGATAGGTAAACAGCTGAAGCACCTGGAAGATTAATTAACCAAGAAAGGTTTGAGTAGAATCATAATTGAGTGGTTAAGAATGAAGCAATCTGATGCAGAAAGAGCCTGTGCACCGCAGGTTCTTCTGTTTAAATTTCATATGGATACACTATGGGGTTTCCCTCTGATAACTGAGTACTGAGTTCGGTTTCCAGCTGTGTCAGGAGGCAGCTGGAAGCAGACACCATGGCCTGGCCAGCACTGCTTCCACACCACTATTGGTTCTTTTACTTCAACAATTCCAGTGCACTCCTACCTATTGCACTGGATAATAATCAATATTATTTCTTCACAAGAAAGGCTATGCTTTCCACAGACACTTCAAATTTTCTCAGAAAACCTCTGAAATTGAGTATTTTTTAACTAAAATAAAAAGATTCTGAACCCTGATAATGTGACCAAAGAATGGCACGTTTGCATCTTCATTTTTCTTCTTAATAGAGACTTTTTTTTTTGTCCTTCAGAGGAGATAGAAGTTTTTTTAAAGACCTGATATGCACTTGCATTGCTTGGGATTTCTTTGCCGGTTCCTGAAAGACCGGCTGCCGCAGTACTTCCCAGGAAAAGGCTATACAAAATATATTTCAGCATAAGCTTTGTAAACTGCTTCTCGAAAGAAAACCTGGTATATGACATCCAAAAAAACCTCTTCCCCTGTTTTGACTGCAAGGAAGGAGAAAAGTAAGTTTTACAGTGCTTAAGTTGCTACCTGCATCATATACTTCATTTATTTGGAGTTTCAATGCAAGCAGAGCGTTCTCCCTGAGAGCCTAGATGGGACCATCCAAAGCCACAGGGCAGAACAGGCTGGGAAAGCATCTCAGACCAAAAACCTGGGGCTTATGGTCCAAGCATCCATGCCTTCAGGCATGACTGTATATAGCATTTCTGATCCTCTTCTCCTTACAGGGCTAGGGTAGGGCCAGAGAGAGCTGCCTGTTGCCTTTCACATTTGAAGCTTGTGCTTTTGTGCCTTTTTCGAGCTTGCCCTCTTGGCTGTGGAGAGTGAGAGGAAGGAGTGTGGAATCATCTGGGCCACTCCAGCTCTCACACAGCTCTTATTTTCACTTTTAAACTTTTATTTAAGAATACAAAGGGTACCTCCCTGTTACGCTTAAGGCAGCACCGATGTAAGCAGAGGTATCACTACATCACATTAAGGAAAAATTAGTATTTTGTTCCCTTACTATGAACTCAACTGCGGTGGCTTATGAAAAGCAACAGAAGGATTAGGGGAGTATTTCATTAGGAGAATATTACATTTTTCAGGAGGAAAATAGATTTTCTTTAAAAAATCAAGAGGATGTCTGTGAAAATTAACATATGGCAGGAAGTCTGAAGTTTTAATTTCTCAGGAAAACTTTGTCTTTTTTTTCTCCAAGAGACTTAATTTGCAGGTATTAGCTTTCTTTAGTTGGGCTTGTAACAAAAAGAAAAGTGTTTGTTTTCACAAGATCTATCCAAGAGAATTTCTCACAGAACATAGCAAAGGTTTCTTTCTTAGCCTTCTCTTCAGCCCATGACTTTTGGGGTTTCTAATAGGTGTGCTTACTCAAAAGTGTATGACAATTGTCTAGATGCTATGGTGTAAAGAGGCTACTCTCCCTGCATCTTTTTCTGCCCACAGAGGAGTCAGCAGGAGATGATAAATCCTTGTGCTGGAGGGAGGAGAGAGAGGAAGAATTTTCACTGCTGCAGATGCCTCCTCCTTGATTCTGGACCCACAGACATAACAGTCCTCTGACCAAGCATCTCTCAGACACATTACAGCCATTTTTCAAGTTTACAAACCACAGCTTCCTATAAATGTCTGCCTGCTGTAATCAAAGCCAATTGGAGTGCCAATTACAGCCCAGCTAGCATAATTAGGTTACCAATTCTGACAAGCCATCAAGTCGCAGAAAAATGTGATCTGCATAAGTCCCACAAATTTCTCTATTTATAATGAGGTATTTTTTCATGAGGAACAGCAACTCTTTTTATACCATAATTAACACAAAGCCAGGGCTGTCTGTGTTTATATACAGCGGAGCTGACTCAGCAGCGGTGTCCTGGGAGCTACATGCCAGTTAAGCTTTCATTAAGGTCAACAGTTATCTGTTTGCACACTTACATCAGTGACTGTATTTCCTGAGCTTTGTGGGGATAATGAAGTCCAAAGTTCCTGGCTACCATCTATTTTAAAAGCAGAAGCAGGGGACTAGACTACCTGAATGTCTGACACGCCAATGCAATAGCATCATGTTATCGGTGAAATTATTTAAGACAGCGCAAAGAGGTACATTCATGTGGCAATCCAGCTAGGGACACCATGGAGGAAATAGTGAACTAAATGCCAAGAATCAGTCTGAAAGCAGCCTGCGAGTGCTTCCGCCCTCTGTGCCTCTGAATGTGACTGTGGGAATACCTGGCAGAGAACTGGTGGGAAAAAACCAGCAAGGAGAACATCATCTTTCTTACTCATCATCAGCCATTTGTTAATGTCCTCAGTATCCTCTCCTCAAGTAGCTGAAGAGCTACCTTTAATGGTGCACACATCATACAAGTTTTACTGAATGGGTTTACAAAACAAGAGCAAGGCAATGTTTGTAGGGGCATTAAGATCTTTTACTAGACTAGTTAGTACAGCTGGAAAAAAGTACGTTATGTACTTTCTGGTGTGCGTGAAATGTAGTTTGAACTAATGGAAAAATACTACCTTGATCTACAAGTCCTGTCTTGTCTTTGTTCATAGGCAATCACAACTACAAAAGCTAATTTTTACAGATGGAAAAACTGACATACAGACATTTGAATAGTACAGTCTTCCACCACTGTTGATGATTGCACTATATTGCATCAAAAAATCCTTACATCTATATGCTTATCATTTTGACTGTAGGCAAATCATCACAGAAGTTACTAGAAAGCAAGCATGCAGGACAGCAATGCAGCATCAGAGGGGAACAGGAAATAGCACTTGTTAGCACCTTGCATCCAAGTTAATCAAAGCAGTTTACAAACTTTACTGAAATTCAGCCTCACCACAGATCTGTCAGGCAGAGAAATGTTATTACCATTATTTCCCAGATGGGAAAGCAGTGACAGAGGCATAGGTCACTAAAAGGCACTGACAGAGTTAACAGTACTGCTCTGCTAGTTGATACCCACTCCCGTATTTAACCACTAATACAGTTTGAGTGTTGTAGCAATCCAAAAGAGCTTTCTAAACATTCACATGTAGATCTACAGTGACCATCTGAGCAACAAGTGAAATTGGTTTGAACATAGCTATTCCTCTCCTGCTGGAAGAACATCACTAAGAAGCCTTGCACAGACATGGCTGAAACTTGCAGACCAGCTGGCTGCCTAATGTCTTAGTCCTGAGCCAACTTCTTCTCCCAGAACCTATTTTCTAAGGGATGAAACAGATGCACCACAGCTGGACCACCACCTCTGAGTTGTTCTCAAACCACTGGATTCTGATTATGTTTACAGCAACACATCTGCAGTCATTAATCCAAATACTATATTTCCATTAAAACACATATTTGAATATTTGTCAAACTTCTTTTCAATTATGTATATTTGGCTGTACCTTTCCTCTCATGCCTGTGACAGGAAGCTCAGAAGGACTGGGACTGTGCTCTCCAGGCTGCAAGAGCCTGGCTATCTAAGAAATAGATAGGCTATCTAAGAAATAGATAAGCTAGCCCAGAAATCCCAGCGCTGGGCCCTTGGCAGTGCAATGAGCTTGTTACTGCTGCTATGCATTTGTGCACTGAGGCCACCACTCACTGTGGTGCCTTGGGCGTGTTTCTGACAAGGTCCACCTCAAGGTAGGGCTGTAAGGCAGTCAAGAACTCAGCTGAGGACTGGCTGTGGGCTGATACATAATTCACGTTACTGAACACCATTCCTGGAGAGGAAACCTCTAATGGTATGACTTTGACTTTTTTCCAAGGGTAAAACTCACTTGACAACACTCAGTGCTCACTGTATAGGTACAATCCTATTTCCACTATCACATTTGATGTAAGAGGTGGTAGAATTGAGAAGGTCTAGTATTGTATAGCTGTATAACTGTTAATAAATACTACTTGGACTAATTCATATCATGCCTCGGAACCTAGTGTTGGTGGGAAAATTGCTTATGGCTTCAGATAGCATAATAATTTTTGTTAACACCACAAATCAAATACAGTTAAATGACATTCTCATGGGCACTATCTGACTGCTAGGCTTGCTGCAAGCCTTTTTTTTCCTGCAAGGCAATGAATCTCTGATGCTGACAATTTGCTCAAAAGCATCCCTTCTTTGCAAATGCAGGAAATATTTCTGAATTACTTTTAGGGTTATGCTATTTCACATTCAAAATCTTGGCCAAATATATTTGCTTTGAGCTCTGTTTTTCTATTTCTGTAATATTATGAAAACACTAACATAGTTAAAAAAATAAAACCAAAACAGGAATGATAAATACTTACCACTTGGCTTATATCATATCCCCAAGGAAGAAAAAGAACTCCTGTGTTATATTTCTCCCAGTGTGAACACATAAAGTTAAACAAGACAATGCTTAAATATATATACATTGTATATACAGAAACTCCAGTCTTCCCATTGTCACAGGAACAGACGGAAAAAAAAGAAAGTACAAAAATGGAGGTAGCCCAGCTATCCAGCCCATGGTCAAATAATTCTCCCAGAGGAGTACTGGACTGAGTCCTTCGAGCATGTTTCCCATCTATGGAGTCTAGAAGGATTGGGAAATGAAAAGAAATAAAGAATTAGAGCACAACAAAAGGAGTAACTTTCTTCATATACACTTCTCTACTGCCATATGTAACATATGGGAAAAATACACTGACATGACAGCAAACTGAAGCACAACAGTCCCTTCAATACCAACATGTTAAGATTGCTTATACAATATTTGATTCAGTTATCAAGTAATTTTTCTGTCGTTACCTCAGCTCTTAAACTAAATGCCACCTTCCTTACAAGCTTTAAAAAGACATTAATAATTACCTGTCCCCAGTGGTCTTTAACCACTTTTATGTCAGTCCCTGCAATCACTTTCTCAAAGAAAGTGCTGAAAAATGTCCATAGGGCTTCTCACCTGTCCATTGGTGTTGTGGACCCTCTTGACACTTCAGATCGCTTGTGGGGTAGATTCACTAAGGCTTTTAGGTTGCCTGATGTTAAATGCCTCAATGACTAACAGTTACATGGCAGACCCAAGGAGCAAATTTCACAAAATTTATTTGTGTGTGTGCCTACATGAGGTATTTTAAAGAGTCCTTCAGCTGAAATGTTAGGATACAAGAGCCAGCAGTGTGCCCAGGTGGCGAAGAAGGCCAATGGCATCCTGGCCTGTATCAGAAATAGCGTGGCCAGCAGGAGCAGGGAGGTGATCATCCCCCTGTACTGGGCACTGGTGAGGCCGCACCTCGAGTCCTGTGTTCAGTTTTGGGATGCTCACTACAGGAAAGACGTTGAGGTGCTGGAGCGTGTCCAGAGAAGAGAAACAAAGCTGGTGAAGGGTCTAGAGAGCAAGTCTCATGAGGAGCGGCTGAGGGAACTGGGATTGTTTAGCCTGGAGAAAAGGAGGCTGAGGGGAGACCTTATCGCTCTCTACAACTACCCAAAAGGAGGTTGTAGTGAGGTGGGTGTCGGTCTCTTCTCCCAAGTAACAAGAGACAGGACGAGAGAAAACGTCAAGCTGTGCTAGGGGAGGCTTAGATTGGACATTAGGAAAAATTTCTTCACCGAAAGGGTTGTCAAGCACTAGAACAGGCTGTCCAGGGAAGTGGTTGAGTCACCATCCCTGGAGGTATTTAAAAGACGTGTAGATGTCGTGCTTAGGGACATGGTTTAGTGGTGGACTTGGCAGTGTTAGGCTTATGGTTGGACTCGATGATCTTAAGGGTCTTTTCTAACCTAAGTGATTCTATGGTTCTACGATTCTAAGAATACCTTACTGTTAAGGTGAGGTATGTGTTGATCACTTTTAATACTTAAGTGCTTGAAAGATGCCCAAATACTGTACTGGATCTCACTCTGAGGATGCCTTTGGACAATATGGTTTGAGTCGAGCTGAGAGTTCACTGCTATTGAACAGGGGAGGACCTGCAGCCTGCTCAGCTGGTGAGGTGACAGTGAACATTAGGTTTTCTTCTGGGTAACTGAACAGAATTGGCACTGTGAATGGTACAAAAAGCAAAGGAGATGGCACAAGGGAGGGACAGTGAATGCAGGGAGAAGGAGGAGGAAGGGAGTCTAGCAGCTGTAACCTTTCTTAGTTTATTGTCAAACCATACCCTTAGTCTCTTCTCTGAGACTGTGCTGGTGCAAAATGGAAATATTTCCTTCTTAAAGTTAAGTGTAAATATGCAGGACGAACCTCTTAGGAAAAAGTACACAGAACAAACCTTACAGATTACTTATTGTTATCCTGAATCTCAAAATAACATGGAGAATTTTCTTGGTTTTAATGTTACCTGGAAGGTACTATAGCTAACAATTATTAGCTATTGATAGCATTAGTAACCCAAAACTGACTAGAGATACAACTCAGCAGAGTGAGACCAAAGACTCCACAGCTGCTATACATCATATGCTACTTACTTCTCCAGATTATTTGGCAGTACTCTGAGTTTTGTTTAATGTAAATATACTTCAGGGATCTAAACCAGGAAAACATGGGATTTCATTTTGTACAGATTTTAGACTATCTCCCTATTGTAATACCTAAACAGCTGTGAGATATCCTCTGCTCAAATACAAATCACTTGAGACATTTCTCACAACTCTAAAAATTAAAGATCTCATAGAGGATTTCAATTATGGCTTGCCCCCTTCTAAAGCCACATTCTCTCTCTGTTAACATTACCATTGAATTGTCCACATCTTACTGAAATGTGCAGAAAGAAAACTGTATAAGCTTGAGGTTAGTTGAATACTGTTGCTATAAATTTAGAAATTCTTTAGTCTGTTAAAGGATGCTCCTGAAACTTAACTAGCAAATAGGTATGCAAACATTCCTTAACAGTTTATGGTCTTTTATATTTCAAGAACATCTATCCCAAATCAGAGAGAATTCTGTCGTAGAGGTAATACCTTTTAAAAATGAGAATGATGGAAGATTTGTCTGTTCATAAATTATTTTAGGGTGTCACAAAAAAATATTCACATTAGATAGTAAAGTATGTACACCACAGTGAAAGAGTGGTTTTCATTTTGCAGGAACCTTTAGTTTTACTAAAAAGAGTTAGGCTTATAATGATGTCATGAAATACAGTACGTCTAATTATAATGGGCATGGAGAAAAATACAAGAATTGTATAACACATATGTAAAATTCAATTTTCACAAATCTTTACCCACATTTTCCATGTGGTTTCACTAGCTTTTTAAGAGAGTGAAAATATTTTCTCTTTTAGGTTTCAGTTTTAAATCATTCATGCCAACAAAGGTGTATGTTCAATAGTGGACATACACTGTCCCACACTTCATTGCTTTAGAATGCTTATGCTATGATTTTGTCTCATAAAGGCTCATAAATCTTCAGTTTTTTTAAAGTTTAGATAACTTTTAAATAGTGGAATTCAAAATAACAGCAAAGAGCACTCCATTTCATGGAAAGGGAAAAGATACCAAACCACCTTAACAAAGGGAAAAAAAAAAAGAGCAGCATGCTAGGGAATTTGGAGAGAGTAACTGTGTCATTAAAAAGAAGCTGAGAGAGATTAAAGCTGCATATTTGGTTAGTTATTATGGCTCTTTGCAGTCTTCCAAAGGGAAAACTTTGGCCATGCAGAATTAAATCTGAGACTAAATATTTCATGAAGTGGCTTGGACAGCAGACATAAAAACCTACATATACATCAGTTCATTTGACTGTCAACATCATATTCCTTGTCTTCCAAGTATTAGGAACTATAGGCCTCACTGGCAAATAACATCTACATTAAGAATCTCAGAAGCTGAATTTCCAATGAGCTTTCTAGGATGTCATACACTAACAGCTCCAATATGTAATTCCTGTTTATGAAACAATAGCCATTTCATTAAATTCCATACAATTACATAAAGAATGGTTTTCACAAAAGAAACTGTTGCTTCTGCTAATGATTATAGAGAGCTGTTACGGAAATCTGACTGGTAGTCAGCTTCAAGGGACGGTTGTCCCAGTGATTTTTATGGTACAAATACAAAGAAATTCTGGACAGAATAATTTTGGCACAAATTCGCCACTTGAATAGAAATGTCAAGGCATTTATAATGCAGAGGGAGATGTCTGCACATGAGGATATCCTCAGGTTAATCAAGATGGCTCTATATGCATGGGTCTGATACCAAAAGCGGCCAGCATCTCTGTACGACACTGCAGCGTACATCTAGAACACATTTATATCTAGCCGGGTATCTTAAGTATGGCACACAAATGTATGGCTACACTCTGCAATGCAGGGCCTTATAAGAACTGGCTCCAAAGAGAGGGTACATTTACACAGCACAGTGCAGTCCATATAAATATACTACTGTGAGTCCCCCCCCAAATTAACTCTGTTGCACCACGTTGTGGAAAGACTAGTTTGGAATGAGTCAGCTTTGGAAGAGCAAGCAAAAAAGCCATGCTAATGTGGATCTCACTCCCAGATATGCATCAGTTCAGGTCTATGTCTTCACACCACTGCACAGCAAGGTGCAATGTACCTAAAACTACAGTCATGGTATGATATAAAAATAGAATACAAAACTGAAACTGAAGTATAGGTGTTACGGGAGAAAAACAGCAACAGAAAAGAAAAAAAATAATACTTCATCTCCATAAGAAGCTCAGACCTGTCACCACATTCATACCATCTCTCCTGACACATGCCATAAGCACTGAAGTGCCTAAGAGTTTAAAACACAATGCTACACTCATTTTCCTTTTTCTCGGCTTTGCCCTTTATTCTCCCTGTCTTTGAAAGCAACCTCTGCTAATGCTAGTGTCAGGGAGCTTTTCAGAATGTCATCATTGAGGGCCAAAGATTTTTACAAAACCCACCAGCACTGACTGCTGCTACGTAATGATTTCCATTGTTCCTCTAAAACAATTTGAACTTTCAAGAGGGATAGAGCTACAGTCACAGAACCTCTAATTTATAATAAAAATGCTGTTATTTGGGTTTTTTTAAGTCTTATGAATGTTTTTGGTGTTTTTTTTTTAATCTCAGAGAACTGTTTTAGAGAGACATCAATAATTTATCCATGATGCCTCTTCATCTCAGTATCAGCACTAGAGAACTAGTAGATAAAACTATATGAAGACATTAGACAAGTAAATAATTTCATTGTACTTTACCTAAAGCGTAAGCACAGAAGGTGGTAAAAGCACTGAACAGCCACACCCAGGTGGGAACAAGTCCAGGACTGGTACCTAAAATAAATCGGGTAGTGAGTCAGTGTAACAGTGGTTAACATCAAAGAAATCCACCGAGATAGGCATATACGTATGAACAAGCTGCCACTGATTAGCCCACTACACCAAACAGATTGAAATAGTTGTTTTTGATCTTAAGTCATCAGAGAGCTCTATCAAAGAAGCAGTGAGCAGGCTTGAAGCGCTTACACCATAAAGGAGAGAAGACAAAGTAGAGGTTTTTTGGTCTTGAAATGACTCTAGTATTGCGCAAAATAATGATAGTTACTAGGCAAAAATTTTCGTAGGTCATAGGGAGACTATCCATCTACAAATCAGCTAATGTTTGTGTAATACCTAAAGACAAAAAAATGTAGTTTTCAAGCATGATCATTATTATTAGTGCCAACATGGGGTTAGTGTAGCACTTTTACCATACATATCTGAACAGGAAATATTTGTCTTTAGGCTAGGACAGATATTAGCACCCTTTTTTTTTTTCCCCTTGAAAAAAAGGAGTAGAAAGCTGAATTGGACAGAACCTAGAGTTCTGTTATTGCTCTGCTGATAGCAATAACACACAGTTATTGTTGCTCTTTTAAAGCAATTAAGCCTTTTTCTGAAGAGCATTCTATTTAACTTAAACATAATCCAATAAGGACTACACCAGCACTAAACAACTGTACACGCAAAGCCCTCTCAGGTTTCTGGCACTCGGCACTGAACACAAGGAATACTTGGACTCAGAGGTGTGTCCTTGCTGAACAGGGAGATACCAGTACCTAAAGCAGTGCCCTGACCACCTTTCTCTCGATGCCTCATCTTGCCACTCTGAAAGAAAAGATGGCAGTTCCTGACTCCTAGCTGCAAATTTTCAAACTGTAGAATGAAAACCAGCTGTCCAGGAAATTAAGTCTTTTATTTCTGATCCTAGGTATGGGATTGATATATGATACTCAAAAGGCTCATTAGGTTGCATGAACGTTTTCAGTCAATTGAGAAATGATGGGCACTGCTCTCGTGTGAAATCGAGAAGAGGCTTGCAAACTACACATCGAGGTTTCAACTTTAACAGACTTAATCAGCATTTCAAATGTTTTCGAGTTCAATGTGTATCTACTGGGAATGTGTCAAGATAAAATTATTCCATTGAAAGATCTGTGCTGGATGCTCTTTTATTACAGAACTTAGTAAATATCAGCTGCTTTGGTAAAAAACCAAGTGTTTAAGGATGAGGCCAGATAACTACATAATATGCTGGTCCTGAAAACTTAATGCTCATACAGGATTATTTTTTAACCAAAACTGCTAACAAGTATCCCTGCCTCTAGAATTGTTGTGATAAATGTACAAACAGCTCATGCCAAAGGGTACCTCCTGAACCTAGCCACAGGCATAAGAAATTACAGGCAGCAAAAAAACTCAAATGTAATTGTTTCAGGAAATAAAAGTGTTAAGTCTTCACCAAATTGTCTAGTTTAAAGAAAAACAAAGATTTTTTTTTATGTTAATCACCTGAGAGATGCTTACTACTTTCTGTAGGCTCCAACGGCTGGTCTGAGAAGCCCAGAACTGAAGCTGCCCTGCGCTCAGGCGCAATCACCTCCAAAAAGCTTTTGACTTGGTCTGCCATGAGGAGCAAATATGGACTTGGACTTTGAAAGTCATAATTTCAAGAGACATTTATTTAGAAACTATTCCTTCTTTGTCTACAAGCAGTCTTGAAGGGGGGGGGGGGTAATGAAAGGAAAATTAACTTATTTAGGCATCGATTTAGGTATTAGGAAATGTGAAACCAATGAAAATTGTATGAAGAACATTAGGGTGGGTTTTGGCTGTGTATTTAAACACTGGAATACACTTTAAATAAAATGAGATATTATCAGAGACTTCAAGCAGCACATGCCGAAACCCATATTTAGGGATGAAATTAAATAAGATTTAAGATAAAATGATCTAAATTTATAAAGCCATGTGTGAGGTCAGATCCTCCTATATGCACATGGAACCTCATCAAGGGAATTAGTGCAAGATTCGAGTATCTCATACCTCCCTGTATCATTCAGAGTTATGACATAAGCAGTTCACTAATTCTGAAAAATTACAGCATGAGGATATTTACCTGAGGCAGTGTAGTCCCAGTCATAAAAAGATATTAAAAAATAATTAACTAAAATCATGACAAATCCAGAGAATGTTAACAGGTTGGGAGCAATCCACAAAGGCACTATCTGTTAAAAAAGAAAGAAAAAAATCTAAGAAAAATTATATTTCAAATTGTAAGTCCTATTTTAATTAAATACTTTGTATTTTTTATCAGGAAAGGAGAAGACTGTATATGACATCAGCAACATCCAGATTTGTGCATATTTTCCCATTTTCAAAATAAAATACAACTTTCATTTCTGAAATTTATTTTCAAATGTAATACTTTTGCCTGATCTTTGTGACTGCAGTAAAAATGTCATTTAAAAATGTTGTATTTCCTATGTTATACATTATCCTTATTTTCCCAGCCACCAAGGAAAGCTTCTCGCGATTGTGTGTATCAACTGAAAAAAGACTGCAGCACCCCAGTGTGGTAATTCAGCATCCATATGGCAGGTTTTTTTAAGCATTCTATTCCCATGCTATAACAAGGAACTTTCCTCTTCTAAAACATGTCAATAAGTTCCAACTCAAAATGTCAACAAAATCAGACACTGAGTGCATTACACTTTTAGATTCAGAAGATCTCCCTGTTACAAGCAGCTCCCTACTTCTCTAGACAGTAACTTTCTGCAGGGTCTCCCTCTTTAGTCATAAATTATAAACACTCCATTAATTCATTTTACTTTGTAGAGTGCTGAAAAGGACTCTCTGTCTTCACCTAAGCCTTTAATTCTTTGTCCCATTAACTGTTTTCAGCTATTCATTCCCTGTGGCTTTAAGGTATTCCTTACACTGCGACAGGGATCCATCCTTTTTGGTAATACTCTTCCCAAGTAACACAGTTTCTCCACAATATTTTCAGAAATAGCATACACAGCTTTCTACGTGATTTTTAGACAGAACATATTTGCAGAAATACTAAGTATCAACCACTAGCATCAGTCAAACACAGTATCAATATATTCAAAATATAAAAATATTGGAGGCTTATAATCAAATTCTTTGGAGTGTCTAAGGACTGAAAATGTACATAAAGTACTTTGACGCTATACAATATTGCAAAACAATATTAAAGAAGTTAAATAGTTTCAGATACTAATAATAGTTTTGAAATAAAATGTTTTGTTAATTTCTTTAGACTAGCTAGATGGACAGATGAATACATATTAATTTATATACATCTTTAAATTTCCTCTATCCTATTACTACATGAAAAATCTGCATATGAAATTTGAATGCTTGGACTGATTAATTATCCTGACTAGATCCTCTTTTTCTACTATAGAAAAATTAATAATAGTCAGGAGAAGTTGTGCAACTGATGCTGTACAGTGTAAACATTCAAAAATCAGATGAAAATTCCTGAATATTTTTCAGTTATATTTCTTAGATGTTTTCTTTAATAACAATGGGAAAAAAAATAAATCTGATAGTTTCTTTCTTTATGACCAGGATTTTAACACTAATTTTAAAATACTGTATGTCAGCTCTTACAGTATTTCAACTATATCATAGAATGCACACAGCTACAATAAAATTTTTTAACATATCTACCATTCTGAGTCTTCAAAAGCCCAATTCTAAATCCCTAAGAACAAGTGACAGCAAATGCTCCCTGAAGCTCCTTTAGAAGAACATCTACGGAGGAACCCTTCACTGCATGGTCCCCTCTTCTTACATTGACGGCATGCTCAGCATGCAGCAACAGTGGCACTTCTCCTAATTTTGCTAGCTGGGGATGCAGAAACCTTGTAAGACGGAGGCTTGGTATGAATTGCCTGCTGTGGAATTCATCTGATGTCTATGACCTTACATGAAATAAGGACAGACGCCGAAGAAATTCTAGATTGGTCTCTTTTAATCTAAAACATAGATCAAAATAGTGTGTTAAGACAACCTGTGGATGAACGATTTACATGGATACACAGATGCCATCCAATGTATTGTTTTAAAATGACTGATTTCTCCCGTATGATCCATAGTAATTGTTGACTATTAAATAAAGTGGGGCGCCGTAAATGTCTGCTTTCTAATTAGGCTCATCATTCTAAATAGTCACAATGTCATTATTAAGTTATTACAGGAAATAATTTATGCTTACACAGTGCAAACATGAAGACATTATTTTTACCCACTTTCTTGCTAACATCATGTATTTTAAGAAGAAAACCATCTTGCAATCCCTTTGGCTAGTAGACACACTATGAAAAACAGTTACAGGAGATCTATCCTCAGGAAAACAGCCTCTCCTGCAGTTAAACCCCTAAGCATACTCCTTTGATCCTTACCGAACCTAATCTCTCTAGGTATTTGGAAAGTATTCCAGCTGAAAAATCCCTTTTATTATATTTAATGCCCCTTATTCTTTTGGTTGGCATTACACTACCATCATCCTATTTCACAATTCAAAAACTACAGGGTGTTAAAGATTAACTGCTTACACATATTGGAAAAATACAGCCTGAATTTACTAGTATCCTATAGAAGGATACATTGCAATCTTTATTATCTAATTAACAGACAGTAGAAGTCTAATACATCAATGCGCTATGTGATTAATAAAACTGGAGGTGCCACTGGGGAGAATCATGTCTGCTCTCTGGCAAAACCATTGCATGCTTGAACCTTTTAAAAAACTTTCAGTTCCACAAAATACTAACATATTTCTGTTATAATAGGTCTACAGCCATTCATGCTAAAAGCCTTAACAAAAACAGTAAATGTTTTAATATATCGACTGTCTATTTGGATAATAAATGGTAGAGTACAGATATTTACATAAAGCTTACACGTATATACATAAAGCTCTGCTCAAACTTGAAATATGCCTTAACTAAGTCACTTGAGACCACTAAAATTCTACTCATGCCCAATTCTAGTGATAAAATCAAAGTTCATAAGGCAACAGAGGGGAGGTTAATTGACTTCAGTGAAGCTGGCACACACCTGTGTATCCCAGTGGGATTTCCTCCTTTTCCTGTCATTGTCCTGCACAAATGTGATTTCTCATGAATAAAAATAGAGCAGGAATGTTCAGTTCGTGTAGTAACTAAGTAATACTTTCCGTTATCTGTCAGAGAGCACATGATTGTGCTTTATTACAACATACAAATCTTAATTAAAGGCAAAAAGATGGAGCATTGAATTAATTAAAGACAAAATACCTATAGTTGCATGTTCAGAATAGTTTTAAATAACATGGAGAGAAAGTTAATCATTACTCTGTAGTTTCATATAGGTGTTACTACAGTTTCATACAACATGGAAAAGCTGCCACAGACAGGAGTATCTCAGAGTACTTCAAGCCCAGTATGGAATCCAGGCATGAAATATTACCCTTCACTTTCTGCTTTAGCACCAGATTCAACACATTTCTGAAGCACATAAGCCAAAAATCACACTCAAACTGACACAGGCACATGATACAGTACATAAGAAAGATGTCCTTGGAAGAGGAAAGATAGGAAGGTAACGCTCAGGATTTCCAGGCGAATTTCTAACTTAAATGCACGAATTCTTTCTTTTCTAGCATCCCCACCACAGGTAAATGAGGTGGGTTATGACAAAATGTTTTCAGTTCTTACGTATGTCAACATCCCAGCTCATAAATTCCCATATCTTTTCTAATGTCAGGGTCTTCTTAATTTCTTGTAACATAGGAAATACATCTTACAATGAATGATAATGTCTCATAACATAGGAAACACATCTTCCAAAGAATTCTGTGTTACGGAATACAGAGAAACTTGTGTTGCAATTAGAACTAAATTGACATATGAAAGGCCAGACCCAAATCCCAAGCCTCTGTTTTCATAGATTTTTTTTTTTTTTTTTGCTTGGCTCTGCTTGACTTCTCTAGAATCTGGTAAAAATAGTCCCTGTGGAATATTTATTTTCACCAGATTAGAAACTAAAAGATAATTGATTCATATCTGCAAATGGATGTATTAGGATGTCTGATCGGGGAGAAATTACTTCTCCCACTCATTAAAAAGCACACTTGTACTGCCCAATTTTGAATTAACATATTAGACGCAATGTTTCTTCTCCTTAAAAATTTATCCCAGCTTTACTATATCTCCATATTGCAGTGCACTTTTATTTAAATAGAAATAAGATGATATATTGTAAAATGTAAATTCAATATTATATTCTATATCACAGAATATTATAGTCTAGAGCATGCTCATAGCCCAGTTGCAATATGCTCACATCAGATACAAGCTACAAAAAATCAATGACGAGTAAATGCATTCAAAGCTTCTCCTTCTAAAAATAAGACTTGATTACATTTATTATGATACCACTGTTTTACTTACACTTCAAGAGAAAAAAAGTATTTTTTGGTGAACAGATAAGCAGAATTTTCTTGGACTGAGTTTAGGACAACAGTTATTGCCACACCTAGTTTCAGGATCAAGCCAGGAACAAAACCATTCTAGCAACTTCCGTTCCTACTAATATTTTACAAACAGTTAAATATTGGCCAAGAAGTTTGGTGCTCCCCTAGGTCTCACTTTTATCTCTAGGAGCAACCAAGATGACTCTACTGCAACCTCTATTACATACTGCTTTCCCCTCTGCAGCTGTGCATTCCCAGCTCCTCTGCAGGACTCTGATTTGACCTGGCAGTATCTTTTAACGTTAGAATGACTATTTCCACAAAACCTGAGAGCAATATAATTTCCCTTTAAATCCTTGTGATACATCACTGAGAATTATCCTGTAACGTGCTTGCAGCAGACGGCAAAGCACAACATTCATTGCTGTATCTACAATGTTCAAACCAAACCAAATGCCAAAGTACAGACAGCACCCACCCTGGTCTTTGGTTCTGTACTCAGATGTCCCAGCTTTTGAAAGAGGTTTTCAGTCCTGTGCTCTGGTTTGGGTTCTCCTCCAGCAAGAAGTGAACAAAATCATGCTTACCTAAAATTTGATGTTTAAAAAAATCTAAAGAGGTCACATTTTTTATAGCATCTATCACCCTATGCTACATGGGGACAGTCAAGAATGTTCCTTTTCTTCTGGGAAAACCCTGCAACCATTAGAAGAACGTATCTCCAAAGGAAATTTTTCGCTGATAATACACTCCCTTCAATCTGATAGCAGGTGAATACCCATGGATCTCCTAAACCAAAGTGCAAGTGCACAGTAAAGCTTCTGCTCATCGACCATGCCGGACTCCAGAGCGCTGCGGGGGCTTTTCTACCTCATTGTTTTCCTCAATATTATGATGGGAATGAAAACAGAGTCTCTGAACTGAATTATTGAATTCAGTTTGACATCTTTGAATTGCTTAAGTTAGGTCATATAAACACTTCCATGAAATTACACTGAGGCTATGAATGAGAGATTATGATTTTCCTGCTATATCAAGCATAAGCAATACCTGAATTATAGATCCCAAAGATGGCAAATCCAACAGCACCCTAACCACACACACCCTTTCTTGTTTGTATAAAGGTTTGTTTTCAAGTCTGCTCCAGTCTGAAGATTTCCTCTAGAGGCAGATGCAGAAGTCATTGCTTGCTTGCAGATCAATAAAGTTCATGTCTATTCAAGATACAGCCTTTTTTTTGCCCACAACAGCAAAACTAATTGTGAGCAGCTTTATTTTTAAAAACTGCAGATCATAATGCATTCAAGAGATGCCATCTTCCAATTGTTACGGTGATCATGGTAACCGCTCTCATTTTCAGCTTCTTAGAGAAATGCCTAGCTCCGTTGAGCAAGCACCCTTGGGAGAAAATGAGACAGCACTTGCATAAAATCATGTGCACAGCACAGAGATAAAGCCATGCTGCTGTTAGGCAGCACAAAAATAATTTGTACTAAGTAAACCCTTCAATGTCAGCAAAGCAGTTTAATGAAAGATGTAATAATGAAAGATGTAAAAAAGAAACAGATGCCTTTTGTATAGCAATCAGAAAAAAACCACCACCTTGTTTTTCTAAAAAAACCCACCTCAAAATCCAAACATACTCATCTTAAATATAGCTATATATCCTGTAACGTTTGTTTTCTCTTATACAGATGTCTTAATTTCAGCTTTATTAATCAATATGTATTTTTAAATTAAAATACATGCTGTATTTAAAACAAATTCTTACATTATCATGTGATATCTCTATTAATAAAATTCTTACCTTAATAATTTTGTTCCAGATGGGCTGCATAATATACACCGATAAAGGATTTGTATCCACAGCACTGTACTGTGAGGAAAAAAAGCAAACATGTTAAACAAAGCACTGACAAAGCATATTTTTCCATCACTGTATATCCTTCAGCATCTAAGAACAATCACTCTGAGTGTGACTGGTGTAAATTTATTTTACTCTGATGACCATTCATACAGTTTAAATTTAATTTAAAAGCACTGGCCTGGTTTACAATTACCTTGTTAGCAGCTCTATGTACAAACACAAAGGTTTAGGCTGGTGAAATGGCAAACAGTTCCGTAGCCACATTTTACTTTTAAATTCTTATTACTTTTACAAGTTATCCTATAAGACTCTGCATTTCTACCATATTTTGGATTTAATACCTTTTTTTTGCACTACCAATAATGCATAGTCTGAGCAGCAGTCCATTGCTAGTATGTGGAATAGATAGTGCCTATGGAATATGGTCATAAGTGGAATATTATCTCGCAGAGATACACAGCTTTTGATATAGTAACACAGTTGTATTTGCACTATGCTAATTAATGTAAGGCGATGTTATTATAAAAATAAGCTAAAGACAAGCTCTAAAATAGCACAGTTCACTACCACAATGAAATTTCCCTATTGGACAGACTTATAAAAATATTATGTATTTTAGAAATTCCAATAAGCACATACCTGTATCTTTTGCAAACAAAATATTTCAGAAATCCGAGCCTACCCTGAACTGATGTTGTCAACTTTCTCCTCAGAGGACAGCATCAACTTTTATCCTGCCTTGAGATTGCAGAACACAGAACAATCTGCAGAAGAACAATCTTAACTGATAATACCACTCACAACTATGTTCTTGAGCCCTGACGGGTCCACGGTGAAAGAAGAAGTCAGTCATCATTGGGATGGTACACATAATTATTGCAGAAATATTTGGACTTTGAAGGTGCATATATGGCTTATGTTGTTAGCATGATGCATATGAGTCACACAAAGATTCAGATATATCTATATACAGCATTGTCCAAACATCGTGTGCGGGCAATGGGAATAAGATAGAGATGTGTGAGACCACAATTTGTCGAAGATGTTCACATGCAGAAGAGGTCACGACAGAGAGGCCTTCATTTCACCTAACTTCAGCTAACAGCTAGTTGTTCCCTCTATAGTTTATTTATCGACCTCTCTTAGCCATCTGAGATTGCGCTCTGGAAGTACCTGTTTCAAGACATTAATTAACAAAGGAGCCTAGATACTTGTCTTAAACTTAGGCACCTTTTAGGTGACTGAAGTCTGGCAAGATTAATCTCAGTTTCAGTATCCCCATTCACCAAGCTTTTACACACACGCTTAACCTGCACACATCTGAGCTAAGAGCTTTCTACTGGACAAGTGCAAGCAGGACAAAAGATTAATGCAGCATGCCTCAGGTTTTGAATGCAGAGTCTATGACTTTTCATCTAATCTTTCTGAGGATATCAGGCTACAGAGAGCTTAAGAAATCTTCCACACATTTCCTTTCTCTATCTGCCTACAAAGGATATGTTTTAATTACTTTCTGGACAAAACAAAGCATTTGCTTAGTTATTTTGTAGTTTGTGGTTAAGTTTTAATCACAGATAATAAATGTAGTATGCTTGTAAAATTATTATAACACAACTACATGTCGTGAATACATATTGGCAAATATCCAAGAGATCCCCTATCAGCTACTGGTCAGACCGGGCAGACTAACTTTCCACAGGGAATAAAATGTACAGTTTAGTGAAGTGTACATCACTGATTTTTTTTCTAAATATATTGAAAGTGTCACTTAAGTGCATCATTTTTCTCTGCTTCTGCCACCCATATTATTTAAAACATAAGACAATTCTGCCATCAACAGCTTTTCTGCCAGAATATTTATTAGAATTCTTAAATACATTACCTCAGAAAAAAACGAATTTGCAGGTAAAACTAAAGTTTTCACTATTCTGTACATATTTGCGGCTCCAGATGCTTTATTTTATACTGTATCTTTCAAACATTGATTATTACAACTGATTGATCTTTTGATGGTCAAGCTTGCATGCGAACTAACCCAGTCTGAACAGTTCGTGGGCTTTGCTTATATTTATGCCAAAAATAACAATAATACCAAGCCATACAATACCTCTGCCAATCGAATAGTCAGCTAGTACTTAATTCTCATGAGAACTATGGAAATCCTCTGAAAATGAAGAAAATTCAAAGTATCCATTAGCACTATTGAGGTTCCAGGTAATCAGGAATCTGCCCAAAGTTTCTCTGTAGCTATTGTCCATTTCCTTACCCCAACTGGTATTCAAAGACTATGTGAGGTACATGATAATTTGCTGACCAGCAAATTCAGTGAATTCAGCCATACCTGGACAACAATGCGCAAAGCTCAAAATATGTGACCTTCACTCCTGCTCCTGCTCCTGCTTTGGCTTTCTCCTTCTCCCCTCTACCCCAAGCCTTCAAAGTCATGAATAAAATCACAAAATCCTAGTTAAACAACAACAGTAAAATGAGGTTTTCTACCCAAAGTACTCACTGGCTGTCCAGAACTATTACTTGCTCCCAGGAGAAAAAAAGGAAAAACAATCTCATTTCTTTAAAATTATTTTCTTAAATAGAAAATATAAGAGATTATATAGGAATTATAGAATTCCTGTATTTTCTTAAATGGAAAATATAAGAGATTATGTAGTTTTCCAACATAGCTCTGCATAATAGACACGAACATAAGACACAGTCAGCTTTCTGTTTGCTTGACAGTTTCCAAAGTCAAGCACCAAAAATCAACAATCCTTATTAAAAAGAAGTAGAATTACAGCCAGTTTCTGTCACCTAAAGGCGTTTCAAGACCCATCACACTCCATCCTGTTCATTCCTATGTCTGTGGCTGAACCACAGTCCTCTAGGCAGGGAAGGAACATTCAGCAGATATGCAGAAGAATGGAAATTTGCTCTTCCCTCGTCAGTAATCTGTTTTAGCCAGACCAAAGGAAACATCCATGGAAAAAGCATTCTGCTAGTTTTCTGCCATGGCAAAAATGAAACTTGACAAATAAAATCTGCTATACAGTTTAACACCCTGCTCCCAAGAAGCTACTAACCTCAAGGCCATGAAATCCTCAGGAGTTTAATGTTCATGGCTGCTCAGAAAAGCAAATTACTGAGTAACATGCTCACATTATGATCAATGAACATGAATGCAAGAGTGCACTAAACCTGATGTAAAAAAAGTACTGCCACTTTCTATTGCATAATTCTTTCCTTTTTAGGGCACTTTTACATTAAAAGACAGAAGTGGAGGATAAGCCTGTTGGAGGTTTTTAAGTGCAAGATGAGTGTTAATCAAACACTTTCGGCAGTAGAAAAGGGATCTTGGTTGTCTTTATGCAAAGAAGAAGGGCTTGGATTATGCAGAAAGCTTCAGTTAATTATTTTTAAAAGAAGTTTTAATAGTTGGGAGGGAACGGCAGTAGTGAGGGAATAGGAAAAAATGGCATTAATTGACTCCATCTTACTTCCAAGCTCAAAAATCCTTCTGCTGTTTTTTTTTAAATAGCTGATATCTCCTTGAAAGCCATCTGCTTTCCCCCTCTGTGTTAATAATGGCTTCTAGCAGAGCTAGAAACGAGAATACAGATAGCAGACACATGCGCACACATGCATGTTGACTCAGGTGGCACATGGAAGATGTCCTTTTACTCTGCGTTCCTGTGTCACAGAACAGAATCATAGAATCGTTTAGGTTGGAAAACACCTTTAAGATTATTGAGTCCAACCGTCAACGCAACACCACATCTGCTAAACTGTGTCCTGAAGTGCCACATCTACGCATTTTTTGAACACCTCCAGGGATGATGACTCAACCACTTCCCTGGGCAGCCTATGCCAATCAATGCCTGACAACCCTTGCAGTAAAGAAATTTTTTCTAACATCCAATCTAAACTTCCCCTGCTGCAACTTGAGGCCATTTCCTCTCGTCCTATCTCCAGCTACCTGACAGAAGAGACCGACACACATCTCACTCCAACCTCCTTTCAGGGAGTTGAAGAGAGCAATAAGGTCTCCCCTCAGCCTCCTCTTCTCCAGGCTAAACAACCCCAGTTCCCTCAGCCGCTCCTCACAAGACTTGTGCTCCAGGCCCCTCACCAACTTGGTTGCCCTTCTCTGGACACGCTCCAGCACCTCAATGTCTTTCCTGTAGTGAGGGGCCCAAAACTGAACACAGCACTCGAGGTGCGGCCTCACCAGTGCCCAGTACAGGGGAACAACCACCTCCCTGCTCCTGCTGGCCACACTATTTCTGATACAGGCCAGGATGCCGTTGGCCTTCTTGGCCACCTGGGCACACTGCTGGCTCATATTCAGCCGGCTGTCAACCAGCACCCCCAGGTCCTTTTCCACCGGGCAGCTTTCCAGCCACTCTTCCCCAAGCCTGTAGCGCTGCGTGGGGTTGCTGTGACCCAAGCGCAGGACCCGGCACTTGGCCTTGTTGAACCTCATACAACTGGGCTCAGCCCATCAATCCAGCCTGTCCAGATCTCTCTGTAGAGCCTCCCTACCCTCAAGCAGATGAACCCTCTCTCCCAACTTGGTGTTGTCAGCAAACTTACTGAGGGTGAACTCGCTCCCCTCATCCACATCATTGATAAAGATATTAAAGAGAACTGGCCCCAAAACTGAGCCCTGGGGAACACCACTTGTGACTGGCCACCAACTGGATTTAACTCCATCCAGGGGATCCAGCACAGCATCAAGTCTGTACTGGTCAGCTGTGTTAGAGGGAAGAGGAAAGATGAGAGACTTAAAGTGGAGGGGGAAAAAAGGTTAAACAGTAAGAAAAGTAAGAGTAACAAAAGAAAAGTAATTGAGAAAACAAAAGAGAGAAAAACAAGCCAAAGCAAAGGTTTGGCTACACAGAAGAAAGACAACTGTTCTGGAGTGGCAGAGCAGAGCCAACCCACTCATGGGTCAAAAGCTCATTCACAGTGACCAAGGTCTGCACTGCTAAATACAAGACGAATGGTACCTTCTGGCTCACATCCACACAGCTTAGAAATACCTCCCCTTATTGCAAACTGGTCACATCCCCACTTCACAGCATCTGCTGAAGGGGTTTTGGGCCTCATTATCTGGCCCTGCACACCTAACACATTATTAGCGTTGAGTATGTTTCAGTTCAAAGCATCTGAGGCAATCTGGAGACTACGTTGTAACCCAGTAATATGGCATTTTCAGAGCATGGAAGTGAGCATTGCATGCTGTGCATGTTCAAAAATCCAAATGCCCTTGTTGGGAGAGTGCTGAAGGATGGCAAAAGCCAAAAAATGGTGTGTACTGCCTCCAGAGTGGACTATTTCCAAAACAAAGCCTAGCTATTGTCTTAGAGAGACCTTCTCCACAAGAAAAAAGAACCAGGAGTGAGCTAACTATCAATCAGAGCAGACAGATGGATCTTCACTGGGGTCCCTGGCCCTCTCCAGCCTTGCACTGTGGAGGTATCCCAATAATAAAATTTTGGAAGGACTACAATGAAGAGAAGAATACAAAGCATGTCTACACAAATTCAGAGTCAGGAGAGAAAGCAAGTGGCAAGAAATGTAGTTGCATTAACTGCTGGGAGATAGTTCTTTCAACTCAAGCTGCTCCTTATGCTAACAGACTATTCCTTTCCTGTACTTAAATTATCTTATTCCAGGTAGCACCATACTGTGCCATACAGTCATATACATTCAGAGATACAGAGTCAAACTGTTGTGAATTATTTACATTTGAATTGTTGGCATCAAAATGCCTCCATAGGTTTTAATTTCATATTAGTAGCAACAAATTTGCAACACTTCACATTCCTGCCCAGAAATCAGGAAATTTTAATTTTTCATTAACTTCATGAATCAGCACATGATTTATTATCTCCATTGTACACACTGGAAGACTGAGGCACAGATGGGCTGTGATTCACCCTAAGAGTATATAGCAAAAGATACTGCCACAATATTGATAGAGGTGTCATAGTTATATACATAATTTAAGTATAAGCAATACCAGTGTATTCAAATAAAGTCTGCCCATATTAGCTCAACTTTATACTTGAGTGCACTTTTACAAAAGGAAATAAAGAAGTCTGTTAAAAATGTAAAGGCTGAAAAGCTTCTTTCCCAGACAAATGAATGTTCAAAACAGCTATATATCAGATAGTAATCATGGTTTAGGTTGCAGTATATTGAATATATGGTTCTATGGTCCCTTGAATATTTCATGTGAAGTTAGATGCCTGTTATGGAAGAAGACACTAGCTGTTCCCACATGGAAAACATGAGAACCATCTAATGATATAAGGACTTGGTTGAAGAACATAAATATTGTGATACCTGCCCTTTTCCTGCAAGCAAACTCAGCCAAGTTGGGCATTGGTATGGAAGAGCCACAGGTGTACCTATGTGCTGAAGTTCTAACAACTCAATGGTCCTGCAGGCTTGGGGAGCTTCCTCTTAAGTCAAGCGTTCGTTGTATTTACGTTACCCATGCGAAAAAAATCTCCATCTTTTAGTAAGCAATACCTGGCAAAAGAGCAAATGATGGAAAAGGGTGAGAACATGTAAAGAAGTTACTACGAGATAACCAAGTGTTTGCCTCACAATGCACCACAGCAGATATGCCTGTGCATGTTGTTACCTCATGATGAGTATCTGATGAATTGAGGTAACCTCTGCCTAAATGTAAAAGGATAAGGTACTTCGTATTTTCTGTGGGGGAAGCACCAAAATGAGAGCAGCTGAAATGCAGTAAGTTTCCCCACACCTTATTCCACATAAATTATCATTCTAGAATTAGTTCAAACTGTTATCAAACTTTTAAAGTGCTATCAAAGTTTTAAATTACCTTTGAACCTGTAGTCATTTACATCTGTTCAAAATGAATGAAAAAGGGAGGGGGAAACAAATCATTTTCTCCTCCTCCTCCTAAATTAACTTTTCATTAAGGTAATTGAAGACAGCCTAAACCAGCTGAGAATCAATACATCAAATTCAAAACAGGCAAAATTATTATCTTCAAACAAGTGATCTATTGAAAATAATAACTCTGCAAAGTGGTTTTCCACAATATTTGCATGATGGCACCTGGACATCTACTGATCGCTTCTCCAGCACATATAAATGTGAGCTTGCTGTCATTTGGCCTATACTTATACACAGGGACCTAAATCACAGATGGAAAATTTTGAGGGATCTGCTGATGGAAAAGGTTTGAAAAATTGATCTTCTACAGCGTATATTTGAAATAAAATAAGATTTAACCAAGTGATGAGGTTTTACCGTCTACCATGCATGTCCCAGCTATCCCTCCCAGGGCCAGCACAGCACAGGTGGCCCCTTCCTTGGGTGCCCATGGGCAGAGGCTCCCAGGTGCTGAGGGCAGCGGCTGGGTTGCAGCCACGGTCCCTGGGAGTTCTCAGCCGAGCCTCTGCTGGTGGGACAGGACGGGCCGCCAGGCCCTGCCCTGCTGCCCCCAGCCATCATGGAACCCTGACAGCTACCAATACCTTCCTACAGCTTCTTTGACCACATTTCCTCTCCCATTATGCAATTTCACAGTACCTGTGTTTCGTAACCGACAGACAAGGGGCTAGGAAGAATGACAATGGATTGGGCAAGGGATATTCTCTTTTGCATTAGATGAGGGTTTTTGTGGTTTTGAAGGCTGCAGAATGACCCTCCCAATCCAGGGCATAAACCAGTCGCTATTCAAGAGAGCTCAGTGGGAACACTCCCTTCTGGGCAAGTTACTTCATACATATGCAACATTTACTTGCCTTCTGTGGTACCTTACACTTCTGGAACCACACAAAAATTAAAGAAAATACTGAAATACTGACAAATGTGGTAACAATTTTCCATCCACCTTTCAGATTCCTAAATACGTTAAATAAGTCGGGTTTAATTCTACTTTATATACTTTTTTACAGATTTGTAGATGTTCTGGGACACAGTTTTGGGTTTTAACAAAAGCTTCACAAAGTGAAAGAAGAGAAGTACGCTATAAACAATAACAGACCTATACAACGTTGTGCATACCAAATGAATTCCAAATGTTCAGCAGTTTGAAAGTGCTGATGTATTCCAAAACACAGTCCTGTTACTTCTAATAATAAAATTACTTTATGTTGTATCATCATTTAGTTAATTATTCATAATAATGGCTTGGATTTTGTATCTCCTATTGCTTAAATAGTTTGGACTACCCTGCCTTTCCCCCCATCTATATATATATATATATTTATATTATTTTTTATTAGGTCACCAATACCTAAGTCCAGGAGTTATAAGCGCCTAAGACACCTAAGGCTGAAGCATATAATGTATGAGTAGAAACTAAAGAACAGAGTTTATAATTTAGCCTGGAAAAGAGTAGGTGGTAGTGGGCATGTAACCACATCCTCAGGTGCAAATGCTTATCTCTTTAGGGGTCTGAGGCTGTGTACTCTATTACTCAACGACTGCACTGTCTGTACTAGGGCTGGATGTAGCTGCACTGTGAGGGAAGAGGCTGCCTGAGTTGGGCTCCTGAGCAGTTCTCTCTCACCTGACTTTGCCCCCTTCAGTTCCATTAGCCTGTGCATACCTATAGCTAGGAAATATGGTTAAATTTTCCTTCCATCTTAAAGTATTCTTAGTAAAATATTCGAAACCCAATGTCATGGTTTGGGAAACTCAACCATTCTGGTTGGTATTACTAACTCATCGGGAAATTATTGTTACATAAACTGCTGTCCTGGGGATGCTTCTTCGTAAATGTATACTTACCACTCAGACCTCCCCATTTTCAGGAATCCTGACACACGCACTGGGCCACACACCACATCCTGTCACTTAACGGAGTTATATACGATCCTAAGTCCATGAGGTCATGGGGCACATGGAGTTGTGGGTCAGGATAGGCTGCTCTTAGGGAGTCATGCCTGCTAGTGGAACATCCCCTTGCTTGCAGAGCAATGTCATCGCCTCAAGATCACAGAATCATGGGTTAGGATCACAGGATAATTCAGGTCAGAAGGGACCTCAGCAGGTCTCTAGTCCTACCTCCTTCTCAAAGTAGGCTCAGCCAGGAGCTCAAACGAGAGGTGCTTGGTGCTTTATCCAGCTGGGCCTTGAAAAGCTCCAAGGATGGTGACCGCACAACCTCCCTGGGCAGCCTGTGCCACTGTCTCACTGTGTTCTTGAGGAAAATTTTCTCCTTATATCCTTATAGCGTGAAGATATCTTGTTTTAGCTTGTGCCTGTGTCTGTTGTCTTCCTGCCAGGCACCATTATAAAGAGCCTGGCTCCATCTTCTCAAGAACTTCACCATAGGTGCTGGGTGCTAGATGCCCCTGAAGATGTCTCATCTCCAGGCCTGTATTGGCTTTGTGTGGCAAGGTTTTGGTAGCAGGGGGGCTGCAGGGGTGGCTTCTGTGAGAAGCTGCTGGAAGCTTCCCCTGTGTCTGACCAACTGGCTCTAAGACGGACCAGCTGCCAGCCAAGGCCGAGCCAATCAGTGATAGTGGTAGCGCCTCCGTGATAACAGATTTAAGAAGGAAAAAAGTTGCTGGGACAGACAGAAACAGCAGCCAGAGAGAAGAGTGAGAACATCTAAGAGAAACAACCCTGCGGACACCAAGGTCAGTGCAGAAGGAGGGGCAGGAGGTGCTCCAGGCGCCGGAGCAGAGATTCCCCTGCAGCCCGTGGGGAAGACCCTGGTGAGGCAGGCTGTCCCCCTGCAGCCCAGGGAGGTCCACGGGGGAGCAGATCTCCACCTGCAGCCCGGGGAGGACCCCACGCCGGAGCAGGGGGATGCCTGAAGGAGGCCGTGACGCCATGTGAAGCCCAAACTGGAGCAGGCTCCTGGCAGGACCTGCAGACCCATGGAGAGAGGAGCCCAAGGAGCAGGTTTTCTGGCAGGACTTGTGACCCTGTGGGGGACCCACACTGGAGCAGTCTGTGCCTGAAGGACTGCACCCCATGGAAGGGACCCACACTGGAGCAGTTCGTGAAGAACTGCAGCCCATGGGAAGGACCCACATTGGAGAAGTTCGTGGAGGACTGTCTCCCGTGGGAGGGACCCCACGGTAGAGCAGGGGAAGAGTGTGAGGAGTCCTGCCCCTGAGGAGGATGAAGCAGCAGAAATAGCATGTGATGAACTGACTGTAAACCCCATTCTCCATCCCCCTGCGCCACTGGGGGGGGCAGGTAGAGAATCTGGGATTGAAGTTTTGCCCGGGAAGAAGGGAGGGGTGGAGGGAAGGTGTTCTGAGATTTGGTTTTATTTCTCATTACCCTACTCTGATTGATTGGCAATAAATTGAGTTAATTTTCCCCAAGTCAAGTCTGTTCTGCCCGTGACGGTAATTGGTGAGTGATCTCTCCTGTCCTTATCTCGACCCGTGAGCCCTTTGTTATATTTTCTCTCCCCTGTCCAGCTGAGGAGGGGGGAGTGATAGAACGGCTTTGGTGGCCACCTGGCATTCAGCCAGGGTCAACCCACCACAAGGCCAAACAAGCCTCAGTCCCTCAGCCTCTCCTCACAGGAGAAGTGCTCCAGTCCCAACTACGCTGGTGGGCTCCACTGAACTTGCTCCAGTTTGTCGACGTCTTTCTTGTATTGGGGACCCAAAACTGGACACAGTATTCTAGATGTGGCCTAGTAAAGGCGGGATAATTAATCCACCCTTACTTAATGGGCTGTGCTACTGTTAATACAACCCAGGATGCTGTTGACCTTCTTTGCTGCCAGTGCACACTGAGGGCTTGTGTTCAGCTTCCTGCCTACCTGTGCTGGTTTTGGCTGGGATAGAGTTAATTTTCTTCACAGTAGCTACTATGGGGCTATGGTTTGGATTTGTGCTGAAAACAGTGTGGATAACACAGGGGTGTTTTTGTTCCTGATGAGCAGTGCTGACACAGCGTCAAGGCCTTTTCTGCTTCTCCCCTCACCCCACCAGCGAGGAGGCTGGGGGGGCACAAGGGGTTGGGAGGGGACACAGCTGGGACAGCTGACCCCAACTGACCCAAGGGGTATTCCAGACCATAGGACGTCATGCTCAGCATGTAAAGCTGGGGGAAGAAGGAGTAAAGGGGGGACATTCGGAGTGATGGCGTTTGTCTTCCCAAGTCACCGTTATGCGTGATGGAGCCCTGCTTTCCTGGAGATGGCTGAACACCTGCCTGCCAGTGGGAAGTGGTGAATGAATTCCTTGCTTTGCTGTGCTTGCGTGCGTGGCTTTTGCTTTACTATTAAACTGTCTTTATCTCAGCCCACGACTTTTCTCACTTTTACCCTTTCGATTCTCTCCCCCATCACACCATGGGGGAAGTGAGCGAGCAGCTGTGTGGGGCTTAATTGCCAGCTGGGGTTAAACCATGACACTACCACAATCCCATTTGCCAGGAGTAAAGGGCTGATGGATCGCAGATCTGCTGACTAGCTATGCTTGAAATGTGGGATCTCTGAGAGGCATCAGAGCAACAATACAACTGAGAGAGAAGCACATTTTGGGGCAAGAAGTCGTAATGCACTGGCCCCAACAGTGACATTCTTTCTCACTATGTGAGACTAGATAGATCTTACTCTTTACTGACAGGACTGTAAGAACCCAGACCAGGGAGAGATGGAGAAGGGATAACACTGGAAGTCAGCAACCATTTTTCAAGCAATGGTAGTTATATTAGAGATGCTGCCTAACTTGTCCTCAGGAAAAGGCTTTGTTTAGTGGGACATGTTCAAACACTTAACAAACCCAAAATGATGGAAAAGAACACAGAAATACAATTAAATATCAAGCAAGGGATAACAGAAGGCAGATGCACATTTGCTGCTATAAAGGGACAAAGCTAGAGAGGCTGGCCCAGATTGGCAAAAGTACAAATCCTACTAAAAAACAAAACCTGCACACTCTCAAGGAACTGCACAAAGAGATCCTCAACCATCTCTATTCAAAGAAGCTCTAACATGGCAAGGAAGTTGATTTCTACGTATTTTTTTGCGCAGACTGCTCTTCTACAGTTGGTAAAAGGAAATGACAGCAGGATTCTGTGCTACAATTATTTGTGTGTGTGTACAAATGTGTTTTCAGAGGTGCCAGCAGCCCTTTAAAGATCAAACAGTAGACCGAATTCCCACGCAGCTAGTGCTCTGCCAGGGCGTGTACCTAAATATCTAGGGAAACCAAAGGAACCGCTCTAGGCCCAAAAGGACAGACAGATTAAAAGTGGGTTGCAGTTTTCATGAGGGATGCTAAACAGGGGTTTATGTACCACATACATTAAACAGTTGTGTTATGTAGTATCCCAACGCACAAGAGATGAGATATTTCTCAGAAAGATGCAAAAACCCAGCTCCTGCCTCTACAAAACAACCCTCATAAGAATGGTTCCCCTAGATTTATAACAAATAATCCACATTCAAATCAGATACATTTTTGCAATTAGTCTTCTATTAAAACATAGATTAATAAACAAAAATAAATACATATGAATACATAAATGTGTATACATGCATATCCTACACATAAACATCCAATAAGCATTTTAGAACACTAACATCTCTTGATAGAGCAATAAAATTAAATTGTGGTTGTTATTTGCACTTTTACGAGACTCAACAAGGCATACAACTATTTATATCCAGCGTATTTGTCCCTAAAGTGGTCTAATGAACCTTGGTAAATCCATGGGCGTAATGCTGCACATCACTGGGAAAAAAGTCCTTCAGCAATATCAAATGCAGCATCTCTGTGATGTGATTTCATTCTGTTGTTGGATCATTAGCATATGATATGTAGAAGGAAAATAATGATTACAGAGCTCTTGAAATGCTGTATTATGTCAGCTACCATTACAACAGGATGAGGAATAAGAAATAGTGTGTGCACGAAGGCTGTCTTTCAGAATTACGTAATTCAGTTGGCCCACAACTCTTCTACACATGAAGATGCTGACAGAATTGTAAGGGTAATAAATGATCTGTTTTATTTCACAGCTTTTAATTACAACACCAGTCTTCCAATCCATCAAAGTACTATGAAGAAGACTGCAAGATTTTATTTGTAGAACAGTGGGCTGTTGTGTCACCAGTTTTATGGAAGGTAGAAAATGTTAGTTTCCATTGCCTCAAATATTCAAAGTTTTTATTAAACTGAGGTGGTTTGAAAAAACTACAGCAGATAAAACTGATGATAACTGCTTTTAAGTAATACTTGGAATTAAAAATTAGGAAAAAACTAAAAATACTGTCTGCAAAAATACTATATAAGAAACATGTAATGTATGTACTCCACATATATAAAATTGTCAATGTGCAATCATGAACAGTATTAACTGTCTCCTAAGAAGTTCCAGATAAATATGCAAATGAAAGTCTCATCCTAAATTTTCAAAATCATGCAAAATCCTTGTGTTACCAGAGGCAAAAGCAAAACTCACGTTCAATCAATGTGAGCAGAACCCTTTATGTTTCTCAATCTCATAGTTACACAGGTAGCCTTGGAAACGCATAAAGAGTTAACAGAAATCCAGTCTTCTATCCGGACTGGTCCTGAACTTCCAGAAAGTAATTCACTAGATTATACTCAACACACTTTGCTCTTCTGGTATAAGTCCATATGAGAGAAACAATCAAGCCTTGAAACGTGATCATCATACATCTGATCTTGTTTCTCTAAAGTACCAAAATGAGGGCTGGGATGTAACCTGAGAGGTCTTGCTCACCTAATGGAGGATCACGGTTAGCAGACATGCAGGAAGCAGATCAAGTTACCATGAGGTAATGAGCCAACGCTTGCGATAAACACGATGTCGGCAGATTAAAACAGAACACATTATCCAAAAATTTGCTAAAAAAGGTGTAAGCAACTACTTATTAACACTCAACACTAGATTATAGATCCTCCTTCAGAGAAATCGAATAATTTCTTAAGACTGGTAAAACTATTGCACAATCCCCCTTAGTACCTGTTCCAGCGACCCTTCTCGACACAAGACTGACATAGCACCTGCCTTAAATTTCTCTTCGAGTAGGCGAAACTTACGTATTGTCTTTCTTTAAAAGGGCATGCATGAAGACTAACTGGCTGTTAGGTTCTTAATCCCACAGTACTAAGACTGTTTCTCACAGTTCATCTTTTCTAAGCCTTAATATTCCTAATGCTGTTCTGTGGATTGTAAACTGTGTGCCAAAGCAAGCACAACACGTTATTATACCTGATCAAGTACATCAGCTACAGGAGTATATGTAACCCTTTGACATATCTATGACACTTCACACTTAAGAGCTTTTTTGTCTTTATTACAACAGCTACAACGCTGCTGACACTCTGATCCCCAGGTATCTTTTTGGCAGTCTGTTGTCTCTTTATTTTATGTTCAAAATGTTGATTTTCTTTCCCCTAAGCATTGTACCTTGTTTACTGAATTTCTTTGTATTGATTTCTGGCCACTATATCCTTTTTTCAAGAACATTTTAAATCATAAGCCTATTCTTCAAAGTGCTTTAGTATCACATGAAAATTTCACAAGACTAATCTCCCTTCTGTTAATAAATGAAAGTACTGAGCAGCAGCAGAGCTGGGACAAAGAGACAGCTCTGTTAGGTAGAATCCCATTTGATAGAACCTCCTACTTTGACAGAGAAATTAAAATTACTCTTTAGGGTAATGTGTTCCCATTTTACACCAATTTTGTCTTACTTACCTCTGCCTACTTTACTTACGAGAATGTAGGACAATAGCAGAAGTCTCACTGAAATGAAACCACATATACCTCATTTACTGGCCTCCCTTCTCTGCACAGGGAGTTAGTCACCCTCTAAAAATGGCTTAGAGGATAGAAACAGTGTGGACATACCAAGATGAAAATGTGGAACCTTAGACCTTTCTTTTTAATGTTATCTCTGATTTTTTAAATCATATTTTCCAAGGCCTATTCTTTGAGTCAAGCCTCTACAGTTTGTCCTTAGATCTCTTCTATTCTGAGAGAGGACAAGGTGTCAGAGTTTTCTGGCTTCAAAAACCTCCACGCATATGTGCTGTAGAAAAGCTGATTCAAGGCAGATTTGCAAAGGAAATCCTAAGATCACAGTGATGAGAAGAGGCAATGGCAACAAGAGCTCATCATTAACATTATCGCATTCTGGTGAGGAGGATGAAAATAAAGAACTAAATTCTGCTTTCATTTGTACTCATCACCTAGCTGTCTCAGAACTGCTTGTTTCCAACAGAAACCCAAACAGGCGGAAAAAAGGCAGCTGTGTAATTCCACGGGTGCTCCCCTAGAACTGCAAAAAGCTGATAACAGAAATATAAAAGTAGGAACAACAAGACCCAAGCCCTACAATTGCAGTTGGTTGCAGCTTTTCGGCTGTGTCACTCCAGATCCCAGGGAATATAGCACAAAATCCAAGTATCAGCTGCTTCTGCTCTACAGTTGCAGCAAATCAGCCGAGCATACAACTGTCCTGAAATTAGCACCTGCCCCACACGCAAAAAGACAGCAGAATTACCACAGCAGCAATACCCAGGGTTGCATCTGAACTGTCTCATCATCACATCTCCACCTGTTCTCAGTGCACTTTTGAGCAGAAAAAGGAAAACTGAATCTGAATCTCTATTAACATGCAGAACAAACGGGAATAGATTGGTAAAGTGCAATAGCTAAGCCCTAAGGATCTGATGCCCGTGCTGTAAGGATTTCAGAAGGTTTTACAGTGAACTGGTTCCAGTATGATACCATGGACTGAATGTATTGGGTGTTCTTGTGTGTTCCTAGTACATCTGGTTTAGGCTCCTTCAAAGGGAATGCATTTTGTGTGCTCTGGAGCCACTCTGTGATGTAAACCAAAGTTTGGTAATTGGGGAAAACTTGCTTCAAAAGCATAATACACATGGACCTGACGATGCTAAAGGGTGCTGAAGTCTTTGCATTCATCAGGTCTGCCATTCCCTTTGCAAAGAACTGCACGGGTTTTGTTGCCAAGGCCCTCCTCCAACTGCAAACAGGAGACAGACAGTGCCTGAGACATACAATTGGGGCATTCATGGCAGAGAAATGAGTTCAGCTGTGTGAAAATTTTGAAAATCGAACAGTATTTTTTTCAGGCCAAACTTACCTTTATGAAAGGAGTTGATTACACAAATTATTCTTTTAAGCTGCATTATGATCAGCTCCAGATCAGCTCAGTGAATAAACTGCGCAAAGTGTGGAGCATATAAAGCCACTGATACTAGCGCAAATATAATCCTGCAATGTCATGCACAATGGAGAGATGGATGCCCCTACCTAGTTTCCTTGGCACACTTCAGGTCTGGAAGCAATACATTGTTTTAGCTCAATATTGAACACGTGCTAATAAATCCTTTATGAGATTATCTAGCTCTTCACCCATGTATCCCTCCACTGTACTCTAGAGCTGGGTCCACCAGGAAACACACTACAGAGATAGCCAGGTGGTTGTAAAAAGAGGTAACCTGTGTCTGCTGGGCACAGGAATCCGAATTTACTGCCAGTCCTGTTGAGTAGGCAGCAAAGGCAGCAGCAACCTCCTCAGTGGGGCTGGGAAGCTGGAGAGGCAGGATGAGGTGAGGCCCTAGGCTGAAGGGGTGAATGGAGGAGATGGCAGCCAGAGGGCAATAAGAGGTTGAAGAGCATGTCTCAGGCCTGGGAGGTGGTGAGAACAAAGCTGTGGTTGTGGTAGCAGCCCTGGGCATGGGAGGGCGAGGTGGGCGAGGAGGCAGGGAGTCGATTATGGCAGCGATTAGCATCTCCTCGCCTCTCCCTGCTGCACAACTTTTGCATTTTTGGAGGACTTTAACCCATTGTGAGCAGCACTTCAGGAATGGGCGGAGCTGCCATCACCTGCCACATCCTCCAGCAACCTGGAGCACCACGAAAATGGTGCAGATACCGCACCAGCTCGGCAGCGCTGACCTCATGCAGCTGCATTTCTTTGGGTGTAACCCGAGTCATTTGGGTTTATTTATTTATTTCCAAGATGTCCCTCTCCCAAGTCACCTCAGATAATAAAGAACTGAAGATTTGATTTCACCTTTCTAAAACCTGTACTTACCATAGTTTTCCAGAACATAGCTGAACGGATACTTCTTAAGTGTATTGGCTGATTCCTGTAGTTAAGAAAACTACCCAACATATTTTCCAGCCTTTGCAATGCTCCCAAGAAACCAAAGTAATTTTAATACACTCAACTAAAATGTTTTAGTATGTGATTCTGCCTTTTGGTAATCATTTGCCATTAGTAAGTACTACATAATGATTACAAGTTTTAAAAAAAAAGTTATCTTGATTCTTCCCCATCTGCACTTGTTCGCAGCTACTTTCATTCAAGTGATAATGAAGAAAGTAATACAAGCGTTCCTTCTATTTGCACTACAAACTCAAACGTTTTAGAAAAGTTACTTAAATAATAATGTCTGTTTATGCTAAAATTAGCTTTTTATTTTTCCTCTGGTGATCTCAGTCAAGGCTGCAGCTCCACCGCTCAAGCACAGACCTGTGCAACTTTCGCCCAGTGGCCAGCTGCAGCTTGCAACATGTTTTGTCCCACTCGGGCTGGAGACACACAAACAGGTTGGTACATTTTAACAAGCTGCTGTGCATAGCAAGATCCTAGCAACTGACCTGGAGAAGGCTCTTGAAACCACAGTTACTCCACCATCATTCACCCTGCAACGAGCAGGCAGAACTGCCGGCCTGGGCAAGGGAAGGGCTGGGCAGGAGCCCAAAGAAACCGAGTCCCATGGTTGGAGGCCAGGTTGGGAGCGCACGTGGTAAAAGCAGTAAGGCAAGAAGCATGGGGAGCACGGGGTAGGGGCTGCTTTAGGAAACTGAACATCAAATAAAAGGTCGGGCGTTGTGCTGGTGGAAGCTGGCGTGCCTCCCATGCTTTCACCAGGGAGCGGGGTGAGGGGGTGTGAAGAGGGTGGCATGGCCCAATTCAGACACCTGCACCTCAACTAAAGCAAGTCTGGATAATCTCCTGCAACACATCTGCAATGTCCTGGGAACAAAACCCAGGTATCTCATAAGTCTGCAACATACCATTGGTAAATCAAAATATCTAATGATCCACCCATTCATTTGAGTCCTGCCGGCCTGTTATTTGCAAACATGAGGTTTAGTTCAAATTACTTAAAATAAGCTTTTTTCCCTGGCTTTCTTATTTATTCCTCAAAGCCAAAGCGTTCCTGTGTACGACGAATTTGCATAGAGCCAGACAAGCACCATCAGTGCCCACTTTCTTACAGAAATACCGAATTACTCCTAACCCGTGTTTCTTTAAAACGTGCGGGGTTTTTAAAAGTGTTGCTACTCACTTAAAACCCGGTCAACTTTGTTCCCACCGAGACGTGCCACTTCGTAAACACCCCGTTCCCATCCTCACGCTCACTTGATCTTGAGCAAGACCCCGGCCAGGCACAGGGCACCCTCCCTGCGGCTGGCCGCTGACCGAGCGGGCACAGGTGGGAGCCCGGCGGCCCCTCCAGCGGCGCAGGGATGGGATGGGATGGGATGGGATGGGATGGGATGGGATGGGCCGGCCGGGGCCGCACGCAGAGCACGGCCGGGCGCTCAGCCGCCCCGGAGCGGAGCCAACTGCGCCCGCAAGCCCGGAGCCCTCCGGAGCCCCGAGACGCCAAACCGGGAGGACCAGCCGCAGCAGGGGCGGCCGCACGCCGCTGCCCCCCGCACCGCCCCGCACCGCTCCCCGGCCGTTACCTTGTACCGGCGGAAGCCGTCCAGCTGCCGGCCGCTGACATACCGCCACCGCCACATCGCCCCGCCGTGCTCCGCGCCGCGCCGGCAGGGGAGGCAGGGGAGGGGAGGGAGAGGAGGGGAGGGGAAGGGAGGGAGGGAGGCGGCGGGGCCGGGGCCGGGGCCGGGGGCGGGCGGAGGGCGGCTCCCCGGCCGCGCCCCGCGGGCTGGGGCTTGCCGACCGCTGCCGGGCGGTCCCGGCGCGGCGGGGGTACGCGGGGCCGGGGTGCCCCGTAGGGCCGGGTGCCCGCCGGCGGTGGCCTCTCCCCGGGCGGCTCCCGCCCCGCCGCGCCCGTGGGACCAGGCGTTTCGCCGCGGCCCCGGCAGGCTCCTCCGGCCTCGGTGCCAGCCCGCCATTAGCGTCTTTTATAAACCTTGCATTTCCTCACGGTACCCGGTACCGGGGATAGTCTGCAGCAGCCTCCGTGGTCACAGCGAGCCGTCACCCAAGTCAGGTCGCAGCATCAGGCCCTGAAACTATTTTTCTGGCTAAAGGTGTATTAAAGATGCCGTGTTCATAGCACGCGCAAAGGTGTGCCTGTGGAGACGGTATACAAAACGATGTTACTTAAGTAATGTGTTCTAGAAACAGGTGACACTGAGGATCAAAGGTTTTACTGGCATTCCTTTCCAGCAATCATCTGCCTCTTGCATCTCTTTATTAAAACACCTGTACCGGAGCCCTTCATACCACATCAGTTTGCAGTACGTTCTGCGCCTCCTGATTTCCCGGGAAGCGAGGCACTGGTGTAGGCAAAAGACTGGAAGACATCAGGAGTAACGTTTCAGCTGCAAATGCATTTAAGCATACGGCATGACAGCTTGTGTTACCTTCACTGTACACTATTAGAGGGAGAGTTGAAATCAGACACATCAGGGGCTGAGACCTTATTGACCAAATGGAATCTATCCAGAAAGGAAATCGATTAAAATCCATTAATTGCAACCCACGAGCTCTTCCAGGCACCTAATGCATTGTGAGAGCCAGTGTTATTTTACAAACTGTGCAGGTTTGATAGGAATTATATACAAGTTAAAATCACTAAGTGCAAACTGTATACAATGGTTCTTGTCCTGTATTATTAGCTACACATTAATCACTTGAGATGTGCTTACACCTACATTCTGCTTCCAGCAGCAGCATCTAAACTTCTGCTCTTGAAAAAAACCCAGAACTGTAGCACTCAGCTTCAGGTTACTGAGTTAAAGCTTGATTCCAGTTAGGAAAGCTAAAGTGTTTGGAGCTCATATTTTTCAGGAGCCGACTCTAATCTTAATTAGTGTTCATACCCTGGATTTTTATTTGGGATCCCCTTCACCTCTCATTGTTACTACCGTGTTTTTAAGTTGTATTATGCTATTGAATTAATCTACAAGGGAATCTAAGAAAAGACGCGTGACTACTACTGTACTCAGTGCAATTTTTTTATGCAACTAAGTTACTAAAACTGACCAAACTATTTTATAGTTATCACTTTCATTTCTTAACTCCAACACTCATAAGCCTCAAACACAAAAGCACAAATTTGGGTGAACAACTATTAGCAGTGTGACGGACAGTGGTAGAAAAGGTGCTTGCTTTTCTGAAAGCTAGAAGGTCGCAAAGTATTTTTTCTCTTTGCAGGCCTCTAAATTTTTGTTAAAAGAAGATGTGCTGTCACGAATATATAGCTATAGAATATATAGAGATATAGCAGATACAGAGCACAATTTTTATTTCCTCTTCTCTCAAAACTGTATTGGTGATAAATGAAACACTTTTTGAAAAAACTGTCATAAATACTCCACTAAAAAGAGAATGTAAAAGACTGCATATATGTAAAAATGCAGTTGCATGATTCGTACCTCAGCGTGTTCTGTGTCTGGTAAGGAGCACGTCAAAGGAGGAGGCAGTGTTAGATAAGCTATACTGAAGAGAGGGAAACAGAGTGGTGACTGGGTATGGAACATCACAGAGCAAGCTATGACACAAGTAACACTTGAGAATACTGTGGAAATTATACTGACATGTGTTAGCCTTTGAATTAAGAACCTTCTTTGATTTAGGCATCACGATTCATATGAATGAAGACCTTAAGACCAAGCACGCAGGCTAGCGAAGCCCAGGTGCGAGCAAAACCCACAGCCACGTGGTTTACTGCTACACCCGATGTTCTCACTGTTTCCATGCGTACCCATGTGTAGGGTTCAGCGTTCAGAAGATCTCGCGATGTCACGGAAAGTTAGAGGGTTAGTCGCAGCCTTGTGATGTACCTGTAACCCCACCTCCCCTTGTTAGTATAAAAGGAATTAACTGCGCAATAAAATGCGGAAGTTGGCGCTCACACTGTGTGTGTTATCTGTCTCTTTCCCTGGTCCGGGCCGACCAGTGATCTAAGCGTGGCACCTTGATATGCAGCGAACGCTACACCCATGTATATGTTTAGAGATTATTCTATGGTTATATTTTTCAATCTGAGATGTTTTAGAGTTCTTTTCTGGACAATTGTTTGAGCTGTGATCCAAGCTGTCCTACATGCAGGACTGTGGGAAGAGCAGTGAAAGCAGCCTCAGTGCTGTAGCACATTCTCTTGTGCCTTTTCTGAGTTGTAGCCTGAGTAAAGACGAGCTCTAACTGGCACCAGCACATGCATATTATAACCTGAACAGACTGCCATTTCATGAGCTTGAATGTGGATGAGACGAGCATTAAGACAAAAGCCCAAATCAGAGAACAGTTAACTTTCATTATAGAAAGAGCTTAGTTTTTTTAACAACTGTGGCTGGGACATTTGTGACAGTTCAGACTTTACTAAGTAAACGTCCTGAACACAGCTTTCTGCAGCTCAGGGGGAAATAGCTCAAGGCTAGATTTTAATCCAGTGAAATCAGCCAGGGAATTCTCAGGTCTTCAGTGCTGTTTACTAATTATGTGTAGTACTGAGAGGAAAGCAGTGATTTATTATTTTGAAATAGCAGGCATATTCTACCACTGGTACATGCAAGAAAAAGTTAAAAAGAGCTGTTCCGCAGATCCAAATGGTATTTAAAAAGAAAAAAAAGAAACCAAACATCAAGACAAGTTGTATTTTCAATCCATCAAAGTGGTAGGCAAAAAGATGAGGGCTCAGGACGGCTTAGAATAAATGCTTGGCTTTCGGTTTTCACTCTCTCTGTTACACATTATATTAATAAAGTAATAATGATGGAGCTTCTTGCACAGGGGAAACTGCCTAGTATGGCAACTTTGGCTTGTAATAATTTATGACAGTGTCTTGTTTATTCCCCAACTTAAAGCTGCCTGCTATGCAATAGCCTTTATCTGGAAGGCATCTGTTAGTACATTCCTGCCTACTTCAAGAAGTAAGAAAAAGCAGAGAGAAATCATGCAGAGAGCAAACCCAAAATGATCGGCTGCTAAAGCAGCTGAAGAAGGGACTAATGTACTGGGAGGAACAGGTAAAGAGGGAGCAGTGTGGGACACCTCAGATTCCCCTCATGTGCGTTAACACATAGGACTCAGGCAGTGCTTCCCTCCCCATCACTGCATGGGCTAGCATAAATCTGTTAAAATCCAGGATGTCTATGCTGTAAAAGAAGAAAGTTCTTCTAAGGTGGCTAGAATCAGTTTAGAGGCTCAATTTAAGTTTCAGGCTCTTTGTAAGTTTATCTTGGTCTCTTAACCTGGTTTATAACTCATGGCTATTAACCTAGTATTAGTACTGAATGCTAGAAAATGATCACATCTATCCTCAAAAATTGCTGCATCAGTTCCAAAGCCAGTTGTTCATCTGCAGTTTCAGTTTGCCTGTGGCAGGTAAGCGCCATGAAGGTAGACTTCTACTGGGAGTTCACTAAAGGACCTTACAGATGACCTCCAATTTTGTTTGAATGAGAGCTACTTCTACTACATCAACAACAGTATTCAAAAACCAGTTTGTGAATTTCAGAATATGGCTAGAATATGGCTAATGGTTAGAAAACAAATGAAGCAACTTAAGTAGTGTAACCAGATTACGGCTTGTTAGCTATTACAGGGCTTGCACGCAATGCAAATGCAGTGAGCCACTGCTGCGTCCCACAGTCCTCCCTCTGCCTTCGTTCTAGAGCACGCCTGGTGCGCTGGGCCTCGTGCAGGGGAAACGGCCACCACGTCAGTGGGCACTTGGCAGTGAGACATGTAGGATTCTGCAGATATGGGACATATGGCCTGGCCATAGTGGCAGGTCTGGTCCCCACGGCCTGTATTTAAGAGTCTCTGTGGTGCTGGAGTTAGATAAAAGCGATGGATATTATGGTGTGGAGGATCACACAGCTCAGGGACAAGGCATGCCGAGTATCGTAGGGTACTCCTTGTGCTGGATGCGTCTGGGTGCCACCCTACAGCAAGGGGACAGGTGATTCTGGGCAGGTACAGGCTCCCGTGTTCCCAGCAGATGCAGTCTGTATGGGGATTCTCATGATGACTTTCCTACCTGGAAAGGAAAAGTCATTTGTTCTGAAAAGAGTTATGTGTCAAAGTAGAGTGAGCAGATGCTGTTGCCTTGTGCAACAGCAGTGTTTCTGCACTGATGCATGGTAACGTGCTCCTTAGCAAGTCAGCTCTTCCCAGTTCTGGCCTGTTCATTGCTCTGAACAGACTGTACAACCTTACTCTCAGGGTAAAGCAGGCACATAAAGGGAAAGGAAATTTTTAAAGATGGAAGGAGTAACAGGAAAAAAGTAGGGTCTTGGTTTGGGGAAATGTAGGTAGTGGCAGGACTGTACTTTTTGGTTCTTAGCTGCTTTATGGCAAATTTTGGAACTTGGAGGTAGCCACTCCTGAGATGAACCCATGGGACTCATCATCACAGAGGACCCTTTAAAAAGACAGCTTAATCCCTGTTTCCTGTGCTGCAGATCACAGCTCCTTAGAGGTTTGCTCTGTATTGTCACAGTGATGAAAGAAAAAGTCAAACAAAATATCACATAAATGTCACTAGTCAATATACTCTACTAATAAATAAAACAGGCTTGAATCCATTGTCGGGCTCTGAGGGCAAGTGGCATGGTACATCTTGTGACCATGTAATTAAACTCTTTTCCAAGTCAGGGCAGCCTTGTCCATACCACCTATGGAAAACAAGTCCTGGCTTGTCCTATCATCTCCTAAACAGTGCCAGGGGCACTGCTTGGGAGTCCGCCAGCTGGGAGGGCCTGATGGAGGCCAGGGAGCCTGCTGGCAACTCAGCAAGGGCAATCACAGGGCAGTACTCAAGCCTGTGCTCTGGCTCCCTCCCGTCTGCTAATGGGAAAGCCTGCTGAGCACTGGACCCAGCTCTCCACACCGCTTACACGTTTACCTTCTTCCCAGCTCTGCTTTGGATTATGCCAGCTCCCTTCAGGCTGCTGTGGAGCAGCGAGCCTCAAACAGTATGGATGCACACGAATCCATGCCAATCATTAGCCTTCTTCCCCTCACCACTACAGATATGCTGGGCTTAAGTGATGCTTAAGATGAACTTTTCAAACTGAAAAGATCTTGACTGTAGACAGTCAGCAGACCCCATCCACTTTTCAACATACTCTTCCTTCTTGGGCATGGCATTGCTTCAGGTTTTTCAAGAACAGTCTTTGTCAAGTCTTCAACACAAGGGTACACCATAGTCATGATAAAACCAATTATGCTAAAGTAGTATTAATACTGGACCTAAAAGAGGAAATTCAGTTCCTGAAGTTACTAAAATGTATTAAGTGCAGTGTTATCAGTACCTCAGTAATCTTAAAATCTTGTTGAATTAAACTAACAGGAAGAACTTGGGTGGGAGTAAACTGGTCTAATGACTGAAGTTTAAAAAGTGCCATTTTTTCCAGCTCTGAATATGTGCCTGCATTTTTTTTTTTCACCAGCTAGAGCCTAAACAGAGTACTGTGATAATAGATATTCAGTTTCAGCTTGGAAAATCTTATTTTATTTGCGTTTATCTCATTAAACTAGAGAGACATATTATAAAAAGCAGGCAAATACGTTTCCCAAATGTTACTGTCTGCCAGAAAGTTACATACTCATATTTCTTTTATAGCATTGAACACAAAGACATAGCAGGAGAAGACATGAAAATGTCAGCGATCATAAGATGCCATAGGCAGCAGCTTGGTGGTGGGATGCTGAGACGACCAGGCTTGCGCGCAGCACGCAGCCACCTCGTGCTGGTCGGCAGCCGGGAAGCCCCTGAGGCTGGAGCCCCTCGTGGCTTTATGGGCCAGGGGCAAGGGCTGGTAAAAAGATGCTTCTTTTGTTGATTCATTTAAAACCTATTTTTGCTTTTGATTCTTAAATGATCTGCTATTAATTTTTTATTTGCATGAATGTAAGAACTTGACTCTGTTTACTTCACTAAAATCTGGCATCCCCTGAGGGTTTGGGGTTTTTTTAAATTTTTCTTTCCACAAGTTTACAGCTTGCCTTGGCATAGCCATGCATTGTACCGTGCAATGGTACAATTTAATTTATAGTGGAACTGACACTGCAGCTTTGGGATTAAGAAGTCTGAAGTGTTTCATGTTGTTTCCTAGGAAACCTTAGAAAGCCTGGAATCATCAAACTGTTACACAGTCTGCAGAAGAAAATGTTATTTTGGATCTAGGCTGGGGATCTGCCTGTGATCTAGCCTAGGCCTTGGGATCACCTCTTGCCTGATAGATTCATAAAAATCCAGCTGACCCTGAAAGACAAACTCTAAAATACTTAACGAGTTTTTCCTCATCTGTCTCATCCCAGTTAAGTGGCTGGGATGTTTGTGACTCTTAAAACTTTACTAAGGAAATGACTCAAACCAAAAACCTTTCTCTATGTTTGAATTTGACATTGTCTGTACCAGGCTTTATACACTTGAAAGCTTTTAAAGCTGTAACTGTAACTTAATGCTCTGCAAGAGGAAATGAGTCCATAAACCCATGTCAGAATGAAGGACAGGCACATTCAATCAAGATGAACAAGTTCTCCAAACTTTTTCAGTAATTTAAGCCTCCTTGTCTTTTGATTCATTTGTATAAAATACATTTTGTTTCTTTGAGGGAGAAGTTCCTTCTACACATGGATTGAGAAACATCGATGCAATCAACAGCACCCCTGACAAATAAATGCTCTTTTTTCTGGACTTCACTAAAGAAATCCAGTTTTATTGTTAACAGGAATTTTATATTTTTCAGTGATTTTCATGCAACAAAAATACAAGAAATGTAAAATTTCTTAATGTTCCCTGAGCAACAGTAAATTTGATCTTGAGCACTCACATGGTCAATCAGTGTATCAGATAAAACAGTAAACTCAAACTATTATTTAAGCCTGTGAGAACATAGAGATGCTTGTGTTATGTAAATGAAAAAACAGTTCTTCAAAAATTAGAGAGCCAATTGCATTAATTCTGACTTCCAAAAGTATAATGCACAGAAATTTTTAACAGACTTGAAGAATAATGTACTGGCATTATGAAACTTAAGCTTTTGTCAAGAAGCTCAGCATCTCTTCCTTCTCCACAGAAACATTATTTTAAAAAACAATCACAGCTTTATTTTAATTCCTAATATATGGAGTGGTTTTCTGATCCATTTCCTCTATTTCCATGTCATTTCAGTACTTCTTTGTGAAGAACATGAGAACAAATAAAGGAAATCTATTGATTGGGCCACCTTCTTGGGATTCTACACAAGCAAGTTCCTCCCAGGTGTGAGCACCCTGGAGTCCTCAGAAGGAGATTATGTACAGAAAAAAAAATACAGACTCACTAAGCAGACCAGACTTCTGTGGTCCATGTATTCTCTGTGGTTTAGCTTTAACACAGACTGTTTAACTGAATAGTGCAATAACATACTTGTTCAAATACTAAAGAAAACCACTTTGATGATACATAATAGAATTCATTTGTCAGTCTGGTAATTTCGGAAGAAATGCTGCAAATTTTTGGAAGGATGAGAACACAGTGCTTTTAATTCTGTTTTGAACATAACAATCAAAGGCAGTATGGGGTTTGGATTATGATGTTTCTGGCTCTCCTCTCCTGGCAAAATCCACTTTAATTAGTGGCAGTTTCATAAGGGGAATGTGAGATGGGTATTGGCCACAGGGTGCCTTGGAAAAAATACAAACTGTAAACTATAGACATAGATACATGTAATTATGGTTTAGTAATAAAAATGCAGTCATACAGTACCTTCTATCAAAATATAAGTGCTTTATAAATTCTAATTAAGCTATGAGATATAATTATCTCATTTTACAAAGATTTATTATTCTTAACAGCGGCACTGACAGCCTAAGTGACCTTCTTGAGAACACACAAAAAGCAGTAAAAAATAACCTATCTGTCCCTTTACTGTTTCCACTGGTATCAGAAAATCCTTTTCAAAGGTCATCAGCCTTTTCTTCCCTCAGTTAGCCACAATTACCATTTTATGGAAGAGAAGGTCTATTCAACGCAGTTTCATTTCCAAGTCCCTACATCCTGGCACTGACACTACCCTTTTTTGCCTGTAAATTTATCGGCAGTGTCTTGTGTTCAGACGTTACTTGGTCAGCTATCTCAATACTCTGTTTATTTCCTTGTGGTGTTAAACAGCACCACTCTTTCGAGATTTACTTCTGAGTGAACTTGGCTATCATGAAGGATGCGGAGGCAAAACGCAGGTTGGAGAACTCCTTCCACCACAAATACAGGCCAGTCACTGCTCTCCACACCGCCTGCTTGGAAACCAGGGCTGCCAACTCAGCCAGCGCCCAGGGCAAGGAACAGGCGACCTAGACCGCTGCCCGCCCCCCCCCCAGCTCCGCGTTGAGGCCGCGGGGGCAGCTCGGCGGGGGAAGGGGCCGCAGGCCAAAACCCGCCCAGCCCAGCGGGATGCGGTGCCAGCGATGGCGTTTCCCGCCGAGAAAGCCCCGAGGGGTCCCGCCGCCGGCCCCGCCACTCCGCCGAGCCGAGCGGCGACCCCCCCTCCACGGCAGGGCCGGTGGGCGGGCGCGCGCGGAGCCCCTTAACGCCTTCCTCACAACCGCCGCGCCGTGAGGAGGGCCTGCCCGGCGCCAGGGAGGTGGGGCGGCACCCCGTCCTCGGCGCAGCCTGCGCCTCAGAGCCCCGCAGGGAAGGAGGGAGGGGAGCGGCCGAGACCCCGCACCACCGCGGCGGCGGCGGCGGGGGAAACGCGAGAGAAGGCAGGGGGTGGCGCCCGCTCCCTCACGGCCACCAGCCCCGCCCCGCCCGCCCTCGGCCCCCACAAAGCGCATGCGCGCACTGCACCCATCACCTCCTCGGAAAGCCTCTGCCTTCCCCGCGACGTCACCCGCGGTCCGCCACGTCCGCCCAATCAGGAGCCGCGGCTCCCGCGGCGCCAAAGCTGGAAAGGGCGGGGGAGTAGCCGCCGGCTCGGGGAGGGGAGCGGGCTGGGGGTTCCCCTTTGCCCCGCCCCCCCCGGGGCTCCCCCGCCACGTGACAGGGGACGTGGCTGCCTCGTCAGGGGCGATGCCCAGTAGGAAGGTACCTGCCCGCGCGCGGGAGGGGAGGGAGGGGGCTGCGGCGGGTCCCGGCCGCCCTGGCCTTCCCTCAGGGCCGAGCCGCGGCTCCCGCCGCCGGGGCCCGGGGCGGCGGCGTGCGGAGGAGAGGCAGCCGGCTCCCCGCGGGAGGGCGGTCCCGGCGGCGGGCGGCGGCGGTGGTGTGGCCGCGCGCGTCCCGAGCAGGCGGGCGGCGGCTGGGGCCGCCGAGCCCAGGCTGGCAGCCAGCGGCTTGCGGGGAGCGGGGCCGGCGCCTCGGGCCCCGCCGGCTGCCGGAGGAGGAGAGCTCGCTCCGGCTCGTTCCGTGGCAAGGCTTGCGTACTGGCAGCCCGCCGCGCTGGAGCGGGGGCGGGAAAAGGGGTCCTTCACCGCCTTCGTGGCGTTCTCGATGGCGCAACGTTGACCTTTCGGTCATCGTTGCACAGTGGAGGCGCAGCTGCGCTGAGGGGAGAGTGTAATTCAGCCTTTTTACTAGGTGACAGCCGGGGAAAAGTGCAGGGCAAGTAAAAGCATGAGAGGAAAAGAGACTTCTCAAGATTGCCGGGCTTAATGTTCTTCCAAGTAGCTTGGCTTCTTGGGGCATGAGTGGGAGTAGAGGGAGGAGAAGCGCGCTGTGCGGTTTTTTTTTTTTTTTTGGGGGGGGGGGGGGGTTGTCTCCTTACTCTGGTAGTTTGCTCGGTGCATTTGGTGGTACCTGCAGCGTAGTAATTAGGATGCCGTCTCTGATAGGCGGTGCTTATGCTAATACTGAGGTACTGCTGAAAGACAGGCTACAAGGGTGGTTGTTTGCTGTGTAAGTACAAATAGAGTTCCAATGGCAGATCTGGATTCTAAAGCATTTCGTTTTCCATTTAGCATATGGATAAAATGGTGTGAAATTTTAAATATAACCACACTTAAAATCAGTTTTTATGGAAGAAAATGTCAACAACAAGCTTAAAGCAACCTACTATACTTCGTTTAAGTTACCTTCTAATACTGACACTACACATATTTTCTTCTAAAAAGTTTTGAAGTTCTTGACTAGTGAAAAGCTGCGCACTTCAGCTGCCAAGGTTTAACCAACTCTTGTTGCAATGTGATGACAGCTTTTGATAATAGTAGTTTCTTTTGCAGACAAAGATAATGTTCCTCGTTTTTACATCAGTGAAAACTATACTGGCCAAGTGAAAAGACAGCAGTCCTCTCCAGTTGCTGACTATTAATTAAACTATTTAAAAAACCAAACCAACCTGATACAATAACAGCATCATACCTTTTTGTTATGTATCCTAAACGTTTTGGATAATTTAATCTTGTGAAAGTTTTTCTAAAATAATTCTGTTTTAACCACTTTGATAGAGTGCAGATTTCTGTCTAACTGCTTGGCATCAGTTATTAATACAAAGTACATTTCAATAGTATTCTTATTCCATGAGGGGTTTTTTTCTCAATGTAAGCACATAGTAATTTATATTCTTGCTTAAATAAGCATGTGTAGGTTAAAAAAATCCTGATGTTCAAATGGTAATTTTATGTACATCTCTCAGTCAATAAGAATAGCCTTTCATCAAGAGTAGTGAAAATTACGAACACAAAGGAAGGTTTTAAATCAGTGTTTTAAAAATATCGGTCTCACATATCAATATCAACAGGAAAAGTATTTTGAGATTTTTTTTTTCTTTTTTTTTTTTTCTTTCCCACGTGCATGCTGACAGTGTGGAAGGAGGTATGTCAGGTCATTGTGATTGTGATCATACAGTTTAGATTTTTTCACAAATGATTATAACTTGATGAGGTCCTTTCTCAGGATCATATGTATTCTTGCGAATCGTCTTTGGAAAATATGCAAACTGGTTTTCATAGGAATAAAAAAAATAATCTTGCCTTGAAAAAAAAAATGCAGACTATGGTTTTAATTCTGCAACCTTTACTTAAATCCTCACTTGAGGATTTAAAATGCAAGGATGTTTTAATATTAAATTAAAACTTCACTTTCTGTCCAGGCACTAAAAACAGTAATTACGCTTTCAGTAGCTCAGTAGCACGAATACTGAGTTTTGCTGAAAATGAGATGCCCGTTGTCAAATTCAGTTTTATGCTGTCTTGAAATTGGGCTTTTGAAGCCCAAGACTCCTTTCCCTTAGTTTATGAGTACTTTTATGTGAAGCCTATGAGGACAAAGGTGAACGATGAGGATGGCTGTTGGTCAGTATTTGATATTTCTGTGTACTTTTATGTGATTGTTCCCTCCAAAAGTTTTTGGGTTTTTTTAAACACAAAAAGTCTCTGGAAACTAGAGCTGTGATTTTCAGCACTTTATTGTTTGTTCTGCTCTGTTAGGGAAGAATGCAATAACTGTATTTGAATACTTTTGAGTGATTCTGAAGTGACATAACTAGCTTCTGGATTTGCATGTCAGTAGCAGGAGGAGTTCATGTAGTAAAACATTTTATTGTTATTTTTTGTCCTTCAGCTTATGTTGCTTTTCGTGTTAGAGAAGGTGAAGTGTCAAAGGAATGCCACTTGCATGTGAGGTAGATAATATATTGGTCATGTTTTCCTGGGGGTTCATTCTGTGGTTTCTGGAGCAGCCCCAAGAGAGTGGGATTGTCCGGAGTGTAAAGGACTGTGTAGTGAGTAGTCTTTGAATGTACAGTCCCAGTGACTTTGTATAGGGTAGTTCTGGGCAACAGGTATTTGGCATAAGTAACAATATAGATTGATTGAGTGGAAATGTTCTAGATAGGACCATCTATTTAAAAATCAAATCCAACCCCCTGGCCCCATACTTTTAGTAGTCTGTTGCATAATTGCTATGTATATTTATTGAATTTTCAGAGTGTGTCTCCCTTTTCCTCACAACCGCACCCATGTAGGCTGATGTACCCTTATCTCACTGGAAATAACTAAAGAAGTAATGGGGGCAGTGGGGGGCGGGCGTGTTTGCTTGCTGTGCCTTTTATGTGGAGGGCTTTATCCTAATTCTACTGACACCAGCAGGAGTAATTTAATTTTTTTTTCACTCCTTTAGAAGGAACTGCTGCAGAGACAAAATGCAATGCTTTCGTGAACAGCAGTCAAGAGACAATTTCTACATGAGGTAGCTGTCCTAACCTCCCCTTTTTTAACTCAAAATTTCAGAGGTCATATTTTGTATTCAGACACTCTACACAATTTACAAGATTCTTTGCCTGACTCTTGTTTTTGTAGGAAGTCTTGGTTTTTATGAGGTACGCCAGGTCTACATGCTCTAGCTCTTTTGAGCCTGATTCAGTGATCTTTTTTTTTTAATACCAATATCTTGTTTCTATGCACTTAATGCATAACATTAATAAATTACACAAGATATTTTTTGTGTGCCCCATTCTTACACCAGAGGGTGTAAGATGGTGATTAACCTTGTGACTCAAGATTAAGAGAACTCGCTGTTGTCGCTGCATTTCTTTGGGAATAGCATGGCCTTCAGATTAGCTTCATTATAAATATTTATTCCTGAGAAACAAGTTTCTTAAAATACTAGTTTCTCTGTTGCCTTGAAGCAGGCTGTAGCAGAAGCAAAGAGCCTTTAAAACTTTCCATTTCTGCATGCCAGCCAACATATTCCTGCGGCAAAGGTTACTGGACACCAGAACTCTGTGCCAGGGTGTCGAGGACCTGCAGCCCCGAAGGCTCTGCAGGGGAAGGGTGGTGGAGCCCTCCCAGGCACAGGCACAGGTACCGTCCCACTTTGCGCAAAGGTGAAGAGCTGAACAGAGGCCCTGCAGGGCTGCTCCCAGCTCGCTTGCACCCACTCCTGGGCCTGTGGCCGGCTGCCTCGCAGCTGGCCTCCCTGCTATGGTAGTGTATTTGTAATTTGAAGCGCAGTGACGCTAGCTGCGTGTGAAAAGTGTGGTCACTGTGTTTCCCTTCTATGGGTGGTAGTCTTCATCCAGAGGGAACCCTCTGGTGTTGTTTGTGTCCTTGAGAATTTTTCTTCTGAATGGCATGTCTCATAACTTCGTACCTATGTATATCTTTAACTCTTTTCTATTGCACACAGTGTTCATATTGCAGATTTTTAATAAAAATACAGTTGTGTGCTTTACATTTATATTTGAACATAAACATTACTTTATACATGTTGAAATGATACACTTTTACATGGCATATTTTTCTTTTAAAAAACCCCCAAACTTTGGGATGTGTATGTATGTGTATACATGCACCCATACACATATACAAGCAGTGCTATGACGAACTCCCCCCTCAGTAACTGTGCACTGAAGCTGTAGGTCCAATTTCCAGAGTTCATATCAGGTATTTATATGTAGAGGTTTATATTGTCAAGGAGTTTGGGATGAGGGGAGTTGTCTTTAGCGTTGTTTTTTTCAATTTTTTTTTAAGGTTGTGTAGGATGTGGGAAATGGTGGAAAGGTATCTGCATTAAAGGCATGGAGCTGTAAGTCACTGCTGTCAGTATCAACAATCATGAAGTCCTTTTCTTTCTCTTCCCTCCAAATGGTGTCTGCCAGAAGTTTGCAGTAGCTAAAGAATATCTTGTCTGGAGGGTGTATTTCTTGTTCTGGGACTTCAGGAACTGCTTTCAGTTTTTCTCAGTGACTGTAGTGGCTATACTTTTCTGTGTGGTGCTAGCAGAAACTCTCAGATTTTCCTGTATCTGGGGAGCAGGATGCGTGGTGAGACAAAGAGGTAATTAACCAGAGCTGTCAGCAGTACTGACAGTTCTTCAGGTTGTAATTAAGCTGACATGGTGTCAAGCAGCTGCTGGAGTGGTCCCACTGGTCCTTGTATACTTTCTTCCACTGCTGTGCCAGCTGTAGATAACTAGTGCTTCTTCCCAAAGAAGTTTTCTGCTGGTTTGGTTCCTTATCACTGTGTCTGCACAGACTCTGGTGAGTACCAAGTGCTCGGGAATAAGGGGGAGAGGGGACTCCGGTTGTCTCTGGTTTGTCATGAGACCACCTGCGGTGAGACATCCCTGTAGTGCTGCTCTAAAAACCTGAGCAGCCCTGCTTTTATCCGGGCTAGGGAAGTGGAGGATTAAATAACACTCTTCTGTCGTTAACACTCATTAACTATTAAAACTATCTTTTTGCCTGTCACAGCCATGCTTGTGTAGTGCCTCTGAAGAAATATTCCCAGCTGTTTAAAAGTCATTCCCAGAGCCACTTCACATTGCACTCTTAATTTAAATACAAGCATAACCATCTATGCCATCTAAGCATAAACCCAGCTATGTGTTCTACTCATATTAGCATTTTTAAAAATCTTGTCAACTGTAAGGATACCTTTTCTATATGCACCCTAACTCTTCTTACCTAGGGAGAGGGAGTTAACATGTAGCTTTTATCCTGCCCATTATTATATGGCATTCCCTTCCCAAATCTTGACAGATGGGCACCACTGGCTGTACCTCAGCTGCCACATTCTGCTGTTCATCTCCTGCATCTTATGCTGTGCTCTTTCTTCGCTCTGTTGGTATTGCGCAGCATAGAAAAATAGAGGGATTCTGTCTCCAGGGTATGTAATGGTCTTAAGAATAAAATGGATGAGAAATTTAACAGAGAGTAATTCTCTAGTTCTGTGATTACTGGGCTTCCTAACAACAGAAATACATTACGAAGCCTGTTTTATATAACTCTTTGTGGATGCATTTATGTGGCTTTTTCACTTGTTTGCAACTGTTTCTACTTTTAATTGACTGTCAAAAGCAGTGTATTGTAAACCTATGTACAAGTTGTAATGCTGTTATTGGCACAGATACACATTCTTCAAACTAGGGTGTCCCATTTAAGAAATAAGCTTAGATTAACTGCATCTTACACTGTAAGTTTTTGTCTGCAAAAATGTATCTTGCAAAATCATCTTGAAGGTATGAAAACATTTATATAAACAAGGCTTCCAGCACTGGCTAAGGTTTAAAAAAAACCAAACAAACCCCAAACCAAACAAAAAAAAATCCCAAAATTGAAAAAGCCAACTAGAGCCATGGCATGATTTTGAGCCTTGGAGCACTACTGGTTATACTGTTAACTCTGAGCCTGGCAGAAGACATCCATTCTGGGGGACATGGAGGTGAAGCGAACATCTCCAACTGGAGTGAGGCCTTGCTGTGACATTTTGCCACAGAACCAAAAAATGAGTCTTGACATGTTTCAGTTATTAGTATTTTCCCTGTCCATACTTTCCTCTGTGCAGAGGCAGGAATACTTACCAAGAGGATACCACAATCTGGAGGTTCGTGTCTAAGCTCTCTGGAAATGGAAGCTTGGGCCAGCATCTTCACTGGGAGGAAAGCAGGATTTAAATTCTCTTTGTGTAATAATGTTAACCCTTCTTGTTTAAACTGCCATAGCCTCCTTACTTGACATCACGTTCTTATTAAAGTACTTTTGATTCCTTATTTAATACCACATCAGATTCAAGGTTGTGTTTATTTATATATCGGTGGGAGTAGTTATGAGGACAGTTTGACTTTGGTGATAATGACCTCTTGTAGTAGCTGCTTTGTGCTGTAAATACCCCCAGTGATTTTTAGAAGAGGCTCTTGGCAAGGTCAGCTGCCATCAGCAGGATCTGCAAAGCCCACTTGTTTTACTCTGCCTTCTCACCGTGCGACAATGGGACCAGCTGACCAGAGGGGATGCTGCTCACTGTATGCTTTTTGGAAAGTACTAGAACAAGTACTTGCAAGCACTCAAAAGAAGTAGAGGAAACAAATACACATTATCAGTTACAAAATGGACAAAAGTTGCCAAAGACTTTTTTTTTTTGCATATGTTTCTTAGTTTAAAGCATATGTCACAGGCCTGATGGACCAGCCTGGCTGAAAATGTACATGCTGATTAACATAACTTTGGAGTAATTCTTAAATATAGGTAGGAACTGCAGTTGATTGAGAGAAAGTGTATCAAAAGAAGAAAGACTTATTCAGGCAGTATAGTCAACATTTTGTAAGATAAGTTTCAGTAGCAGAGTGCGCTAAGATGTTTATCGTGCTTAAGATCAATTTATATGTATAAACTGGTGCAGAATCTTAAAGATAACTTTGGATGTGATAGCAGGCAATTCTCTCAGCTTCAGCTGTTCTTGGATGTTAAAATCTGTTGCATGAAATTAGCACTGGATGCTAATCAGCATCCTGTTTCGTGACTTATCTAATAGTCCAAATGACTTCCAGCATCCCATGCAAGGGGAATGCAACACTTTGTCTACCATTTTTGGGGAAATGGTTGTGAAAACAAATGTAATTCTTAAAGCTGAAAGAGTCTGGAGTTTTCTGGTTGGTTGGTTTTTAATGAAGAGCTGGATAATGATTATCTAGTTTGACCTCCTCTATAATACAGAATTCAATCAGATTAAGTGTGAGTTTGAAGGAATTATTTCGTTAAAATGTATTTTACTGAGCTGTTCCTGTTAAGGATAATATTCTCTGCTTCACTGGGCAGCTAACAGTTACTACAAATGTAACTTAGATCAACAAAAAGTGGTGTACTTATCAGAAATTAAATTTACCCATGACATTAGGGTTGTTATTATATGGTGTTGCATAAAAAATGGTTGCAAGTGTTCAAGACTTTTTTCCCCCAGCTCATTTAAAATTGGTATTTATATTTGTGAGTATTCAGAAAAAGTGGTGGTCTAGCTTAAGTAAAGTTCACTTGAAAAGAATTATGTGTACACAGTGTTTTTAATGGGTTTGTTTTTCCTTGTAGCGGAAGCGATTTTGGAATGCAGAATGCACACCCTTCCCAGATGAGACACCCCTACAGCTGAAAAAATCGAATGTCAGGACATCAGTAGCTGCTACTTCGATTTCGGATGCGTGGCTTAGGTGTGGGGATGGTTTTCAGAGCACTTCAGTGCTGGAGGTAAAATGCTGGCTTACTTAATGGTGTAAGAAAGATGCAAACTGACAGTTAAACCAATTTCCACGCTTGGCTGATTTAGAAGATGTTGCCCTTTTTTGTGTTGTTTCCCAATTAACAGCATATTGTTGTAACTGTCACAGTAGACAAAAATGGAAAGCAAGGTTACATAAGGACATTGTCTTAACTTGTTAGTGTAATTTTCTGAGCATAATTTAATATGTTTTAGGTAGTACTTATCACTTGGAAAATTTCAGTAATACACTGAGGGATACAAAAGTAATTTGACCTTTGGGATAAAGTATTCCATTTCCTAAAAAATATGGAACAAAAAGACTCTAGTTTGCATCTGAAGATTTTTTGCTACATCTAAAGAGTATGTTTGCAATAATGAATTCACTGTAGAAAATCCTGCTTTTTGATTACCCTGCAGATGTGGGTCTTGGTGCAGATGCTCTTTTGTATGATACATGGAATTGTGCTTAATTTTCTTTGTGTGTGTTGGTCTTGCTGGTCATGAACAGAGATGTTCAGCCTGCTCTGAGTGAGAAGTGCTTTGTGCTGAAAATCATTTTCAGCCAAGTTGCTTTTCTGTTTCTACTTCTGGTACTGAGCAGTCACACTGTCGCATAGCTTGTGGGATTTAATAAAATCAGAGACGGGGCCACTGAGTGCCTCTTTCTGTAACCTTTGAATAGGGCACATGCTTTATCAAGCATGCTTTTCCTGCCCACTTTTGACATTTTAATGCTGAAAACACTGGCTCTTGTTCTTTGCAAGGTCGGATGTGATTCCTTTCATAGTCACAGTAAGTTTTTATTTTCCAAAATAATGAAAATTCACCTTTTATGTTACTGTTCTCATGCTTTATTACCTCACTCACTATATCACAGTCTAGTAGAAGATAGAAAAACTGATTTGAAATTGCGCTGCTAAGTTGTGGTGGGTGAATAACAGTTTTGACTGTATTACTACATGTTAAAATTGCCTTTAATGTCTTGGTGATTAAATCTCTCTGCCTCTTTTTAATATAGTCCCTGAGAGCTACTGATAAGAAGTCCAGGATTAAGAAGCATCTTGGACCACTGTTAACATCTGCTGAAAGTGCAGCAGGTATAACTATTTCATGTTAGTGTTGTCAGAAGATTGTCACTTTGCTTTGCCCTTTATCAAAGTAGAAGTTGGCTCAAAATACTGGTTGCTTTCTTCTTCTGTTACTGTAATCAGAAGCTAATCTTGATAAGAGACACAGTCGTGATGTTATTGTGATTGGGCTCCTCTATTCATCTAGAGTGCCAGAAATATGTTCTGCAAAGCTGCAGGCACTTCAGCTATTGCTCTTGAACAAATGAAAGAAGCATCACTAATGCTGTATATAGTGCGTGTACTAGCAGGGACAGTATATTGAAATTCTTCGCATTTTTAAGAGGAGGGAATGAAAAACAACCCTTAGCTGTCTAGATAAAGGGTGAAATTATTCTCTCTTCTGCTAGGGACAGACAAGCAGGCATGAGAGAAAACATGTAAGTATGAGCAATAGATACAAACCCAGACCTTTGTCAACCTCCTGCTTTCAGAGTCTTCTATATGCATCTGAGTCTGTTTAATATTGTGATTAAAAAAAGAACTCTAGGCATAATAAAGAGGAGGAGGAGGAGGAGAACTTACTGACTCCTGCCAGTTCTTTCCCTTTTTGAATCCAGAAGAAGGGAAGGAAAGAGGGGGTGGTGGCTTCTTCAGTCTTTGTATTTCTACTTGCTCCAGCAGCTGGGCTGCTTCTGTTGGAGTTAAGCAGGTGACCTGCTACACACCTTTTGTCTACCTTTTGGGTTTCAAAATCATGCTTCTCTAGATTTCTGAAAAGAACCTCTGTGTGTTGCAGGAGGAGGGAGATGTGGTTGTGTTTCTCTCCTCTGGGCCCTCCTGCCTAATTCCAAATCCCCAGTAATTGTCTAACTTCCCATTTACCTAAAAAGCTTTAGTAGTGGTAGGAAGTGGAAAGTTCTGCCTTCCTATAATTGCTAATTCTGTATGTTCTTTGCTAAGCATTAGCAAAGCATTTTCTCCTTGCTTTTGTTGTTAAAAATGATGAAGAAATGTATTTTGAATTTAAATGTCTCACTTCAAAAACACAACAGCTATTCTTTGTTAGTCCTGAAAAGTTTAAAATTTTTTAATCTCAGGACAAAACTGGAGAGTAATCTCTACTGATGGAATACTTTTATTCATTTGTTATTCATTGTATAAAGTCAGAGAAATCCCAAACCCAGAATTCTAAGGACGGTCTTTATTTAAACCACTTATGATTTTAAAAGGTCACATGTGGAAGCATTAGGACTGTGTGTAGAGGACTATATGTCAGACAGTCATTACTTGTCCTCACTCTGCTGAAGGACAGAATGATAGCCTTGTATAAAATGAAGTGTTAGCATTCATTGTGGAGAACCAAAATGAAAATAATGCATACATGTATAAGAAATACATGTGAGTTAATGCTCCAGTATTAATCTCTGATACCTCATGACAGAATTGATATTTTTTTCCAGTTCAAAAATATTATAGTTTAATTTTTAAGAATTTTAAATTTAACAAAATTACATTTCTGTAATAATCTTAACACTTTATAATTCTTTTCATTAGGATTTGCTGCTGCTGAAAGCTCTAAGGAAGCTGAGGGCATAATATGGACCTCTAGTGGCAGTGATTTTTCAGATGATGAAAATAAGACATTGATTCCAAGGTTACACAGCAAAAGTCACGCTTCCGAAACAGAAGAATCACCTAGCAGACATGATTTATTGTTAGAGGACAGTAGTAGTGAAGGTAAGTTCAAACGCAAGCAGATTTGTAAAGAAACCTTCTGTCAACTTCGAGTGCTGTAATGAAAATTCCTTGAGGTCATTCTGACAAAACATGATCTAATCCTGTTTCAGTTAAATCAGCTGGTGGTTTTTTTCATCAATTTTGTCCAAGAATGGAATAAGCTGTTAGTATAAATCAATGTACAAAAATTTTAAACCTTGGAGTAAAGGAGCATAGTTAGGCAGGTAAAGCATGTCAGTTCATTTCAGTATATTATAATTTATTTGTACCATTTCCTTCTCTGTGTTGTGGTACCGATACTGGGGTTGTGAACAGCTTTCTCTGCCCGCTGTGTTCTACTGGTGATACTGTTGTCTGCATCTACTGACTAGATGTCGCAGACTTTGCAGCTGCAGACAGCATCATGTTCTGTAGCATGAGTTTTCATTTTGGTATGCAGTATTCCTTGTTTCCCGTTAGCTGTATTGTGCGAACAACCATGAGTTTTGTTCTTAGGATTTGCTTTCTAATTCATGGAGCAGGGGATGACAGAGGGGAGAGAAACTGATTAAAAAGTGCGGCTGAAGACAAAAAAATCTTTACTTGTGTGCTCTATTATATAAGCGTTAATTAGGATAATGTATAATTTGCATTAGAACTTGTTAGAAAGTATTTTCAATGTGAAAAATAAATCAGATTAGGTTTGTAATACATCAGCTAGATCTGAAGCATTACAGCTAGACTTCACATCCTAGATGTCTGGCAAAGTGTTCAAACACCACTGAGTTGAGCAAATGGATTGACTGATTTACTTTTTGTTTTGTGTGTGACTCTAGTTAAACATGCTCCCTAGGTTTAAATAAAAAATTCAAAATCTTCCTCCTTTCATCCATATTTTTGTCATTGATTTAACAGTGTCATTGACATATCTGATGGTCATCTTTTGTAACTCCTAGTAATTTTGTTTCCTTCTTTTTGAAATGGAAGGACTGTCCATTTTCTAGACTGCAGTCTAATGCTCACTAGGAATCTTTCTAACCTGCCATTAATATCATTCTATTGCACTTGTCTCCTGCAAGTATATCCTGCAGGGTTTAATCTTTAATTATATTTTTTTTTTTAAGAGACAATACACAGACTTGTTTTTCCTCTTGTAAGATAGCAAAACTTGGTTTCTCTGTGTAAATGAAGAAACCCTGATGCATTATGTATCTGCCTGAAGGTACTGAGGAAATCCAATCATTTCCTGTTTTTCTTCTAAACCCCCAAATACACTGAAAGCAGTTATTGAAAGAAGCAGGGAGGGAAAGAACTGTAATTTCCATGCTTTTTCATGTAACCATCATATACACTAATTACAGTATTTTACACATGTATCTGTGTGTGTGCATATATAGGTACAGTTGTAAGTATGGTGACAATACCTGAAAAAGTATTTTTGAAAGTGACATGTCCTTTCATGTGAAGTTCACCTTCAGAGACAGAGTGTTAGTACTTGAGTGTGACAAGACAAAACTGATTGTCTTGTATTTTATTAAGGAATTTACACTGCTGTCACAAGTTGCATGCAGCTTGCAACGCAGCTTCAAGAGAAACCTTTTTGTGCTACCTGGTCACCAATGTCTGTGTTTAAAATTTCTGATGAAGCTTTCTCAGTTCGAAACAGAAATGCATTCATGTGTGTGAAAAAGCAGGCAACACCGGAGCTGTGTGTTTATTTGTCTGTGTGACTTAAAAGCTTGGAAGTTCCACGAAGAAACTAGTGATTTAGATGATAGTAGCACTGCCAATTCCAGAAGGTACTGTCACAGTTCCATGGATCTGTACAGATGCCTGGAGTGTTCTGCGGGTGCCTCCTTTCTCTGCTGCCTCTCCCTTATACATGATTCTTTTGGTGTTAGAAATGTGACATTTACAAAAGCAAAAAATGAAACCCCCAAAAGCTTTCATCTTTCCTCCGAACATGCTCATTTATACAAATACAATGAGATTCTTCCTCTCAGTACCTTGGGGCATTTGGACCTGAAGGGTGGTGAGGCTGCTATGGCAGCTCAGGCTTCCACTGGCTTCAGGAGATCCTCAGAGGTATGAGTAGACTTCTGGTGTTGCATTAAATACCACCTGGTCATGAGGATGGTGGAGGAACTGTTCTGCATCTTTATCTGCATGTCTTTGTTTATTGCCATTTTGTTGTGGGTTTTTTTGACCAAAAAAAAAAAAAAATTTCTTGTGCCTGTTTCTATTAATTTATCCTAAACAAGCCTCCATCTCATGTACTTGGAGGTTTGATTTGCAAACCTGTGTATTTAGCCATGGTCTTTTAGGACATGACCATTTCAAGTATCTTCTTAATTTCTCTGTGAGGGTTACCACTAATAGCAGATGTTAACTTACACCAAATTTTCAGCTGTTCCAGGTCGCTGTCTGAGGTATTTGCTTAGAACAGTTTTTTCTGAACAAGCGCACTTGAAAATCCAACATAACTGGGACCCCCCCCCCCCCCCCCAATTAAACCCTAGGAAAACTATCAATAACTAAACTAAAAAAAACCCTACCTTCCTAAGCAGTTAAATATACTGCCTCTTTGCATTTGAAATTTTTTTTTTTAAATGTGATTTTTATACCTTTCTTTGCAGAAGATTGTCTGCTAGTAGGATTAACTTTTATGAGAGACAGGAATACAAATAGTTAAATATAAAGATCAGTTGAACATACATAAAAAATAATGTTGCATTTTTTTTTCCCAAGTTCGGGATAACCGTAGTATTACTCTGACTTCATGCTTATGAATAATATATGGTGATTAAGAAAAACTCTTTACAAATATTTTATTTTAGATGAATCGGAGCTTATTGATTGGGAGAAGGGTAGTGATTCCACCGATAGGTGTGATGAATCAGAAAAAGATGACAGCTCACTGGAAATATCAGACTCAGACTCTTGCACAAATCTTAATTCTCTGCCTGTCAAAGAGGAGAATAATGAACTTTGTAAGGTAAGAAACTGTTTCAAGTTTAAGGAAAAAAAAAAGCTTCTACTGTAATTATGGAGTGTATTTATATGGGATGACTGAGGCAGGAAGGCACCTCTGGAGGTGGTCTAGTCAAACCCCTCTGCTCAAAGCAGAGTCAGCTGGAGCTGGTTGCTCAGGGCTGTGTCCGGTTGGGGTTTGAGTATCTCTAAGGTTGGAAACTCCACAACCTCTCTGGGCAACCTGTGCCAGTGCTTGGTCACCCTAGCATAAAGAAGCTTGTTCTTATGTTTAAATGAAATTTCTTGTATTTCAACGCGTGTGCAGAAAGTGACCGAGTGGGTAGGTTTCTCACTAGAGATGTGATGATCTGGATTCTCTGCAGCCCAGGGCTGCCTGTAGCCAGCTGATGTCCGAGTTTCCTGTAATGTGGTGGGTGAGATGGGTACCTATTTCTCTTAAGTACTTTGAGACCTTGACTATATAAAACCCAGGTATTGTGAATAGAGTGTGTTCTCAGAGCGACGATGAGGTAAGGGACTAACTACAGGACTCCCTTTTCAGTGATGAGGATTGCAGGGCTCAGCAAAGGGACAGCAGTAAATATTGAATCTTACCAGCTAAGATTTGGTGGTTGGGTTTGGTGTTTTGGTTTGGTTTTTTTACTGTAGTAAATATAACTTTATTTATAAAGAAGGCATGCTGTATCAACTATAGAATAAATAGCAGAAATCTATTTAGTGTCTTACAGTGAAATGACTTGTATTAAAAGACTCCAGACTTGACACTATCCTAGGCGAAGTTAACATTTAACCTCTGGTGCTGGAGGCTGGCTGCATCCGCAAGCACCGCACCAGCGAGCCCCCGCGCCTGCAGTGCTCCCCAGGATGCGAAGGAGAGGCGACCAGCTGGGCTGCCCAGCCAGCCGGGGCTGGCACGGCCGGGCAGAGCGGAGGGACTGGGTTTGCCCGGCCTGGAGGAAGCCGAGGCGGGCTCTGACCCTTCTGAGAGGAGCCCGGCGAGGGGGCAAGGGGCAGCGGTCATCTGGCAGAGCAGGGGAAGCTCGGCTGGTCGAGGGGAGGCTCCGGGGAGCCTTGCTCGAGCAGCCCTGGCGCAGCTAGGCTGCCCTGCCGCCGCCGCCGCCCGGGGCGCAGAGCCCGCTGAGGGCACACGCTCCCTCCCGCCTGCGGGCCGCCCCGCCCCGAGCCCGCTCCCTCGGGCGGCGCCGGCTGCCGGGGCCGCGGCCGCCGCCAGGCGCTGCAGGCGAGGCTCCGGCAGAGGGCGCCGCAGGCCCGGGCTGCGCGGCGGCCCCGGCCCCGGCCCCGGCCCCGGCCGCCGATCCGGCCGCGGGCGCTCCCCTCCGCCGGCGGCTGCTCCGCCGGCGGCGGGGAGAGCGCCGGGCCGGCCCTGGCAGGCAGGCTGAAGTCGTGCCCCTGCCCGCCGACGAGGGAGGGAAGCGGGCCGCACTTCGGCCGGCGGTAGAGAGGGGGACGGGGAAGGCTGTTACCGAAGCGGATTAAAGCCTTACTAAAGCCATTTAAGTTTGTGTATGGATTCTTTACCGAAATCACCGGGAGAGAGTATGGGTGGGGTGCGACAGTGAGTTCCGCGGCCGGAGGAAGAGCCGTTCCCGGTCTCCCCGTGGATCAGTCCCGCGGCAGGGTCCTGCTGCCTGTCCGGGGACGCTGTCGCGCTGCGGCCGAGGGTCAATAAAGCGGGTCTGGACGTAGCGCATGGCAGCGTGCCGGCTGCTGTGGTGACACGTGTGAGCCGGCTTTCGGGTCGCTCGCGTGGGTGTCGGTGGCAGTTCAGCGTCTGTACTTCGGAGTTCACCAAGGGTTAGTCAAGTGTTTTTCAGGTTCGTGGAGAATTGATTTAAAATAGCTCGAGTCCTGGGCAGCGGCATCAGAAGAGGCTGCACGGTCCGCATTAACCTGGGAAAACAGAACTGGGATTTAAGCAAGCAGTAAAAGTTGTTCTGTTTTTATTATACCAGTGTGACTTAGCTCAATGTAGAAGGAGAGTTGGAGAAATGTTGTGAGACGTGTTCATATCAGTAAGTGGTGCTCACAGGAGGGCTTTTTCGGATGCAACCATACTGCAATAAAGTTTTTAACCCTAAGCAGAATAGTTATGCCACTACAAAGGATGTGGGTACACTGGGTATCTGAGGATGCCTGTGCAGATTTCCCCTTCCCCCCTCCCAGTTGGAGTGCCATGCTGCGGGAATTTTCATGGGTGGTCAGCCTCACCAGTAAACTTTCTTCTGGGAATTTGGTGTATGCAGGAGGGTAAATCCCCAGCGATCGCTGTGCCTGTTGCAGTCTTTGTTTTGCTTTACTTGGGATATGCTGTTTTCCTAGAAAAATTGCAGGCAAGCTGTTTGAGAGGTTTCCAAGAGAGAAGAGAAAAGCAGTGTTCACTATAGGAGGTCACTTGCTGTATGAGTATTCTTTAAAAAGGCCTGTTAATTTTGTGGCCTACTTCATGGTAGGGGAAGGAAAAAAATCCAAATGTTGATATATCATCATTTTTTGCGGTATTTACTAAATCTCTGGAACCTAATGGAGTGTGTGGATAATCAAAAGACCATGAAATTTATTTTACCCCACTTCAAAATATGCCAAATACCAAGAGGTTCTGGAGGTTTCGGATTGCTGCCAAAATATCTTTATGGTAGTATTTACCCATGGTAGGAGTGTAGTAGGTTTCTAATGGGAAATCTCAAAAGGTGAATAACTTAATGGCTTTTTTTTCCCCCCTTATTTAACAACAGATCTAATTTGAAAATTACTTTTATTCAGTGATAATTAACTATGTAGAAAAACTTCATGTATTGTTTTGGTATGAAGATAAAACTCTTGCTAATCCGTAGAGTGTAGAGCTACAGTCAGGATTCAGTTTATGTTCAGAGTCCCTGTGCTGTGTCTTTCCTATCAACTAGCCACCTCTGACGTGTAAAGCTGCTTGGTAGAAAATAATGAGGAAGGCAAGTTGAAGCTGGTCTTGTGGTGAGCAGCTGCTAGCTAATTTTTGGTTTTCGTTCAGTTCAGAATTTTTGAAGAAGGCATGTACAAGATATGACATGGTCATGCTTTACTTTCCTTTGTATATTTTTAGGGGATGGGAGAGTTATTTTTTAATTGTTAACTTTCCTTTGACCTGTAACTGGTTGAATTTTTGCTTAAGGTGATGCAGGACAAAGATCTAGCAAGGCCTGATCCCAGGTGGTTTTATTCTGAGAGTTCCTCTGCTTTCAGTTGCCTGTGGTGGATGCCTAGTTGACCTTTTTCTTGGAGACTATGGTGCTAAAATAAAGATTAACCATTAATGTCAATTTTGCAGCATACGTGTTTTCCAGATAGAGCACCATGTAATCACCTCAAAATTGATCTAACATATTTTTATGCATTGGTAATGACTACTTTTTGTCTGACTTGTGCAGAGACCTTGTCTCATGAGATGAAGTTCTGTTGTTAATCTCTGAATTATTTTCAACTTCTAAATATTTTAATGCTAGGGATTAAATGAAATCTAGTGCTCTTGTAGGTGAATTCATGTCTCCTGCTACACTGTCTCCTAAACTGGGAACTTTCTCTGGCCCTGTGCACTGAGTGGCATCATCTTCCATACTAAGATCCCTCCTTAAAACACTTTCTGTAATTTAATCCCTTAAAGTAGGCCAGTGTTTTTATGGAGTACATAACTTTGGTATCTCACACAGTATGGTCTTTTCTTTTTGTCTTGTGTGTTAAATCTACTTACCAGTTTCTGTTGAGTAGCCAGATTTGCTTGCTTTATAGGCAAGGCAAGTGAGACTTATCACAGAATGGTGTGAGGATAATTTTTTGCCCTTTATATTGCTAATGTGTAGGAATTAGATAGTCATCTGTACTTGCTATGCAGCATTAATAAAGCTTAACTTGTTATAGCAGACCCTCTTTATTGCAGAGCACGCTAATAAGCTTGTCTGCTGATCTTAACTTCTAATTTGGCTGAAAATTCATCAAAAAGCCACCTGGTTAACAGCTTGTTTCCTTTAAATACATACAGAATGGTAATATCCCCAAAGTATTTTGCTGTATGATGACAGGCAACTGAAAAAGAGAATTGCCATATTTTATAAGTTTCAAAACTCTGTTAAATGGATCACCACCGTGTTTTCAGCTCTCTGTTGTGCTGCAGTCTGTGTGCCCTGTCAGTGGGCGAATTGATGTGATGTTGTTGCATCTTGTGCAAAAATCATTGTAATATTGTGCAAAAGGTTAATTTGGGGGTTTTCTCTGAGTGAAGAACACATTATTTGAGAAGTCTTTCCTGCACATGGATGTATGTAGGTGTATGTCTTTTACCTGAGGCCTTCTCATCTATCAAAATAAGGTTCACTCAGTTGCTTAGTTCATGGATTTATTACTGTCTTGTCTTTGCTTTTAAAAAAAAAACAACAACTGAGTCCTTCTGTGGTACTACATTGAGGGGGATTCAACATACCGAATGAAGTTCTGAAGAGATCACTTAAAAGATGAGTAGGCCAAGTTTTTGCTGTTATTTCTGGGTCTGCTTTTATGTTCTTGCTCTCTTGATCCATTATAATGCTAATTATAACTATAATTGGTTTGGTAATTAGAATTGAATCTAGAACTATTGTTGTGTAACAGAATTTAAAATAGGTTATCTCAAGGTAGGGAATCATTATTATGGCAAATGGAATTTGTGTCATCCTGTCAGACTGATGACTTAACACTGATAAAGGGTGATGATACGACAATATTATTGCAAGAACTTGTCGGTCCATTACCAAAGGAAGCTTATTAGAATATATACAAGAATACCCACAAGCTTACTCTTATTTCTAAATGTGTACTTCATGCAATAGTTCAGGTTGGAAGAGACTTCAAAATGTCTCCAGTTCAACCTGCAGAAAGCAGGCTCAGGTGCAAGGTCAGACAAGGTTGCTTAGGGCTTTATCCAGTTGGATCTTGGAAAACTCTAAGGATGGAGACAGCATAACCAGTCTGGGCAACATCCTTCTTCCTTCCCTGCCTCTCTCCTCTCTGTCTCCCCCAAAACTGAAACCTTACTTTTGTGGGCAGAACTGGTCTCTTCTAGCAGGGCTCTTCAGGTGGGCTTTTTAGGCAACACCTATTAATCAAAAGACTGCAAGTCAATAGTGGTACAGAAACAGATGACTTTTGCTTTCATATCAGCAAGGTGGAATGATTTATACCTGAACTACTAGACAAAACTGAACTTGTGCACCAGCTGCTTTCTGCTGCATCCCATCTGCAGGGATGTCTCTGCATCTTCTGATCCAGAAATGAAGAGTTGAAGGTTTTTTACTTAATCACAGACAATAGTTCTCCTCTCAACTTTCTGTTTCCATGATTTGCTCAGATTATCAGAATAGGAAACAGCACATTTCTTGGTGAATTGTGGCTCTCTGTATTAAAACTAGCTTCTCTTAAGTCTCCAGTTAAACAATGACTCCGTAAATTTTAAATCAGGATTGAAGATACTAGTTCAGCTAATACCTAACTGGCTCAGATGTTCCTTGCTTTGATGGTTTAAAGTATCTTGGGAAGACTTTTCTTTATAATTCTGAGAGATAGGAGTTGAAATCTCAGTGTAGCTGAATTGGCTCATTATCCTCCTGAAGAATGACGCAGTCAGTCATATGAGTGTCTTGACACTCATTAAGTGTCTTTTCAGTGGTGTAAAAATGTTGAAAGTCCAGGGTGGCTATTTTGAAGGAAATTTCTTTGATCCCAGTAGTCATACTTCCAGGTGCTTGCATGTATGTGTATATGCTCTTGTAGGTGATCCAGAGTGTCACTGAGGTAGCTGTACTTCTTTGTGCCTAGTTTGTGAAATTTGCTGGATGTCTTATTAGCTAAGTATAACAGACTCCTGCGTACCACTTTCTGGGTGTACAAAATCTGATGGATTGCAGGAGCTACCACAATGACATAAACAGATATTAGACCTTGCTGCCTTGTGCTGTCATTCCCAGACTGTATTTTTATGTTGTTTGAAGCACCAGGCTGTTTGTGCATGCTAATCCAGCCCCTTTGCTTTGTTTAATTTAAGGCTCCAGCTGAGCTCCATATTCTTTCTTGCACAGCTCTGGAGAGCAACAACTTTAAGTGCAGCTGACAGCATTGCTATCTTGGCATCTGCATATCGAATGCCCCCTCTTTGCTGTCTTCCCCCCTTCTCCCCATGTTTGCCTGCTGTTTTTAACAAGATTCAAGTGGCCTGTGTTAGTTTTCTTGCGGCTGCGTGCCGCAGGAGGCATCTGCATTTCCTCAGGCCTGGCACCTCTCGGCAGCATGGCTCTCTTCACAGCACTGCCGAGAGTCTTCAGGAGTACTAGGGAGAAGAAAAGTGATATATGTTTTCCTTGTCAGGGCCCTGACCTCCATCTTGAGAGGTGAAGCAAAGAAAAAGGGTCTTGTCTGTCTCCTGTTGGTAGCCTGCCTGGTGCTACAGCAGAAGAGGCCCCAGGAAAGAGCAGAGCATGCACGTCTGGGAGTGCAGCGCTCTCCTCTGAAAGGAGAGAAAGGATAAAGTCGGAAGAGTTAACAACATTAATAGGAAGTTGAAGGCTTTTGTCTTTCTTGTTTCCCTACCTCTGGTGAGGTGCTCTGTTGTTTGCCATTATGGATAATTTGCTAATAGTTTTGTACTCTGCAAAGAGCCGTGAGGACAGTGAGAAAGCTGCTGGGTGTTGATTTATCTAACTTTGTCTTCCAAACTGTCTTGGGACTCCTCAGGCCAAATTGGAGGAGAGATTGGTTTGAATTTGTTTTAAATCATTTTTGAAGGAAATGGTGGAGAAGTTTTAGTGGAATACATAGGACCACTCTTAATCATTTCCTGTTCTGATAAATGTGCTTTCTAAATACTGTGTTCTGGAAGGAGATCTGAACAGAGTTAGATTGGCTAATGACTTGAATTCTCTAAAAGGCTTTGGTTCAATCTTTCTTGTGGGTTGTCACTTTGTTTTAAAAATAATTTTATGATCTTTTAGTGGCTGGTTCTGTCACCCATCATGCCAGTTTGTTGCGTCAGGTGAAGGACCGAACATATCAGGGAAAGTAAAATGCTTTTTTACTACCAGGCATGTTTGTTGCATCCAGTGGTGAAGAAAACATTTCTTGTCCTTCTAAGGTACCTACTGCAGTTGCAGCTTGCATCTTTTCACAAGTGAACCTTACTAGTCTACGGGTTTGTGGCAGCAATGCAAGACAGAAATACACAAGGCTCTCTGGAAAAAACCACGTGTGTAATACTGCTTATAGAATGGCTATTAAGTGAAAGTAAGTTATTTGCATGTCCAAGGTCATCCAATTCCTGGTAGAACAAGTAAAGCATGAGGTGTACCAGAATCATCCAACTACCCATGTATTTAGGCTTCATCTTCTTAAAAGTTCATTGTTACTTTTCACCAAAACAGAACTGTTCCTTTGGTGGTAAGGTGTAGTGTATACCGGCTCTTTGTAGAATCTACTGAATTGTGAAGATCTGGAAATAAGTTTAGAATACCTTAGAAAGCACAGGGAGACCAAAGTTTAGAAACTGTTCTATACTAAGCTCGAGGTTATTAAAAAACCCCAAGGTATTCTAGTGTGCTTCTCCCTCTCTTTAATGGATGAAGCTCTTGTATATCTGTGCTTGTTTTTGTCTCGCGTGGAAGAAGGCAGCTATGTGGTTTGTTTTTTTTTTTTTATTTTGTGGGTTTTTTTTAAAGTCATGCCACTGTATCTTTTGCTTGGAAGATATGCAGTTTGGTGGTATGGTATGGGGAGCAGGACATTAGTTCCTGGCTTCCATCAGAATGTGGAAGTGTGTTGGATAGATAAGAGGGGAGTAAATGGGAGTAGAACAAATGGAATAAAACTGAGAATGTTTATAATAAAACTTAAGAAATTTGGAGGTGGAAATTTTTGTTAGGCGGGGGTTTGGCTTTCCTGGGGACAATGAGATGGGACTGGGGTGGGGTGAAATCCCAATGTCTCTCATATCCAGTTTGGCAGGGTCTGTGTCATGTTCTGTTGGTCTTGCTTTGTGATAAACAGTTTCTATACAAATGTCTGAATCATCTGTAGATGACAATTCAGATTTACAGTTCTTTTGTTATCAGGACACTTACATTCCAGACTAATAACCCTGGTGACTCATTAACCCTTTCAGTGGAGATGGTCTGTATCGACGGGCTAGAACTCCGTAACTGTAAAATGATAAAGAGGATTTTCCCTGCTCTGCAGGAATCTGTTAGCACACTCTCATGTATATGCCAGCTGCATACAACCCTGCTCCCATGCTTTTTTTTTTTCTTCTCTTTAGCATATTGCTCTTTGCCTTCAGACCAGGGCAGCAGCCTTGACTACTTAATGGTTTTGTCTTTGTCTGTCCTTGCTCTCTCTGGAAATATGCTCATAAATTGTTACTTCATATGATACCTCTCCCACTACTCACAACTTCAGCCCGGCTTTACTATTCCCACTTCCTGGACACATGAAGAAGCTCTTGCACCTGGCTATTGATCCACCGCTCAGTCCCAGCACAGTGGCATACTTTTTGACTCAGTCCCAGTCATTGTCCTCCCACTCTGTCTCCTCTTGCCAGCATGGTCGCTATTTCACTCGGTTGTCCCTATTCACCCTCATCTGGTCGTTGCTTGGTCTCAGTTTATCAGTTCTCTCTTGCCTAATAAATTATTTAGTTCTGTGCCACCAAATAACTTATCTGGTTGCAACTCTTCAGCAATGGTGGCTGTGGCAGCTCCTCACATTAGGTGTCTCACCAGCGCAGTGCTGTTGTGGCAGTGTCCAGCGTTCTGCACACAACTCTTGTTTCTCTATGTGTGTTTTTCTTGTTACACCAGTAGAGGAAAGCCTGGTTCTCCCTTTGTAGGAATCCCAGTGGGGCTGCTGGGAAGTTCGATGCTTCTGAGAGGAAATGACTTGTTAGTATTTTGTGGACACCTTGATACCTTCCTGTGCATGGGAAAAGGACCATTGAAGCTAAGTGAGAAAAGCAGACTGGAACTGTCTGCTTGCGAAGGCAAACACGATGGGCAGAGCAGCTTCATCCTGACAAAGTAGTCATGGACGAGAAGGGTTGAGGTTTTTGTTGGTGTTTAAATACCCTGAAAAGCTGCTAAAAACACTGCAACTTTAAAAATCCACTAAGTTTTCACATCAACTGTACTTGTGGATAGTGGTTTTGATCCTCCCATTCACAAAAAAAAGGTGCAGTGGAACTAGAAAAGCTTCAGAACAAGTTGGTAAGAGTGATCAGATGTATGGGATGTTTTCTCCATGAGAAAAATTCTGTAGAATAGAAGCCTTCAACCTCAAAAAGAGATTGCTTTGGGGAGGACAGGAAAGAAACCCATGAATCACAAATAGGAAGACGTAAACAAAATGACTAGGTACTGTACAGAGCTAGGAGACATCAAGTGAAACTAGCAGGTTGATTCAACATTAAAAAGGAGTTTATTCATCCCACCATATGAGCTGCAGAGCTCTTGCCACAGGATGATATGGATGCTGAAAGGTTACATGGATTCAAAACTAATTGGACAAACTCATGGAAGACAAATCTGTTATGGATTAAATACAAAGATCTTGCCTCTAGTTGAAGCCACAAACTGAAATCAGGGAGACTTCTGTGGCAGCATTGCCACATGCTTGTCCTGTTTTAAACTCTTCCGTAAACATCTGACATTAATCATTGTTAGAGACAAAAGTAAGGGGCTAGAATTATTCTTGGTAGATTCCCCTACAGCTATTCCCATGTTTGTATGCTGTGGGCTTTTTCAGCGTGTATGAATTTTGTCCTCTTTCTGTTGCCACCCTCGGTGCTTTCTCTGCAGAGCAATTGAGAAGTCACATACCAAAAGCTGATGTTGCACGTGGCTCTCTCTCTACTTGGTGCAGTGCAGTGGATACCCTTTGTAGCTGTAGTTCTCTACCACCTGCTGCTCTGTCTGGCTTCTGCAGGGTTTTTTTTCATGTAGTCTAGTTTATGCTTACCTCATGTTTTTAATAAAGCTTTCTGAACAGACATAGGGATGGAGAGGAGCCTTTGAGACAACATAGATTTTGTAGAGGGTGATGGCTGTAGCCAGACTTGCCTAGAGAAGCATTTAGCTTCCCTGGAGTTGGTGACAGGCTTCACAGACTAAGTTTCTTTAACTTGCTTGATTGGGTGAGGGAGAAGTACAAAGGTAAGATTGGGTTTTGTTTGGTTTTTTTTTTTAAATTGAAATCTTTCATTTTTATGACTAATTGGAAAAGCAATATGGTTTTCTTTTTTAAACATATGCATTTGTTGAAGTACATTTAAGCATCATGACATTAAAAAAATAAATCGGTGTTGCTGAGTGTCATTGTTAATCTGGTTTGTTCCAGTAATAAAGTGAGTTGTCTAGGATGTGAAGCACTTCAGGATCTTTTGGAATGGGAGAACAGTATAACTAGCAGTATAAAAAGAATAAATAGTATAAATCCACCATACTAAGTGTGGTAATTGAAGCTCCCTTTTGGAGCATGTATGTGAACGCATGAGTGTATAATGGTGTGGGCTGAAGTTGGAGATAGGTGCATAATGCTAAAGTAATAAATAATATGTTATTCATAAACTGTTGATACAGGATTATTATATTGACGGTTCATCTAGCTCAGGTCCTAAACTATAATAGCATTGGGAGAAAAGTGTAAGACTACATTAAATGTTGTGCAGTGGAATATGGAGGATCTCTACTGCTGTTTAGGTGCTTCCTGAGCCAGAAGTTGCATTGAGATTATTAAGTCTGAGAGACATATTGAGTTTTATCCTTCAGGAAGCAGCTCGGTCGCTTTCTGAACCAATTTAAGTTCATGGTCTCCAGACATTTGGTGGGGGTAGATACCCCAGTCTAATAATGCATTATGTGTTTAAGACAGAATTAGAAAAAAGACCTTTTAGTTGTAGCAATTGTAGATAAAGCATCATATTTCCTTTCACTTTGATCTTTGCAGACATGTACAGAGAAAAGAATTAACAATATTACAGACAGTAATGTAACAGTTTTACAGAGGTGCTTGGAAAACCAGATTATATAGCTGTATACCAGGAAACTTCATCAACAGTGAGTTTTGGCTAATGTGTTCCTCCTTTACATGACTCAGCAGGATCATCCTTATAATGTAAGACACTTGTGTGTTGGGAGGATATAGGAGTTTTTGTATGGTGTTTACTTACTGGTTTAGAAAGGAAGGGTTAAGGCAGCTCTTTGCACTAAGGAACTTTGTCATTAGCCTCAGCTTGTAGTTATTGGAGGAGGAGGTAAGGAAAGAGATGTATTGTTCTCTTACATAGTTTGTGGGGGAAGGTTGAATTAAAAAATACCAGGTTATGCAGACTTTTCAAAGAGTACAAATTTAGGATGAGGAAATAAAATGGGACATAATTGCCATGCTCATATACCTAAAAAACAATGAGCTGGACAGCAGATAAGATCATCAGTTTAAACAACAACAAAATCAATGTTTTTACAAGTCTGAAAAAAATACAGGAGGGTGATTATTTCCATCTACTTTTTAACCTTTAGGTGCACTTCAGTCTCATTTTCCACATTTTTTTTGCCATGCAAACAGTAGAGCTAGATTTGTTTCTTACATTATTTTTGACTTGTGGCTTATATTACTTATAATATAAAGATTCTGTGATTACTTTTCTTTTCTGTAAGACCATTTCATTGTTAAAAACGTAGGACTAACGGGGGGGGGGGGAGTAGTTAAGTGGGCATCAGAACAGGGCAGAGAATTCTTTTTTTACATGACTTTACAATTTTAGATAAATAGTTCCCATACATATTAATGGCTTCTTAAATCTCATGAGCTCAGAGGAGAAACTACGTCTGGGAAAATAACTGTTTTGGTTTCTTCAGTGTTTAAAAAAAACCAACAAAAACCAAAACCAAACAAAACCAAAAAAAGTAAATGCATCACTTTTGTTGATAATGAAGATGCTGAGTTGATTCATCACTTTCATATATGAGTCTAAGTGAAAAATATTCCACTTACCTCCTCGGTTACCATAGTGGATGCTGAGTAAAAATATTTAAGTTAGTTAACATCATCACAGTTCATTGTGTTGGGAGCTAAGTGGAAGAAATAATTGGGGAAGTGATGGAAAGGAAAATTAGAACATGATTTTATATAATACTGGAAGGCAACATAACTTCTATGCCACACTTACATGGTGCAAGTCACTTTTTGAAGACAAATTTAGGAGGGGGCGGGAAGTTGTACTATATTATTATAAAGTACTTCACGTAATTTTTTTGTTTTATGTATAACTTCATAACTACCTGTAGTGTTCTCAGGTTGGCACTTCTGCACATTTAATGCAGCAGTTGCTTGTGGATCATGACTTTAAAAATTTGGTTGTGAAGAAGCAAAACTTTAAATTTCTGCATGTGAATTGCATGGGGATTTTAATGTTACTCAGCTGTTACTTAATTGCCATCAATTAATCTGTAAGCATTTTGGAAAGTGGTGGTGGAAGTTTTCTCTCTGCCTTGCATGCTCCAGACATTCTGAACAGTCAGAAGTAATAATGTAGACAATAATCATTTGGCTTTGACACAGTCATGATCCTTGTCGTCATCACAGAGCCGAAAAAGTAAGACTACTGGTGTTATAATGTGTGGTGGTTTATTTTCACATTTTGAGCAGGGAGGGTTGATTTAAGAGACCGCTGAATGCTAATTTCTGTTGCTTTGTTACCGTGCATATTTTAAATGGAAGAACAGCAAATGGATTTAATTTTTATGAGATTTGCAGCCAGTAGATCGTAAAAATTCTCCATCTGCTTGTTAGCAGCACTATGCTCCACTTTTAAAAAGAAGAAAGAAGATGGTAATGTAGATTATGTGTTTTCCTGAACTGGAATGAATGAATGAAATGTCCTGAAGGAGATCCCCAAGTGTTGGTAGTATTGTAGGATTTAATTGCAAGAAAAGTATCTTTCAATGTATTTTTTCCTCCAGCACTATGGCTTTTTTAAAATGCACTTCATTGCTCAGGCTTTTTAGCTGGCACAAAGTCATTGAACAGAGGTTGCCACTTTTTGCATTTTTTGGTACAGGTCTTAGCATAACATTCCTTAACTTTTCAGAGGCTTCTTTACGTGTTGTAGCAATAATACACCACAATGACTGGATAGGAAACCTATGGCTCGTGACCCACCTGTGGCCCCTTCCAATTACTTTCTTTGCTGACATGAAAAATATTAAGAAGTTGTACAATATTACCAGACTTCTGCAGAGTTTGGTTTAAAAGTGTTTGGACAGGTTTTTTGTTGAGAAAAATCCATTAAGCTAATAAGTCAAATGATGCTCCCTTGTGAAGTTCTGGAGTTGCAAATCACTTTACTGTGGAGGAGTATATCAGGGAAGAAGTATTCACTTGCTTTGTACTTCTTTGCTTTATGCATCTCATATAGGCCACTGTCCCAGATAGGATGCCGAGTTCAACAGGTCTCTGGCCTGACTTGTTCTTGCTGTTCTTACTTTATTTCCTTGATCTCCACAATTTCTTAATTGCTGCTTTATTGTGCATTTAAGTCCTTGGCTTCCAGAGTCTGGTTAACATGTTATCTTATGTGGCATTATGCCAATGTTTATGGGATTAAAGCAAAAGGAAGTTCTGGTTTGGTGTTTACATCTAAAATGCAGAATGAATCTGATGGGTTACTGCTCTTTAGCAAAACTGAAACTTCATACCTGGTGCTTCAATCTCTCTGGTGGGCGTTAGTCCCACTATGTTCAGTTTCTAAAAAGAGTAATGCTTTAATTTTTGCTAGATAAAACCAGACTAATTGCATACATAGAAATATAAACAAACAATGCTGGAAAAAGTTAGAAAGGAATTCTTTTGTTTGATTTTATGACCTTAACTGTGTAGTGTTGTAAAGAGAATAAATTGTACTGTGGAAAATCAATACTTGCTAAAACTCTTAAAAATCACACAGAGGTCAAACTAAGGCAAACTAGTGCATAATGAAGCGGAAGCATAAAACTAAAGTGAAGAAAGTGGTAGTTACAGATATAAAGGAATTAACAAAAAGAGAGAATAAAATTAAGACTGAAAAAACAGACTTGAAACTTTATTTAAATAAGATGTGAGTACAAATCTGTTTTAACATTGTGAAACTCTGTAGAATCCAGAAGCCTGATGGCTTGTATGACATTGTTACTGTGGTTAAAATGTGGTCAGTACTACAAGTTTATGTGTTTGTTTTTAGAAAATACGTCAACCTGCACTAGCTTTTGAAAAAGAAAACACATGCACCCCCCCCCCAACCCTAAGGTGGCATTGGTAAAAATAAAAACAAGTATCTAGAAATATGTTCCCATATGTAGCTGGCAATAAACATCATCTCTTTCACTGCAAACAGTAATAACTGATATTTGATAAATTGAAAGGTCTTGAGTTTTGTATGCAAAGTCAGATAGGTGCAATTTGTCTGCCTCTGTCTGCATTTATTGTAACCACAGATCACGTAAATCCGGTTGTGTTGCCCTATAGGTAGCTAGACATTTTTTCCTTTCACCTATTTTCTGTGCTTTTCATCTGGTAATAAGTCATTTCCAGACCAAAGTGTTATGACGACTGACAGATCAGGTGTTATAAAACAGCAATAGAATTAAAATGCTTCAACTTTGAATATTCCAGAAGCTCAAATGCAACCCTAACCTGATTCTGGCATTATCCTGGTTTTACTCACCTATGGATGTGATTGTCTTTCTCATGTGCAGTTGCACTTCCTGCTCCTCTGAAGTCATGTTTTTGTTTTCTCTGTGCTTATGACTCTTGTTTTTGATCTGTCCTAGATTCTTTTCTCTGACCCTCTAAATCGATATTTTAACTATGTTTAAAAATGGGGGAGGAGAAAGTAGGCAAACCTGTTGGATTGTCAGGTTCTGCAACATTACTGACAGTAAGCGCTCTTTGCTTTATTAGCAAATGACCCAACTCTCAAATGAATAACTTGACATGTTAACAGAGCTACGAGGTATTGCTTGTTTTTAAGGAAGGTGACCCATCTGGTATAATCTTCCTTCTTTTAAATTGACAAACGGTGTTATATTTAAGAAAATAAAAGTATCCCTCTCACCTAGATTGCCCCCCCCCCCCCCCCCCCCCCATCTGGCACGTATGTAACTAGCTGTGGTTGTGTGCTCTTGTGGCTGCTTTTGTACGTGTGTAGTTGAAGATTGTTAGAGATGCATTCATGGCTCAGGATTCAAAACTGCTTTGAAAATGGGGCTTTACCATTAAAATTGTTGGTGGGTTGGTGGGGTTTTCTTTTGTATGTTAAAGAAAAACATAACATGCTGCAATTGAAAGTTTTAATTCAAACAGTATGTAGTAAAGTCAGGGAATGTGTTACTCTGGTTTTGGTTCTGGTGCAGCTAATTGCATCCAATCACTTGAGATTCCCTAAACCACAGATGAAAATATTCCAGAAGTTAACAAACTGAAATACTTCCTGTTCCAGAGTGATGAGGTGGTTTAGGAGAAGGGCAATGCAGCACAGGCCTTGCTGGCTTTTGTGTTCAGCTACAAAATATGACGACTCGTTGCTTTATCTTTTAATTGTAAGATATCCCAACTCGTGGGGTTTTTTGTTTTTTTGATTTTTTTAAAGTCCCATTCACAGTCTTAAAGGGTGTAAGAACAAATGATCTTATTGAATGCATACTTTAACAATACAATAAAAAATTAATCTCACCCTGTTTGAGCTAATAGTCCTGTGCATTTGCTTAGAGGCTGTAAGCCACGCTGCGTGTTACGAAGACAAGTAGCTTGCATGATTGTGGTAAGTGTGTCACATCCAGCCCTCAACTTTGCCCTCCTTGGAGGCTCTGGCAGTCTCCCTGTGGTTTGCCTACTAGCCAGCTGGGAGTGGCTCGAGAAAACTTCTCTAACCTGTGGATCTGGTTCTCGAGCAAACTTTCAGACTTAACAGTATCTTGGTGCTCCTTGCCAAAGCCAATTAGCAGAGAGGCGAGGGTACTGGGGCAGGCTTTCAAAGTTTGGCGGAGAGCTCATCTGTAATTTTGTGACAAATTTAATTGTGTGTGTTCAAAACATGTTGTATGGGGATCACTGTGGTTTTTTTTTTTTTTTTTTCCTTGACAACCCAGTAAACTCCTTTGTAAACATGAGACTACTGAAGAGCTTCCCTCTTCTGTGAAAATCTTCCCCCCATCTCTGCTGCAGGAGTAGTGTTTCTGGCTATGCTTGGAGGGGAATCTTGGCAGGAGTTACCTTGACAGGTAACTGCTTTGACGTTAGATACGTATGGTGTGAACGCCAGCGCATCTTTGTTAAATAAGTAAGAACTGCTCCTTCTATAGGGATTTTTAAAGATAACCTATCAAGTCAAGGCATGTCGTTGGAAATTTACGTGTCTTGATATGAATTCTCTGTCATCTGTGTCATCAGCAACCTGTGTATTTCTTCTTTGAATGCCTTTTCTTCCTGTAACTCACCTAACTCTGAACTTGCTTTATCTCTGCTACTTACTTATTTACGTGCCCTCTTTGATCTGGAGCCTGACCATAGAAAGACAAGATTAGAAATTATTATCTCCACTGTTATTTCTCCTGCTCTGTGAAAATTTTCACTTATACATGGTTGTGTCAAATGATCGTTAATTGTTTATAGAGAGCTTTTAAATTATTCATTCTTCAAGTAGTCCCATTCTCTACTTTGTCCTGATCAACATTTGTGGAGTTTTTTCCATATGTGAATATGTCCTTGGTGTGTCCCACAGAGATGCAAAAGAAAACGGTGTAAGAATTGTATTTTTTGTATCTCCCTAAATTTTTTTTACTTTAGGATGCAGTTAATCAGAAAATGGCATTTTAAGCATCAAAAAATATATCCACAAATCATCAAACACATGACTTCTTTCTCATTATTTGTTTTTCATCCTTGGGGCATTAAAGCAGACTTATTTTCCCCACTGTTATAGTATTGGAGCTAATACTATTTTAATTTGAAAGGCATAAACAGGGTTCTGGTTGGAAGAAAAGGACTTCTGAAAAGATTTTCTGTGATACTAAACAGGGACTACTAAAAGGGCCTAATCGCTTCCTTTACAAGTTTTATTGTCTCTTTGGTTAGCAGATAGTTTATTTCTATTGTCATAATAGTAGCTTGCAGTGTGTAATAGTGAAAAATAATCAGTGCAACTTTCACATATAATATGGGCTCCTGATGTTGGAAGAACTGGCCAGAGATTGTGGATCATCTCCCAGATGCGTGTTGCGTGTCTCATTGGAGAATCTGTAACTAGGCAGAAATGTTGTCATCTTTCGGCTGATGGATGAAGAGTGGTGGAAGGCTGGATCAGCTGTTAACTGATGTAGCTTTTCGGGTTTGCACTGAAATGATGGAAGCAGCTTCAGTGGGCTGTTCAGGTAGGGAGCACGTTTGCCTTACTGTCTCTTGTATATCCCTCCAACCGCATGGCCTGAGTGCTAGGCTGAGGATGTGTGTGCAGAAGGTAATGAGGATGAAACTGGATCCATCTCCCTGTCGTCATGGCTGATGTCCTGGCTGGAAGGCGTTGCTGGAGGCTTGCACCATCAGGACACTGGTGGGGTTGCAGGTGGCAGGTATGGGCCCTGAATAGGTGAGTGGGGAAAGCCCTCTCGGGAGATACCTGTGAGCCGGTTTTGATCCTGCACCTATGGGTGTCAGATGTCTTGATCAGTAACTGAAGAAGAGGATAGGACATCAGAGAGAGAAGAGGTAACGGATGAGAGGAGGAAAAGGGACTTGAGGCTAGGCTTTGGAGAGAAAGAGGGGGAGTCCAGGAGGGAGGAAGTGCAGAAAGGGGAGATAATAGCCACATGGTATATGGAGGAAGTACATCAAGTTCATGGTTCATTAAGTTTATTTTGCCTGTCCTCCTTCTACTTGTTTGCTTTCCACCTCATGACAGAGCATTAGCATAATCCATTTGTGAATGACATAACTGTATAACCGATCATCCCCTATAGAAGTATTGCACGAGATGCCTGCCGTGTCGCCTCTGCGCGCGGGCTGGGCGAGGAAGTGAGTCAGGGGCAGCCCTGGTGCAGCAGCCGGTGTCTGCCCTTGCTGCCTGGCTGAGTGCTGCACTGGAATTTTCCAGGTAGGGCACAGATGGAGGTGAGAGGGAGAGCGCGTGGGACGGGATTTGGACAGGGAAGGGCTTGTCCTGGGGAGAACTGCCTGTGCACCAAGCTTCTGGTACACAAGGGAGCACCAAATGGTATGAATAAATCAGGGAAAATGCAGCGGATGCATTTAAAAATATCTAATGCTGCCTTTGTGTTTTATTACCTTTTCATTACCATTTTCTTTTATTAATTTGAAACATACACTGACTTTTTTTTCTCTCTCTCTCTCTCTCCCCAGCATGGATTTCAACACATTTTTGTGTGGGTGCCAAGAACACTGTGTTCTGTTAAGTCACGGGGTGACGTAGGGTGCTGGCTGGCTGCCAACCTGGGTCAAGTTCATTCAAATAAGTTTCAGTGGCAGCTCTTGCTGCCTGAGCCCTGTCAGTCCTGCCTTCACATGGTAGGTGGCTCTGTTGCGTTAGTTTTCCAAAGAGCTTGGGATTTCAGGGCTTTAAATTTTACAGGCTTTTGAATTTTTTTTAATGTTTGTGAAGGGATTTAAAAAAAAAAAAAAAGAAAAGCCCGACCTCGCATGAATCTGTGAGGAGAGAAAAGGAGATGTCCATGGGTTTACTGAGCAGAACAAGGTCCACAAGTTGTAGTGTGTTTAAGTGCTTTCCTTTCTCTGCCCACTGATTTTTTTTTAAAATTTTTTTTTTTTTGACCCCTGTCCTTGTAATGGCCTTTAATCACAGTGTATGCTTTGAGTCTTTAAAGCAGGCGCTACTTCTGAGGCTCCAGTGACAAAAATCCCGCTCGTGACAAAAATAGATGAAATGGCACATAGTCTGTGAAAGCGGCGATGGCTGTGCTACGTTAATCACTTCCCTTTCCTACAGGATTTTGTGTTTTGCTCTCTTAGTCCTGGAGCTTTGGACTGGTCTTAAAAATGTGTTAAGTAAAGAAATCTCTTCTTCAGGGTGAGCTTCCTGCATACAGGATTGTCCCGTGTCATGGTGTTGAAAAGTCAAACCAGTTTTCTTGGTCTCTTTATTTCAGCTTCCCTTTCAGGGGGACTGTGTTGTTGCTACTTTGCATAGTAGCATACTTTTCCTTCCTGTAACCCTACCAGAAATCACACTAGATCCCCTCCCCTTCAATTCCAGTAACTGCTCTGTGAGCAATAATTTTGGAACTACTGGCAAAATAAAAGTCTTTGACAAGCTCATAAAATCCTTACAACAGGATAGCAGTTATAATGCCAGAGATATCACTAAGAGGTCTCTAAGACAACTGTTGATATTTTAGTATTTGATGAGAAACCCATTCTTCCCATTTGCTTCTGGGATATATATTTTTAATTAAGAATGAGATCTCTGGGAAAACTTGGTGTTTCTAGAGAGAGGTGATTAGTTTTAAAGAGAATGGAGAAGTGAATTTACAGGTCATGATTCAGATCTGTATTAACTGTCTCTTATTTGGACACATTAGCCATTTTATTTTTATTCTTTTTAGCTGTGCACCAAGTTTCTAGGTCTTGGCTCACTTGATGTTTGGCTTTTAAGAGAGAGAAACATAGTAGTGTCAGGTTCCCATGATTCAACACCCACTCCTGAGTTACCTGTCGGTGCTTGCTGGCTTATCTTCTCTGTGTGGGAGAGTGGAGGATGATCAGATTTGTGTTCATCACTAGGTGTCACTCACTTGCAATTACTTAAAGTATGTTTCAGGGCAAAATTAAAAGAAACAAAAAACTCTCTTGCTTCCTACCTCACCCAAATTGGGTGTGTGTGGGGGAAGGAAATGGTGTGAAATCTGGAAAAGAATTTTTTCCCATCCTTCTTTCCAATAAAACTATTGTATGTGGTGTTTTGTAGTTTTATTGCTTTATAGTGTATCTTGATCTGTATTTTTGTTATTCTTGTATAGTTCTGTTGATGCAAGATAAAATTTTCTTGTGTATTTTCAGTGATGTTTTCTTCACTCTATTACCAACTGTGTAAAAACTTAAAGAATAGCAGATGGCATTGTAAGAGATATGGAAATTTAGCTCAAGGGAAGTGCAGTGATGGAACTACGGGATCACTTGAGAGAATGCTTGGAAAAAAAGGAGATGACAGGATTGATAAAATTGTTCTTGGGACTTGACCACTGAGCTCTGTTGGGCAAAGGATGGTGATTAAAAACTGTGCACGTATAAAGATGATTTATACTTCTGTTATCTAACAAATTACGTGGAATATGTGGTGCCTTGGCTGGGTCCTGGTCAGCCTTCTTCCTCATCAAGTGATTAGTATGGGGAATGTATGTTCAGTTGTTGAACTATAGATTTTTCAAAATTCTAACACCAATGCTGAAAAAATAAAAGGGGGAGAGGAAGAAGGTTAAGCAGTAAAACTCAGAGCTGTTGAATGCACACCAAATGCTCTAAATATTTTATTTCAGAAGGAGAGTTTCCAGAGAGTGTACAAGTGTCCATGCGGATAACTGGAAACTGTATTGGCAAGAATGACGATTTCCTTCTGCTGTATCTCCTGCCCTTCCCCTTTCTTTTTCCTTTGAAATGTGATGTGTCTTTTATCCAGCCTGGTTCTGTCATTACATTTGGGGGCTGGGACTGCTGTGGATCAAGATGTTGCGTAGACCCTGCCTCCCCTCCTTCAGGTTCAAATGAGCTAGGTCTGTGTTGTGTCTGAATTTGTCTCTTCAGGAAACTGAACCTTCTGGAGGGCCACTGGGAAAGATTCTCTGAATGGCTTCAGTGGTGTTAAACATGGACTTTGAGTGTCAGTAAAAAATTGGTGAAAAACTAAAGCTTGTCTATTGTGCATTTTCTTTTTCACCCTCTCTCCTGTGTAACCAGAAGCGTTAGTTTAAAAGGTATAGCTATATACAGAAATTACCTTCCCTCATCTTCTCTGTGGCTATTTGAGATCAACTGCTTTTCTATGAAAGGTGACCTAAACCAAGGAAACCCCTCCTAGACAAAAATCATTATTCCTGTGGACCAGGAGTGATGATTTGCTGAAGGTAACAATAATGGAGCAAATCTGTTGCAGGGTTGAAAATACAATGAGAAGCGAAGGAAAAGATTTCTGTTTTGTGTGTGCTGAATAAGATTGTTAGCTCCAGCCTACCCCTCTGTGCAACATATATGTGGTTATCCATAGAAGTTATGCACTAACCTATAAACAAGTATGTCTCTTAAGCTCTGTGTCAGACCCCATGTTTGCAGTGCCTTGTTCATATTTAGGCCCTCAAACCAGCATGAATTTCTTATGACAGCTGCGAAGAAAACATACAGCCTCCACTGATACCTGCACAGATATGACAGAACTCTTAATCATAAGATTAGTTTCCCTTTGCAAAGATTATAGGTTGAAAGATTCATCTCCTTGTTCTATCTTGGATTACTAAGTGTTTGTGGCTGTGTGTCACTGTATTTATCTAGTCCACATGTTGTATTTGACTTTAACTGAGAGTGTGTTTGGATGAATAAAGTAGCATAATTTCCTTCCCTTCCCCTGAAGGAGAGGTGGGTTTCTTTTAAAGTATGGCAGCTATTATGACTAACTATATAATTACACCTTTAATCAGAGTAAAATATTTTAGATACACGGTAGCCCCATTTGGCCCCTCGGTGTTGAATTGAAAACCCTCTAAAGATGCATAGTATGGCCTGTAGTCATCATTGTCACCTTTAATCACTCAGCATATTAAAGCCACTGTGCAGGAGTGTACATGGTTGCATGATTTACTTTGGGGGGGAGGTGGTGGTGTGAGGGCAGGGAAGAGACATGTTTCTGTAAATTCCATTTTCTGCCTCTAAAGCTGCAAGGGCGCTATTGCGTGTCTCTTCTTACTGTCTCTGATCATCATTTTGCCAACATTCAATGGCTTTCTTCTACTGTTGTCTTCTGTTTGAAGGTGGATGTGGCTCTGAAGATGTGGGGAGCAGTTTTTAGTTCATTCAGGCTACTGAAGGTTTTGAGAAGCTGATGGGTGTGGAAAGCAACTTGTTCAATGCATGGTTCAGAGTCACGGCCTCCAGAAAGCCTCACCTAGCTCATTTTTTAGAGGAAGAGAACTTCTCACAGCTCCTCAAAGACCCAGTTCAGCTACTGTCTGTCCCATTTTATGCAAGCTAAATGCAGATCTCTGATTTCTGGCATATTGGGATTCATCCTCAAAATAAGAAAAATGTACTGCTACAACAAACATATCAGTTCTGTAATTTACACACTCCACCCCTGGTGTTAATCTTATAATTTTAATAAAGACTAGTAAGTGCTGTTTCTTGCAGACCTTAATTATGCTAGTAACTATTTTTGAAAGAAATCTTTTGCTATAGTTGAAATACAGTTACTTCCAATATTTACTTCTGCTCTGTTTCATGTTTTGCCTGATAGGTTTATTTTGCATCTTTTTTTGTGCAAGGAGGATGAATAGAGGAGGAAAGGAAGGGGCAGATGTCACATAGTCACATAGAGGAAGAAGGGACACCACCAGAATGGCAGCTCTGTCAAATAGAGCCAGATGCATGGATTTCACAAGGTGGCACACAGGTGGCATTTTTGTTGTCATCTTTGAAACTAATGTAGGCTAGATTTGGGCTAAAAGGTTAAATGTTATTGGGAGAAGAATTGAAAATGGCCGAGAATACTATTTGAGAAGGTTAGAAAGAGCTTAGGGTTGTGCCGTAGCAACCGATCTCACACTGAGAGGCCCAGAGTTCAGATGAGCAGATATGTGGTTCCAAGACACATGTGCCTGACAGAGTTTTCAGGCTTAATTATGCATGGTCTATTTTACTCCATCAGGAGCAAAAAATTTTGAGCATCATATTTGTAAAACGATCATGACAAGGCTAGAGTTTGTTGCCTGTTACTGCATGTTTTCTTACAACTTACTGAGTATACAAACATGGCATAGGGATGTTGGTACAGCACTAAGATAAGGTCAGTAAATTAAAACAAACATAACAAATGGGAAAGCCTTTGTAAAAATGTGCAGACAACTGCATTCAGCACAACTGTTGATGGCTTGGCCTTGAGCTCAGTTGGTGGAGCTGCTGCTCCCTGACTGCTAAGATAATGTGTATGATGTAATCATGCCAAGCCCACACTATCATGGTATTACAGCAAAAGCTGTGTCTGTGAACTGGGTCCATTCCCATTTACATTCAGGTACAATAACAAGGTAATTGGAAGGGTTTTGCCAATACTATATAGGTAGAGTTACAGCTTGAAGTGAGTGTTCTGGGGCGTGAAAGGCAAAGTAAGTCTTTTGCTGGCCAGGTACTAGAGAGCATTGTATTAAATGACCATACAAGCATGCACCTCTTCACCAGCTGCAGAAGAACGTTTTCTGATGTGATGTAAGAACGGCTATATATGATAGACCGAAGATCTGTCTAGCCCATTGCCATTCTGTGCTTGTGGCCAGACACCCACAATTTGGACACTGGATATAAATGTAGGTTAAACTAAATGGATTCATTAGCCAAATCATAATACCAGTTGCTTTGCTGCTGGCTGAACGTGCATTAAAATAATCCCTGATCTTCAGAGAAGATTAGATATTTGGATGCTAGAAAGTTGTGAGAGATAGGGAAAACTTCAGCAAAATATAGCAAGCATTCTGGTGTTAAATACATTTGTTATGTATTACATAACTGAGAAGGTGCATAATGTAAATGTCTTTGTATTAGCTAGTTTTAAGCATCTGCATCTAGCCAGTCCAATGGGTAGATAAATAGGTCTGAATGTGACAACTGCAAGGATATCTGTTACGTCCTTTCAGAAATATGTGCAACTTGATGGGAGATTTTTGTTTGCTTGTTTTGTTGTTCTTTGGTTGTGTGTTTGTGTTTTGTTTTGTTTTTTTTTTAATCAGAGACATATTCTCAAGACATTTACATAGTCCTAAACTCAGCTTGTTTATGTGATTGCATGCAGTTTCTTCATGCAACCTTCACAAACCCTTCCTGCTTTCTGAAGTTTTTGGAACAGTTAGTTAATTCTAACTCTCCATCTTCCTCTTTGACTGAAATTTGCAATTTCCTTTCGAGAAACAACTTCCTATTGAGTACTAACTTATCTGACCGCTTTGATGTATTTGAAATTTTTTTTTTTTTTTAAGTCCTGAATGCATTGCAAAATCCAGTTCTGTCTTCACAGCTTGAATTTCTGCACTGCCTGAATTGAGGAAGTATAGAAGTGGATAGGAACTCATCTAACTAACAAATGAAAATCCAATTAAATTGTGCTTGGTCATGCAGTGTCATTGTAAAATTCCAAACTGCAGTAATTGAAATCTGGTTAGGCAGCTAAAGAGGACTGAATTGTTGCATATTTGCTGTGATCAGTATTGACTTTGGGAGATCTGCCTTCTGGGAGTTGTGTGGATTTCCAAAAAATGCTGCAGCATATTTGGAGGCAGATACAGAAATGGGCTGATTTCTGCAGTGCAGCCGATCATCATGCCAGAACTACAGGAATCTAAGTCCTGGCCTGCAAAGTAGCCATTAAACTTATTTAGATGCCTGTGTTCTGTATACAATGAACAGATGAGCTTAAGTGCTAACACCCAGATTCCCAGCTACTGTCTTTCTGACCAAGGAACGCTTAAGCTCCCTGGTGTTCCTGGATTTTATCTAGTGCCTGTTTGATGTGGAGCAGGGACTGGAGCTCTTAAAGATCCTTTGAATCTTGTGGGTTTTATTCCCTGCAGTGGCCCAGCCTTTGAGGGAGAGGTAGACATGACCTCCTCATTGCTTTGTTTGGTGAGTTGAGTGCTTTCCTGAGAGGGAAGGATTTAAAGTCTCTTAAGCCAATGATTGTCTTACTAGAATTTGGGTTTCTTGCTGCTTAGGCTGAAATGTCTGGAGTGTTACAGAAGACTTACGTGTTTACTGTGGTGGATGTGCTTTTCAATGCAAGCAATGTATACAGCATGCTGTGACTGGAAATCTCTGCAGAGCATAAACCCACACCTACCGAATCAAGCCCCTAAACAGGCTTAGTTACCAACTTTGTGCTCACAGGCTTAAATGCAACATAAACCACCAGCCTGCAGAATTGCATTGCATCCAAGTATGTCAAGAAGGAGTGCTTTAAGAAACTCTGGAAATACTAGGTACTCAAAAAGCTGCGTTGGTCAGGAGGCTTTGGGGACAGGAGTGGAAGATGTTGTGACTGACCTCTTGGATTTTGACATCTAAATGCCATCAAAGTGCCTCCTGGAGTCTGACTCTTAGCTTTTAGAGCTGAAGATGACCTTATGTATTTACATGCATAGAACACTTTTAACAGTTTTTTCTTTTGCAGTCTCCCTGAAGTTATCAGTGATCAATAGTCTCCTGTTTTGAAGAGTTAAACAATTAAGTGCAGACTTTCAAAAGTCTTTTAAATTTGAGTGTCTGCTTATGCTGAATTCAAATGTAGATGCTTTGCAGTTCTGCTTTCCTCGCGTCTGGACACTAAGCCTTAGTGGTGCTCAATGCTTTTACATGGGACGCCGTGTCTAGCACCTGTGCAAAATAAGCTTGAGAGCCAAGCTGCCAAATACAGTTGAGAGTCACTTAGGAAATTTTGTCTTAAACAGCATCTCCCCAGACCACAGGAACTGCTGTTAGATCCAGTCTTAAATGTCAGGCTTTCTGACTCAGTCCTGTGCTTACACCATTAGATGACATTTTATTGTGAAGGTTCACATGTTCAGGCAGTACTTCATAAACATCATGTACTTTTTAAAGTAGATCCTTGGGTTCCTGTGACAGCTATGGTTTCCTATTCTGTACCTGAAACAGGGAATTCCCCAGATTTCTCCCAAGAACACTTTTTTTGTTTTGTTTTGGTAAGTTCTGGGTTGTGCTCTCTCCCTAGAAATCTTCTAGTTCAATTTTACTTCATCAGTCATGAGCAAACTCTTGGTGGTGGTTGTCATCTACAGCAAATACTGTTCCTCTGCTTCCACTGAAGTGGTTTTATATATTGTCTGTCAAACTACTTTAGACATCTTCTGTGCTTCTTTCTGCCAGGGTTGTATGCATAGAGAGGCTGCATTTGTGCACCCAGTCTTCACAGTCTTGGCCATGATATGTGGTAATACTATAATATCTAGAAAACCTATGCACATAAATCCAGTGGTATTGCTTTCATAGAAAATCTGATTTATATGCTTTCTGGATCCTTCACTACACTGTGCTTTTTAAATGATTGTCAAATGAAATAGAGGGGCTTTTCTGATTTGCCTCTGTCTTTTCCTGGACTTCCATACTTGCTGTTCAGGACATGAATAACGCATTGATTTAATGTCGTCAAAGTCCTAGTTTATCAGTGTAGCATCACTTGAAACTATAGAACACCTTGGGATATTGGCCTTAAGTTTTGAGGTTTTAAGTATAAGAAAGCATTGCTGCTTTTGCTCCCTATTTTTGTGCAGTATGTTTCTGTAATCCTTCAAATGTAAAGTTAGCTGCCATGAAAGTCCTACAAATATTTTTCTACGTTTGAAACCAATTTGTAGAGTATGTATGCATGTGTAGTGGGTTGTGGAATGACGTGGGGTTCAGTTTTGGGGTAAGGAGGAGTGAATGTGGAGGTGCATGCATCTGCTTTCTTTGTATGCTGTTCTTCCTTTTCTGTTCAGTAAAATTTATGTTGAATTATTACAGCCTTACACAGAAGAAGTTAGTGGAGATAACTTCAGCTGCTGTTCTGCAAAAAGCAGAGTGAATTCAAGAACCCCTTTAGAGCCAGAGTCCTCATAGTTTAGGCAGAACAAGCTAACAGGTTAACATTAGGTGTATAAAAATGCACAAAGACAAACCTAAAATTGGGGAGAAAGGTATGTGACGTTTCCTAAATAGAAAATGACAGGTTTGTTTAAATATAAACAAATAAATGTAAATGCTTGTGCTTAGGATATAGTGGTGCATGTGCATATACACGTACATTTTTTCACTGAGGTGTTTGAGAGTGTGGCTGACTTGTTAAATTGAATTTTCAATTTCTTGAGCACTTTTTCCTGAAGAAGTGGTTGTCTCATCAGGTAGTCTGAATGTAATTGTACACTTCTGCTATTTTGCATAGGGTAGGCTTTGCATTCCTTCTATAAGTGCATTCCAGGAACAGTAATACTCGTATTTGGCTGTAGTGATGCAATTTTCCAGGAATTCCATTAACATCAAAATGGAGAAAAAATAAAATAATAATTAAAAAAATCACTTGTTTGATGGTACTCTTGCAAATTGACACAAATGGTCAACTTTTGATCTAGAAACTCAGCTCCTCTTCCCCCCTAAGTGATTAGTGCATAACGGAATCTTTTTGCTTTTGGCAATTTGGGGGGAAAATGCATTTAAAATGTCTAAGATTTCCAAGTGTAAATTTGGCTGTAGTAGATGTCAATAAACTTGTCAAAAGGATTTTTATCCTGGAATTTTGGTATGTGTTATATTAATGCTCTGAATCACAGTAGCTCCAGTGGAAATCTTAAGTCAGCGTTTTGGAAACCAAGGGTTTAAATGATACACTTGTGAGTGTATTTTTACATTATTTTGACAGAGGAGTTTAAAACTGAGAAACAATCTTTTCTACAAGAATTCAAGTTTTTTTCTGAATCCTGAAGTTATATTCTGCTTTATGCCTAGACTAAATCATCTTGCACCATTATATGACACAGCAGCATTTGTATTTATTCTGAATTTTCTTAACTGACTGAATTTTTTGCTTTATTTTAATAACATTTATAATTAGTGTGTAGTTTGCTTTTAATGAATTCATAACTCTAGAAAAAAACACGGTACCTACCATTCTGCCATTGTCTAAAAACTTCCTTTAACTTTGGCTCTCCTTATTTGAGAAGAGTTATCATACGTTGATAGATCAGTGTAGTTACTGTCCTACACACTGAACAGAAAATACTGTCTGAGTTGGAGTTTAAATCCGTAAAATAGCAATATAGATAAACTGATTGGGGTTTTGGCAAGTAGAAAGCAAGATCTTGCTCCACTGCGCTCTGCCTTACATTGTATCCTGAAAAATGACCCTTGAAACGCGTGAAATTCTTTGGATTTTAAAAAAACTCGTTTTGGGGGGTTTTGGGGTTGGTTTTTTTTTTTTTTTTGGTGGTTTTGGGGGGGGGTTTAATTTTTTTAAAAGAACAACTCCGCTGCAATGTTTTGCCTGTCTTTCTGACAAAAATGAAATTACTGTTGTTTTGAGCTGGAGAATGCAGATCATCCAGACAGCAGTTTAGGTTACTATATGCACAAGTATCTCTTTGGTGATTTGAAGCAGGGAATAGAAAATGTTGCAGTGTTTTAGGTAGTTATAATAGACTCTGGGGACCGTTCATTGCTGCTGAAGTAATATGACTGCGTGCCACATTGCTGTCTAACCACTAAGAAAAAAAATTCTGATTAAAATAGTTGCTAGTAAGACAAGCACAAAATTGATAAAGTGGATGCCAACATTTGCACTTCTGCATTTAGGCAATAAAGCTGCCTGTATGAGACACTTCCTAAACATGGTGCAGCTGGACGCCCAGAACTGGTTGAGCACTTGCTTCAAAGCTGCTGTTACAGTCCCTCTCTCTTCTCAATTTGGCTTTTTTTCTCTTCCCCCACCCCAACTTCTCAGTGCTAAGTTGAGAGTTAACTGCTGTTTAACAAAAAATATTTTTATTCTATTTAGTTTTAGAACAAACTTTGGGCCAGGTTTGTGGTCCCAAACATTTCAGGAAATTGCAACTTGCACAGTATTTTTAGTTGCTTCGTACATAACATGTTAGTTTTTTATCAGAATGCTAATAGGTCACTTGCAAATCTTTTTTTTCTTGAACTTGTAACACTTTTTTAAAATCCTGCTAGCTGTAGAGTTCAGTGTGAAGGACAAATATCACATAACTATTTTTACTTTGGGAAGCGGAAAATAAGGAGAGAATGTTTAACAGTATCTTGAAGGACGCTTTATTTTTAAATGCTCTTCCTAGAAGCTGAATTAACTTGTATTATTTTAGCATTATCTTGTCAGCTTTGAGCTTCTCTTATTTTTTAAAAAAAGAAAAGGGGGGGACGGGACACCACCCTCTGAATCTTGCAGAGGTTGCATTTTCCATGTGTAAGTATACACTGACGTGTGCTAACCTAATAGAAAAGAAAATGACAGTTCTACATTATTTTTCTCCCCCCCTTCCTGAAGTAAAGCAAGCATTGATTTGGGAATGGAAGTGAAATTGAGCCATCACAATCTCTTGATCTGGTTTGAGATACTGGAGGCATGAAGCCAAAAGATACTGGTGACTGCTGTGGAAACCAACTATTGCTTTTTAAAGTGCGTTAAAGTATTCAGTCATGCACTGAGGCTCTCTTTTTCTCTTTGCCTGTAATTGAGAAGCATTACCTTAATTCTTTTTAATCTTCCTACCTTATGCAAGCTTTATAATCCTTATAAGGAATTGCTTAGTACAAATTACTGATGTTTGTATTTCAGGGCTCTTTTCTTTGCAAGTTCTCTGTGCCAGTTGCTAACCGGTTCTTAAGAGACTTGCAGTCCATTGAGTTTAATTGTTTAAGGATTGTATTTGGTTACTGCCTTACTGGGACATTTCAAGTGTGTTTTTCTTGGTGTGTTTATGTGGTATGCTTATTTACTAATAAAAGTTTTAAATATCTGTGATTGTCTCCATGTGTCCTGTAATGTATGTTATACCCATATTATGGCAATCATGTCACTGTATGTAATGTAACACACATGTATTACAACACATGTGTTTTTATTCTAATCTAGATCTCAAAGGAGTTTTAACTGGCTTTTACTTTGAAATTTTTTCATATACTGTGAACAATCAGCACAACTAAATGTGTCAAACTTAAGACAGTATTGCAGCAGTTAGCACCTCTGAATCTCTCTATAAAATGTGTATTTATAACAACATTACAATTTTCAATTACAGTGCCTTACCCAATTGATGGTTACTTTATTTTCCTTCTGCTCCTCCAAAGTTTAGGCACATGATCTAAAAGAATATCTGTAAACTTAGTGTTAGGCTCCTTTTTCTTTGTTCTTTCTCCAAACAGAATTAATTTTAGCAGAGTACATTTAATGCATTTTTTTAACTAGTTTTCTTGTTTGGTGTTCTTTGGCTTGCTTGGAAAAGCAATTAAATGAATCTTCTGTTTCTTCAGTCTGCATATAGGTGCTCTCATCATCATTAAAAATCAGCTTAGGTGAAGGTGGTGCTTTTGTATGCGTACACATGCTGTCGTCACTAGGACAGTATTTCAGACATGGTAAGACATTTCCTGCCCTGAAATGTTTGCTGTTTAAAATAGTTTTAACAGTGCAAAAATGTGAAACAATGGTCTAGAAAAGGTAGGCTGTGGAAGGACTTCTGGAGAGGAGGGAAGGGGTTGGAAGAAGTTAGAAATGAAGAGGAGGGAAGAAACAAATAAAGTGACTATTTTAGGCTTTGGGGGCAGTACCGCAGGCGCTGTGAAGCAATAAATGGGGCAAAGGGGAGAACAGTCAAGTGAGAAGAATGTGGAGTGAGTGGGAGTAGAAGAAAATGAATGTAATGCGCTGCACTGCCCAGCAGCCTGGTGTCTCCTTAAGCTGCCAGTGCTGTAGCTGTGAACGCCAGCACTGCTGGAGCTGGAATCACAGAGTCTGAATTTCAAGACATGTCTGTGTACCTCTGTGGAAATTATGAAGAAAAAAATTTTCACTAAATGCTGAGCATCGTTGCAGAAATGGTGCCTGTATTGCGTTCGTGTGTTATATAACACTGTGCCAAGTTGTGTTTCTTCTCTCTCTCATTTTCTAGCCCCCCCCCCCCCCCCCCCCCCCATTTTTGATAAGTGCTTTTCTGAGAGGTTTCACAGGAAACTACAGGCAGATCAACCAAAGATGAGAAGTCAGTGTGCATAATTTGTACTTCACTGAATATCTGTGTGCGATCTCTCATTTAGTTAGTTATTCTGGCATTACTTCCTTTCATCTCAAAAATGACATGCTTGCAGTTATCACCTGCTTTTTCAAAGAGAATACGTAATATGACAATCTTTGACTGTTCCCTGTTCAGTCTAAACAGTGACATTATTGTGAGAGGTATTTTCTCATGGTTTCTTTTTTGGAAAGAATTTTTTAAAAAGCTTGCAGGATTGTTATTCATAACTGTATAGGCTAAAGATATGAGAAAAGCAATTTTATAAGGAAGGATTTAATTTATTTAGACCAAATGACCTATTTGGAGTAAAAAAATTCGATAAACTCTTGGGACCTATAGAAGGGCTTAGTGCTGAAAGCTTGTCTGTTTTCCCACAGTTATATCTGTTTGTCTAGTAAAAGATATTACCTCTCATTACAAGTATTTGTTCTCTCTGAAGGCTTGGAACAAAAGAGTTGCTTGAAGATGGAAATGTATTTCCTCCCTTAACAGTTTCTACTGAATCCTGCAGGTGTTTAGTCTATGTGCTTCAGGATTTAGGCCATAAATAATAATTTGGCTTTTAATCATGCCTTTCAGTTGAGTCCTCTTGTTACATCCAAGCTGGATGATTACCATAGCATCACCTAAAATAGAGACAATAAAACTGAGGTTTCATGGCCTGAATCCACTAACTTTAATAAATGAAACTAAGTGGATAACTATAAACAAAGAATGTGAAAGTAGGTTATCAAACCATGTGATAACATCTGTTCCTTGGAAGTATGAAAGTAACTATTTCTGTGTCAAGAACTAAACCCTGTTTAAGTGGTATTGCAGGCTGACTACAATTGTCTCATGTGCCCAAACTTCAGTGCATAATGTTGAGGCTTCTGTGCGAAATGATGTAATTATCTGTGTGCCCTATCAGAGTCAGGTATTTATATTTGAAAACCTGTGTCTCTATCATCTGGTGGATCCTTATCAAGATGAGAGCTCAGCGGCGTGGGATAATATGCAGTTGCGTGAGAGGAGACCTGGTTCTGTCCCTGAATAGTTTGCAAGATGCAACACGTGAAGTGGTGTCTCCCCCCTCCCCTCTCTTTTTAAGGAAGGAATGGAGAGCAAGGGTTACGGTAATTCACTTGAATGTAGCTGGCTAACAGTATGCATAAATTGGTCCAAGTTGTCTTTAACAGCTAGTCATTTTCCCTGGGAGAAACTGAAGATGTTCTTGTCTGATGGAAAAAAAGATTAGACAAAGCAGAAAAAGCACTTGTAGGTTTTTCTGTATTGACATTTTTCAGCATTGTTGGGTCTATTAGAAGCTGGTTATTACTCCAGTCACAGACTGATAGAGAGATCAGTGGTAATGAAGAATATTAGGAAGTGGTAGATTGACTTCTTAATGCTAATGCTTCATTAAACTACTAAAATGATGCTTTTAAGACGTGCAGTTGCAGTACAAATGCTACAGATGCCAAGATTACAGCAAGGTTTTCCTTATACTCCATAAGGTACAAATCTGTATCCCTTAACTGCTGTTGGTTAAACTTCTGCTTTGTGCCCATTTTGTACCTTAATAGCACACTGTCCCCTACGATTCTTCCCTGCCCTTGTGCGTAGAAGACAACCATTTTGGTCCATCTTACCTTCAGAATGTCTATTTGATTCTACATATAAAGAGTACACTTAGAAATAAAGGCAGTGCTTCTTGCTTTACTGATTTATTTTGTATAAAAATGCACTTGGGCTGAGAAGAGAGCCTCACCTGTTTCGGTCGGCTGATCCATGCCTTAGAACAACCTGTTCTGGGAGAGGCAGGCTGGAACAGCTTGTGGATGTATCTCCGGAGGTGTAGCCTGCTAAACCTGTTTGCCTTGTAAAAGCTGAGGTTTCTGCTCAGGATTAGAAGTTATGGCTTCAATTTCATCTTCCTTACCACTTGTGTATTCTTTACCTGGCTTTAAAAAAAACCAAAACCAAACCAACAAAAACCAGTTGGTAAAATACCATCTTTTCATCATGTCTATAAAAAGTCCATTTTGTTGTGATTTAAATCACTCCTCTCCCAAAGTTTTTCTTTCAAAGATCAGATCTTCACATTGGGGTTTTTTTGTGTGTGTGCAAAATCTTATTCTAGTGTTATTTTTTTCTATTCTTGTTTTCTAAAACGATTAGTGCTGCATGCAGGATACTGCCTGCCAGTGATGTATGTGTACAGGATTATGTGTGAGACAGCTCAAACCAAAGAAAAACATGCACCTCTCCCTTTACGGAAGAGAATGCACAGCCAAACATTCTGCATGTAATCCTAATCATCACCTCATTTTCCACTTCAAGGCAGAATGATCTACATAAGATATGGGAGCTGATAAATGATGATACAAGTTATTTATTTCGTTAATTGTTATTTCATGTGTGATATAAAACACCATTTTGTGGGCTTGGGTACTGTACTTCAACTTCCTCACTCTCTGAAGTGTAAGAGGGAGTTTTCCTGTCCGTGTCACCCTCCACACCTTTTCTTGGCTTCAGAAATTGTGCAGGAAGCCCAGCGTCAGAGGATAACTGGCAGTCGGACTCAACAGCAGCTGTATCATTCCATTAATTTCTACAGAGTTACATCAAAGCCCTTTCAACTCCTTCAGTCCATGAAAGCATCTCTGAAACTGTCCCATTTGCTTTTCTTTTGATAACAGCTATTGGTATTTTTCCTTTGAATTGAATCATACTTGGGGTGATCTTTTAAGACAGTAGCTAATGCAGCTGTAATTTTTGACTGAGCTTGCAGAATAAATGGGGTCAAACATGGGTAAGACTTCCCCAGGAGCTCTCCAAAGGGAAGCCCAACAGTGTAAGCAGTGATGCTTAAGGTTTAGTATGGCCTCCTTCCTCCAGAAATAATCATGAATCAATTTCCTTTACGATAAGGCAGCACTGGGCTGCTGGATGCAATGAATCCTTTTAATTAGTCATAGAAGAGAAGTCCTAACCAGTTGTTTAAAGGTCTCAAAACACCATTAAGAGGAGATGAGGGTGCAGCCTGTGACCAAATTCTGCTTTGAATAATTACAGTGTTGCTGCCTACACTTCTCCATATTCAAGTAGATATAGCATTCTTCCTTGCTACTTGGCATAAATGATTTTGTATGCTAATAACTACTGCATTCCAGCCTAGAGGTGGTGGCATGTAGGAAGGAGATGGCAAAAATTCATTTCCATGTCTGTGTGAAGGGAGATGCTGCTGGCGTTTAGTGATGGCCGAGCAGGGAGAAAGAAGCAAACCCTTTGTCAGCTCAGTGTTAATCACTCTTGCAGAGTCCCAGAGAGATGCTCAAGGTGGCCGTTCTCATGCCCTTGAAGAGTGTATGGCTCTGTTTCCTGTAATGGCAGCCACAAAATGCTAATGTGTGTGCAGCACGACAAGTCATTTCCTAGTGCACTGAACCAACACTATTGGTAAATATTTAGGACAGATCAGATGGTCTGAGTGCATGTGCTGAGGAGGAATGCTGTACTTAGCTAGGTATTATCTGAGATCCATTTTAAATATATGCTGTCTCTGTGGTAACACTGGGTGGTTGTTCCAGATACAAAATTTCGGTTAATCTGCTGCGTCAGCTTGGGCTTGCAAGTTCAAAAATATCTTATTAGTGATTTATGTCTTTCATTGTTGTTCTTTTTTGTCATACGGTTAACTCTGCCCACGCACTGCTACCTAATCTTTTAAGTTTTGCGTTCTGTTCCTGTGGTTATTCCGTGAGCAGAAAGCTTGGTGTCACCCACAGAGCGGCACACGCCTAGCTCTGCACTTGAACGTTAAGTTTCTTGTGTGAAGGTATATCTGAATTTTATCTCTCTAGAGTGAAAGTAGCTTATATCTTTAATTATCTTTATAGAGCTGAATAATATCCTGTACTCTCTGTGCGCGCAATGCTTGACTTAATTTTGTGTTGATTAATTAAGGAGAAACTTCTTTTCTTTTACCTTTTCCCTATAATCCTGCAAGCCAGCTTCTGGTGGAGTTAGCTTCAAGCACTCATTAGCATAGCCTGGGCCTTTGACATACTGCAGTGGTGATTTATGCTTGTGAATATTCATTGTAGCAAATCCAGTGGCTTTTCTGCTCACTCTGTTTTTTTTGGAGAGTACCATGCAAGATACAAAATCTCCTTGCAACTTGCAGCTAACTCCCTGGGGTAGAAGTTTGCTGTGTTTGAATCCCTCTGCGTTTGTGACAGCAGAGAGTACCAGTACTGCAAAAGTAGCATTGCTTATCAGAAAGGAAGAGTGTATAAAAGGAGAGGTGGTAGGATAGTCACCTAAGTTCACTCTGTGTGTTTGTTAATACCAGTCAGCTTCCACCCATCTTGAGAGCTGTCATGAGAGGGCAGTTAGGAGAAATGCAAATTAATTCTGAAAAGAGTAAAGGAATCAGAAAAGAGAAAGATAGTCCATGAGAGAACAGGCAGGGGATAATGGAAAATGCTTCCAGAGTTAGAGGCAAAGATATGTGAAAGAACAAGTAGGAAAGGAGATGCCACAAGATTAATTTTCCTCTCTATGTACAGTGATCAAAGTCTGAAACTCTCAACTACTATTTCAGTTTCTGACATAACTTGGGTCCATGACCTTGAGAAAGCCTGCTTCCCTAGGGGTGCCATCTGAGAAACCCTATTAGTTCTTCTGCCATTTGAGCTAAGCTGTAGTAAGATAATAGAAGGGAAGAATTTATTATTTTTAGGGAAGGAAATGACAGACTAATTGACCCCCATCTGCAAAGTTATTTCAGTGTCTATGTAAAATTTGAGGCCATTTTTTTGTCCGTAAGAGGAGATCTGAACATACTGCAGCGTGCTGAAGCATCTTAGTTACAGCTGATGAACTTCTTCAGAATATCTGTGAGCTTTTATCAAGCATTGTATCTGCAAAGTATCTTCATACCAACTGGAAAAGATTTACAACATTTTCTGAATGTACAACGACTGAACAAGTGAAAGTGTTTGACCAATACAAAAGTAGGGTGTATATACTGACATTTTTCTGCAGAAAAGTTTCACTGAGTGACATGTCTTAGGAGGAGAGCCAAGGGTGATGAGAAACTCTCCCAACTGCTCATGTCCTTGCTTCTAATTAGCAATTACTGTAGGAGAGCACCTTTTTTAAAAAATACAGATTTATTATTTTTTTAATAGGATTGATATGTTAGCTTTCTTTTTGTACAGAAAGTTTTGTACAGTTCTGCTTTCTGTGCTGAAGCTGGAAACTTCAAATGGAATTTTAACACTTCTCATATTAACTTACTGCTGTTTTATTGATAAGAAATATTGAGTGCTTATTAAAGTGATCAAATACAGATATTTCTTGCTTCCATTATTATTGAAGTGAAAAAGTAATTTATTCAGACCTTTTAGAGGTAAATGCTATGCAGATTGCAAAGGTACTCCCAAAGAATTCACAAGGTGTTCAAAGCAAAGCAACTGAAGCAAATCTCTTGAGGGGGAGGGAGAGAGGGAGAGAGTACTTTGTCACAGAAGTAACAGCATGGTATCTTCTGTGCTGCCTGCATGCAAAATCTACGTGCTTATGGAATGCTGTCTTCATTTCAGTGAAGTCAAGAGTTTTGTTTTTGAACAATTTGGGGCAGGATTTTTCCATTTCTGTGGTTGCTTTTTGGTAATTTTTTTTTTTTTTAAATTAGTTTAAATTGACACAGATAATCGTGTATTCTTTAGCAATCTTAACTGTTTAGCCAGGGGCAGATATTTGCTGTTCCTCATTCTGCTTTCTGTTTTTACATTTGTACCATCCTCTACATTAGCTAGTACTGGTGAGTGCTGTCAAAAATACATCATAAATTAATATATCTTGAGAACTCTCTTTTGATGCATTTTGGTTTAAAGATGCTTGTCTTTAAAATACATGCTCCTGGATGCTCAGCTACAGTACTCACTGACTTCTTTGTTTTCCTGTAGCCAAATCTTATCAGAAAAAATGGCAGTATTCTGTGCATTTATACTAAAGTCATTTTTCCTTAAAAGAAGGAGCCATAAAAGGGGAACATTTAGAACCTTTCAAATGAAACCAATCACAGAGCAAATCAATTTATTCTACAAGTGAACAAAATGAGCCATGTTTGTTGTTTTAGTGAGAGCGAGATTGGTTGCATTTTTTTTCCACTCACCCCTTGGACATGGAAAAGTGATTAGCGTGATATAAAAGAGGGTGTTGTGGCAAGGTCATCATTGGAAACGATGGGTAAATCTTAGTGAACAGTCTACTACCAAGTATTTGGGGTGATTGGGATGTATAGGAGACAGTCATGGAAAACCCCAGGATGGGGATGATTAAATTGGGCTCAGGGTTTGGAGGAAGGGATTGAGGTGGGGAAACTGAGCCTGTGTGTGTTGGGGAGCATTGTACCTTCAGCCACCATAACCAAAAATGACTATATTTTGAAATAATAAGCAATGTGGAAAAGTCAACTACTTTTAATTTGACGCTTCTCTGTGCTTAGCAATGATGCTCTTCAGAAAATCTTAGTGATATTACCAGGGATATTTTTCTAAAAAAAACCTCCACCTCTTGAAAATTCAGCTTCATGATGTTTAAGATATTGATAGTCAATAAACAATTTCTTCACTATTAATCAATGATTGTTTTAAAGTGAACCTAAGAAATTAAATGAATTTTTTTTTCCAGCTGTCTACCACCATAATGTTGGTGGACATGCCATTCATTAACTGGATACTTGAAAAATTATGCTTGTATGTTTTGAAAATATTTTTCTCTTCAGACTGTATTTCTGGTGGTGGCTACAGTTAAATAATGTATGGAATTAGAAGGTTGAGGGTTTGTTCTTTATTTTTCTTCTCCATTTTTATAGCTTCCTCTTTTAAGAAAAATTTCCAACTGACCAATTTAAAAAAAAACACCACAAAACAACAAACTTCTAACAAGCAAACAAACCAAAACCAAAAACCCCAAAGTACGGTTTCCTTGGGGACATTAAGTCTAAACAAGTATACAATAATACAATAATAAATATTAGCAGAAGAATTAATCATTTATTAGACAATCTTTACTTAGGAAAGCTTCTTAACACTTACAACAGTCAGTGGGATTAAAACGTGCTTAACTTGAAGCACATCCCAAGGGCTTTCCTCATTTGCATTTTACTTGCTCAAAGAATTTTAGGTTTGCTTTTTTTTTTTTTTAGGTGCAGTGCATATTGTAGCAATTTGAGCAAAATTAAAGCATTCCTAAAGCAAAAGAGTGCATTGGAATGGTGTTTTAAGAATGAAGTGCTTGCTTACTGCTTTCGTACTGTTTGAAACCTTTTATTTCTGGCTCTTTCCCAATGTGGAAGGAGTTTGTTTTCAGAGAAATATTGTTGCCAAGGGACGAATGTTGACTGTGTTTGTTTAAAACAGGCTGATATTAATTACATTCTTTTAGCTATTCTCCTTCTCTGGATAACTTTAAAAGGTCCTTCCAATTTCCAGAATGCTGAGGTAAGCTCTCAGAACATGAACGCTGTGTCTCATCATTTACGTGAAGAATGTATTAAAGAACTGGCAGGAGCTGAACTCATTTTTGTGCACAGTCAAGAAATGTTGGTTTCAGATGATTATACTAATTAATAACATACAATGGCATTAGTGAATGCAGTGATTTCCCTCCCTTTCCTCTTTTATCTTTAAAGTCCTTATCTGAGCCAGTTATCAGCCAACCTGTGTGGAGAGCTGCTTACTGCATTAGACCAGAACAGGCGAATTTTTTTCAGGACCTATTCTGTGATCGGGGCAGCATGATCTCGAGCAAAGTCAGTCTTTGGGATATTCCAGTTCCCCGTTGATAACATGAACCTAATGTTTTGCATTGGGTTTTGGTTCTTTCAAGGATCAGGCTGAGTTACTTAACTTGCCTCTTCTTACAGAACAGTTTTGTGCAAGCCTCCTTGAACTGGTGGTCCCAGTGATGGGACTGTTAGAATGCTCACCCCACCAGAACTTGCAGTGTGTTGGTTTTTTTTCCAAGTAGCTCCTGAAGACTGAGCCCAGCTCATGTTTTTTAGTCTTCTGACTATTTCAGAGTTTTGGATCACTTTGTTCTGTACTAGGTAAAATGCCACTTTCCAAGTATTTTTGCTTAATACTCAGTACTTTAAGAAATACTGGGTTAAGAGAGCATAATGTACATAACTGCAGAGCTTGCCTTAGGGTGCCAACCCAGCTGCCTTGCTGTGCTTGTGTGGGAGCCCTAGAGGAGAGTAAAACAAGCTGAGCCAAAGCAGGTGAATTTTCCCTGCCAGCCCTCTCCTCAGCCTTCCATGTCTCTTGGCAGACTTGTTTTTGGGCCTTCTCATCCTCTCCTCTCCTCTCATCCCTCCTTCAGTGGGATGAGTTCAGCGTGTCCTGTGAATTTCTGGGAGAAGAGCTCCAAGGAGGTTTTTTAAGTCTGAACTCCTTGTCCTCCTTGTCCACCTCCAAGTCCTGCTGGCTCGCAGCCCTGGCTGCTGACCAGTGGTCAGTCCTCCCTGGAGCTACCTGGATGTAACCTGACAGCTTATGCTTAACTTCTGAAATCTGCCTGGGAAGCTGTAGGCCTGCTGGACATAAGTGAAGGCCAGCTTTAGTGGTCAAAATCTTGTTTTAACAAAAGGTTACATACTTTTTGCCAGCTATGAGTTCTCAACAGAGGCATGTGTTTCTTCCCTTCATTCAGACGACGGAAGCCAGCTTCCTACTTACTTGAATCCCAACATGAAAGCTCCCTTTCTCTCAGCTTTTCTGCCAGTCGTGATCCCTGTCACTCATTAGCCTCTTTCTACTTTCTTGAAAACTTGCTTTAATCCTGACACCTGTCTAGAAACGTCTTCTGATAGAGATAAACATTGGCTTATTGTTTTGATAAATTCTACGGATCTATTTGTTTGAAAAAATAAATGTTACGCATCCCAGTTGTCCCTCAAGAGATGGTCCTTATATTCAGGAGTTCATGTTGACTTGCAAAAGATTAATGTGCATTTACAGTGAAGTTGTCCAGGTTATATTAATCAATAAATTGGCAATCAATTTATGGATTACTAGAGAACATTTATGACTGCCTACATAAATCTATACTATGTCATTAGCATTCTGTTTAAATAACTGTATATTTTTATTTCTTTAGACAACTTCAACAGAAATTTCTGAGTATTCATCAGATAATGACAGTGTGGGAGAAGGAGAGATGGGCCTGGCGACCACTACTCCAGGATTCACTAAGAGATTACGGCCAAGGTCAGGAGTGGACACGGGGGAAGTTACAGTACGACCGGCCAGCGAGTGGCTGAGGTCTGCGCAGGCCCTTCTCCGCACCCCCGGGAAGCAGGCAGGCAAGGCCCCCCGGGCCCCCACTGAGTCCACAAAGAAGATGAAGCTACTGAGGTAAATGCAATTTCCACCTTAAGGAAATTTTTTTTTTTAAATTGTAAGTAAAAGAATACTTACAGAAGAGTAGGAGTGCATTTCAAGGATAAACATTTTAGAGATGCAAATTCCAAAAAACTTAGAAGAACGTCATTTATCTGTAAACAAGCAAACAAGGCAAGAAAGAACTCAGTTCATTTTTAAAATCTGTGGTGAAAGCTCTCGATCTTGAACTCCTGCATACAAATCAATATGGTTTTTGCACTTCTAATAATGCTTCTAACAACAGTGCCTTAGATGTGTGAGTGGATATACTTATGTTTTAGCTTGTAATCATTTCATTGCTTTGTCCCTCTCCAGATAGTCTGCAAAAATGCTGTACCTCTGATTTTTTTTTATTTTTTTTTTTGTCCTCTCCAGATTTGTCAGGGCAAAATTATCCAAAATACTGTAGGAAAGGGGTGGATGAGCAATTGTGCTGAATAGTGCAGGACAGAGTGATATTTAGGCAAAGGTGAGATGTATTTGTTAATCTGAAATTTAAATCTTCATGACTAAATTAAATACATTAGAAAGATATCTAACTGCTGAAAGAAAACAGCCTGAGCAGTGGAAGCCTGCTGTTCATGATTTGCTACTTCTAGCTAATTACAGTGCAGAAATGGTCACTTCCTATATTGAATTAAGGTATACCTCAAGCTATGGAGCCTACAATGACAATCTTCACTTTGGTTAAATACCCATGCCTTATTTTTCTCTTAAAATGTTCTTGGCTAGTTGAAAATGCTTACAGATTTGAAAGTCCTAATTATTGAGGATCTTGTGCAAGCAAGCTTTATTTCTTGTTACTTTAAAAACATAAAGACACAAGTGTATTAGGTCAAACCAAAGCTGTAAGCCCCCAAAAATGCCTGTTAGTGGACAAAACCAAGTATCTGTGAAGGTAACAAGAAGAGGACAGCTTCATTTGATGACCTCTACTATCAATAATCTTAGTGCAAAAATGTTATTTTACAGCAAAGATACTCTGAAACAAGTGTGTAAGAGAATAAATAGCTTTAAAATCAAACAAAACCAAGCCAACCACAACAATACAGAATGTAATCTGTCCAGAGTGGCCAGAGGAGCAGAGCTTGCAGGGTTTTTCACTCCTCCATCCTGTGGTTCCACCTTGGGTTGCTTTGGGAACAGGGAAGCAGGCAGGAAATTCCTCAGTTATGAGTTTTGTTTATCGAGTTATTTTACTTGTCCAGGTAATTGTCATCTTTTCACTCTTCCTGTTCAGGGCATTAATTCCATTAATTCTTCCTTTTACTGTTGATGGAGAACATTTTCATTGGTGTGCTAACAGTGGATATAAGAGTCTGCATCCTCGATAGGAAAGCCCCGGTTTTCAGTGCTGTGGATTGAAGGCCAGTTTGGAGAAAGGTTTGTCACCTTCTCGACTGATGAAGTGACAACCCCGTCTTTCTGGTTATATAGCTAAAAGTTACATGGCAGTCGTTGGCTTGTTCTTTCTCATTCCTTCCCACCTTTGCTGCAGATTGAAGTCAAGCAGAAAAAGCAGTGAGCAGGGGAAATCATCCTGCAAGCTGGATCTGGCCCGCAGGCTCCCACTCAGACCATTTGGAACTTTGCAGTAGGTGGAAGAGAGCCAAAAGCCTCTGCTTAGCCGGGCTTTCTTTTTCCAGGCTGATGCCTAGGGAAGCATGGGTCGAGCTGAGATGGGGCAGGTGGTAGAGCTGCCATCTTCCTATGTGAATTCCTGCGAGAGAGGTTCTACTCCAAATCCAGATTGTATTAAATATGCTTACTTCATGGAAGAGTGCTGATGTAGGTAGAATAGACCTCCTATGTTTTTTTTTCCACTTTTAAGAAAATAGAAATTATTTCTGTTTTCATCTTTCTTTGCTGTTTGAGATGAAAGTCCTCAAAAGTAGAGAGAATATTTACAAAAAATTTTAGCTTATATTTTCTGAAAAAATCTTATACCATGTGTAACAGTCTCTTCCAAATTCTTTAAGCACACTGCAATCTGCATTTATATTTGCATTACCTGATTGCAGCTATGCTTCTATTACCTCAGTGGCTACATTTTTCTACGCAACCTCACAGAAAACCTCCTATCATCCCCCCCAAAGCCCAACCAAACCCAAACAAAAAAAACAAAGAAAAGAGTTGTAACAGTCTGTGGAAAAATTCAAATAAGTTACTTTCTACTGTCCTCTCCTCCTGGAATCCTCCTGGGGCTAAAATAGAAATGAGTAGTTGCCTGGATGGGAGGAAAAAGTATTGTTTGTTTGATCCTATTACAGATGTAATTGTCATACGCTACAAAAATTAAGTTGTAACCAAACCAACAGAAATCTTCAGAAGTAAGCTGAATATGGATGACTAAAATAAATTCTGATCCTAGTGTTAGAAATTTCGGTGTCAATTCAACACCTGTGAGTGGAAGTAAAATGAGAAATCTTTCTATGTCCCCAAAAGAACATGCACAATATACAATGTTGCTTATGATGAGCGAAATTTGAAGGGGCATCTTGCAATCCTTCTGTTAGGAGTTAAGTGGGGTTTTGGAAAGTGATTAGCATCTCCAGACAAGAAAGGGGTGACAGAAGCAGTTCCTCCCCCACCATGCCAACTGACTGGTCTATTCTGTGCCCTTTTGCCAAATTCTCATATGTATTCATGTATCCCCTGTAATGTTAGGTTTTGTTCTCAAAATTGTTCAAAGATTGTTCTTTCTACCACGGTCCGCAGGGGAGAGCAGGTTGTCTGTATGGTGCCGTTTGTCCTTCAGGGGTGTAGGTAGTCCTGGACAGGTTCTGAAGCAACCAGTCTGTCGTGCTAGTGGCAAAATATCATCTCTTCATTTACAGCCATCAATACCACTGTTCCTGGACATCCTCACCTCAAACATCGGTTTTATGTGCCACCTTGTGTAGCTGCCTTCCTTTATTTAAACAAAATTGGTGATGGATGAAGCGGGAGTAGTATAATTTTCCCAGTTACGCTGAGAGATAAATGTCATTGTACTGCACGCATGAGCTACTAAGAGAGTTGATAAGGAAGTGCTACTGGTGGTACTTGATACTGAGGTGAATTGCCTTGGTGATCAGGTCAAGAGGTGTTGGGTTAGATGTTCCTGCCCTTTTATTCCACCACAAAGTTTCAGTTTCTCAGCTTGAGTCAACAGTGCATGGGAAAATAATGCAAGTGATTTGCAAACCTGAGGGAAGAGACTATATACTGCAGATAAGTTTTCAGGAAGCTCTTCTTTTTAGGTTTGGAATTCATGTTAATGGTACAGGGTGAAATGTCTAAACTGCACTAGTTCCAAGTCTCTCAAGGTTCCCTTGTGAAAGAAGGGAGAAATGAAGAGTATCAGAGTTTGTTACATAGGTTAAACAGATAACTGGGTTCATTCAGTATTTATAAAGAAGAAAACTCAAAATGCACACACTCAGCTTTTCTTGTCTACAAGTAAACCTTTCTTAAAGGTTTTATGAATTGTTTGCTTTTTGTAATAAGATTCTATTTCCATCAGGAAAAAAAAAGTCTGGGTTTCAGTGCAGGAAATCTTAAGTTATATAATGTTAACCCTACTTTTAAATCTGTCACATTGCAAGAGATTTTAGTTGTGAAGAATAGCTGCTTTAGCTTTTTGTTTGTCTTTTCTTTTAATATGAGTGGCTGGTTTTAGCTTAATAGTAAAAGAAAATTGTGGGAAATTCTGTTTAATTATCTTATATCTACTTGTATGCAGACCACTTACAGATCTGATCTGCTAAAATTAACTTTTGTTATCAGAAGAGGAGAAAATTACAGAATGTCCTGGTGCTACGTGCGGTAAAATGAAACCCAGTTGTCACATGAGGCCAACTGAGATCCTGAAAATAAAGGAAATTGCCAAGGGAGGAAGGAGCTGGCACAAATGAAGCAGGCTTTTAATCTAAAATTGGGTCTGTTCTTTCTTACATCCATCCACAAGTAACAGGAGGGTGTAACAGCAACAGACTAGCCCTTTTGACCGTCATGTTCTTATGGTGATTTAAACTATTGATTAAGTTTTCCTTGCTAGTGAATTTCTTGTTGGATTAGGAGAATATAACTGAAGAATATCATGGCTGCACTACAGATGTACCACTTGCAATCACTGGCAATGTACACGGGCAAATTATTTTGCCCTTAGTGAAAGTTAAAATGTCTTTCTTTTTTTAGAAAGTGTGGATGGTTTCACTGGGTCAGATGTTTGGTGTTAACAGGAAAAAAACAAAACACATTTAGTAAAAAAACGCCCACTTTCCTTAAAATGACAGATTTCTCCAATTTCACGTGTAATGTATTTTACTGATTGGAATGGTTTAGGAGGGTACATTTGTTCCCCATCAGAGAGAAGTCATTTTGGTACCATGTTTAACCATGGATCTTGCTTTTCTATGCAAGATCTCTGCTCAGGCAAGCCAAAACCTTCAGAACTGAGGGGAAGGCTCTTCCCTTATCTTGTGGGGCATGGCTGTTCCCCCATCAAAACTGGTTCCTGCAGAGTCTTGCTCTTAACTTCGTTACTCTGCTCTATGATAAATTGTGCATGTGAGTCTGGCACTTGATTTTTCTGATTTATTTTTTTTACATATATATACTGGCCAAAACCCGGATAACTTATTTCTGGGAAGACTCTCCGTATTAAATCATCTAACTTCTTCTGAGAGTCTCTGCTGTAAGAGAAGTAGGACAATCTGAAATATTTTTTTTCTATTAAGGAGTCTGAAGAGCCAGAGAGCTGTGGTAAAGTTTGGGGTTTTTTTTTCAGTGGCTGGTAAGAAGGGGTGATCAGTGTTTTGAAAACTATGAAAGGAGCAGGCCTCAAAAGCTTACCTATTTCCAAAGATGTTCCTAAATTATTTCAAATATTTCCTGTGAGATAATTTGGCTAAGCAGAGGCACGGGAAAATCAATCACCTATAAAGTTTTACTTAATATCTTTTACTGGAGCACACCCTCCATAAGTTTGCAGATGACACCAAGATGGGAGGGAGGGTTGATCTGCTTGAGGGAAGGAAGGCTCTACAGAGGGATCTGGACAGGCTGGATCAATGGGTTAACGCCAGTTGTATGAGGTTCAACAAGGCCAAGTGCCAGGTCCTGCGCTTGGGTCAAACAACCCCACGCAGCGCTACAGGCTTGGGGAAGAGTGGCTGGAAAGCTGCCCGGTGGAAAAGGACCTGGGGGTGCTGGTTGACAGCCGGCTGAATAGGAGCCAGCAGTGTGCCCAGGTGGCCAAGAAGGCCAATGGCATCCTGGCCTGTATCAGGAATAGCGTGGCCAGCAGGAGCAGGGAGGTGGTTGTTCCCCTGTACTGGGCACTGGTGAGGCCGCACCTCGAGTGCTGTGTTCAGTTTTGGGCCCCTCACTGCAGGAAAGACATTGAGGTGCTGGAGTGTGTCCAGAGAGGGGCAACAAAGCTGGTGAAGGGTCTAGAGAGCAAGTCTCATGAGGAGCGGCTGAGGGAACTGGGATTGTTTAGCCTGGAGGAAAGGAGGCTGAGGGGAGACCTTATCGCTCTCTACAACTACCCGAAAGGAAGTTGTAGTGAGGTGGGTGCTGGTCTCTGTTCCCAGGTAACAAGTGATAGGACAAGAGGAAATGGCCTCAAGTTGCAGCAGGGGAGGTTTAGATTGGATACTAGGAAAAATCAAGCATTGGAACAGGCTGCCCAGGGAAGTGGTTGAGTCACCACCCTTGGAGGTATTTAAAAGACGTGTAGATGTGGTGCTTAGGGGTATGGTTTAGTGGTGGACTTGGCAGTGGTAGGTTAATGGTTGGACTCGATCTTAAAGGTTTTTTCCTACCTGAATGATTCTATGATTCTGTATGGGATGTAGAAAGTGCTCACCCACCCTCTTCTCAGCAGTTACGACTATAATCCCTCTTATATCTCTTCCTCTGCACTGTCTGAGGCAACTAGGACCTGGAAACCAAATCTCACTACACAAGAATGATGAAGCTTTGCTGTCTGTGACAAAGAGCTATTTCTGATTTGCAGGAGTAGTTGTGGTATAGTGCCCAGACGCTACTTGGAAGTTTAATTGTTAAAGGTGGTATTGAGGATATCTCTAGTACATGCTGGTTGGAATTTACAGCTGAACACTGTGATTTCTCTAGATAGTCACTTCTGTCTAATGCGGTTGCTGAAATATACCTCTGGCTCTCGCTGTGCTATGGGGTCTCACAAAAATCCTATCTTTGTTCCACATATGTTTTATGGAGATGACCTCCTTTGTGGAATGATTGAAAAAAGAGTGGTGAGAGACTACACAGACTCGAAAAGACTTTGGGCTTATTGAATTCTTTTAAGAGAGGCTCCAAATCCTTGAATCCTTAAGACTCTAGAACAGGCTTTCAGTATGTCTGCCTTGTTGATTTGGCTAGTGTAAAAGAAGCCTCTCTGGATGGGTACAACAGCTTAGAGCGTTGAACTGTGAGCAACTGGTGTGCAAGAAAATCCAGCATCCCATGCAGTTTACTGAATCACTGCATTGCCTGTCTACTCGGTATTTTTTTCAAATAAATATGGAAGGTCTTTTCTCTCTATTTTTTGTGTTGGCAGATGCAAATGGCCCTTGATAGCTGTGTGTTAGAAATTATCATTTGTGTTACAGTACAGATCTTCCATTTTCCTTTCATTTTAGGTATGTATCTTGGATGCCGTTGATTTGACATGGAAATTGTGGATTGGGAGAAACACTGATTCCTTTCCAAGGGAAAGACCCCAGAACTTGTAGCAGAGTATAACTACTTGACTTAAAATTATTGCTGTCTACTTTGGTCTGTGCTTATTCTGTCACAGGAAAAGAAATTGTGTTACGCTTTGATTCCAGAAAAGTAGCCCACATTTAACAAACAGAATAATGCCAGCTATCATGGTAGTGGTGGTTCATCCAAGGTAAAAGTTTATAAATCTGGTTGTTGAGTCAGAGCTTGAGTGGGACTGATCTGTAAAGCTAAAATTACTCTTTCGGATCCCTTCTTACTGCATGAAGTCAACAGCTGCTCTTCCGTGCTGAAGAGGAGGTAGGCCTCTGTAGAGGAGACTTTTGCTTGTGTGGCCAATGTTCTTCAATCACATCTTTCATACGTACCCATGCTATTTTGTACACTAAAGGAGTACTTGGTAGTGACTGTCATCATTCAGTGTTGTGTATTATTTTGGAAGTTGTAAACTAGCTGATAATAGCTGATGGGTTTGCAGTGTTGACAAATTAAATGCCAGCATACTTAGGGATTCTTTTTTCTTCTTTAGTAAGCACCCCATGGAGTGGAAATGGACAGCTGAGTGTTGCAGAAGTCAGTGTCTTTACCAGTTAATTTGGAAATATGAGAGAGTTCTGTCCTTGCTTTGAAAAGAGAGAAGGAGAGAAATTGCCCACTCCTGAGATGGGGGTATATATTTGTGTAACCTATAGTGTTTTGAAATACATGGAGTCCTGAATATAGTGTATGTGAGGAAACAACTCAATAATGAGATGCTTAAGTGTTCACTGTTCTTAAATTCAAATGAAGTGTGGAAAGGAATAAAGTTGCATGAATGTTTGTTGCACTTACTTTTGGTAAGTGCCCTGCTGAATGAAAACCTTAATAAATAAACACAGATCTCCAGCACTTCAGAAAGAATGAAAATTACTTTTCAAAACACAAAAATTACTTTTCAAAACATAGCCTACTCACTAATGCTCTTTCTTCCCCCCCCCCCCCCCCCCCCCATTAGCCTCATTGGAATTGCAGGCTAGGGACCAGCAGCCTGAGAGTCACAGATCAGGCTCAGTGTTACCTTTTGGTGATACTTGTCACATGGTGGCACAAAACTCTTCAGTCTTGCTGTTGAAGTTTGTGGAAGGGGGGGGAAGGGGGCAACCACCAGAAACTGAGCTTTTGTACTAGATGCTGAGCTTTCTTACGGTCAGAAAAGCTGTCTTTCATGTGGATGTTGTTGGACATGGACAGTAATAGCAATGTATTGTTTTAAATACAGTATTTCAACAAGCTCAGATTTATTACGGAAATAGGACGTGGATTTTGTGCTTGTTAAATCTATCTGCCTTCAGGGATTTAAAGGAACAAAATGGTTGTACTGAAAGTTTTGTGATTAAAAATAAAAAGGTTGTGGGCAGTGGAGATTGTATCTGAGCAGTTTGGCTTCACTGAACAGCTTTTGCATTAACAACTTGCCAAATGTGTTCAATTTCCTCGTATTAAAACATTTTGGGGGCAAGTTTGAAGTGCTGGTCAGTAAAGTATGCATCTCAAATTACAGTTTTTGTTATTTAAATACAGTTTGTCAGTTCCCTTGATTACAGAAATTGTACATTAGTAATCAAAATATATTTGCCAATTATATACACACACACACACACCAGATGTTGGGTTCATCACGGAGGACAATTAAATGCATCATAAGGGCTAGATCTGTGCAAAAGAGGGAACTGAATATCTTTTTCTAAACTTTTTGAAGCGGCTAGATGCAATAAATAAATACAGACTGCAGATTAACCAAGACCTGGTACTGTAGAATCCAGTCTCCACCCTTCATGCCAACAAATCTCCCATACCTGGCAAAATTAAGCCAAACAGTTTCTGCATCCTGTAAAGCTGAAAAGCCAGGAAAGCTAGGGTTTTTTTCAGAGGGATAATGTGTAGACAGTGAAAAGTGAATATTATTCATCTCTACCTTGTATTACCAAAATAAGCAAAAAGTTAATTCCATATGATAGAATCTATGCCAAAAAATGACTGTTAGTCCCAGTAAACCCAGTTAACTACCAAAGACTGAATATAAAAGCTCATTAGGTATTTAACAAGACACAGATGTGTAATTGGGAATAAAATAATAGTAATTTTAACCATTTAGTTTTTTTCAAAACATGGAGTTGGTTCTTACACTGAAGCCAGCACCTGCTTAACACCATGCTCTGCTTTGTGTAAGCTTTGTGTAACTCTGTCTTAGTGCTCTCTGCACAGCCAGGAGTGGCTCTGGCTGTATAGTTGACAGTATATCACAGCACATACACAAGTGTTTTCAGCAGTGTGGGCACCTGTACTGTATGAGGAGGAATTAGTAGTCTTCAAATACCATTGTCATCAAATGTTAGAATATGTAACAGCAAGCAACTTTTTCTTTGTTTTATGTGTTTGAGCTAAAAAGGGAGTTGATCCTCCTGGGTTTGGGGTTGTGTTTAAATTTTTTGTTTCTACCTTTTAAAAGAAACAAACCGTAAACTACCAACTCTCTCTCTTGCCAAAGAAATTCCTTTTGTGCATGGCATGTCCTTGAATTGTATTTACAATTTCAAAATGTATGAAACAGACATTATGAAAAAAAAAACACCCAACATTTCCAATGACCAGCTGAGAACCTCTCATAAATACATTCTTGGTTATATTTTATATTCTGCAACCAAGCAGATGCAAAATGCTTTATGATGTTTTCTGTTTAAACTATTTTAAACTGCATTTGGAAAGTGAATGGAAAGATGATGATTAATAAATATCAGTGAATTTTATTAGCACAAAGGGCCGCTAAGGAAAGGCATGGTTTTACTTTTCATGGACCTTTCTGATAACTATTATCCCAATACAGACATGGTTAGTAAATTAGTAATGAAGTTGTGTCAGTGAGACCTTCCCTGATAGGCATATCAGGCCTGAAACAGGAATGGTGTATTACTGTTGTGTGCAATAGCCACAAAACCAAGAACTTGCTTTCCTTCATGCTACAGTGTGTTTCTGCCATAGGTGAAACAGTAGTGGGCTGACAGAAGAGTAGAAACTGATTGACTGGACACAACCATAGCCTGTTGAGGGAAAGGGGGGGGGAAATTAGGCTGTGAGCCAGTAATAGCTGCTCTCTTGTGCAGGTACCTTAAGGCTTTCTAGCATTATTTGAACAAAGAAAATTTCGTTGTCTGTGGAGGGAATGGAGTAGGGTTTTAGAACACTCCTATTGAACAGTTTTCTTTCAGCAAAGCAAGTTTTTGAGCTACTAGCTGTGTTGTGTATGGCTATAGTCCAACCACGGAGTTCAGTTGCAGACTCGTGCATGCAAGACTTAAGCAAGTGAACTGAAATTGCATTTAACTGCTGCTTTTCTAAGCCTAGCTGAGCTGGCATCTACCTGTTCCACCACAGCTTGTGTAGACCAGGCAGCCAAGCTGAATTACAACTGCATCTGAGAACGATTCCCTGGCAAGAAGAGAAACTGGGCAGACAGTATGCTGGAGTTTGTAGAACTGTCTTGCCCAGAAGTGTTGCAGGGCAGTAATGCTTGAGTACTCAAGTTTTGGGGGAAATGTGGCTGAGCAGAGTGTGATCAGCAAAATAACTTATCCTGTATGAAGTTCTGTGCTTGACCGTGCTGTTTTTGGTACCAAAGTTTCCATTGCACTTCTCTGTATTAGTTGCCCTTGTGTCTTAAAGTTCATGTTGAAAGCAGGATTAAACAAGGTTGTTAAGCTTACCTGGAAGCTCACTGGAGCCCAAGATTTCCTAAATATTTTTGTTTGTTTTCCTCCTTAATATAGCAGGTTTTATAGCTTGTTAAGTATAGGTTCTTTATTCTGGTGGTTTGGGAATTTTTTCCTCCTCTGAAAGAGTCTGAGTTTCTTTCTTCCCTGCCTGAACCACACCAGCCGTACAAGAGATGCAGTAATGTAAACTACAAAACTTTTATAGATCATTCTAGGTCAAATGTGGCTCTTGTATTTCAGAGTGTTCATTCTGTGATCTTTACTACCAAGATGTTTAGCCATGCCATCTAATAATTCTTGTGATAGTTATGATTTTGCAAAGTATATAGTTGTTCATTAGAACTTCAGCTGAGACTGCCAACTGCTTTTCATATAACCTGTTGATTTGTCTGCAGGTGAAATTGCTTAGTAACTGCTAACCAAAGAGAGATTTTTACAGCCTACCTGAAGTGCTGCTTAGTCCTTTTAGCTCCTTCTTGGTTTCCACAGGTGTGAGTCTTCTCAGTTTCACATTTGCAGTGTGAGCTTTACCAAGCTATTTGGCTTTTTTTTTCTAAACCAAAAAATTCTATTCATGTGCACGAATAACCATAAGGTGGTTGTATACGCTGATTCCTAAACCAGTTTAACCCAAGAACACATTTCACCTTAGTAGAAATCTTTATCAATATACTTGATAGTACTTGTTGTGGAAAAACTTACGCTATAAGGAAAGAATGAAGTAGGTTTTTATGCATATAACTTCTTTGAAGCCAAGGAAAAATGCTGTAATACTCCCATAGTAGTCCAAAGCTCTTTGTAGTAGCCCAAAGACAGCTTCCAACACATTTGTCTTTTTGTTCTTGAAGTGAGAAATTATGTCTTCTGGCTTTGAATCCAGGGGTAGGAATTGCTTTAGTGTTACCTTAAATGTATTTGTGCTAGATGCCACTCCTCTGCTCCTCACCTTGGGAATGCTAAATTAATTTCATCTTGGAGAGTGTTCAGACCACTGAAACTGCACACTTGACCCAGCTTGTGAAATGAATCATAGGGTCAAGTATGGGTAAAAGAATATTTTTGTGATCACTCCTTGCCAACAGACAAACAAATCTGTGAGGAAAAAAAAACCCAACCTGTTATAACTGGTGGTTACGCTGGTTTGTTTTGAATTCGCAATTGTCTGTAGTGTCTGTCAGGATACATGCATAAGTACAAAGAAAAGCTGGGAACTTTTCGTTAAAATCCTTGTGTTCGAGACAGGACTGAAAACATGAAGGTTTTGGACATCCAGATAGTGAAAATGTTTTATTGTGTGTATTGACCCTAAGTGTATGTTTTATTGGGAGTATATCCATTGGAAAATCAAAATTAGGATAACTAATCTGCAAAATGTAATTTTACTGTATGTTTCTGTCTCTAAGGGTCAAAACATACATATTCCATCTGTCCTATGGCTTGTCACTTGGCAAAACTGAATACTAATTCCTGGCAAAATTGAGCATTCCTTTATTCTCTGCAGGGGCGGGCTAGCTGAGAGGTTATATCGACTGCAGAACAGAGAAAGATCTGCCATTAGCTTTTGGAGGCATCAGTGTATTTCAGATGCTAAAACTGCATCAGGTAAGAAGCATTGTATGTGTACTACTATGTGAAAGTATACACTTATATGTGTGTATATATGGCCCACATAGGGGTACAACTGAAGTTTATATTCTTTGTGGGTTTTTCGCCTGACTTGGTTTTAATACTCTCTTGATTGTCTGCTGAGCTAATATTGCATTTCAGCTAAATATGATGGTTTATAACTTCTCAGTCATCAAAGTGTTTAAATGTAAGGGGTAAAGACCTTGTTTTAAATAGCCTCCATCTAGACTCTTCACAACTTGATTTCTAGCATCACCTGGGGAATGGTGTTTCCAGCAGGTTGTAGGACAATTCAAGGTTTAATTTATGGGTGTGCAGATGGGTTTTTGGTTCTTGTTGTTTCTTTTTAACCACCTTTTCCTCTTTCCTTGTTCATTTTTCTTTGGTTTGAAGTCAGCCGTATTCATGGATAAGTGCTGAAATTGTGAATGACAGCAAATATGGACATATAGAACACAACCATGAAATGAGTGTGAAGCATAACTACAATGGGCACTTCACTTAAAAAGAAACAGTGGGAGTTATGCAAATTAGTTAGAAGTGACTGATAGCACCACCTTTCAGTAGTATTTCTTGAGAGATAATGGATTCATAGAGTTTAAGTGTAAAGAAATGGTTAGGTTTTTTTATCAACTTGTGTGTGTGTGACTGTAGGCTACAAAATTTCAAGTATTTATTCTGTACTAAGCTGACTACTTGTTTCTGAGCGCATATTAACTTCCATTTATTTTTCAGAAAGTCCTCTGGTCTTAATTTGAAAACATGCCCATGAGGGAATCTATCACTTGCCTTGAGAGTTTGTCCTTAATTCCACTCCCAAATTTCTAAAAGTGGGTTTTCTTCCAAATCTGAGTTTGTCTGGCTTCAGTTCCCCTCTTTTGTTTCTTGTAAAGCTTTTCTCCATTAGATTAAAGAGCTCTTCAGTATGTGGTGTTTTCCTTCTCTGGCACTTGCATAGCAAAATCATGCTGCGTCACAATTTTCATAAACTAAACAGACTGAGCTCTTTAAGGCTCTCTAAAGCATTTTTACCAGTCTTCAAGTGATTTGTGTGGTTTTTTACTGCACCCTCTCAAACTTTTCAGCATGGTCTTAAGGACAAGGACAGCTACTCTGTATGCATTCTTCTAGTTTTAGTCTCATCAAAACCATTGGCCAGGTCCAGTTCACTACTCAGCCTCCTGTATGTTCAAGGCCTGTAATAAGTGTTTGAATCTGGTTTGGGTTTGGTCACAGCGTGATGCTGGGACTTCACGTTGAATTGATTGTCCAATATGATTTCATAACTTCTGTAACTGTTGTTTTCTGAGATCCAGTTTCCCACTCTCCAGCTACCATTTGTGTTTCTTCTACCTAAACACAGGGAAGTGTTTGTGCTGTATCCAGGTCTGCTTCATTTGAGTATGCCCAGCTAACCATACAGTTCAGATCATTGTGTATGTCAAGCCTGTCCTCTTTTAGTCGCGAATTTGCTTGAATTTGTGGTATCCACACCGTTTCCTATATTATTTTTTTAACTTGTTTTTATGTCATTGATGAAACCATTTAATAGAATGAGTGTTTACTTTCAAATCCTGCTGGAACTGCTCTTACTTAGTTTTTTTCCACTGATAAAAAGCTCAACTGTAATTCACAAAGTTAGTTATCTGAAATACTTTTTTTTGCATTCCACTTAAAGGGTACACTACTGATAGTGAAAATGGTTGTTTTTCCATAAGAAGGTTGTATGATTTTAAGTTACACCCAAACTGTTGGCTAAAGCTAGTCTCACAGTTTCTCACTGGAGCTTTAGAGGGCTTACATCCCGTGGCCACTTGCATGCTATGTGTTCAATATGCCATCCATGTGGAATGGCACATTATATTTCTGACCTTAATTCCTTACTTATTTTTCCAGTCACTTTGCCTAGATCTGATGTCAAGCTAGCTGCTCTCCAGTTATTGTAGGTCACTTTGTTTGCCCTTTCTGAATACTAGCAAAATATCATCCTTTCAGACTTCTGGAATTTCCCCAGTATTTGAAGACTGACCAGAAAGTAACATCAGGGAACCAGAAATGTCTTCAGCCAACTCTTTTCAGAAGTGCTGTGTTGAAAATTATACAGGCATGCTGACTTAAAACCACTCAAGCCTTCTGCATGTTGTTGATCCTCCACCTGAGTTACTAATGGATAGGAGGTTACTTTTTGTCATTCTTATGACAAGGACATCCTCTTGTTTCTTCTGAAATATGGAACAGAAATGGATATTGAATAGGTCTGTCTTTTTAATAAAATGAAAATTTTTTAGTGTTCTCTATAGTAATGGATCTGCAACATTGCTAATACGCTAATATTCTTTTTGTCCGAGCTTCACATGTGTCATTACAAAAACCTTGTGTTTGCATGGTCACCATTTTGTTAGACTTTAACTCCTAGGCTGAAATATTCCATGCTAAACATCTGCCTCTGGCTGAATTCCTTTCTTTGATGATGCTTCTTTCTTTCAGAAAATGAGTCAGAATTCATTAGCATTTTATGAGAAAAAGGCAATGGGAAAATACCTTGCTCTATTCTGAAGTACATATAAAAAATTCTGATGAGTGTCTTCAAGACAATTTAGTTTTGGCAGAAGATGAGCCATTTCTGGGATATGCCTTTTGTCATCATGGTGAAAATCTACAAGAACTTGGGCAAGTTAGAAGTCTTTAGGACAAACTACTGTTTCACTTACCCTGTGAGCATTTGCTAAAATTTCTGAAAGATGCTGAACATGCCATAATTTAGGAATACACTTCAACTTCACAGCCTGAATTTAATTTCCAATTCCCAATCCTTATTCCAAAGGATGAGGATGATAAAATAATCATTAAAATAGCTGTGATAATATTTGGAGGATATTTTTTCATTCGGGGCAAAATTTATTTTTGATACTTTTGTTCTTAGAATGGCCATACTGCTTCATGTCACCAAAATAAAATTGGTGTTTGGTTTGGAAAATGTTAGTTGGAATGACTGAAATTTTAGTAATGTTACTAGATAACCTCGTAATTGCTTCTAGTGTGGAAATGTGAAGTGTCAGCACAGCAAATGCATACCACTTTCAGCTTTCATCTTTTTAGGTTCATACTAAGGGTGTCTCACTAATTTGAGATTCTTCTTGGATTTTGTTTCCCCTCTGTTTTGCCCAGTAATATTTCTAAACCACATTGTTTCCAGGCTTGTTTCTGACTGCGGCAGCAGCAGTAGAAGAAAGAACTTCTCAAATGACAAACTCAAATGAGTTATCAAAGGAGCCTGAAGATTAATGCGGAGGATTGAAGTAACTTGCTGGGAGAGCTGTCATGTCATTTTGGACATCCCGTAGACATGCAGACCAGAAGTTCATTGCTAAGGCAAAGGGGAGCAATTTCAAATGAGATCAGTCTGAAGTCCTCCTTCTATTTGAGATTTAAGGAAAAACATTTCCAGAAGTGTGGGCTGTTCCCCCCGTTAGGCATTTCATGTTACAGAATTTTATGCCTTCGTTTTGCAGTTGTTTACTTTTATGTTGTATCAGCGTCCATGTTATCCAAAAACCCCTTGTTTTGGCTTTATTTTTTAAAAATTCCTTTCTGTTTGCTCCCCTGACCCCTTTCTGTAAGTAACCATTGTGGTTTGGCTGCCTCTGGGTCACTGGGATGAATCACTACTCCAGAAAAGAGCGCCTCCTTTCAGCACGCACTTTCTGGTTTTTATACAGTGCGTGGGGGGTCTCACTTTTGGCTGACTCGCTCTGCAGGGTAGAAGATACCTTTGTGCTTTCTCCATTTTGACAATTTCGGGTCAAAATTGCGTTCGGTAGCTTGTCCCTGTGTTGTGATAGGCCCTCACTAAGGATGTGCGTTTTTGCGAGGTGATTGGTATTTCCACTTCTGTAATCAAGCTAACCGTATCAGACAGAGGCCTGAAAGGAGAGAAGACCAAAGCTTGCCCATGCTACACAGTGTTGGTTGGATGCTTGCTGTGGTTTAGTTCTAATGGAGACAGATGCCAGGCACATTGCCACAAACCCAGGGGTTTTTTTTCTTCACAAGATGTAGAAGGGAGGCTGAGAGGTGTGCAGTCCCCGCAACAGCGTCTGCTCAGTCAGGCTGATGGCTTGAGAGTACTATGTGCAAGGGCTTTTAGACCGCTTGCAAGCTTTTTCGTGTATGCAGGGCTGCAACTTCCCCATGAAGTTTCCTGTTTGGGCAAAGAGGAGATGTGGACAGTTGAGAGAGAGAAAAAAAAAAACAAACAAAAAAAACCCCAACAGAAAACCAAACCTTTTTCCTGTGAACATCTGCTGGTTATATGGGGATTGCATGATGCAGAAGAAAAGATAGTGCTTTTCTGAGTTACATTCAGACAACTTTCCTGTCTATAGGATAGGACGCTAAAAATATTCAAAGCAAACTCATGTAGATTCCTTCTGTAACTTCTGAAGTTTTACTTTCTATACATTTTATTTTCTGTTGTTTTTCTTTTCCTTGCAGTTACCATCAAAGCAGTTTTTTACCTGAAAGCATGTTATTCTGTAGCATTTGTAATCTAATACAAGATATTTGGTATTTGTTGGCCTGAGATTAAGATTTGGGATTGGATTACAATTGAGTTGGAGTAATAAACTGATAATAAACCCGAACCATTGATGTTTCCTTCCAAACTGCTCCTTCCTGTCAGAGGGAAGTGACCTTCAAGGGGCAGTAATTCTTCAGTTTGCTGAGGCAAGTGGAACACACACATGAGGGGAGGAGGGTGAAGCCCTGGAGATGAGGACAGGGTTTCACATGTAACACCACATTTTCAGGAAGGCTGAAAGGCTTACAGAAGAGGACATAAAGAATCACTCCCTCCTTCCAGTTCAGTGACTAGTTAAGGTGATGGGAAGAAAGGATTTTAGTAGCTTGAATGCCATGAGACCTGCACAAAAGTTTCTCTCTGTGAATGAAGAAAACAAGGGTAGTACTTAACAGGGTTTCCTTTCACCATGCAAAATTCTTCTAAAAACACGAAAGTCTGAGCTTTGCTAGTTGTTGCTTATTTTCTTAGTTCTTGATAGTTTGTTTTATTACTTAAGAGTTAATACTATAAATTGGAGACATGGCAAGTGGCCAGATTTATGTTTGGTGATTTTTTGATTTTGTTTTTACTTTTGTTTTTTTTGCTAGCTAACTGTCTGAAATTGTTACAGCATTGTGAAGGAAAAAATCAAATGTAAACTTGTCTTTTTCAAACAAGAATTCTTTCTATTGTTTTTGTTTTCTTATGAGAATCAATAATGGCATGCACAGTCAATTTAAGTAGTTTACATATGTTCTTACAAAGAATGTATAATGTTAAAGCACAAATTCAGCAACCTTTTAAAAATGAATATAGATGTGGCAAGAAGCCATCATGCCTGCAAGACTTCGTGTGTTTTTGAGAAAAATCTTTTTGAATGGCTTCACAAGTTACCAGCCCAGGAAGAATAACAACATGTATAGATCAGAATAGCAACCAGATGGTTTTGTACAGGTTGTGAAAACGCTAGAATCTTCACCTGGTTTTCAACATTGACTTCGGATTGCAAGGATCTGCTTGGTATCTACCTGCTTCCCGAGTTTGTTATGCCTGCACCTGCAATCTTTTACATGAGGGAGAAGGAAGAACAATAATGGGATGCCAAGCAAAAGCATGTTCTTCTTTTGATTTATGCCTGTAATTTGACATTTTATACCTTTTATACTTGAGAATGAAAGTAAAACTTTGTGGCCTGAACCAGAAAATGTAGGCTTGGCTATTCTTCCACTGCAGATAGTAAGTGCTGTCCCAGGAGGGTGTCTAGCAACTGCAGTTTTGGAATCCACATTAGACAATTAAAAGTTAAATGATGTTAGGATGAAATAATGCCTCTGAAAAAAATAACTGATGGAGACTAACTTGGAAGTGTGTTGCTAGTTTGCTTTATTAAACAAGGTGTAAAGTGGGGTTTTCTTTGTTTACTTCGTACTTCCATAACGTGTATCTGATCCATCCATCAGAACCAAATGCAGAAATTGACTTTCATTCTTAGTGCAGTAGGTACTATTCCCAATGTCAATTGCTCAAGATTCTTTGTACTTTCAGTGGGAAATGTTATTTTATAAAAGCTTTTAACTAGGATTAGTAGAAATTTGACTTGAGTGTAACACCTGTATTTCTTGTAGTTCATATTTGTAAAGAATTTGCCAGTTAAGTAAAAGTATAATTTAACTTTTCAGCCATGTTCTTTAGAAATGTCAACTAATTATGTCAGATACAGTACAAATTTGCTTCTAAACTGCAGTTCATATATATGATTTGTTTGATAGCTCTTTGAGCAAAAGTAACAGTAATTTGTTTTTCTTAAAAGTATCTATCCTTCTCCTGTATCATTCAGATATCATTAAGATCAAGAATTGTGCATTGTGACTGTTTAGCTGGTAAGAACAAATACAGGTTGTCCTGACTGCCTTTGCACAAAACAAATATTTGTTAGCAGTTTTGCAAAGATTAACGTGACTTCAAGCAATCTCATCTTCCTCCCAGTCCCTTGGGTTTTCTTATGCATTTGTCTTGTTTTTTCAGAAAGATTTACTTGCATGAGTATAATTTTTTTTATTGATATAAAAGGAAGGTACTGAAGTACTCTTCCTTTTGCCTCTTGCCCTGCTTGTTTGGTTTCTTTCATCCATGTGACTTACGGGGTAAGTCTTGTGGCTGAGGGCTTTCTCTGTTATTTTGTCATTCTTGCTTTGCATGATAGTCCACATGTATATTTAATGGTAGATGTGTGTGTTCTCTATTACTAGAGACTTTTTACTATCACAATAATAATAATTTCCACTCTGCTCTTCTTCACGCTTGCATATGAGTAGATTTTTTTTTTTTCCCCAGAATGCTCAGTGGAGCAGAGCTGTACACTGCTTGGCATTTTACTAAACTCCAGTTTTCTTCTGTGTTTGTAAGATCTGTTCCGTGGGCTTGTAGTTCACTGTTTTCTGCGTTGGTACTGTGGTCTTTATGAAAATTTATTTCTACCTTGTGTCATGTATGATTGTTACATTCGCATGGACATATCATGTCCTTCAGCCCTGTGGGTGAGATGCGTTCCTTCAACATTGCAAGATTTTTAAATTCTCATGAAAGAATAGAAAATTGAAGAATTCGGGAGTACCCACTGTCATAGTGTCAGCCTGCCTTTGGTTTGCTCTTGTTGTGGTTGTGGTGGTGGTGTTACTGTTGTTACTTATGCTGAGCTGATCTGCATGGAGGTGCACTTGCTATCCCAGCTAACACATTCAAATCATGCATAACATGGTAAATTACTGTCTGCCCTAGCTTCCTCTTCAGGACCTGGGAGGTGTTGCATACTCCAGTTCCTTCTCCTGAAGCACTTTTCCTCACCCTGCAGGTCTCATAGGCACTGCTCTGCTGCTGGAGTCCTATCAACTGACTCTAAAGAGAGTTGTTCCCTTTGAGAGCTTTCTGTTGAAGGCTACAGGTGCTCTTTTGGAAGACTTGAACAGTAACATTTTAGTAAAAGTCACTTGAGTGAGGTGAAACTGCATGTAGTCTTACTGATGTCAACATTTGATGGATTTCTGTATGTCAGGTCCCATGGATCCTCTCCCTGCAGTGTGTTCAGCTTCCTGTCACTGTGTAGCAAGAGAAACATGAAATATGCAATACCCAAGAGATTATAATTTCTATATTTTTCTCTTCATTTGTCTTCCTTATTGGTAGTTATGGAGTTACTAAAACAAACTTTAGAGTTGTATTTCAGGCACTGAAGCCAGAATGTCTGAACTTTTTTTTTTTGTTAATTGTGCTCCTTGATATTTTTCCTTTTCTTCTTTCCGAACTACTTTTTGGTAGTTAAGAGTCAAAGCAGACTGGCTTTCTTAGCCTCCCTCTTAGGCTGCCCATGGCATTGCCAGTGCATCATCTGTGACTACATACATTTGGTATTGGTGTGGCTTAAATATATGCATCTGCTGTGAAGCCACTTTGTTAGATCTGAAGATTAAGGCCTTCACTCTGCCAAAGACTGTAGAGTCATGCTGAAGTTTTCAAAAGGCTCAAGATCTCAGGGTCCATGATCTCCAAAGGAATGGGGACTTTTTTTTTCTTTTTCTTTCTTTTTTTTCCCAACTGTCCTGGAATTCACAGTAATGCAGAACATCTGCAAAGTACAGTGTCATAACGTGGTATATGACATGCTGTATGACTGAAGGGCAGCATCACCCTATGTACTGAAATAATAAACAGAAATGAAAAGAACTAACCAGGGAAAATTATGCATTCAGCATGGAGTGTGTTTGTTCATCTCCCATGCGCTTGAAATATCTTTGTGGATTGATTGAGCTACTTCATGTCTGGGTTGCAAATTGGAGTGAGAGACTGACATCCCAGAGGTCACCTGGTATTAAATAATTAACTATGGACATAAGAGCAGATCTGGTAGGTGGTCATACCAAAAGTTCCTCTAGCTTATGTTCCTGTTTCTGGCAGTGACAAGGGCTACCAAAATACCTAGGAAAAATTATAACAGGGCTAACACTTTATGATATTTCCCCAAAGTATTCTCCCAACAATCTCCCAAAGATCTCTGACTTGGGGACTTTCTGAACCAGAACTAGTGTCTGTGTTCTTAGTAGTTCTAAATTTTTTTTTTTTTTTCTCCTACCAAGTAGTTACTGGTTGTTTTTCTGAACCATGCATACAATATAGACCTGTTTTGATCGCACAATTGTGAAGCATCAGGCTTTTTTGGAAATCATGTCCAAGGTCTTCGCCAGGTTTATTCCATTACTGCTGTTGCCAAAAAGACCTTTCCCTGTGATTTCAAAGGTTCTGCTAACAGTAGCAGTGAGAGGTTGATGTCCCATTTGCCTAGGTTTGGATCAAGATTTCTTCATCTGTCTCTGAGGAGCCTGAAGATGTGGCTCCTGTGTGTGCTGGTGGGGTGGTGCTGAATCTGCCTGTCGAGCCCCCTCATGGCAGGGCTGCTGGATGGCTTTTGTCAGAGCTTTCTGTTTCTTGGCAGGGAGGTGAGGGAGGTTCTTGTCAATCATAGAGAGGCTTCACCAGAGATACTTCGCTGCTTAAATGGCTTGTTCCTCCCACCAGTCAGTCTCTGCTGCTGGTTTCACTCATTGTAGACCACTTGTGAGGTCTGGAGCAATTAATTTGTTTGATCACAGTCCATCTAGCTATGATTTCTGTCTCTTGCCTTCCAGTGGGTGGCATTTACCACAGCCTTTCTGCAAAGGGCTGATGTGACCTTTATGGGTGGAAACTAACCCAGCTCATCACTGGTACCTGATTTTTCTTGTACTCTGACCCTTCTGTGACCAACATTTTGAATCACTGGTAGCCAGCATGTTGCTGCATGTCTTTGTGAAGGTTTTTCTTATAGAAAATTCTGTTAGAAGTGAGGGAGCATTACAGGCCCTCGTGGCTGATTTCCCCTCCTTTTAAATGGTGCTCTTTAGAGGAGGCACATTGTACATCCCCAGTACCTCTTCAAAATTCATGCTCAACCAGGTTTATCAGTGCCTTTCTCTGTCTCTTTGCGGCACCTCGAGCCTTGTGTATCAGGGACTGAACTTATACTTCAAGCCCCTGGGATGAATAAGCTCTCTGTTTATACTCATGGAGCTAGATCTTTCAAATGATCCTTGAGCCTGTGTCAGTGGATGTTTTCTCTGACTTTCCAGCTGACTCTGTGTGAAGGCTATGGAGAGGTGCTGGAATGGGCAGCTGCCCATGCCAGGCTGCGTTCCAGGACCACCGAGCTGCAGCAGCCCTCTGTCATCAGGAGCTCAGAGTGCCCAGGGCTTTGCTGAGAAATGCACCTATGTCTGACACTGATCAGGCAGCTCTCTGGGTTTCCATCTTTATCTCCGTCAAGCATTGCGCTGTTGCAGAGGCATCTGGCACCAAAGAAGAGCTTTGTTAAGCAGGCCTCAAACTGCTGCTTGAGCGGAAGATTTCTAAATGCATCCAGGCAGCTGTATGCTCACTCCCAGTGAGTGTGCATGTGGACTTGTGTTTCAATGGGAGAAGAAATGTTACCTTCAAGTAAGTAAACTGAAGTTTTTTTAAACAAGCATTCCATAGGTGCCTGCAGTTCTTATTCCTTCTCTTTTTCTCAGGGTCCTTCCATTGTATAGCGTTATGCCTGGAGTTGGTGGTTGAAAGATAACACTAGGTATGCTCTGACCCATGTTTTCATTAACATAGTGTGGTGTCTATCTATTGTGAACGCTGAGGCTCAAAAAAGATGACAGAGAGTCTGGCCAAGAGCTGTAGAACATATATACTTTTATTGTATCAAATGTGCCTGTGGACCACGCACCTTGAACAGCCAGTATCTCGGTTCAGTGACTTCCTCTTGCCTGTCCTTCCTATGTGCTGAAGGAGCTTCTCGAGGAAGGTCCAGCCTGGGCGCCGTAGGGGAAAAGAAGTAACTGCATAGTGTTTGAAACTGGCATAATCCAGCCTGGCTGGGCTGTCACCAAAAAGAACCATCCTCCCTCAGTCCCTTCCTGCCCCACCTCTCTCCATCACTTGTTCCTTCCTCTCCCTAGTATCGGCTTCTGTGCTTTGGTGGCTTTGCAATTAGCTGGATTAGCTCATTGATTTTGTTAAAAACTAATGCTGAAGAAAGAAATTCATGAGAGCTCTAGACAGCAGAATGGGAAATGAAGGAATATGCACTGTAGGAATGGGCAGGATTGCAGCACAGTTATTGCTTGCACCTTGTTTAATACGTATTACTGTAAGGTATTCTTCCTTGTTTAAGATTACTAGGTATTGCCATGAAACCTGCACATCTGCAGGTTTTAATTTCTTGGGCTGTAATTCTGTTTTGCAAGTGAAATTAAGTGAATGAGGACTTCAGCAAGCAACTGAGAACTTCTGTGAGTTATCCAAGGGTGAAGGAGAACATTGCAAAACCTTGAAGTAAGCTTTTCACACGCATGAACAAACAAGTAAACTTCTTTGGAAACTGTAGAAATTGCAGTGATCCAGCCCATCTCCTCACCCACAAATTCTCCCTTCAACGTGCAGCCACGTATGTTTGATTTATTTTTGATTGACATAACAATACAAGAGCCAAATGAATTAAAAATGAAGCTACATTCTGAACTTCGGTGTTTCATCACGTGCCAGGAATCCAAAGTGCTTTGCCATGTTGTTCGAGAGAGCATTCTATCATCAGCAGTAATAATAATTTCTGAGTAATTAAATTAAACTATCTCTGTGCATCTAAATAAACAAATAGATTGTGGTTCTGTAGAATGTGCATGTGTGCCAAGTGTGAGACTTCACTAGTTGTTGAAATTGTGCTGCTTTTAATGTAGGAGCATTTGGCTTCATTTAGTATCAGCTCCCAGTGTTTCCACCAACTTTAAGGTTGGCTTGCAAGACACTCTAGGACCCTGGTAGGGTTTTTAGCACCAATATCTTTTAGAAGCTTTCATATAGTTACAGTTCTTGATTTACCTAGTATTTTTAACTGTTTTATAGTCAGAGATATTTAAAAGAAAAATGTTACTAGGTTTTCATTCATTGTCTTCAACCTGCTTTATCAGCTGAGTAACGTACTCTGCTGACCATTAAGAATTGTCATAAAATTCTGTACGTAAGAAATGCGTAGTTCGGAAGTGATGAACAGTCTCTCTCGTGAGCTGTCTTAGTACTTTTTTTTTTTTTAATAAATTGTTGGTGTGTTTCAAAATTGAAGTTGATTTTTTTTCTGACTTGGTTTTTAAAGTGGTTGAAAATGCAAATGTGCAGTATGTCTAGAGGGGTGAGGTAAATGCTCAGTTACTTTGAAGGCTGAGAATTTTTGTGGTTGGGAGAATTTGTTTATGCGTGCCAGATGACTTGGGGTTGACAGAGGACTACAACTGTAGCTAGTCAGGCAAAACAGAATTCAAGTGTGAATATTCTAAGTCCTTGCCTTTAGGCACAGAAAACTAGTCCATGCTCACACTTAGCAGAATTTTGCACGTAAGCAGACCTTAACAGAGTGCAGTGAGTATTTGGAGTGGCACCGTAATGTTACAGCTTTCCCTGAGAAAGTGACAGGGGCAAGGATTAATAGCGGTGGTAACCATCTCTTTTCATCAGCCAGTCTCAAAAGATTTGGCAGAAAGGATTGGTTCTCCTACTCCTGCTTCTCAGATCTGGAAAAAGAGGTCAAGCTGTAATGGCTTGGACAGAAATGGCTTGTGTACATCACATGGGGAACTTTCTGGTGAAACCCTTTATCCTGCTGGAAAATACTGGTTCATGGGAAGCAGGATGCCTTGCAGAAGCATGTGCATGTGATGAAAATTGGGTTCACATAAAAGGGGTTTTGAGAACATTTTAGTTTTATATTTCAAAATTACTTTATTTCAGTTTCAGTATAAAATGTAATAAAGACTGGGGAGTACAAAACAGTGACAAAATATTTTCTGGTTTTGTAGATTTTAACTTTATTTAATAAATCTGAAAGGATTTAGGGCCCAATTTCTTTGGTTTGGGCTTCTTGAGGGTTGGGTTAATTTTTTTTTTAAGTTTCTCATAAACTAAAACTAAAATATTTTGATTTGTTTTCCAAGGGAAAGGCATTCACAATTGTGAAATGGGCCTTAAAATAAACAAACAAATAACTAGTACAGCTTTGCCATTAAGTTCCAGTATCACGTTCACAGTTCCTCCCCTGCTTCTTCTTTGCTGTGGGAAGACAATAATTTATATCAGCTGTTTTTCTTGGGATGCTGTGTTCTTCCCAACAGAACTTGTGAATCCAAATGGGTAGAATTGGGGCTCTGTTGCCCCTGTCCTCTGGCACCCTGTCTTTTCCCACTAACTGCTTGTAGCATTTGGCAGGTAGATAATAAAAATTCTCCCCTCAGTGACCAGAGTGCAAATCTGAGCAGAGCTAGGTGAGAAAGAGAAGAAATCTTACATAACCTTACAGTACAGACCCAGGTCTGTCTGAGTAGCTGTTGCCCTGTGCAGACTACAAAGGGAGCTAGGAGTAATTTCATTTCAGTGCAAAGTTGTTTCTTGTTCAGCATTGACAAAAGTGTTTAGAATTGAACTGTGGGGGTGCTGGTATCTGTTCATGTTGCTTTAAAACAGGAGAGCCTTCTGCATCCTGATTGCCTACTGATAAAATGGATGATCATTTTTGCAATAATTAATTTTAGGCAGTGCATCTATCTTACTCCTTCTTTCTCCACATTCGTCTCTAAATGTGAGTCATCAGCTTTTAGATGCTTTGTACCTAACAGGTACTCTTCTAACTTGGTCCCTGACAACTGTTGCTTTGAGAAAGTTCAAGGAGGGCAAATACAGCTTCACTTTTAACACAGTGTGATTATTCTGTTTTAAAAGAAATTTATTTTGTGCAGTATCTGATAAAAAAAGACTGAACAAAGTGAATGAGTTGCAAGATCAAAAAGTTCAAACATGGTGGGAGAGGGCTTCTTGTAAGGAGTTTGTGAGTTCATTGGTGTTTGGAAGAAGTGCAGGTAGACTTTTGTCTGCACAGTTAATAGTATCTATAAAGAAAAGAAAAATGGCCAGAAAACTTTAACGTAAGTCTTTTGGTGGGGCAATGTATTCTACTCATATGTGGATTTTTTGCAGTCAGACAGATCTGCAGAGAGCAGAGGGATACACATCTTCAGAGTGCCAGAATTTCTTTCTCCTTATCCAGACTTCGCATTTTTATTTTTCTCTTTAATTTACATTCCAGATAAATCTGGTGTCTTAATTGTGAAGATCTTAGAAATGTTTGAGGAGTGTACAATACAAGTTGCCATCTGCCAGCAGCTGGAACAGTCTCCTGCTATGCTTTCGTCTGAGGATGTTGTCATCAATGCAGGAGAACCAATACTCAAAGTCCTCTTTGCGAGAGAGACAGCAGCTCACCTGAAGAGCAGGCCACAGGATGTCATCCACATCTACCCTCCATGGTGAGTAGGGAGAACCAGCCATGCTTGCTGTAGCACTGTAGAACAATGTGGGTTTGGTAGAATGTTGGCTGCATTGTTGCAGGGAAGACTTTGGGGGCTAGGGAGAGAGCAGGGCTCTCCTGCGGTCATCTGTCTCTGGCAGCTGGAGAGACTTTGACAGATGCCTTAAAGATAGCTCAGATAACAACTAAATGTATATCGTCATGCCTCTAGTGTTGCTCAGGGCCTCAGTTTTGTTTTTGCTTAATATTTTCATGTTTAGAGGGATAGAAAGGCCTGAGCAATGTCTTATCAATGAGAAGGCCAATAAAGTGCATACTTTCTGGTAGCAAAGTAGTTCAGGAATGCTCATCTGTTGCTGTGAGTATGGGTATAAAGTTTCAGTGGAAAAGTCTGTATTAACTGTATAGTATTCAGTAAAACCAACATGCACCTAAAAAAATGGGGGAAAAAACCCTAAGAAAAGAGAGATTCACATTGTTCTTAAGGAATCAGTAGACATCTTTTTGGTAGTTCTGCATGCTGCTGCTGCTGCTCTCACTGTCTTCAGTTCCCCAAATCCCTTTTCAGTGCAACCCTTTCTCGAATTTTTTAAAATGTTTGGTCTACATTTGTAATTTATTCTGAATTGCATTTCTTTCCTGATTTTAAGGGGTAGCATAAAGTGATGAGATTTCTAGTAAAGCAGCTAGCTGTTGGTGACTGTAGGTTGGAAGGTCTACTCTTCATAAAAATTAAAGAGAACTTTGAAGTGGGAATATTAATCCTCTTTTCACTCTTATCCACCCAAATATAAAAGAGGAAATACTTTCTTCTTATGTATTTCAGCATTCATTACCTGAGTTTTAGCCTCCAGCTGCAGTAGAATCCTGCCTCTAGCGTTTGACCATATCCTTTTGCAAAATACTTTTTCCTGTTTTGCAAAGGTCCATATCTGGTTGTTATCTTCATTGATAGCTGCAAATCTTTTCGGGGTTCCCCAGTTTGTAATCTTTCGCTTCTAAAATGTTGATTAAGTCTTTCTGGAGGCGATTCAAAAAACTAAGGGAGGATACTTAATTGTGCTTTATTGTGGCTACAGATACAACTATTGATAGTGTAGATGTAAATAGATTGGCAGCTAAGGGAAATACAGTTGAATATTAATTAAGTCCTAGTCTGATATGAAGTAAGTCACTGCTTTTTTTTTTTTCTTCCTCCCACCCTTAAGGTACTAGTGTTTGTTCTTGTTTACATTTTCCTTCAACAATCTTCTTTTCATGCTTCACATTTGCTTTTGTTTCCCCCTGTTTTCTTCTTGTTTCTCTCTCCTACAAACTTCCATCTTAGTTCTGTTTTTCTCTTCAGGTTTCCTCTGTTGTTTTTAAACCACAAGGCATTGCATTTATGCTGCTGTATCTTTCTGTATAGACCCTAACCTACACAAAGATTTTTGTACCAGCAAACCTGTTTTAGTTAGGGTATGATTCAACTTTTTTTTTTCCTTATCCTGAATGGTTACTGTCAGTATGCTTAGCATGTGTAAGTAAGTCCCAGACTGCTCCAGCTTGTTCCATGTCTGCTCTGGGAAGATGTAACTCTGCACTGATATGATCCTTTCCAGACTACAAGCATCTGTAACTGTACTAGTGTAGTCTTCTCATTTGTTTAAATTCTAAGATGTTCTGGACATAAAACTCATTCCTATATATATGTAAACTGAGATTTCTTGAGAAAACTTCACAGCTATCTGTCTTCCCAGAAATATCACTTTTTATTTGCTTTTGTTTTTTATTTTAGTAGGATGCACTTTTCGTGTAACCAAAAAGTTATTTCATAAAACCAGAATGTTTGGGCAGGGGATATGTCTGCGTTGTCAGAGTTGCTTTCCTTACCTATGTGGCTCTCAAGGCACTTTATAAAGACATTAGTCAATAGTGGCAAAATTGCATTATATGTCATCTCTAGTCCTATTCTCTATCATTTTGGAATTATCTTAATGTCATCGTCTCCTTGTTTACTCAGCCAGAAGTCAAAATAAGTTGGGCTAGATACTGTTAAACTAAACTTACTGGAGGCAGGGAGGGGGGAGGATGAGGGATGTTTTTGTTTTAGATTATTATTTGGCACTTTTAGTTTACATTAATTGGAAATTGGACTTGTACACTTAATGGAAGTTTCCTCTGTCACATTTCCAAGCTTCTATTCTGTTAAACCCTTACTTGAGAGCTCTGAATGATGAAATGTAGTTTCTCTTACTCTGCATTGAATTTGTACCTTTGTCTTTAAAAAGGAATACTGTTTGTGATAAAATGCCTTCCTGTCAATTCAAATGTGTGACTGGCATAAAAACAAATTAACTAAAACTAACCCTGACATGGTGAAATAAGCATATTTATGTATCTTACTGGTATCACCAGTCAGAAGCAAAAGGGAACAAAAAAAAGAAGTAGATGCAAGGGGAGACAATCCTTGAATGACCCGTGTGTACTTGGGACACACAGCACACTATGCATTGTTGTCCTGCATTTTGAGATACTTGTATGGTAAGGCAGAATGGGATGAGATGGAATGATTTATAAGTGGGCTGCTTCTGCTGCTGTAAAGTAACGTCCTGAGAGTAGAATTTCTCAATATCTTTAAAATAACACCCCAGAATTATGTTCTGACTTTGGTTTTTGCTTTCTGACCAGGCAGCTGAGTGAGTAGGTAAGATGCAGACAAACAGGCTGCTGGCTTCTGTATGTGACTATTAGTGAACAAAATTTGAATGCATCGTTTTGGAGCCTTTGTAAAATTAGACTTTGCTTTATGTAACTGTATTTGTATGTGTTGTGAACTCAGTGCACAGCTTGGTATGTGAAACGTCTCTGGCAGTAGACTTGCATAAATACTTTGGGAAACAGTGTTTAGAGATTTGTTGATACATTTGTTGGTATTTGTTTGCATACAGAATCCCATCATACTTTGGCACTAAAGTACAAGCAATTTAATTTAAAAAATAAAACATTGACAGGAGGCTGGTTATAAGAATCTTATCAACCTGGGCATTGCTCATGAGAGTGGTCCCACCAACTTTCAGAGGAGCTTTGTGTCAGAGTCAGAATTTGCAAGACTGAGCCCTGATTTCTTTATAACTGGTTATGGATTTCTTTGGGTCTAGTGTCTTAAGGTATATATTTACAGTCTTGAATGAAAGGGATTTCATGTGAGAACTGTCACTTGCTATAGCGAAAGCAACCCCCATAGGCTGATTAACATTTTCAAACCAGCATGTCTGGTGGAGGAAGGAGCTCAGCTGCCTGGCCTCTGAGCCGTCTGATGGGAGCCTGCTCTGAGGCTATATAGAAGTATTATTGCAGTGTTGTATCTAAATAAAGCCTATTAACTTGGACACATCACATGAAAACGGTTGCGTGTTTTGGGCTGGAGCTGGTTTGTGTCTGGCCAGCTGGGAACACAACAGGCAAAAGAACTCAGCCCTGCCTGCCCCTGCCTGCGTAGGCTTGCCTTCGGTTGTCTTTGCAGTACCTGAGCAATTTCTTGGATAAAGATTTTAAATGAACACCTCATAATTTTTACAAACTGAATCTGAATCATTAAGTGTTTTGAACAGCTGGAAAAGGAAAAGCTCATTACTGAGTGTAATTAAATCAATTACTAAGTCTTTATTCACTTCGCAGAAATACATATCCAGCAAAAAGTGAACACTGCTTGATACTGCAAAGACATGAGAGAATGGGAACAAAGGCTTCCCAGTTCTACTGGTGGTGATTTTGTGGCTTCAACTTACCTGGGTTTTTCTTGTTTGTTTAATTGTAAAAATGATAGAAATAATTTATCATACCTAACAAAGTGATAAGAGTTGATATTTTTAGAGACTTCAGGATTCATTTTTCTGCTCACAGCAGGGCTTTGAGAATAGACAGTTTCCTTCAGATACTCCTGCCTCCTGCTCGTAATTATGCCTGCAGTTGAATATTCAAGATAAATTAACCTGAAGAAAATGATGCAGATTTGAATTCTTTTCCTTGCCATTAAATTTAACAACTTTGAAATTTTTTTTATGTATTTCTGAAGTTAAACTACTAGAAGTATGTTGATACTAATACAGTTGTTGGCAATAGCAATATAAACCACAGGTCACATTTGATTTGGACAGGCTCAGAGATCAATCCCTACCTACTGAATGTGATGGTCTGGTATGAAACCTCTAGTTCAGGAGGTTCATATGCTGCTGATGACTGGAGGGCTGGGACGGTATGAAGGGGACAGAACCACTTTGTGTTCTGCTCATACGTTGCCTGTAAACATTGGCTGTTATGCCCTGCAGAAGACAGGATCCTTAGCTGGATAGCTGCTATTTCCTATGCAACTTCTCTGTGCTTAAAAAAAAAAAAAAAAAAAAAGAGTTTATTTTAGGAACTCAATATGGTAAGTATATAAAACACAGCTCTGTGACATCAACAAGCAACTTCAAAGTTGTTATTTAGTTTCTCTTAACCTATGAAACCATGGGGAATCATAATTACTCAGCTTGGAAAGTGTTCTAGTGCCTGGTGAAAGTGTTTAATGTGGACTTCCCATTTCTACTTGCATTATACTGGATTCGGTCTCTCCTTAATGAAAGAGGTTTAGAAGAGTTTGAATTATTTACTGCTAAGAAGAGCTCATACAAAACATTGCTGCAGATCAACTGATATACAGTGATGAAACCTTGTATCTCAAGTCCTTTAAGGTGGGCCAGTGGTGGAAGTTGCTGTAGAAATATGCAAGCAAGCTCTGAACAATTTTATGTACAGGAAGCAATCTAGCTTTGTGGACTTATGTATTCTTCTAGTTTAGAATTACCCTAGATATGCCATAGTCTGTTTTGTTGGCTCAACAACAGGACTTAAAATAAATGGATATGTTACTGTGATTTTTGCATTGTCTTACTTAATACACTGTCTTACCTTGCATGGCCTTACATAATCTTGGTGAGCAATAAGACTACCAACACAGGGAGCTAACATGAAATAGGTGTTCTGAACTAGTGTGACTGGTGTTAAAGAGGGTTTGCCTTCCATTTGATGAAGACAGAGACTTCTTATCACTGTTGCTCTCACCAGTCAAGGAAAGCATTTAAGAATATTGTTACAGAATACCTCCCTACCACAAGAAAGATCATGTGAAAAAAGTAGGATCTTGGGCTTCATGTATTAATGAAATGCAGAAATGACCTATTGCTGCTCTGTAAGAAGGAAAGCATCTATATCCTTTAAAATTTTCTCATTCAATAAAGGTAAAATACAAATACGAATTCAAGACATGTATGGAACATCTTTTGCATAAATGCAGTTTCTCTACTTACTCCACAGAGAGGCAGCTTCTTTGAATGCTTGATTGATCAGTTGGACAAAAATGATCTATGTTCACCGTCTTCCTTTCATGAAATCCAAGCATTTATAAATAAATATATATACACATACGCATATGAATATTCAAATGGATGGAAGAGGGGGAAAAAAGATCACCAGTCAGATTGCTCCCCTTGGAAAGATGTTAGCTCTGCCTTTGCATTCTTTCTTTGAAGATGTTACAATAGCAGAGTGGGAAAACCCTGATAAGAAGGACAAGGCTCACTCAGGAGATAAAATTCTACAAAACTTAAGAGCTGTAAAGCCAGTGTGGGCACTATTTCTGAAGTACATACAGGAATGGCCTTTGGAGCCAAAGATCAGATCATATCATCTGCTTCGAATTGTTTCTCAGAGATCATGCAGTTGTGAAAATTGAAGCTCCTTTCAGAAGAAGGTGAAGCAGATGCAGGTTTCTTGCAAGTGTTTATATTTTTTTTGTTAGGATATACCTTTCTTAGTGCATTCACTTCAAAAGAGGTTAGTTGTCTATTGAAAATAGGAATACATATACTTTTTGTGAACTGAAAGTTTTCTCTAACAGCTTTTAATGTAATTTCTTCAATACTTCTGTTGCTTTATCCATTTTGACAGAGCAATCCTTAGGATTTTACTCATTTTTCTATTTTTAAAAATAAATTTGATTTTTTTGTCCATCCCCTCATGTAAAGGGAGAAGGTTGTATCTGTGGAGCTGCTCAGGTATATCCTATTTTATGTCTCTAGAACTAGAGAGATTAAGCCATTAGTATTATTCGTGTTTGTTCCACCTTGCATGTAGAAAATTGAAATAATACCATTTCTTAGTAATCAAATAAATGAATAATTATGCTCCTTCATAGGTGGATGACATAACTGGAAAAATACAGAATTACAAACCTTTGATTCCAAGAGAAGAACAAGTCATTTATGCCATTTCTGTGATTTGTCAAAACCACCTGAAGCAAGAGATACCTGGTATTTCGGATATGGGCTATGTCTAATAAACACAGTAACATGATTACACTTCTACAGTGAGATAGACTTGTTTATTTTTATAACTATGGTATAGATAGTTGTATTATATGAATCTCATACATAATATATTAGTACCCTGAAAAACAAAGATGAAAGAACTGCTCTCTGTGAAAGGAGTTTTCCATGGAGAAATGAATGGAAGCACATTTGGGGAAGATGGGAGCCTCAAGATAGTAAATCCAGAGTTCTGTAGAAGATTAAAACTGGATTTTTAAACATGACTGTCTCTCTCTGGGCTAATAGCTGATGGTATCTCGACATGCTGAAAAAGGGGACTTTCCACTGTATTGTACCAATGAAGTACTGGGTTTTGTTGATTGTTTGCTTTCCTCCAAATCAGAGGGGTCAGGAGTGAGTGGTGTGTTTGCGAAGCAGCAGCTTGGTTTTTAGATCAAGGTTGAAATGCATTGTTGTTGGCACAAAAACCTCCAGCAGGGGTAGAATACGTCTCTCTGTCCAGATGGATGTCTGAATCGGGTATATGCAGTCAGTTGTTATGCTCCTGACTCACGCAAGCAGTGAGGGCTACCCAGGCAGCCTGCACAGAGCTTGCCTAGAAGGAGCATTTAGTATTGTTCTTGGGAGGTAATTCTGTGTTCTGGAGGGTGCCTTCACCAGGATGACTTTCTTCAATATGGGCTGTTTCACTTTTAAGAATAAAGGAAGTGTAGAAAAGAGGCAGTGAATGTAAATAGCCTGGTTTATGCTGGGGGTGGTGGTTTTCTACATTTTTGTTAAATACTGGATACCATCCAACATTGATCCTACTGCAATTATTGTAGTGTCCAGTTAATGGGAAGAATCTTAATCACTTCACTGTGGTGCTTATGTATCAAGGAATTAGCATACGTTTTAGTCCATGGGTTTTAGGAACAGAAGAGGAAAATTGTTTTTAAACATCTATTTCTCACAGTCAGTGATGCTTTTTACATTTGAATTCTTAAGTTACTGGAAAGAATATTCAGTGAGAATGAAAATGTCCTTTCCTAATAATCACAAAATACTCTCATCCTGAAAATCTAATAATGTGTACTTTTTTTTTTTAATGAAAGGTCTGTACTTGAAACTTTCCAGCTTTTGTAAGTGAGGAAATTCCAAGCATTTTGTAGTGACAGATACTGTTAGTGGGTAGTTGTCCACTGACGTCAAAAACAGAGGATGGCAAACAGCTTTGTTCAAGTCAACGAAAAATGTACGGTCTTGGATAAACTCTGTGTTAGCAACGGAGCTATCAATGATATACGAGCAGCTTCACATGAGTTCCCATGTGCATTCAATCCAATGCTAAATTCCAGATCTCGTTTAATGAGCAACCGATGGAGCCAAGACCTGGCACTGCACAAAATCCTGCAGTCTGCTTTATCCAGTCATGAAGGAAAAACAAGCTAAATAAGTTCAGATGAACAAGTTCAGAATTACTGCAAGGTTATTAAAAAGTTGTGATTTGTATTCCTCTGCTAATGTTTATGACTAACACATTTGGGACGTGTAAAACAATACTTAATTTGTAAAAAGACTATGTGCCAAAATTCCTGCAGTAGTTTAACCACTAAAGAGCAAGTTCTGACTGTGTGAATGGGTTTGTTTAAATGTTTAAGATTATCAGTAATCAGCTAATATTTTTTAAAAACTTGCATTTTGGAAAATGATTTCTTCTTGTTGGATTGCTGTTCAGCACTCTTACGTTGTGAAATACAATGTATTTCCATAGCTCATGGTGGAGAAACAATTTTAAAGTCAAGTGCCATACTCTTTAGCAGGTGTGATTTGCTACTGCAATGGTAGGTGTGTAGTTATGGTAAGATTTTTACATGCAGTTCTGTATGCAGTTATGTTGGGCTTTGAATATGCTGGATATTTTATACCACAGTGGGTTTTCATGCTAAGCACACTTGTGTCCTTATGCAAATTTGAATAGGCAAAGAGATAAAGTGTGAGTTTACCAAATTGTCATGTCTGGTGATTCCCTTCAACATGAAGGTATGCTTTCTCAGACTCCTCCTCCTGAATGTCATATTTAAGTGTAGGCAAGCAAACGTTAATTACTATACTCCTAGCAGAAATAATAATTAAACGCCCAAGTATTTCAAAAGGGGAATGTTGCTTTCAAATATTTGGAAAAATTTGGAATGTTGCTACCCAAAATGCAGTATGTAAAACATCTCTGCTATCCTGGGGGGGCAGGGGCGTGGGGGGAAGGGGGAGAACAAATTTTGCTGTTGCTTCTTCCAGGCAGATTGCTTTCCTTTCAGTAAAAGCTCATGGAAAAAATGCCCATGGTTTTATGTATTTTTGGCAGCAAGAATGTACTTTGGTATATAAAGCAGTTCAGCTGTGAAAGATTCAGTGCAGCCTTTTGTGTGTTTGATGAAGCTTCTCTTCCTACCAATCTTCTGAGTCAACATTAACAACGCAGATTGCAATGTATTACTTCTCCCTGAGTGATAGGCTCCTTTGACAGCTTCCTGAGATGTCTTGAAAAACTATTCCTCTTGGTACTGTCCCAGTATGGCCTTCTGGCAGACCAAGTTTCTCCCAGCAGAAGTATCAGAACAGTATCCATGACATTAGAAGTGGTGTACAACCATTAATTTTACCTTTGAGGGATGCACTGTGTGTTTTGAAAGCCAGATCACTGATGTAGCTCCAGAAAAATCATACTTGGCAGTATGTAGGAAGGGGATTTTGTGTGTGCGTGTTTCTTTGTTTTGTTTTGTTTTGTTTTGTTTTCCTCTCTTTCACTTCTTTGGACTCCTGAAATGGTATGTTGTCTCTCTCCCTGATAGAGTTTAGAAGCCACTTTTCTGTGGATGTTTCTAGTTTTGATGGTTCTTTATCTCCCACTTTTTTAAGTCTTGGATTTTTTTTTTTTTATTAATAAGTGGTACATGTTTGTTGTAGAACATATCATGATGATGGGCTTTGCATCATTGTCCGCAGTCAGTCTCCATGGTCCTTGGCAGGTGTGAAAGAGACAACTGCATGTTTACCTTGAAGTGACCGCTGCTGTTCACAGCACATCTGTTAGTGCAAACCCAAGCCTGTCAGCATCTTCAGATAATACCTTGTAATTTGAACTGAGGGTGTGAAGAAATACCCCCTTTTGCCATCTCCAGAGTATTGTTGGGATAGACATTGTAGATCATAACTTAACTACTCCAAAGAAACCTGGCAGAATATCTACTAGAATGCTGCATGCTAGAACACACTGAAAGCACTGAAATTGAGAACACTTTATATTCAGTATAAAACGATAAATTGCATTGATTGTATTTGTGTTTTCATTTGTCTTCCCAGCATGGCACAGCAAGTCTGCCTTTTGTGTATCCCGGAAACAAATTACTGCTCCAAGCTGAGGTTCATTTTTGAGAAATGTGGGCAATGCAACTATGTGAGACTTGTACATTGCATTTGTGCCTTAGCAAGTACTGCTTGTCTTCTGGTACCCTGAGCTTGTCACAAATACTAATTTAATAGGGCTGGTACTATTTTATGCATTGTGAATGTACAGATTGAGGAAGAGATACATTTTATTGATATGGGCTGTTGCTGGAACTTACAGGGTTGGTCGGCTTAAAGGAGCCCAGATTTACAGTATTATCTATATCATAGTTGGTCTTCAAATTATTTGAAAACTTTTTATATAGAATAGCATAGTTCTTTATTATCTTCCCAGATATTTCTTACCTTCCATCTCTCACATAAACATAAATAAGCTGCCCAGTATTTTGTCTTTTTGCAGCCTCCTTTGGCTGACACTCGTGTCTTGCGGTTTGAGAAGTTGTACATGAGGTGGTTGTTTAATTTTGCTGAGAGGTATTTGACTCCAGGAGTTCACTTTCCAATCCTGCTATATAGCAGGGAGTCATTTGCTATCTATACTCAAAACGAAACCTATTTTAAAAGTAAACATCAACATACCACATTATCAACTTCTAGAACAGTCCACCTAAGCCTTGGGAATTGCCTTTGGCTGCTGGTCTCTTCAGATATGGCTGTAATTTCCTGATTTTTGAGGACTGCTGCTCAGAAGGAGTAGAATCCTGTAAGGTTTACTGGTTACCCGGAAATTGTCCTTAGCACCAGCTCAGCTTAGAGGAGAAAGCAAGGGAGGGGAAATTATTTCCACATCCTAAATATAAATTACACCTTTTTTTTTTTTTTTTGGGGGGGGGGGGGGAAGTCAACTTTTAGATCTATTTATTTTTTAGATTAGACTACATATAAAAGTATTCTCTTCCTGTGTCTTCCAGTTGTTAATTCGTCAGGATCCTTACCTGTGATCACAAATCTTTTTCTTAGGCAAACCCTACACATTGAAGATTGACTTCATGGAAGAGGTCTGAGATTTGGAAATATATGTAATCTTACATGTAAAGTCCCTCTGTGTCTACTTAGATTAAACTCTCAACACCCATTTTCTAAATTCAAATAGGTATTACTTGGTTGTAGTGTTCATTTTTTGGAAGCTTTTCTTGAAAAGTGATTTCCTACCCCACATTATTGGCTGCGTTGATGTACTTTGGCTATGTCTAGGTAGAGCTATTTTCCATCCAGAATGTGGACTAAATTTATTAGTTAATATATTAAATTTATTATTAGCTGTAGTTTGTTTATTTAACTGCTATCACAATGCTACTGCTTTATTAACTATACATGTATTGTGGACAATTCAGAGGAAAATAATCCCTGCAAGCTAGCAAGACAAAATCCAGCCTTACTGTAGAATGCCATCAGATATTAAAACTTAGATAAAATGCACATATTGACATGTGTAAATCCTACATTATGAAAACGTAGAAGCCAGAGTAGCACATGTGGTTTGTTATCACTCTTGACTGAAACTGGGCATGACTGTAATCAAATGTGCTAGGGCTGGAGTCTGGAATGAGAGGTCCTCAGTCTGGGCATCGAGAGAGTGGTAATCTTCTCCTCTTAACTTCTGCTTTGGCTTTCCTCAGCTTCCTAGGCTATTTCGGAAGTGACACTAGCAGTCGCGTTGGCGATGCACTCAATACTATCTTTATTTTACTATGTGGCGAAGAATGCTTTCCCATGACTGTATTTCCCTTCGGTGTTCTGTGCTCATTGTCCCTCGGTTGTAGCAGACCAGTTGTTCTTGGGGCTGTGCTGTACACCGAATCAATTAAATCATTTGCTTTGAAAATAAAATATTTTAAGTTGGGGTCGTTAAGCAATATGGTTTACAGCGTGGTCTTGCAGCGGCAGGGAAGACCCAACGGAGCAGGCATGCCGCTGGGCGGGGGCGGGGGCTGAGCCTCGCAGCGTGGCGAGCATTATGTAAAGACATGTACTTCTCCTCGAGAAATCCCTGCCGACAGGAATCGCTTCCCGCAGCGCAGTGGCGGGCAAACGCTTTTCTAAAGAGCATTTCCGTAGTAATTCCCGGGGGCGGGGGCGGGCTGGCCGAGTCCCTGGGTGGCAGGACCCCAGCCGGGCTCGGGGCCTCCCGCCGCGCCCGCCGCCCTGCCCTTCCCGCCGGCTGCGGAAGGTGGCAATGTTGGCAGGAGAAGCCCAGGTAAAACTGGTCTCCGGTGACTGAGCTCTCCAACATAGCCTCAGCGCTTATTTGTCCAGAACTTTTTCTGGAGTCAAAGTTTCATGTCCGCGGAGTAAGAGTCTGCAAAAGGGGGATCTGTTTAGGTTTGTGCGCCGTCACTTTTGCACAACTTTTAATAACTCGGTACATTATCTGTTCTGAATGTAGGGATGTGCGTGAGACGTTCGTTGCACTGTTTACACAGCTTTGTCCTCCATAACGCTGAAGAAGGCTGCGCGCCATTTAGTGTAACGCTCTTAAAGACTTCTGCGTACTGGTTGTCATTGACCTTGCATGCTGACGAGCCATCCTCCACCCAGAGAGCGAAACTGATCTCATTAACTGAAGTTTCATTTCTGCAAAACACTTGTAAATGTTTCTGAAACCCACTGTAATTTTCTGCCCCCCTCTCCCAAGATGCTTACCAACTTTGCTTTGAAGTGAGCTTGCTGGGGAGAAACTGAGAACTTCCCTGGATGCCATGAGTTTTGTTAAGAGCTACCTCCTGGCTGTGACAGGCTTTTAACCTGTTGGAAGCCTAGCAGACCTGTTTGTGGGGATGTTTTTCCCTCTCCCTCTCCTCTCCTTAACTACTTCAAATTAGCCTCTCTAACTTTTGTGTCTTGTGATTTTTAATGTTTTATTCTGTCTAATGCTAATTCTCTACCTTCCAGGGAAAGTACACAAGTTCTTCGTTTATGTTATCCCATTCCTTTCCTCTTGACTCTCGTCTCTTGATTCTGCTGTAGTAAATCCATCATTTATTTTTAAATTATCATGGAACCTTTCAGCATTTAATTACTGGGTTCACCTCTCACTCTGTGTTCCTTACCAAGCCTCTCTGACAAGATGTAATGGATTTCATCCATTTAGGAGGTCACATGGGGCAAAAAATACAAATTCTTGATGTACTTTAAGGTAAGCAGAGAGTAAATAGAATGACATTACCTTGTAATCCCCCACCCTCCTACTTAACTTTATTTGCAACACAGATAACAATTTTTGTTGGACGTCTTATCTAGTTACTTGTTGTTTTTCATAAGGAAGGATGGCAGAATTTAGGTGCCTAATGCTGTACAATTTCTAGGAGTTTAAATAATCAGTCTGTGAAGTTGTGTCCGTGTGTGTCCATGTATGTCTCTCTGTGTGTGTGTCCATGTGTGTGTGTGTCCCTCCTGACTGGTGTATTTCTTGGGGATGTTACTCACTGCATTAAATATATGCTGAAGGCTTCTGGTATTGCTTTGATCTCTGTTAAACAAAGATTGTTTTCTGGGTAGCAAAATCCGTAGCTGTATGGATACTTTACCTTTCAGAAGCCAGCTGGGGTTTCGAGCAGTTTGTCTGGCAGAATCTGCTATATTCTGTCCCTCCAAATCAAATGACAAGCCAGTGAAAGCTTTATTTGAGAAATCTGTTTTGCTGAGCTGTGTGGGAGACTTTTCCTTTTCAAAACTGAAACTGGAAAACCAATAATGTCCAACTCCAAAAAGTAAACAATTTAAGATACGGTGGGTTATTACCACCATAATTTTTGTAATTACTTCTTTTTGTAGTAATTGCAGTAGCAGTCTTCTTATTGCTTTAAGAATAAAGTGAATATGAAGAAGTACTTCATCTTGGGACTTTTCTTTCTTTAAACACTGCTTAAGTGATGTGGTTCTCATACTGTTGTGACAATAATAATATGGCTGTCCAAGCAGTAAAGCTAAACAAATTGAGGCAAAAGCTTCGTGTTCATAAAATTTTCACATTAAAGGAAGTAGATGCTACGTGGAAATATAAAACGTAGAAATAAACACATTTAGAATTTTTGTTTTCTCTTTCCAAACCAAAGGGAAAGAAGAGACTTCCCTGAGATTTCAGAGTATTGTTAACAAGCCCTCATAGCTATTAGGAGCCTGTAACAGTAAACAGCTTAGTAATGACATAATTATATCAATAAACCTAACATCAAAATAACTCCCCAAATTTATGTACAGATGGTTCCATTTTACATTACAAAAGAAGTTTTCTGAAGTCCATTTGCCTAAAACAAAGTTTTTAATAGAACAGCATAATGATTTGACCTCAGATCTGTGTATCCTTTTTTTGAATGTAAATATGAATACCAAGGCAATTAACTTGGTAATTTACCCAGTCGGACTAAGTTGAAGTTCTGTAGGTAGGTATTGCTTTAAGCGCAGTTGGCATGCTGTCTGCTGCACGCTGATGGGCTCTTGCTCAAGCGTGTATCAGCCCTCAAAGTGTCTTAGTGCTAGGGATACTTCACCCTCAGGAAGTTTTGTTTAGATAAGTATCTGAATTTTTTTGGGTACCGAAATCTGGACCGCACCGGTGAAATCTGATGAGCACAGGCTCTCAGATCTGAGTCAGCAACAGGGCTGGTCCCGCTCCTGTTGTTCAGCACTTCCACTGCCAGGTCCAGCCAGCAGCAGAAAACAGAGACTCGTGAAAAGAAAAACCAGAGGGAGCGTACTACAAAAAAGTACGGAGGACAGCCTTGAAAACAGAGTTTCTGTAGGTTGTGTGTGAAGATGAGGACCTATGAAGAACTTGCTACCTTCTCCCAGTACAGCCTTCCAAAACCTCAGGGGTTCTCAGAGGGCTCTGCTCTTAGCCCTGTGTAAACAGGGCTGTGCATCATTAGCAGCTGGTGTCTGGGGGGCTGTTTTGCTTACCAGATGTAAAAGTGAACCTATGAAGTTAAGGTGTGTGGGTTTTTTTCCCTGCTTCTGATCCTTTGCAGTTAAAAGTATTTCAGGTGTTACAGGGCACACTGTTACCAACTGAAATTTTAGTCTTGGAGAAAAAGTGTTATCCACTCAAATGGCAGTGTAAGCAAGAAAGGTACAGAAAAGTAACCAAGCGAAGAGAGTCGATGTATTTTTCTTACTGATGTATGGGTATTACTCAATTTTTTGATCTCTTTTTCTCTGTACCCATTGTTTTCTAAACCTTGGTACTCATGACTGAATCCCTTTTCTGTAAATTCAAGAAAAGAAGGATGCTTCTCCCTCTAAAACTCAAGTAAACTGCTGTGGTTCTGCCAATTGGTAGCAAACATATATATCCCTGTGTTGCTCTGTGTTACTCTTTTGGTGAAAAATAATCTTTTCATTAAAGTATCTGTAGTCTTTGGAGGCTGAATGTCCAATGTAGTGTCCATTTCATCAGTGGAGATCAATGGATGGAGATCAAATCTCTTGCTAGGTTTTGCCAGGAGAAAGTTGGCCATGACTGAACGGCAGTGCATTCTTGGTACAAGGCTTGTGAGTCACAGGTTCCTGAGGCGGTCTCCTGAAACACACCTGAAGCTTAATTCTGTGTACGATGCATAGAAGGAAGTTCTCACTGTGACTTCATTCATGCTTTTGGCATCCCAGTGTTATTGCTGGTGATAAAAGAATAATAGAATGAATAAGCAGCTAAAACACAGGAGAAGAGAATGAATTTAAGCTTCGGAGAATTTAAGAACACACCCCAGTTCTCAACAGTTCTGTATGCTGTGCCTGTTGTAAAACCCATCCAAACTTCAATACTAGGGATTAAATAGTCAAACATTTTAAAATGTTAATCTTTCAGAAATTCTAAAGTCTGCTTTTCAGAAGTGACCTACTATGATTTGCATGTATTTACATTTTGATAAGATAAAGTTTATTTTTTTTTTTAAAATAATTTCTGAAGAAAAATGGAGAACTTTTAAATCCCTAATATATAGCTGAAAAAAACCTATGTATAACTATTTCTGTGTGTGGTGTAAAATGAAAAATAGAAAATGGAGAAAAAATGTCAAGAACCAAGAAGTGTATAATATTCTTCAGTGGCTGCAGGCCACCTTAGCTTGTGCTTAATTTTAGAAGGTACTGAGGACATATTTCACTTTGCCTTTTAGCTTAGAAAACCAACTAGTTATACTGAGCCACTACTTTTATTTTATTTAGGCGATAGAATATTTTTCTTATATTTCCTCCTACTTCTGTTTTTCATTGATAGAAACTTCTTGCACTTTCCTTTTCTCTCATTTTGTTGCAAAACATGAAAAAAGTTACTATTTTTAATACTCCTGTATACTGATGGCTGTCTGTCAGTGAAATTCGGTTAAATTGATATATGTGTATCTAAAAGCAGAGTTCAGCTATTTTTTTTCAGTAGCCACTGGCTGCAATGGCTGCAGGAAGCTGACTAGTGCTTTTCCAGGTCCCCATCAAGTTTTATAAAATAAAATGAATGAATCTTCTTGTCACGTTCCCCAACAACACTGATCTGTTTATATGATACATCATTTGAATATTAGTGACCTCTGGAGAAGAGGGCAAAAAAGGTGGTTTTGGGTTTTCTAGCTGGTCAGATGTGGCCGGCTGGTGTGACCAACACTTGCAGGCTTACCAGGAAAGCAATGTGTTTACTTAGCATGCAGTTCTTCAGAGGGCAGGTTTCCTTAAAAAAGTTGTAGATGGCATGAGGCTGGTCAGAGAGTAGACATTTGTTTGACCTTTTAGTAACAAGTCCCTACATCAGGAGAAAACCCAAACATTTTTTATTTCTTAAATTGCAATGGATGGAGTGAGAAGCTAGGGAGCTGGGACTGACAGACGATGTGCAGGTTTTGAAGCCATCTGGTTCTTGATGCGTAAGACTACAGCTGAACAGGTAACCCTAAAAGCACATAGCTGATTAATTATGATTAATATTGAAAATGATGCAACTGTCTTGCTTAGTGTTTCCAGATCTTTATTTTTTCATTGTGGTAAGTCAACATTGAGAAATTTATATCTATTATGTAAATATTTTGGGGGAAAGTGATATATGCGAACACTTTACTACCACCAGTCATACTCCTTAGCTGTTCAAGATGAGTTTTGGCTTCCTTTGTATTCACTGGAAAATAATGATTAAACTAATATCCACACATTAGGGTTTTGTTGGTTTTGGAGTGATGAAATTATGTATTTTAAACTTTTTGTTATATGATTAGAGACACATGAAATGGAAAAGTGATTCCTGAAGAGCTCTTTCTTCACATCCTCTAGAAATGAAGATTCTTCCATAGTCTTTTTTTTTTTTTTCCTTATTCCCTCACCTACCTTCCCGCTCCCTTGGTGTGGTAGAATTGGGGAACTCTCCTTTAGCTTCATCATGGATCTGGTAACCACTACTGTTTCTTCTTACTCTTCACTGTCTTTGATACAGTTATTTATTAACATATACAGAGATTTTTTTTTTTTTCCAGGCAGGACATTTTATAGAATTTTAAAAATTTATGTCCCAAAAATATCAGACTAACTGGACTAAACATATTGAAAGGAGTAAACTCACTGACTGCAACTTAACCAAGAATCTCTCTTGTATAATTTTAGCTAACAGTTAGTTTAAGAGTAGAACAAAATAATGCCATTTATTGTTAATGTGTTCTGATAAATGAAATTAAAGAGATGTGCAGAGTTGAAATCCTACCCTACCTGTCTCATTTTATTATGCATTAGAAGATAGATATTGTATCAGAAGAGAAAAAAACCTGAGAAGATCCATGTTCCAGAGCAGCGTCTGAAGGCTGCCTGCCTAGGTATCCTTATCACGTCACAATCTCTTGGGAATGTCTTAAAAAGTGAAAAAACAAACCACCCCGCAACAGTGCGTCACTGTTTTCCTTGGCAGGCTTCTGCAGCATGCCTTCGTGTGAAGAAGTGAGAAGTAAAATGAAAGAATCATAGAAGTCAGTGTCTAAGCAGATTTAAACCTACCAGGGCCCTGAAGTTTATCCAAAGCAGAACCTCCTGTTTGAGGAAAAGACGAAGGGGTACGTGGAGCGGCTCTGGAGTGGCCTGAGCCCCTGTAAGGACGCCTGGCTGGGGCCCCATCGCCCCTTCCTAGGTTTATTTAAGCTCTGTATTTGTGGGGGAAGCAAGTAAGCACCAGGAACGACATGCAATCTCTTAAACAAACGCCCGTTTTTGCAGGCCCGAAAGCTGGGTGGCTGCCGTTGCCGCCTCTTCACTCGAACGGCGAGGAGCTCGGGGGGTGACTCGGGACAGGCCGCAGCTGCCGGCAGGGCCCCGCCGTGGGGCCGAGGCCTGGACTTCACCGGCCGGGCGGCGGCAGCGGGCCGTGGCCAGCAGCAGGAGGAGGAGGAGGAGGAGGAGAATGAGGAGGAGGAATGCTGCCGCCCTGACGTCAGGAGCTGCTCCTGGGAATGTTTTGCATTCCTCTTCCTGGCAGTGGTCAGGTGGCTTCCAGCAAGAAGGAAGGAACAGCCGCTTCCAAAAAGAAAAAAGAAAAAAACCCCCAAATTGAAAAAAAAAAAAGGCGGGGGGGGGGGGGGAGAGTGCGCGAGGAGGAAAAGAACACTTTATAATAAAAGTATTGTGGGGGAGGCACTTTTATTAAAAGCCAGATTGGGAATTGGAACCAGATGTTCTGCATTCGAAAGCTGCACGAATGTTAAATGCGTTTATTAATGACTGTGATGGCTGAGGTATTTGGCTGTCTGCCTCACTTTAATCTCATTGCTCTGTATTTAAAAACAGTTGAGAAAAACATTTTTTTTTTTTTTGTACCCAACTTTAGGCAGCTTCCTTTATACAAATGTTAATTTAAAAAAAAGAGACAAGATTTTTGGGGGAGAATAGCCACATATATGAAAGCAAGAAGCAAGTAGGAAAACAGTCTACATTTGTCTTGTTCTTCTGTTAGTTTTAACATGCGTTTTGTGCTGAAAATTAATGTCTTTAAATTCGGTTTCCGTCTTGATTTGTGGTTGTTGGATAATGCATATGATGTAAGCTGGAGAGGTCAGAACATGCAATTACTCTTGTTCACAAAGTACTTCCTATTCCCTTAACACTCTCTCTTTAATGTCCCTGTCAGAGTGTGCGTTTAAAGCAAAACAAGAGTAGATGCTCAGTCTGAGGTGAGTAATGTAGGAACTGCATTCACCACAGACAGTACTTGTGAAATAACTGCTTTATATCTAAAGACAGACCCAAGTGCATGTTAAATCCTAGTTTCAAGAGCAGCGTCTCCACCTTGGTGGTTGTACGCATTTGGGAGTGTTTGAGCACCGAGAGCTTCTGTGGGGACTTCTGCTTGGTGCCCCAGTGGGGACAAGATACCTGACAACACCATAGCCTGTACAGACACAGGCAGATTTGGGGTGTCTCCCAGGCAGGCGTGCATCCTTCTCCCATCGCGAGGCTCTGTTGTATGCAGGTTGCAAGATTTTCTGTGTAAAGCAAGGACTGCTGGAGGGAGAGAGGGAGCTGCGGTCACGTCTCCCTTCAACTCACAGGCATGGCGATGCCCTAAATCCGTGGCTGCTTCATAATCTTGATTGGGGAAAGCAATCGCTTTCTCCGTACCCCACTGGAGAAGCCCCTCTTTACCTTGTGGGGCATGGCTCTGGTTTTCAAGAATTCAGACTTCCTCAGGCAGGGGACAGATCCTGCCCAGGGCTGGTGGAGCAGAGCTGCTTCAGGATTGGGCTAGGAGAGCCCATATGATTTAAATTGCACCATAGAGACTTGCCAGCATCCTTGTCTGATGTGATTTTTTTTTTTAATTTTTAATAATTTTATGTGTTCCTGTTCATTGGCACTGCATGAAGTTGTATTTGTCTGCCGACTGAGGAGTTAGCCAAGCTTATTCCCTGGGCAGTGTATTCGGGGGGGGGGGAAGCTGGCGGAACGGGGAGCGTTTGGTAGTTTCTACGAAGTTTTCTTGAGCTGTCTCCCCAGCTCAGGTGAGGCCCGTGACCGCCTGCCTGTTTCCTGGTACCGGCTGAAGTGGGCAGGCGGCTTCCTGCTACAGGGTGGATGCTCTGCTGAGGAATTTCCAGAAATGCTGAGAAGTGCTGACTCACAGCTTACGGCCCGTCTGGGCTGAGGGGAGGTTTTCAAGTCCTTGGCTGAAGCCAGCAAAAAATGTTGCTGTAATGTACTGTTTTATTTTTAGCAAGGGGGAGGCTGTGTTGCTTAGGATGAAATGCTTGCAAGTGGTTTCAAAATGACAGACACTTTTAATTTTTTTTTTTATTTTCTATTTTTAGAACTTGGAAAACAGGTTGTTTTGCTAAAATACAGACACTTCTCTGTTTCCTCAGTAAACGGGTTGTTGTAAAGGAGCCTTAAGGAGTTCATGCATGAAGGCTTTTACCACGACTGCAGTTCAAAATGCCCTTCAGGGTAGGAGATACTGAAGTATTTGAGACTGAAACTCGCTTGGCACCTACTTGCATGTATTTCTCACTTCTGCTGAGGTGGGATTGCAGCTCCAATTGTTGGAGCTGAAATGTAGCCAGGTATTTGATTGCTGCTATTACAAGATCATTGGAAAAGCCTGGTGCTTGGGTTTCGTCCTCCCTTGGTTTTAGCAGTCACTTCACGAGTAATTGGCTGTGTTTTCTTTCTTTCTGAACAGAAAATGCCCTATACTGTTTTCTGCTAATGTTAGCCAGAAACTAGAGTGAGGGAGGAGTAATTTTCAACTGTACCACCTCTCAAAATATAATTTTGGTGATTAGATTGCAGGGGCAAAGTTCAATATTTTATTTTTTTTTTACATTCAGTACATTTTTTTAATGTATTCTTGTGTGTGCCTATTGTTTTTCTGTGGAACAAGCACTGAGGACTTTGGGATGATCTCCAATGTATGCACTGTCCCACAGAGTGTCATAAATGGAATACAAATTTGTGAAAATTCTTTTACACTTGCTTCTAATTTCTAAAATTTTATATTGGCTATTCTTCATTCACAGCTCTGTACCTCTACATATAGAGATGTTTAGATCCCTTTTTTACAGCTTACTAGTGAACTATGTAACAGTGAATGATCTGCAGACTACTTCTAACCACAATGCAAATAATTTTTGAACCTGTAGTATAAACCAGCACATTTTGCACACAAAACACGAAACCCACACCTCTTATACCAAACCTACAGCATCTGGCTTGAGAATAACTGATGCGCAGCTTCCCTGAGGAATTATGTTTCCCTCATGTAGGTGGGTCATGTTTAACTGTTCTTCTTAGTTTTTGCCCTGGGACTGAGTCATGTTACATGTCCAGCAGGGTCCTCATCTGACAACAGCAAAGAGAAAAAGGATACTTCTGTGCAGGAAGCATAGGAACATAGGAGAAGGCTGTTTCCGTGATGTGCAGTGAGCTCATTTATTAGCTCACCACTGTGAAAAAGTCCCAGTCTTAGTCATTTTAATGGAAATACAGTCCATGAGAGCTGATGATGATTTTTGTGGACAGAAATAATTGTAGGCTGCACATATATCACAAAATTTCCCAATCAAATCCACTTTTACTAATGACTAACTTTGCCAGTTACCTGTCTCCAAGAGAAAGCTGTTCTACCCGTATCTGCCAGTTCCCTCCAAGATTTTATAGCAGCTGCATAATCTCTTTTAAGAGTTGCATAAGCATCTTTGCTTTGGTTGTGTCCTGGCACCCACCACTATACTGGGAAAAATGATATAGGCGTTACATTATTTCTAGCCACCTGTCGGTAAATTCAGGACAAGAGCCATGAACTAATAGCCTTGCTTGTGCCCCCTTTAGATAGATGTGTCATCTGACCTGGGTGGACATGCCTCAACTGGATTGCCTGACTCCAGATAACCCCTTCTACAATCTGCTGCTGCTTGACCCTTTTCTAGTTTGGATGAGGCACAGAATGTACCTTTTTGTGAAGATTCTGTCCCCAAACTTTAAAAAAACATAAATTATGCATGAATGTTGTCCAGCTTTCCAGGAAACATGTTGGTATGACATGTGTCAGCGTAGTAAGAACATCTCATTTTACGGTCAGCTTTTTGTAATTGAATCTGCTCTAGTAGAATCCAGGAGTCCTTTCTAGTAATATCATACTTCACAGAGTGGTTCCTGTCTTTAATACAGACATGCCCTGCAAAGAGCTTTCTGCTTGTGGCAGTGTAAGCTTGTGCCTTCTCAGATATCTTGGTCTCCTTGTGCTACCTGTTCTTGCATAGCTTTCTGATCTCTCCACTATTTGATATGTTTTGCTGCTAGTTGCACTACAGTCTTGGTAGCTGTGTGAAATCTCAGCGATTCATGTCTATGCTTCAGTTGTCACGCTACTTTTTGTTATTGTGTCATTGTCTTAAATTTTGCTTTTGATCTTGAGGAATTTCCTACACCCTTCTTGTACCTTCACTTAGGGTCATCATGACAACCTACTTCTTTGTGATTATAGTGGTTGCCCAAAAAGAGCAAGAAAGCCAGATTAATGGTAAACCTTGAGTAGTCAGTTGCTTTATCATTATCATCATTTACGTGATAGCATTATCATTAATTGTCTCTTGCTCAGTTTGTCCATAGTAGTCTCTGTTGGTGTTCAGAGCAACTTAGTTCACAAACTGTACTGCTTATTACTTCACTGTTTGCTGGGTAGGGTGGATCATACATTGATTTCTATGTAAAGGTGAGATTACAGTGGTAAAAAATAAGACATTTTAAAAATTAGTTAGTTAGAATTTCAGTATCCTAAGTAGCACAATTAAGCCAATCCAATTGTTTTAGTAAAGATTAGAGGAACCCTTTGTGAGAAATTTTAAAGAATATGCACAGTGGACACATATATGTGTGTGTGTCTCTATATAAATGATAAATTTCAAGAATGTAGACTGGTAACTTGATGTACTGATACTGCAGTTTGAATCAGCAAATAGAAATCAGTCACATTTTGTTTGAACCAATAAATAATCCAGACAGACTGAGGACAGAAAGATGGAACAGGTGGTTAAGGAAAAAATAGCTTACCATTATTTTGTGAAGATCTCCAGCTCTCTCAGCCTCATCTCAACTCCTAGTAAGTCTCTGCAGTTCTCCTGGTTCTGAGTCTTCTCTTTGAGTTTTAATCTTTTTTCCTTATTTTCTTTTGATTATGAATGATCATGATTCCATGGCATAATCAAAATTAGAAGCTAGGTCACAAACTTATTTAAAACTTAAACTAAATCAAGGTTTGCCTCTTCCAACATAACAAATGTGATGTTAGTCTACTTCGGGATTCCCATATGTCTGTCGTGGCCCCAGTAATCAATATGTCAAAAAATTAATACGTCTTCAGCTGTCGAGAAGACTTGTGCCAACATTGCTGGTTGTAGGCTGTTAAGGGCTTCATTATTAACACATATGCACATTGAGAGCCTTGTGGAGCTTCAGTGCATAGCAAAATCTGATCATCTCTGTGCCTAGCACTGCTGGGTACCGTGAACATCATAGTTTGGTGATTTCCTTCTTGCGCCATTGATTCCAGAGTCCATTTCAAAATGTCTGCGCTGCTGTATAGCTGGGAAAACTTGTCTGTCTTTCTGCCTTCTTGGCCTTCCACAGTAATACGTCCTTCTGAGATAATGAACCTATCAAAGGATGCAGGTGGGATCGTGTGTATAGAATACAAACTTGCCAAGGAACAGGAACATGGTTTTGACACAGTCATGTCTGTACTAGCATGTAGTGTGATGTGGTAGGAGCAGCTCTGCGGAGTAGAAGTTGGTGTGGGAGATTTGGTCCTACTATATGCATTGTGGGCTTTTACTCAAGACAGGCTGTAGGCTGGTCATGGTGGACCAAATGCCTTTTATCAGTGGGACCGCATCTTCAGGTTTAGTTTCATCCAAAAAGAATCCATTATGTGAGCTCAGAAGGCTGCTCCAAAATCCAAACCAAAGCACAGGGAAGATTGAGAGATTTGCCTCAAAAGCGCACCACCGATCTGAACTACAGGGCTGGTGTGGACACACCCATGGATGACCAGACATCAGACCAATCCATCTTGCTCAGTTTGGCTTGGTCTGAGAATTCCTATTGTCATACATATACACAGATGCACAGCTGTAAACAGATAAAACCCAGACAATAAGCTGCTTTTTTAACACTAAGAAGAAGAAGAAGAAAAAAAAGTGGATGTTCAACTTTGAAATACCTGGGTGTTGCTCAGTCTGGTGATGGTGACTGTGTAGCCATTGTTGCAGCTGACAAAGTTCTGGACCTTGTCCTGCTGCATCCTTTCTCTTCTGAGGTCTCTAAAACTGTGCTAAAATACTAACATTGTTCCCTTGTAGCTGGTATGTATTAAGTTGAAAAGAGGTAAGTTTTCATTCCCATGGCTACCCTAGAAATCTCTGACAACTTGTGCTGTACCGTGTACTTGATGGTACAGCAAACAGATACTTGGAATGATAAGTGGGTAAACCAGTCTTAAACACTGTAACTTTTTATAGAGAAACAAGTTCAGAGCTTACCACCACATGGACACTTAGAAGAAACTTGTATATGTTAGCTAAGGAATGTACAATGGTGGTCCTTTACCCTGTTAATGTAAATAAAGAATTTCTGGTTTTTTCATGCTTAATTTTGGTGAAGTGATAGGATAGAGGTATCACCTAGATAGAATAAAGTGCACACACCACAGCAATTGCAGACTCTTGATCTCCCCGGCATCCAGCTTAGGTGCTGAGGTTTCCTTCCAGCAGAAGTAAGCAAGCAGGCTGGACTTCTGCCTTGTTCCTCTACAGGGCCAGGTTAGAGCTGGGAAGTATAAGCAGGCCAGAGCAACGGGTCAGTCAGACCCAGTCCTGTTTGGGCATCTTTTAGCACACTGTTACAGCTTGCTCTTCTGAATAGAAGCTGCAAATGGCCAACTTGCAAGTAGCAGGTTTTTACAAACATTTTTTGTATACAAGTGAAAAACTGAGCTGTCAATATGTATGTCAATATATAATTGCCTGGAGACAGGGTTGCAGTAAGCTTAGGTAATAAAAACTGAGCTGAGAAAACAATTGGTGTACCATACGGAACGGATGGTTCCTTTATGAATTTTTCCTTTTCCTGTTTTCCTCTTTCCATAGAGAATACACATTGCGTTGAGGACAGAGAAACAGAAAGTCTTGGAGCTTCTAGTATGCCAGAGACTTTGTTCTGCTCAGTGAGGAGGGGTGCAGTTCCCAAGAGAGATGTCAAATACAGTAATTAATGTTCTTCCTTCATGTGATGGATACCGTCTGTATTTAGAAACATCTGAGCTTGCGCTTGAATACAAGTCACGTAGCATTTTTATTGGTATAGTGAAGAACTTGAGTGTTTTTATTCATGATACTTGAGGCTTTGCTCCCAGACATAGTTTAGAAATGCGTGACATTCCTTTTACGTTTCGAAGTGAAAAGTGAGCCAGGGTGAGCAGGAAGGACATTCCGTAGCTCAGTGAATCTTTTAGCAGTTTTTCATTGTGTCATATTTGTTTTTATAGAAGCAACTTCAAACTAGGGCAATATGAGCAGCAAATTAGTTTTTGCCTCATATAAAACCAAACATGATCAGAATCTGCTCATCTGTAAGGGGATATTCATGGAGTCAATCATTGTCAGGACATACAACTTTCCTCTTTTGACAGCCTTACCTCAGACTGGTAAAAATATAGTACCTTCAAAACAAACAATGCTTTTAGTTTTCCTTCCTTCTTAGCTTCCCCTATTTCCCTAACAGTGAAATGCTAGTAACCTCATTTCAAATAATCTCTGTGTTTGTATCCATGTCTCTTACGGCTGGGATGTGGCTCCAGTAATTCTGCTATGTAGCAAGTTACTTCCTATCTTAGTCATGTAATATATCTTCTCATATTTTTATTTCCCTTTGTTTCATAATATAAACATCAGCAAATATTATCTTGATTAATCCTCTCCCTGTCCTCCATCTCCTCTTTCCCTCTCCCTGTTTTGAGGAAGAACAATAAAATGCAAGTTTATTCTTTTCCAGCCAAGGACTATTAGCTTCTGTGAGGAATAATGTCTCTTTTGTCTTAAACATACTTGTTTTGTTTTGTTTTCTTTAGTTTTGACCTGCGTGGAAATAATTGTTATCTGAATTGATACACCTTTTCTGTAACCTCTCTGAATTGGTAAGAAAGAGTTCGTGGCCTGGAACAAAGATTTTGGGTGATAATGTCAAATTTCTTAACAATATAATATTGCAAATGGACAATTCCATGGTCTAGCAAATACATGTAAAAAAACCCTGATTTTGGGGCTGAGAAAGGAGATGCCAGCTAGCCCAGATACCTAACTGTGACAGCACGGGGTCAGAGTTTTCACTTTAGGCAAACCTAAATTTAAGACAGTGCATGTAACCTCAACTCTGCCAAAGCCCTCCTGGGTTCACAATTTGTCCAGGGACAGAGGAGGATCATATGCTGTGACCTCATACGCTACCACTGTGTCCTGCTACTCTATGTCATACAGCTGAATGTATGCCAGTCACATGGTCAAAATCTCATCCCCTTCTCTGCTGGCTCTTGACCTGACACACACTTGAATGTCTTGTAATATAAGGAAGGAGCATAATCAAAGACTACTAGATGAGGAAAAACAGACTTTGTATTCAAAATACCCATTACATTCCTTTTTTCATCTGGTTTATGCCACAGGCTTCCCATAAAACCTCCAGCAAGTTATCTGTTGTGAGCCTTGATTTGGCACATAAAAATGAAAATAACGGTGCTTCTCAGTTTCACTGGATTATTAGTAAATAAAATTAATGTCAGTGAAACACTGGCCTACTGGGTTTGAGGGAAGGCCAGAAAGGGAGGAAAAAAATGTCCCCTTTTCTTAGGGAGTTTGGATGAGCTGTGTCAGAGGCTGCTGTAGTTCCCAAGAGCAGCAACACACTAAGCAAGATGCTTCTGGCTACTTCTTTATGAGCTCTGAATCTTGTGCTTCTTCTCTCTAGCGGCATGTGCAGCCATGTCCTTAGGAGGTAGTTTTGTTCATATGGAATGTGAGAATATAGAACACATCTAAATTTGTTTACTGCCAACTAGCCAGAGAAATTCTCTTTGGATTTAAGAGGAAAGAGGAGAACTTCAGCTCAGACCAAGTAATTTGTGTTGTAAGCAGCTAAAGAGAGACTAATTAAGGAGAGGGTAGGTGGAACATAAAGCAAATTGGAATGTAGCATGTATGGTCTGTGTCAAATGGGAAGGCACATGGTAAATAAGGATGTGGTTGAAGACAGCCAACATAGCTTCACTAAGGGCAAATCATGCCAGACAAATTTGGTGGCGTTCAACGACGGGGTTACAGCATTGGTGGATAAGGGAAGAGCAACTGACGTCATCTACCTGGACTTGTGCAAAGCATTTGACACTGTCCGGCACAACATCCTTGTCTCTAAATTGGAAAGACATGGATTTGATGGATGGACCACTTGGTGGATAAGGAGTTGGCTGGATGGTCGCACTGAAAGAGTTGCGGTCAATGGCTCAATGTCCAAGTGGAGACCAGCGACAAGTGATGTTCCTCAGGGGTTGGTACTGGGACCAGCGCTGTTTAACATCTTTGCCGGCAACATGGACAGTGGGATCGAGTGCACCCTCAGCAAGGTTGCTGACGACACCAAGCTGTGTGGTGCAGTCAACACGCTGGAGGGAAGGGATGCCATCCAGAGGGACCTTGACAGGCTTGAGAGGTGGGCCTGTGCGAACCTCGTGAAGTTCAACAAGGCCAAGCACAAGGTCCTGCACATGGGTCAGGGCAATCCCAAGCACAAATACAGGCTGAGTGATGAGTGGATTGAGATCAGTCCTGAGGAGAAGGACTTGGGGGTATTAGTGGCTGAAAACCTGAATATGAGCCAGCAATGTGTGCTCACAGCCCAGAAAGCTGACCATATCCTGGGCTGCATCAAAAGAAGTGTGGCTAGCAGGTCGAGGGAAGTGATTCTCCCCCTCCACTCCGCTCTTGTGAGACCCCACCTGCAGTACTGCGTTCAGCTCTGGGGCCCCCAGCATAAGAAGGACGTGGACCTGTTGGAGCAGGTCCACAGGAGGGCCACAAAGATGATCAGAGGGCTGGAAGACCTCTCCTATGAAGACAGGCTGAGAGAGTTGGGGTTGTTCAGCCTGGAGAAGAGAAGGCTCTGGGGAGACCTTATAGCAGCCTTCCAGTACCTAAAGGGCACCTGCAAGAAAGCTGGAGATGGACTTTCTGCAAGGGCATGTAGTGATAGGACAAGGGGTAATGGCTTTAAACGGAAAGAGAGCAGATTTAGATTAGATGCAAGGAAGAAGTTCTTTACTGTGAGGGTGGTGAGGCACTGGAACAGGTTGCCCAGAGAGGCTGTGGATGCCCCATCCCTGGAAGTGTTCCAGGCCAGGTTGGATGGGGCTTTGAGCAACCTGGTCTAGTGGAAGGTGTCCCTGCCCATGGCAGGGAGGTTGGACCTAGATGATATTTAAAGACCCTTCCAACCCAAGACATTCTATGATTCTATGATACATTTTAAAGCAGAAAATGAATACACTGTGAACTTTGGGGCATTTTCATGTATAAATACCTGTCTTACTGGCTAATGCTGCATTCATTTTCTTTCTCTAATATTTTCTGAGTATTTACCAATAACCATGTTTTTACCAAAATCTTCAATGTAAAAGCCAAATATTTAAAATAACATGTAATATTCAGAATATTCCTGCATGAAATCATCATAACAAACCAAAACAAATAGCTCTTAAGCAATTTTTGAAGCTTCTTCAACTGGAAAGCCTTTCTTGTGAGAGAACAGCTTTAATAGCCAGGTGTGAAAAGTGCATGAGGGGATAGCCCACCCTTGGTTTTGAGCTAGGTTTCCTGTTAAAGCAGTGGTGGAAAGTGTTCTTCCCGGAGGAGGATGTATGCCATTCTGCTATGTTTGCCTGAAAAAGCTGAATCCAGTCATTGTGTCTGTATTTTGGCTTCCTTCCCACTGTGAAAGTACAGAGCAAACTCCTGCCTGCTACTCCCTGTGAGCGCGATATCCTCATTAAAGATCAGGGAAAAGAAAGGGGAAAACCCAAGAAGGTGACCAAGTTCATTTACATATTGTGCCAGGGCCAGCACATGGTTCAACACGTGATACAGTAGTGAATCTTTTTGGTGAACTTACTAAAGCCATTGAGAGGCATTTCAAACTGCAGAGATCCAAGACTGAAATTTCTTATTCACAAGCAAGAGTGAAAGTGCTTTATAACTTAATTACATAACATAAATAACATGTTTTGCATTTAGGAAAACAGAGAGCTGTGGCAATATTTGATTTTTATTGTTTTGTTCCTGTTCTTGTTATTACTATTAATGCTTGAAGTATTTGATACTTGTTATCACTCTTGTCTTAAAGGTCTGTGTTCCTGGGAGTCTTATGGTCTAGCTGATGACTTAGCTAGGTGGAAGGGGCACTGAGAAGCACCTAAAATGAGCTCAATCGATGATCATCTTGTGCTGTGACATCTGCTCGGACCCTTTTTTTTACTTTTGAAACTGGATTCTTTTACAGTGCTGTTTAACTCCATTCCTGAGTAGAGAGCCCTGGCTACTACCTGGAGGTGGGCTACATGCTCTTGCCATTTTGCCTGTGCTGTCTCCAGCACACATTCTGGGAGCAGTTTCCATTCACCAGCTCTGCACCAGTGTTTTCCTGGGTTGGTGAACTGAACCAGCTCACAGAGAAGTGGGGAGCAGGTCAGGGCCCTCCCTCTCATTTTTAAGGTTAACCAGCCCTTAGATAGTCTTCATAGAATTATCTAGCTTTATGCTTTTGTCTACCCTAAGAATTTTTTTCTGGATGCAGAAAGGGTTTCAAGAAAACATTTGTATCTTCTTTTCTGAATTTACTCACATCCTTTTGACTGAAAGTTGACTAACCTGTTACAACTGGGTGACACACAGGTGGAGTACTAACCTCTTAACATGGCTTAACATCAACCAAGCCAAAAAAAAAAAGGCCTTGTTATAAAATATGTTGCTTAGTAGTATAGCAGACTTATGAAGACCGTAGCTTGTAGTGCACCCTGTTTAAGAATAAATTGCATTAGAATAATAGGCATACTTACACTGATACAACTATGTCTGTATAGTGAAATACAACATTGATAACTGAAGTGGTAAAGGCAAAGTAGTACAAGTTCATGTTGACAGATAAGAGGTTGAAAGGCATGCTATACAAGCATATTGAGCCTCAATATAGGTATAGCAGTTGTTCATGCACCCAGATCTTAAAAGGTCCATAGTGGGTTTGAGGGCCTTCTGGAGAAAGAGGTTAGTTTTGTTTGGGCTCAAGGAAGATGGAGCTGAGAGGAGAAAACCAGCAGTATGACACACGATGGAAAAAAGTTTCCATATGCAAGTTTGGTGAAGCAAGGTAGTTCCTAACTTTTCTGTCCTCATAATTTTTTACTTTCAAGGATACCTTCAGGGGACATACATCACTAAAATGATTGTTTCTGTGTAAGAAATCTCCCTAGTTTCCTGAAAAAAAATTAAATTCCAGGTCTTGCATGGCTGCGCATAACTATTGTACTGTCTGGTCTACTCTACTCTCAGGCTGTTTTGCATGTTTTTGGTGTTTCTCCATATACATAGTTAGTTTTCAGTATCAGTTCTTTTCTAATTTGGAGCATATATAAGAAGGGGGGAAGAATGAAAATTCAAAGTAAATGAAGTCTGTTCTCCACGTGTTTTTAGTTACTTTGAATGCTAATCGATTTTATACATCCTTTAAGAAACTGCATCTCCTGAGACTTTTCAAAGAGCTGTGAGACTTCTCTCTGCTTGGACTCAACTGAAAATATGAGACGTGTTTATTATGATCTCAGTTGTTCCTTAAAGGTCAGAGCACCGGTTTAATTTATGACTCAGCATCTAGTTACTAGAGTCTAGGTAAAATGGAGACTGTAAATAATTTTCACCACCATTTCTTAATTTAGAAGCTATGCGTTCATTTTGCACACAAAAAAATGCTTGTTTTCTGCAAATGTGTTAAAATTTCAGTGAAGAAACTATAATTTTCTCCACTTTGTAACAACTAAGTAAAGAAGAAAGGAATTCAATCACTGCTTGTTTTTCTTTGTGGCCATATACTTTTAAATAAGTCATCTAGGAGGTTGTATTTCAACAGACGGATTTTGTTTCTGGGTGTTGGAAAGCTGAATTTTTATCTTCTTTTTGGGAAACTGTGTCTGAGTTTAAGTAGAAATAAAAGTGTATCGGAACGGAAAGGTTTAATCACAAAATGGTAAAATACAGTTAAAAAAAGAGTCTGCGTAGGCAGATCACAAAATCTCAGAATTTTTGTTTGTTTTACGGTTACCATTAAAGCAAAACATCATCACATTTCTGGGAATCTTGTGTGATCAAGGATTATAACACTGAGACCATGTTTATATTAATTTCTCATTGAAATTTTTAAAAGCGAATACTTATCTGTTATATGATTAAAGTTCCTGTTGCCTGCTACCAACCAAGCACATGCCTAGCAATTTTTGCTCTTGCTGGATTCTTTACCATTACCATGAAAGGAGCTCCCTTCCTTAATATCTTTGTTTTGAACAAAGAAGTTCAAAGCTGGTGGCTGGATGACAGTGAAATGAAGAAATAGCTTTAAACCATTGTAATTGACCCAATTCCAAGTTAAAGATAAACCTTTCCGATTTACAAAGTATTGCATTTCAGCTTGGTCTGCTTTTTCAGGAGTTTTGTCTGAAAAAATAAAATGTGAAGTATAAGCTCAGCTTGGTTTTAAGTAGAAAAGCTCAGAAACGGCAGTTGTCAAAGCTCACTTTGGCTGTACATGGTTTTGGCCCGGGCAAATAAGCTTTCTGCTGAGGGGAAAAAAAAAGAAACCGAAATCCTTACCAGCTTTAGCAAGCCCCAATATGGGACTAATATGTGTCAACCTCAGCAGCGTCAAGGTTGCTTGCTCAGAGAGAGGTGGGGGTTTGCCCAGTCCTGATGCTTCTGGCTGATGGTTTTGAGAAGCCAGGCTCTTCATTTCCAGAACAGAAATCCCTCTTGCAACACAGCACTTTTCTACTCTCCCTTGAAAACTTGGACTCTGTAATAGAGGCATGCTATGTTGCTTGTGAGGTATGCAATGCCATGGTTTGCTCCTTCACCTCAAAGGCGGCTTGAGAAAAATCTGTCCTTGTATATTGTCTCCAAGGCTTAAAGTGTCTTTACATTTAGTAAGTCCTTCTGCTAGGAAGAAGCTGATGGAAAAGTTTGTGTAATAAACTGCCAATAGCCCAAACTGCAACATTTGCAATATGCAGCTACTTGAACAATTTCACTGTTCTGTCTTTTTTTTCCTTGTACTAGTGAGGGAGGGATATTTTTTTTTTTTTTCCTGACCCAGATGTTCAGGAGTTTTTTCAGCACATATTGAACACTTGGCTCCAAAAGGACACCAATCACTACTAGAGGTGTAAGATGGATTCCAGTGATAACTATGTGCTTTCAGACCTTTAAAAAAATTTAAAAATAAGGCATTTTTTAAATCCAAATATTTGTAGGTGTCTCACTGCCTGATACTGGACCTTGAGGCATCATGTTATCATGAATTATCATGTTAAACCTTTGGGTTAACGCTTAGAAGGATAAATGACCATACCTGTATGTTGGATAATTATCTTAGTGGAAATATACGTGAACACTATATACGGACTTAATGACAACAATGTAAGTTATACTATTGCAACTTTGAATATAAAGCAGCACTATTTGTCTTGCACCCTTTACTCCCCGTTTCCACTGGAGCTGACTGATTGATTGCTTTTTGCCTGCCCTCGATTGTTGGTTTGAGGAGCAGCCTGAAGCTTGCTTTGTTTTCCTTGCAACTTCTCCGTTGGGCTGCTGCATCCCTTTGTGCTTTATTTATTGCCAACTTGTTTGATTAGATTAAGGAAGGATTAAGGGATCCAGTACCCTTAACAAAAGGCAACCCATCATTTATAAATGTGTAAACTTAATGTAATTACTTCTTAATTCCTTGTGTTAAATAAAAAAGGGGATTCTTCAGCAGATAAACCCTGACAGGTTTTTTGAAAATCAAATGAAGGTAATTTGCTGACTCAAAGATGTGTATGCCAAAGATGCGTATCCCCCACAAAGCTCAGGTTTTAGTTGATATGAAGAACTTCGGCTACTTTGATCTCCTTGCGATCCAGATAATACACCTTGTTAGTCAGTCTGCACTAATTTCTCACTATTTCTGACTTCCCATAATGAAAGGAGTTTTTGTCTCTGCTTGGACAGCTTAGGATTTGCCATTAATTGATAGGTCAAGTCTCTTTACATTAGCAGTGGTAAAGGATATAGTAAGGAGATTATTCAGCTTTTATTCAAAAAACTAATGTTTAAAAGCCCTAGCACCCATTTTGCTTCTATCTCTACCACTAGCAGAGCTGTACTAGTAGTAATTCTGGTAAAGAACAGTCATAAAAGCTTAGCAAAAAAAAAAAAAAAGGTAACTTCCTGCCTGTAGGCTCAGTTGGCCTCCTTGCATTTGGGGTTTTTTGGTTTCACAAATTAAGGTAAAAAAACTCGTCAAAACAAAGGAGTAAATTCGATTCTGTTAGACATTGAGGTAACATACTGTGTGCAGTCTATTCTGTAGGTGATTTAGGAGCATCTCAATGAGCAGAACCATTTCTGTGTAAGTCCTGTCAGTTTCAATTTTATAGTATTTTACTATTTGAAAGTTAGCATCTCGATTTCTAGAAGTGGTTTTTCCTGCCTCTCATGTGGAAGAGGAGTTGAGAAGCATTTCTCTGGACAGCACCATCCCCTTACAATTTAGTAATGCATTAGCAGTAGAACGTTTTACCTACTTTATTCTTTTGTGGTTTGGCATGCGTTATTTTTCTTCTTTCTTTCTTTCTCTGGCATTGTTGTCTATACTCCATATTGTGATTGGGACTGTTTATTTTTGTGATGCCTCACAGGTCTGTAACTGGCTAATTCTGAGCTGGCTACCTGCAAGAAGCTGTCTGTGATGATTAGAGCAAGCAGCAGAGCTTTGCTTACATGTCTCTGCCAGGCTGGTGTCAAAACACTGGTATCAGAAATGATGCCAGTTCTGTGGCAAAGGTTTCTGTTGTCTTTCTTTTTTTTTTTTAAACCAAAGACCGTGAACATGATCTGCTAAGAGGCCATCAAGCTCTTGCTATGATCACTCACTTTTTACCATGGAATAAACGTGTACAGCTTCTCTGTCATCCACAAGGCACTTTAAAGGAGTTGCTGAAAGGTTCGGAGCACTGCCTTGGGTGTAATGATGAGTTTCCTTATATCGAGTTCTATTTTAAAGAAGAGAGAGTGTAAATCCTTGCTGTAAGAAGACTGAAATTAACTCTGGATAAATTATGAATGACTTACACTGACTTGAGATTAGGCAGAAAAGTTGGAGAAAAGTATTTAGATTGCAGTTTTAGTGTTTGTGCTACCTTGCTTCTGTGACTTTTGCTAGCTTGGGATTGGGACTGTTTGGTGCTTCAGTTTTCACAGGAACTAGGTTACATTAGAAGAACAATGATGGAAGCAGCTATTGCATGCACGGGCAGCTCTTGGCTGTCTACCACACCTGCAAAGGAACAAGTTGCAATTAGCATAAGCATTGAAGAGCACGTTTTCTTTGGAAGTTGGCTTTTGAATGTATTCATCGGTGTGGCGGTTTTTAAGGCAGTAAAGAGTATGAGGCAGAGGACGATACATTGGAGGAGTTCACTGCTAGACAGGCGCTCTTGACACCTGAGGCGGAGGCCTGTGGTACACCCTTGACTCGGCTGTTCCAGCCTTCTCCGACTGTTCCCGCTTGTTCCTGCTCCTGCACTAGGGCACTTCTGCCAGCCTAACAATGACGGGGCTCTGCCGTGACCTGGATCTGACCGGGGGACTGCTCCAGCTATAAGATTTTCTCTTTTTTCTTTCTTTTTTTTTGAAGGCAGGGGTTTTAATTTACTTTGCTTTTCAAGTTGGATGAGTTCTTCATCTGGTTTGCAGCACAACCCACAGACACGTCAGCCTAAAATAGAAATGGGGGTGGACTACAGGGTGAGCGTAATTGTGAAGCCAGAGCTTCCTTTTCTGTGTTGCTTTAGACAAATTACCATCCTCTCTACCTTCATTTCTCTTTTCATGAGATAAAGGGAGAAATACTTTAATTAAAGCAGGAGTTATGACACCTGTTTATTAAAAGCGTTGCATGAGCTTTTTAATTTTTGCACAATACTCTAAAATCTTCAAGGAAAAGATACTATTAAAGAACTAGGTATTGCTTTCAGCTGGCTTAGCACCTGCATCTTTAGATGTTGATGCAGTAACAGTTTTAATTTTATAAAGTGCCTTTTTCAGTGGAGGAAACATCCTGCATTCTTGGACACAAAACTACCCATGCTGGGTTTCCAGTTGTCATGCCAGTAACTCATTCTTGTCCTGAGGACTGAAGCTACATGCTTAGAAAAGTGTTCAAGTGGTTCAGCAAATCTGTCTGTTTAGCAGAGACTCAGAGAAGTCACTGATGTTCTCCTTTCTATTTTGAATCTACACTAAGCATGATTGCCCTCTTAAAATCTGCAGGACTAGCTTAAAAAACCCTCTTGTTCCCTGATTTTCTGTGGCATATCAGCTACAGTGCAGCAGTAACACTGCTGAGCAAAAAAAAATATTGTTTAATAGCATGAGATACAAGTTTTTGGAGTTAAATTGCCCATTACCTTCTTAAAACATTGTTTCAAAGTGAATGGCTGCAGTACAAGTTTATTGCACTTTGGAAATGCAGTTCCTGAGCTGCACTGCAGCATTTTTTATTACAGTGAGTTAAGTGAAAGCATTGGAACTAATAAGTGTTTTCAGTCCTAAATGTGAAAGTCTTTATTTCAGTTTATCTTTACCTCAATTTCCTTATGCACTTTCTTTGTCTGGTAGAGGCCAATACACCCACGTATGTCTACAAACAATCAACAAAACGATGAACTGATGAAGGCGTTTCTCTTGAAGGCGGGGAAGGGAGAGATTGATATAACCAAGGCACACCGATACTAACAGGCTCATAGAGCCATATAAATGTATAATTAGTGAAACGTGAAACTTTATGCTTAACATTTGGCAACAAATATCTCTAGTGTGCATTTCAGTAGACTTTTGTTGAAAATAGGCGTTTTAGATTTTGTGGGGTTGGTTTCAGTGGGGAGGAAAGAGTTGGCAGAGTGTGGGCGATTAAGACTCTTGCTGTGTGAATAATACAGAGCAGAGGTAGTAGTTTGATAAGGGTGGAGTTAAAATTCTCCTTAAGCTGTGTACTGGGCTCTTAAATACTAAAATATGACTTATGTTATACTCATGGTAACTTTCCCTTTGATGTATCCAGCTGAAGACTTAGACTTAACCCTATCTTTGTGACTTATCTACTCGCTAAGTTGCGCGGGCTCAAGAGCAAACACTGTCAAGAGCCATGGGAAAAGCACTGTGTTTTGGTTTGTGCCTGCATATCTTTCTCAACATTTATTTCTGTGAAAGCTGCAATTTCAAAAACAAGATTGTCTGAACAAACACTGACAATTGCTTTTCTTCTTTGTTGCATTGTAATGGCGTGAACCTAAATAATTCTCCCTCAGTTCAAGAATCAGCCACCCTTGTGTTGAACAGTCAGTGAGAATCTGGAGCCAACCCCAAAGTGAAACAGGCAGCTGTTATTTTCTTCACAACATTAAGTTTCAGTCATACAAATATAGTAGGATCAAAAATGAAGAGAAATTGCAGAAACAGTCATAATGCAAATCCTGAACTTCTGATTTTTGTCAAATGAAAAAGTAAAGAAATCTCTAGTTCATGGTATTCGCTAGCATTCCCAAAAGCAGACAAGGAAAGACCCTGTTCTAGGTAACTAAATGAAGGCACACATGTAAAATAAACCAAGCCCTCTTCTATTTTCCATCAGCCGGCACAGGGCTTATCTGTGTTAAAGATTTAGGTTTCTTTTTTGCATTGGAGGAGTGAAACTCTGATGCAGCCTCTCAGTTTGACTGCCCATGGTTGTAAAAAAGGCAGCATAGTGGTGGAACCTGGGGCTGAATTAAGGCAAAGCACCCTTACCTGCATTGTGTATAGCCATACTAGTATAAAAATCCCTAGGGATAGCTATGTCTCTAAGACTTAGATTTTATTGCATTATATTAATTTTGTTTTGTAAAATAGTAATTTTGTGGCTGATTTACTTTTTCTTTATAAAGTAAAAATAAATTATTTTGATTTTGTTTCTTAGGCACCAAATAACTCAAATCTAAATCTTGCCAGCCTAACTGATTAACATTGTAATAGCGTCTTTGGGATATTAATGTACGCACTACCTTATCTTGTGCTTTATCTGACCTTTATCTGTTGATTTTAATATGCTTTGTGGTTGCTAGTGACGTGTTTTTGTTGTAGACAGTGAGGGATTTGGGCTCCTGTTTATTTCTCTGGTTTATCCCCATTCACTCTGTTCTGTCCTCTCAAAGAAATAACTGCATTAAGCAGAAAAAAACAAGATAAAGTGTAGCCCAGAAGCACGATAGGAGTCATGTCTGCTTGAAGTGTTCAGAAAGCATTCTGTGAGTACAGTTACCACTCAAATGTGGATTGGCAGTGAAAAAATGAATTGCTTACCCTAAACAAATGTAGAAGAATCTTTTTTACCACTTTCCAGCATAATTTACATCTCTGACTTACGTAAAGTATTTGTATAGGGTAAAGTTTAGCTGTTGCATATGCTTGCAGCATTGTATCGTCTTGCAAGGCTTAGGTTCTTGTGATTCATATCACTAAACCAGTAGAAACCTAATCAGAAAATAAATTTTTAAAAAGCTGGGGAGGGGGAAGAGTATGACTTTTTGTTGTTCTACTCAGTAAATTGGCTCAGCAGGATCAAGTATATCCTAGAGTGGAAGGGAGGCAAAAGGCAGAAAGGGAGCGAGGCGACCGGTTTCAGTGGATCGTCACTCGCCGCTGCCCGCTCTGCGGGTGGCAGATGCCCACTCACGCCTGCCGTCTTGCTGGAGATCATTGGTCCATGCCAGCAGATAGTGGAGATGAATGTGTGAAAGTCCTGCATGTGTATTAGTGTGAAATCTGAGAGCTGAGTGGAAACTGATGATTTAAGGCAGTTCATGCTAACCTGGCTGGCTTTGCACTGAAAGGATTAGAGCTTGGCGATGGGGGTGGTAAAGTCCTGGCGGTACCTGGTGCTGAGCAGCTGTGGGGGGCAGGTATCCTGTTCAGCCACTGCAGCTGGGTCTAGAAACAGCACACCGTATGCTCCTGGATGTATTACAGTTCTTGGCTGTATGGCCATGACTATAACCTCTTTATATTTGCCATGCTGTTCACTTCTTCAGAGTCACTTGTCTGCATGGGGCTGTGCTGAGCACCAGCGTTATTCCCATTTGTGCAACCGTTTGTCAGTTTAGCTCCCACAGTTTGGAGATATGTAGGAGAACGTGGAGTGTAGTTCTTCTGCACAATACCATGCTAGTTTCTCAGTGCATGTTTTCATTGATATGTGTGACATCTGATTTGGCTTTCAGGGACATGGAAGAACCCGTGTGGTTTCTCTGTAAGTGATTTAGTTCAATTTTCATGCAGTTCTACTATAGTGTTCTCGTAGTTGAAAAGTAAAAGACAGCAGAAATAGGAATGGAGATCTCTTCTCTTACCTGTGTCTCTCTATCCAGAAAGTAGGTGATGAGAAGACCTCCCTCTTCTCAGCATCAAGGAGACAGAGATGTGGAAGATCTCCCTCTTGGGCAAGAGGTACATTTAATTACAGGAGGCAGGGAGCAGTTTGTAGTAAGGTTTCATTATGATTTTTTGCAACCCACTGAAGCCTCCCGTGATGTGGTGGAGCTTGCGATGCTGAGAGAACCTCTGCAGAAATGACCTCTGCAGAGCTCATCTCTCCTGCTTTGGCAAGGGGATCGCTGGTTTACAGATTGCCTCTATGCTCTGTGGGCCCTGCCTGAGCAGCATGGCAGGCAGCATACACCTCAAGGCTGTGCAAGTATGGCCCCCCAATCCTTCTGTAGGAAACGGAGAAGGAAATTGGCATTTCTGGAGTGTATCTCCTCTCCTCTTAAGGACATCAAATGAACCCCTTCCTGAAGTGGTTTGTTTCTGCTTATCAACTGTAAAGAGAGTCTAGGGGACCGGTTGATAAAGTTAGCTAGATAAATCCCAGTCTTAAAATGTCTGATAAATGTTTTAGGCTTGGAACGTCTCCAGCTATTTACTGATATCTAAGTGTCTAATGTAATAATTTACCTTTCCCTGCAGACTGTGTCACTCTACCCATCCATGTGACATAGTACATTTTAAACATTTAATTTTATGAGTATACTGTAGCTGAAGTGAGCAGCAAACATTCTTACCATATACCTAGTATACTTGCTGTATTTTATTTTAGATACACGAATAAATTGCTATTTTTATAAGCAACCATTTTCTTTCTTGGTACAAATTACTCGGGTGAGCAGGGCTTCTAAGATTGCATTTGGAAAGACTGCTCCTTTGTTTATATTACCTCTTTCTGTTTGCATATGCTCCCAGATTTAAGGTATTATAGCTATAGAGAAAGAAAGGGCTAATTGTAATCAAAAAACCTGATAGGACAACTGTCATTTGTATGGCTGGCATGTAGTAGATGTGCTACAGATTGCTTTATCATGCGAATGTGATGTTAGCAAATTCTCCTTAGCACCCAGCCTGAAGAGTTGGCAAACTATAGAATAAACTTATTAACGTAAGCATTTTTTGTTTGGATGCAATGATTATAATTTGTTCTTTTGAAGAATTACATTCATGTTACATCCTGCTCTTAGCAGAGCTCATGGCAGTTGCAATTTGTCAAAATTTGCCTTCTTTATGAACTTTGGTTTTGCTGACAAATTAAATTCAAAATTAAAACAAGAAATTGAGTTTACACTCTTTTGCTGCCAGGATCCTTCCCCAAAGATGGTTAGCCTAAGCATAAAGTTCTCAGGAGAGACTCATATCCTCTTCTTTTATAAGAGGTGTTTTAATGAGCCACCTGAAGGCAGAGAGTAAGCAAAATTACTTCCTTTTTTCCATCAGGATTATCACTTAGGGCAAGCGTTTTCATACAAACATTAGAAGGCCTTTGCTATGTTTACGGTTAGGGAGGAGAGCATCCGCAGGTACTGTTTTTTCCACATGTAACTTTTATATCCAGTTTCTGTGAAAAGCATAGAGATATTTCTGTGGCTTAAAACATACTCATATGTATATGCCAGTAGACAGAATTGCTTTTATCAAATAATGTGAGCCCTGTAGCAACCTTAATCTGGCAGCAAGGAGCACTGAAAGTAAAACTAACTGAATTGATTTTCAAGGTAAACAGGTGAGGTTGAGGGACATAGCAAGGGAATTTATTTATTTATTTACTTATTGTAAATTATACTAATCTAAATGGTAGTAATTATTTCAAAAAACTATGTGAAGAATGCACCGGTCTCTGGAATATTTTCCGTATTGAGCATGAGATACCGTGGTTACACATACCTGTGGTCCTTGTCCTGCTGGTCTCTGTCTGACCTGCATTTGCCATACACAGGTTCCCTGTGCACGTATTGGGATAAAGCCGAATTGTGTCCTTTGACTGGGGAACCGGGCAGCGCTCACAGGTCTCAATGTCGAAAGCCCTTTTGTCATCCAAGGGTGGCTCTGTGTTCTGTTCTTTCTGGAAGTGCCATCCCTTTCCCTAGCTCAGAGGAGAAGAGTGTGAAGATTTCAGTGCTCGGGGGGATCCCAAGTGGGACCATGAGCTTTCAGCTGCCGAGTCTGGTTTTGTGGCTGTGCCTGTTCAGCTGGTGCTTAATCATAACACTGTTAATCATAACTCTGCCTTTGAGATCCAGCACCATGGGGTGATGTTCGCTCGTTGTTGGAATACTGAGAGACAGCAAAACAGCTGGCAAGAATCTTTCTGGGAAGAAAGAAAAAAAGCAAGAACAAAACAAAAAAAGAAGACAGCATTCAATACTGAGTCTGTGTTTAGATAGATTTTTTTATTATTATTTTTATTTTTTTTTTAAATCTTCTCACCTGCACTGTTCTATGTCTGAGTCTGTTATGGTAGCGAAAGATATAATTATCCTTTCAGAACGTGCAGCACACTTGATACTGTCCAAGCCTAGGTGTGATGGAAGCATGGTAAAGGTTCAGCCTCAGAGATGATAAAAGTGAGCACAGAGGCAAAGTGTTTGCTTAAAATTTTACCAGCCATGCATTCTGCTGCATGAATTACTAATTTTCAATATTCTGTTGCTATGTTTTCTGGTCTAGCATAGCCTTTTTTCCTATCTATGCCTACTCAAATAGTTGTAACTATTTTTGCCCTTCAGGTGGACTTTGTTACCATTACAATGTTACTGAAACACAACAAGGATCTCTATGCATCTGTATTATCTAAATAGAAGTAAGCCAACCCTGTGCATAAGCGTATATTTTGTAATGGATGTGTAATTTTACCACATTTTGAAAATTGTTTGATGGCTGTTAGGCCTGGTTTTTGGTGATTTACGAACCTGAAAAAGGTAGCTTGGAAAAGTCTGTATGAATGACTGCTAAGCTGCCACAATTGTGTTTAGTGTGTGTCCTTAAGCCACATACCCTCTGACAGCATGGAAGAGAAACTCCCTGGATGACTTCAAGAGGCTTTCTAAACTAACGTGTGCTCTCCTGATCAGACATAGCCAGACGTTCAGGGTGCCCTGTAAAGGCCACCTACCTTCTGAAGTGAAAGGGGGAGGGTTTGGGTTAGGAGGGTTTACGTTTATGGAGAGCTATTGTGGGTGGTATGTATTTCGGTGCTCTCTATTGGGCAGACACTCGTGGGTTTATTGGAGTGTTGAATTTTTTCAAAACTTTTTTTTTAGCCTTTACAGAGTAGACTTAAGTAAAAATGGCAGTCCCAGATCAAGTTTAGAAGAAAATAAAGTGAAATCTGCTTGCATCTCAAGCCTTTCATGCGTTCTGTGACAAGTTTAGAAAATTAATGTATACTCGTATACATAGCCATGCAAACATACATTTAGTACTGTCATTACGCGGTCAGTTCTTGCCATGGTCTGTGGCAGCAGAAGGTATTATACTGAACACTGTCATGAAGGGATGAGCTTGAGACATGCTAAAAATGCACCTAGTGCTTAACTGCTTTTCACGATCTGCTTTTCTGTTAGGCTATGCCTTTATTGGCATGGAGGCAAAATGTGGTGGGTGTGATGAACAGATGAGCCCTATCAGATGAGATAGTAGTTCTGCCTATCTGGGTACCCTATCTCCAGGAGTGCATGTTGGTAGGAGAATAGAAGGATTGGGCAAACACAAATGGATTCTTCCCTGGATTAACCTGCCAGCTTTCAGTTAACTTTAGTTCAAGGACTTCCAAGGGCAGAGGTTGCATTTCTGCACTTGGCAACATTTCTTTTAAAATGCACTTAGGCAAGTTTTTATGGGAAGGACAGTAAGTTAGAGTCACTTTAAAATGATTGCTCCTGTAGTTGAATCAGGCTTTGAAATGAGATTCTGTAATGCTGTTTGGCTCTGTATAGCTGGTTGCCCAAACAATATCTGAACGACGAAGTTGTGTTTAAATAAGATTCTTTATAAGATTTTCAGCCCACATGTACATGTAACCACAATGTAGAAAACAGATATGAATGTTTTGGCAGATACATAAAGAGGGTGGTGGTGTAGGAATTTGGAGGACAACAATGATAAAGAAGAAATGGAAAGACAAGTGATCGAGGGGTAATTCTCTGAAGAAAAAAATAATATTCTGCCCCCAGATTTAGGGCACCGATGGTTTTGCTGTGTACGTTCAGTATCACAGGCGTAAGGCTGTGGAAGGCGAGTCTCCCGTGCGTGCCATTCACCTTCTCAGCAGTTAGCCAGTGGGACTGCTGACAGCATTAGCCAAAGGCCGAGGGATCTGAGCCTCTCCTCCGAGGGATCTGAGCCTCTCCTCCGAGACGGCAGCTCTGTTCTCTGGCCGGCGTCCCAGGGGTGCTGGAAAGCAATGCGGTCTGCACAGTCTCTCTGCCTCTTGACCAGAGACGGTCAGGGTCATAGACGTGAATATTATCTTTGTGACGCTTCAAGCAAGCAAACAGATAATATTTTTTTTGAAAGGAATGTTGCACGCAGTCAGTTGAATGCAAAAACGCCGCGTCAGATCTTTCACAAGCTGTTCCCTTGAGGGGATGTTGCGCCAGCTCACCCACCCGCCCGCCGCGGCGGGGGCAAGGCAGGGAGGGGAAGGGAGCGCACACGCATGTGCGTGCACTTCTGTGTGTGCGTGTGCACGCACATACTAGAGTCACGGAACGGCCTCTTTTCCCTTGATGAGTCCCTTGTGTCTTCCCTCTGATGGTAACTAAGCCAGGGAACTCCTCTTTTTTCCTGTATCGTAGTCCGGGAATTGAGCCCTGGACGTTTTTTCAGCTGAGGACATTTACATACAGGAAATTAGCCCAAAGGCTCCAAACAGTATTTGTACTAGGCAGTTTTGCGCTGGTTTCAGGTGTACTTTTTTTTTTAAGCGACTGATAAAGGGGAAAATCCAGAACACAAGTAACTTTGCTTTAAAAACAGGTGTGTAAATACGTGTTAAAATACAACATCCTAAATATATTTACTTGCACAACTTAAAGCAAGAATGCGCTAGTATTATTGCATTTATGTATGTTTTTAACATGTCCTGTTCAGTGATGCAGCTGAGCAAGAGAATCATTTTTATTTAGGCCCATCTTGAATTGCACGTGAATATGAGCGTGAAGCTCTCTCCTCCCTTGCAGAGTGCCAGCACCAGGAGGAGCAGTGCAGGAAGGGCCTGGCAGGGTGGCTGCAGACCAGGGTGCGCTCCTTGGGAAAGGAGACTAAGAGAAGCTGGCCCTTGACCTGGCTGAACAAGAAGAGGACACTCTTTTAAATAAAAAATAAATTAAATAAATAAGCAAGCAGGGAGGGTCTTGCCACCAAAGTGGGAAAAAATGAAGAATTTCAGCGTATGTAGGGATGAGTAACAGCTGGCACAAACATGTTTCTGTGGAGTTAGAAGATGGTTTCTTACCAACAGTACTTCAGTTGTAGTCAGAATAGTCAGGAGGAAAGGCAGGTAGTTTTGCTGGAGCCTGATCGTTTTGTCAAAGATTTTTTTCCTCCTGGTTTTACCTGTGATAGCATGTGACTCGACTCAAAAACAGGGGCCGGTTTGATCCTGTGTACATAGCGTGAAGGCTGGCATATTGTACAGTGATATTGTATTTGCTGTTATTTTAGTGAAGGTACATGTAGAGTGAAAAGTATAGAAAAGAAAAACAAAATGCATGATGATTCCTTTATAAGAACTTAGTCAGCAGTCCTTCTTTAGGTTCATATTTCTCAGGTTTTCAAATTTGGCTGAAAAATCCCTGCTTCTGAAATTTGGTATGCAGTTTCTAGGCCTGACAATAGGGATGCCATCCTTTGTTAAACAATATGGGATATATTTAAGCCCCTGATTAGATTACAGTTGTTTGCTTGGGAAATGTGTGTGTAGGGGAGTTGGCTCACCCTTTATTGTATAAACATTTCTCTGTACTGGCTAATTTTGCTATTGTTCTTGGAACGTCATTCTCACTTTAAACTTCAGGATTTTTTGCTTTGCCAGGGCCAAGATTTCCACGATGGCACACCTTCTCCCTTCTGTCTCTCTCACAGATTTTCTCCAAAATCTGTATGTTTTCACAGGTGTTTTCCCACAACTTCAAAGGCTTTGTTTCTGCTCTTTTCAGGAGGGGAGGGCTGGGTGCAGTAGCGAGAGATACCCTTGCTCCAAAATGCTCCTTTCCTTTGTGTTGCTTCTGCAGAGCTCTTTAGCTGAAGTAGGTTTTCCAAGAACCAGCCCTTCATGTGTGACTGTGTGTCACAACCTCATTGCTGCCAGGACTCTTCCCAGTTTTTAAAGATTATTGATGGCCCCTTGTTTTGGTGGGTGTGTTTGTATCAGGGTTGTAGAACTTTTACAATGTTTATGATACTGCTTCAAGCAATGACTCAGGTTGCAATTCTGTTTTCGTAGGTCTTCTAGGAAAATACAGATCTCATTCTTGTTCTGAAAAAGTTCTTCTTAGGTTTTATTTCTGTAATGATTTGTCTGGTATTTTCCCCTTCTTTCAACTTGGGTTATAATTAGTTTCAAGGAGCTGTATTCATATGACTGTGCAACACACAGAATTGTGGTAGGTAAACTTGGCTTATTGAGCTGGTAGATGTTGAAGTATTTTAAAGAAACATAGAAGTAGAGCTGTGTGTACTTTTTTTTTTTTTTTAAAATAGTAAGGGCTTTTATCTTTCCACTATACCTCTGTAATTTTCTTCTATCTGAAGCAGAAAAGACTGTTTTCTTCTAGAAATAAATATTCTTTGAGATGGAAGAGTAAACCTAGAACGTGCAGAAGCTGTGTAGCCTCTGAAGGCTAATGGAATCACAAAAAAGCAATCCAGGCGTTCACCCATCTCATTGCATTATTGAGTCTGCTCTGCCAAGTCACCAGCCCTCTTACACAAATCCCAAAAAGAAATTCAGGCACATAAGAATAGTGTGATACAGTACAAAAATTCTCCCAGACGTGATCTGGTGACTAATTGTCATTGCAACTGTTCAATGAAATAAAACAAACCAAAAATCAAGCAGTGATCTGGAGACCGGCAGCATAAGATTTCAATATTAGAATTAGAAGTTTTTACTTGTTCTGTACAGTTATGTCTTTAAAGTAATGCAGGAATATTAAGATTGCTCTTGATTCAAAAAAGAAAAAAAAGACAACGTTAAGGAGAATTTTGAATTTAAATGTTATTTCTCAGAGGATTTTCCCTTGTTCCAACTGTGAGAGAGCAATGCCATGGAATCCATCTATTGCGATTTAATGGAGAAGACATGTACTGTTACATAGAGGCAAAATGCAGCTCTGGAAGTAATTCTTGTGAGTGATAACTTTGAAGAACATACATTGTTGACAGCTGTTTTGCACCCTGAAAAGAAGAAAGGTATTCTGTTTATCACAGAAGAGCAGTGTTTCCATGGCAGGATGAGCCGCTGGGCTTCCCTTGCCCAGAAAGTTTCACTTGGGCCGTGTCTACACCAGGATGTTTCAGTAAAAAAGCTCCCACTCTGGCCACTGGTGTTGCTGTCTTGTCACTGATGGCTGTGGTGGGTGGGTTACCGCAGGCAGGACTTTGCCTAAAACAGATTTCTGTGGTACCTGGCTTATCCACACCGCCTTTACCTTTGTTACACATTTATCAATGGTAACAGCAAATACGGTGAAAAAATTGATTTTTCTCAGCTCAGTAAAGCTGAAGTGGACCACAGGGCAGGTAAACTTGGTCTACAACCTGCCTAAGGACCTCTGGAGCTCTGCATGGTAGCTCTCTATGCCAGGGGTCCAGCCATTTCCCTTTGCGTGGTGCTGTTCACTGAGACCTCCAGGCTGCTGCCCACCTTCTGGCTGAAGCAGAGTTTGACCAGCTCAGAGAGAGTCTTCTGCTTTGCTGTTGCACTCTCTGGCACTGAGCAAGCTCTTGCTACCTTTTGTGATCCCCTTTGTGTTACCAGAGAACCCAGAACTACTGCTACTTTCAGCTACTCTCCCTGTACTGATGTGCTGATAGCACTGGACTTGTCTGTATAAGAAGTGACCTCACCAGGCCAGACCAGAATTTGGTCTTGCTCCATGTCCTGGCCAAGAAACAATAGGTAATGCCCAGAGGTGAGCACAAGAGCAAGAGAGGAGTACAAGAAACAAGTCCGATGGGAGTTTTTTGGTCGTTTTGTTGTTGTGCTGTCATTTGTTTTGGTGGGTTTTTTTTAGTATTAGGTTTAGTAATAAAATACTTAAATAAAATCAAGCATATGCATATATTGAGCTGTCTTTCTGAATACTGGAGTTTGCTCAGGGATAGGTATTTGTTCTTGCTATTGTGCATGTGAAAACACTTGTGAGCATGTATGCAAGCATGGACTCGTAAAGAGTCTTTGCCAATAGCAAATGCCAAACCTCTATGGGAGACAGGGCTAGTGTTCTTAATTAATAATCTCTACAAAACATTGAACAATGTGTTCTAAAATGGAATTTATTTGTTAAAGTTTCTCTGATAATCCTCCAAACTTGAACCAACCAACCAAGTACCCTGGCTCTCTATACCTCGGTCAGAAATTCTGAGCTCAAGTTCTTCACTCTAACACATGGCCCTCAGCTGCTTGGGTGGATATTGCAGAGCTCTTCTGGCCTGAGAAGCAGCTTCTCCTGATACCTCAGGAGTGGTGATGCTGTGTAACGGTGGCAGACTGGCCACACTCCTTACCTTTCCACCACAGGCAGAGGAGTTGTTGGTATAACCTGTTGCTTCAAATCTCCATTGCATCATGGTGCCTACGAAGGAAATAAAGAATTGGACACGTTCTGTACAACAGAATAATATGCATGTTTCCTTCCTCTTCAACAGCACACTGTGGTCCTCACAATCCTGTGGACCTGGGAGTATGTTCATCCTCCCATAGAGTGCTGTAAAACTAGGGCTGGAGAAAGGATTTGACCTCTCTTACTAGGAAATTGGAGGTAAATGCCAAGTGCACATATAAAATGATGGACTCGGGATTGTTAGTATATACGGCTGTGTTTTTAGTGTTCTGATAGCTTCATTAATATATCAGCTTAGTTTTCATCTAATGCTCAGAAAAAATATATAGAATGGTAGGACTTACTAGAAATGGAGTCAGAAACATCATGATGTCACTGTAGAAATTCATGGTGCGTTTTGAGGTTGGAATTTCAGTCTCCTGAATCAAAAATATGTACCAGAAGTGGAAAAATATCAGAGAAGAGTGACAACGAGAGGTATGGAGCAGCTTCCCTGTGAGAAATGACTAAGATGACTAGGGCTCTTCACCTTGAAAAAGCAGTGGCTGGGGGAAGATGTTATAAAGGTCTGTATGAGGAAGTGCATTGAGAAGGATAATTGTTCGCTGCCTCTTAAAAGCAAGAAGTGGGGGGGGGCAGCAATGTAACCACTAGGTGACAGATCAAAACAAATAAAAGGAAGTGGTTTCTCACATGCATGTAATTAGACTGTAGAGCACTGTGGATGCTGCAGGATGTTGTGGATGCTGTAAACGTACAAATGGTCAAAAAGCAGGCACATAAGTTCCTGGAAAAAAAGTCTGCCAAGGACTGTTAACTACAAAGATAGTACTTCTGCCTTAGAAAGTCCCTAAGCTGAAAGTTCTTAGAAGTTATTAGAGAGTGTTCTGGAGAACTTTCACTATGTGCTTGCTTTTATTTTCATAGTCTTCATCAAACATCTGCTGTTTGCTGCTGCAAGCTAGAGTATGGGGCAGATGGGCCTCTGATTTCACACCAGTATGGCCATTTTTGTTATCTCTGACATTCACCACAAGTTTTAATATGATATCACTTTGCAGGTTGCTTGCTTCCCTTTTTTCTCTACTTTCAGAATCCCTCTGACATATCCCTGGACTTTCTGGTGGCTCCAGCCATCCTCCCTCAGCCACCTCAAACCCTACGTGCAGTTTAGCACTGTGAGCAGAGAGAAAAAGTCGTGTGACTAATGAGCTCGTGGCTAGTCAGACACAAGTTGATATATGGGGTAAACACACAGATTGGAATTCTTTCATAACATCTTGATTATGAAAAGATAACCATGATATTTATATCTCTCTAGTTACTTGTAACACCCTCATACTGGGGGGGGTGTTTTGTTTTGTTTTGTTTTGTTTTGTTTTGTTTTGTTTTGTTTTTAAAGCAACTTTCTTGTTTAATGCTTTATTGTGTGCGGGTTTTTTAATAATAGAACTTTACATCTTTTAAAATTTTTTTTGTGCCTGACATGTTAGGTATTAAAAAAATCTCAGCATCACAGTTGGAGTAGATTTTTAGGAGATTCTCTCAAAAGTAGAGATTCCCCAAACAAGCTCAAGAGATTGTTTTCATGCCAGTTTGTATGTAAGTGCAGCCTGTGAGTGGAATTTTATGTTTGGTGGTGCCAAAGGTCAAGCTTTGTCATGATAAATTGTGGTCCAGAATGCTAGAAATTTCAGGTGCTTTCTTTGTAACTGAAGCACGTGGCTGGAGAGCTCTGAGAAACTTCCCTACTTTCCAGTCTTGGTAAAGCCTGGTATTACAGTAATTTCCTGGAGGTGGATGAGATCTGCTTTGATATCCATCGGTGCTTTCCTACATCAGAAGACCTGTACATCCTCTTCAGTTAACACACGGTGCACCTCCCTGCGGAGGTGAGAGCACTGGGTGTGTGATATAATAGTGCATAATGTTAACCACAAGCTTTTTATAGCAGAGCTCTTCTTAAATGTGAAAATTTCCATACAACTTTTTTTCATGCTACAGGGTGTCACATTTCAAAAGGCAGTACTATGGCAAGCCAGTGGTTAGTTCATATGATTACTTCGAAATTAGTAAAATGATACAGTGATAAAAATGTTGGCTTTGTGTACCATAATTTCTTGCTGGAGTGATTTCTTAGGTTTATAAATAATTTTGTTGCAAAGTACAATATTATTTTGCAGAAAGAAGTTGTGCTGCAATAGAGAAGATTTTTTTTCATTACTTGTGTTGTTTTACTAATTCCCTTAGCGTCTGCTTTTTACTTATGGTTGAGTGACAAATGCTAACAGATTGGATTATAATGATATGTACATTTAATAGGTGTATATTCTTTTCTTTGTGTCTTGTGTTCATGGAATAAGTCCTCAGACAAAATATTTTTCCAGCAGGGTAACAAAATAAATAGCTAGCTATTCACAAATAAAATGCATCATATTCTAAAAGTAGACATTTTAGACACAGTTTGAGTAGCTTTTTATTGTTACATCTTCTGCAGACCTGCTATTCTGAGGTGCTGAAGCTACATTTCTTTGGAAACCTGACACAGTTTAGAATTGTGTATTTGACATATATGACTCTGGACATTGGTCTAGATGGTTAATATTATTTCTTCATGGAGAAAAGAGTACAATCAGCCTTGAGAACTTGTCCCACAATAAGCTGTTGCTTTGAATAAGATAATTTCAAAGAAAGAGATAAACAGCTGATTTTTGTTTTCTATCTTCGAGGTTGGGGCAGTGGAAGAAGTTTCGCATTATGAAAGTGTGAGCTCGCAAACACAGTATTCATACAGATCGTTCAAGTGATGGTAAATGACGCTGATGGAGTCTCACATACGAGTGGTGAGATTACTCACTCATGGATGAAAATTCTGTGTTTGGGCAATCTCTAGGCATGGCAGAAGGTAGATCTGTTCCAAATGGCTTTTTGATTTGCACTACATATTGGGGAGATAGTTATTGTCCTTGGGTGGTAGGTGGGCAGAGATCTGTCTGGACCTGGGAAATTTGTTGGTTTTTTTAAATTACTATCATTATTAGGTGCTCAAGCATTTCTCGGACATGTTACAATTTTTCACAGGGAAAACATTGCATATGGGACTCAACCCCAAGCGAGAGGCAGCATGAGCAACTTCCTCCATATTGGACAAAATAAGCAATTCCTAGGAAGTTAGGGATGGGCCCTGTATGGTGTCCCTATGGGGATGATTCGTTATGCTTCTGGGCAGCAGTGTAAGGCTCTGGCACGCTCTTATCCTGCATGTACTACTACTCTTCTACTTGGTGGGTGTTAAATCTTCTTTATGTAGAAATCATTGTTCTGAGACTTGAAATTAGCCTGTTTCACAACTACAGTGCATGTTGTAGGTCGCTGAAATGCTAAGAGTGTTCAGTTAATGCAGTGTACTCTTCAAAAAGATGCTCTAGGCATTTTACACTTTGTAAAAGAAAAGAAAAGAACTCCAATAAAATACCCAGGGAGAGCAAACAAAAAAAAATACATTCTCTAATTTAAAGTGATCCAGAGTCATCTCAAGTTCATGAACCAGCACCGCTGTCTGATGTCAGCAGAACTGAGCGGAAGCGTGTGGTTTGTGAGCTAGCTGCTGCCGTAGAGTCACAACTTCTCGCTGGCGGAGCCTGTGGATGGGCTGTGCTGGGCAGACCTCAGTGCAAACCTGCCGACTATTTGGCAGCAGGATTAAGACCCTGCCTCAAGTTGAAACTTCAGCTGCTTGACACCGTGCCGTGCTGTAAGTTTCTGCAGTGTTTTGTATTGTGAATGGTGATAGACCACGATTAGCAGAGAAGTAGGCAAGGACATCTCCTGCTTCTCCTCTGCCAGATAGCCATTTCATCACAGGAGGGAGGAAGAGAAAAAGCAAGCCACGTCCTTGGAGAGAGAAGCAAGCTGCTGCTAGAAAAGGAAAAAAAGAACATTATTGCCTCATGTTCCTGCAGCATGTGACCAGTTACAGCAATTGCTGATTGTCTACATACCAGGAAAAAAAATGCCCTGTAGTATAAAATGTTCACAGTCTCTACTTCAGGTCATTACAAATGACCTTTCCTCTAAAGGCAGTTATTAAGGAAGTCAACTACTAATCCAACATTTAAATATACTTTGCTGACCAAGAAGAAAATCCAAGAGTACACTAGAGGTTCTTTTTTTTTTAAGTCTGTAGTGAACTTCATTTTCTTTCCATTGTCTCTGTGTGCTTTGCTGAATGAGGTGATGTTTCTCGTTCTTTGAAAATAAGCTTTTAAATATAATGAAGCAGATAGGAAAGAAGAAATTTAAGAGAGGTCACAGAAGACTTGAAATGCCCATTTAACACTTTTTCTGTTAACAGGATGCTGCAGAGTGTACTCTGTATTGTACAGAAGAAGTAGGGCTACTTCTGGCTGTAGAGAATCTGCAGCTGGTACAGATACAGGAGGTTGAGGTGGTCAGTTATGGTGTCTCAGGCACAGGGGCAACACATGCAGTTCAGGACCACAGGGATTGCTTGGGGAAATGATTTTTTTTCCCAAACTGTTCCAGCTTGATTGGCTTTCTTTGCCCTAGTCTGTATCTTTCAAGCAGGCAAAAAGAATTAAGGCATGCGTGTGTGTTTCTAACATGGTTGCCTTTGTTGCAAAGAGAATGGTATGAGCAATATACAATGGCAATGCAGAGTTTTCTGCCATGGTCGTGATCAAAGTTCCCATCCTGCAGAGCTTGTTTGAGCTAAGCAATACTAGGAAGAATTTCTGGAAAAGGATAGAGTTTTCATTAAATTAATTCATATTATATTAATAATTATATTATTTGTATTGAAGAATATATATATAAAACTTGTGAATAATATATATTATATAACTTTATTATATATTATATATAGATAATATACATTATTTTATATATTATATATTTATATGTATATATAAATATAAAATACTTACATTTAGCCACCCACCTGTACAAAAATAGTGAGCTTATTACAAACCTTTTTGCTACTTCTTTCATTTCAATTTGTTATTATTCCTGTTGATTGCTGGGCCTTTTCATTTCCTATTGGGAGGAATCCATCCATTGAGAAACAGGGAAGATTTAAGTAGACTGCTGTGATTATTCCTCTGACCTAGCTGAAGAGTTACTGCTAAGGCTGTGGACACTTATGCAGGTCTAAAACAAATGATTCCTTAAGGAGAGTGTTTTTAGTGAACTCATTGCAGGTAAGAAATGGAGGGCTTCTCCTGAAAGTGTATATATGTCCCTTTTTTGCTTTGTGGAAATGCCAAGTAGACATTAATTTATGCATGAGCCAAGAAAGCTCTTGGTGGTTAGAAAAGTACTCGAGGCATGTGGAATGCATAGGCATAGCAAACCCATGGAACACGTAATTTGGGTATCAATAAAGCCTACCTGCCTTTAAAAAAAAAAAAAAGCTGATCACATATCTGCACAGGAAAATAAAAATAAAACCATAAACCTCAGAGTTCCTGCAAATGATTTGCTACTAACGTCAGTATTTTTTTAGAGAATGAGATGATTTAGATCAAGCAAACATTCTTCTGACATTAGTGACGTAACAGTCTCGTGTTCAGAGAGATTTCCTGTTTACTTTGGGTCTGAACATAGACGTCTCAAGAAAGTAGGTGCTAAAATTTTCATTCCACATCTGCATATAAAGACAGCCCGAACTGTTCTGAGATCTGCAGCAAACTTTATATACATTTTTGTTCTTTAGAAAAAAGGGGTAGTGACAGTTTAAAAATCTCATAAGAACAGAGATGTCTTGGTTTGCTCATGAAGCTAATTCCTCAGTTTTAATCCTGTAATGCAGAAAATTATCAGGCAATGTCCATTTGGCAGCCTTGTGAGCTACTGTCATGCTCTTCTTACCTGGGACCTTTGTTAGCAAATTCACCTGGATTCAAGGGACTCGGTGTACCTTGGGGATAACTACTGCTCACTTAGATCTGAAGAGCTCGCCGATGGCAGTAAGGCATTGTAGTGAAGTTCAGTGCTCAGTTTTATGCTGTAACTTTTCATGAATTTTCTATTTCAAATCATAACTTCGTGAGTGTTCGCAGATAGAAGTTAATACATCTTTTTTATAATTTAGTGTATGATTCATAGTTTTAAGTTGCAAGCTTAGTTTTAGATGTATACTTTTTTCTAAATGGCAGAGATCATCTTCCCGTTGCATTATTTTCCTAATTATAAAAAACGGGGATTATATTTAGTAACTTGCTGCAACTCTTCCTATGCCTTTGAAAATATGAATGCATTCATTTCCATTTAGCTATCCATTCCCCAGAGAATGAGGGAGTCTATTATAAAACAGACCATGGTCAAGATGTATGGACTGATATCAGAAATAAGTATTTTTGAGTGGTTTGTTTTGTTTTGTTTTGCTTTTTAACTTTGTATGGTTGCATTTTGACAAACGGTGTCATAGATTTGAAAACTTGCTTCATCTCTGTAATACGACTGTTGAGCAGTCTAGAGACTGAAGTCCTGAGGTTACTTCTGAACTCAGGTCAACTCAGCTTTGCTGCCAAGGCAGGAGGCCTTGTTTTACTCCCAAGTGATAAAAATCTAATAGTAGAAAAAACCAGCCTGCAATAAAGTCACTAAGTGAATTTTGTTTCTGTTTTGATGGTCTCTAGAAAATGAGATTACTGGTTGTTTTTGTTAGCTGACTTCATTAGATTTGTATCCTGTGAGCATAAAAAGCGTATTTCTAAATGTATGATCATGATACTAGCATATGAAAAAATCCCAACATCAAGACATGCTTTGGCATTAAATTATCATGTGTTTAGAGATTCTGCAATTGTTACCTTAACCTGCTAGGTGAGAAATTGCTGCATGTGAAGCTGTTTGGGAATTTACATTGGCACTAGAAACCAAAACTGGGTCTTGGAGAGCACATTTATGACAGCAGCAAACACACAGGCAGAATAATATACAGCATATCATAGGAAAAAGCATAAGACTTTGCTTTTAGAAAAAGAAAGGAGAAAGTGGAAGAATACTACTTGCTGCTGGCTGCAGTGAGGATGAATTCGGGTTGGTGGGAAGCACTCACCAGAGGGCTGTCCTGGTCTGCAAGGGCCAGGCTGGGTCTAGCAGAGCCATCACTCTGAATTAACACAGAGCAGAGTTAATAATCTCTTTCATGGCTTTTACCTCAGTAACTGTATGCAGGGGTTCCTGGTGCTCTTGGTTCTGCACTGACAACACGGAGACACCAAGTAGCATTTGTGTGAAACCAGATGGGGTTCATGGGGCTCATCAGCTCAGCCGGCTTCCAGGTGTAATTTGTCCCTGGATGCAGTGGAGCTCCACTCACCCAGGGCTATGCCTGAGCTAACAGGGCTGATCCAAGCTGAATATATCTATGGGGTGGGTTATTTGCAATTTGGATAATACACCTTTTGAGTGTTTCAGTGATAACTATAGAAGAAAGGGGAGAGAAATACAATACACGTTTTAAAACAGTGCTTATTGGTAGTTTAACTTGTAATGGATCTGATGCCACTTAAATTATTTTTTTCCAGGCAAAAACTGCTTCTCAGAAATGCAGATGTTCCTGTTATCATGCATACATATTTTAGTCAGAAGGTGCTACTCAGTGAGCATTCAGAAACAAGAGAGAAGACATATGGTCTTACAAAGATGCTTATTAGGAAGAATATTACATCTTTGGCACAGACATTCAGTCTAGATGACCTTGATGATGAGTTACGCCAGGAATCTTCAGATAATCAGGTAAGGTCCATTTGGTTCACAGTTTAGCACTTGGTAAGAAGTTGGTGAGCAGATGTTTGGGAATCATAACAACAACAACAAAATTCTAAATTACTGACCTGTTCAGTTTCCTCTTTCATTTAACCAAGGCTGAATTATATGCAGTGTTTATTTTAATAATATTTTCTTAGTGGAGGCTTTTGGCCCATCCAAATGCTGAACTGCTGTGAGGTTATTTTGCTGAAGTCTCACTACTGTGCTAAATAGTAATTGTAGCTTGTTTTTTTCATTGATTTTTCTCTTATTCTTTATAGCTGAATAGCTAAGCTGTATTTCAAAGAAAATCTGCTTTCTGGTAACTCACTCAACTTATTATTTCAAAGAAATATTCCCTTTTCCCACTCCTATTTCTTAACTCATTTCCTAATCGATCCTATGCTTTCTTTAAAGCATCAATTGGTAACACCACCCCCCTTTCCCGCCCCTTCAATTTGTTTTCTTTCCTATTTTGACTTTGTTTATATTAAAATGACAACTGACTGTGCATGTGTCTAGCTGCTGTTGTACAAGCTGAGGTATTTTAAGGGATCTGGTTTTCTGATAGTCTGTGCCAGCACCTTCTGAAAGTAAGGCTCTTGTAAAGGCTTTATATTAGCCACCCAAAATCATTCTTAATATTTGAGAAGCTTGACCCTACAAGTTTGATGAACAACACTGAGTGTCAACATTTGTATTTGTCTTATAAAGAATTCCCATTGTAGGTCTGGGAATGAAAAAGTTACATAAATCAAATCCTAATCTCCTTTCTTGCTTCAATTCTACCTTGTAAAAAGCTTCTACTGTGGTATTAAAAAACCAGAGCAATTTACTTGTTCCCCTCATGGTTCCTAACAACAAAACCACTTCTTTTAGATCTCAGTAGACAAGTTTTATTGCAACCGCTTTGTAGACAAAGGGTAGTGTCATACCACAATTTTCTTTTAAATACTGCAAATTCTCCTTTTCTACTGGTGGATAATGCTTATGGCACAGTCTATAATACTCTGAAAACCTTTCTTGGCACCCAGCTTTTTATAAAAACAGGTTTCATTGTGAAAATAGAAATTTGGCTCATGCTGGGAAGGAGCCTATATATATAGACTATGTTAGTCTATACTTCCATACAAGCTTTACTAAGAGAGGTTTATTTTAAAATCAAAATTAATGACATTAATTTACTTCTGGAGGAGTCTCCAGGGAGACCTTATAGCAGCCTTCTAGTATCTAAAGAGGCCTACAAGAAAGCTGGAGACGGACTTTTTACAAGGGCATGTAGTGATAGGACAAGGGGTAATGGCTTTAAACTGAAAGAGGGCAGATTTAGATTAGATGCAAGGAAGAAGTTCTTCACTGTGAGGGTGCTGAGGCACTGGAACAGGTTGCCCAGAGAGGCTGTGGATGCCCCATCCCTGGAAGTGTTCCAGGCCAGGTTGGATGGGGCTTTGAGCAACCTGGTCTAGTGGAAGGTGTCCCTGCCCATGGCAGGGGGGGTGGAACGAAAATATCTTCAATGTCCCTTCCAACCCAAACCATTCTATGATTCTATGAAATTACTCATTTAGATTAAGGCAAAATGTAGCATAATTTTATTCATAAAATTTATTTTGAAAGTTTGGAAGATTTTATTCACAAAATATGTTTTGGAAGTAGCAAAAGAATAAATTAAGGTTTGTACTTCTAAAGTTTTATACTTTTCATTAGTCATCTAATTCTTTTACACTGAAACATTTTACATTGAAATGTCTAAGTCTGAGGACTAACTTACTGTTCTATAAAACTAGACACCTGTTATTTTCAACTTAGTCTGAAAGCCCAGAAGCATTCAAGATGGATTTTACCCCTTTTTTAGAAGAGAAAGGAACAGAACATCAAAGAACTAAAAATGAAACTCAGTTCAAGGGGAAGAATCATAAATACTAGTATCAGTTCTGTTTTCCTGCTGGTGTCACCCTCATCTCTCATGGATTGAGTTAGCTCAATCCAGAGCACCATTAAATACAGGAGAGCACTGTGTGCTTAATTCTCTTGAGTGTTCGTTAAAAATCCACAATAAATACTGGCTATTAGTCTGTAAGTTAGTTTAGGTGCAGTAAGTATTTTGAAATGGATTTTGCACTTTTTGCAATGATTTTTCCTGCTGAAGTTTTACTCTCTAGCACTACATAGTTTCCAGGTCCCCTGAAATGTTTCTGTTATTGGGTTTTCCCTCACCAGGTTGCTTGTGCTCCGCAAATCCATAACAACTGTGATTCAAAACAGCATCCCTTAGCACGGAGTGCTGTTAATGATTCTCTGCTTGAAATGGTGGAAAGCCAGGGAGCAGTGGGATGGAGAGAAGCACAAGTACGAGTCGTTATCCAAAGGGTGTACTGTTTGCCTGCAAGAGAAGGTTACAGAAGCCATGTTCAAGGAAACAAGCCTCTTTCTGCAATACCCATCATAAATTCAGATCCACCAAATGTTAGGTGAGTAATAAGATGCATGGGAATTTTCCTGTTGAGGTTGTGATATATGAGAAACCGAAAAGGAGGGAGTTTGGAAATGTTGTTCTTAGTTGTCAGCTCGCAGGGAATAAGCACACTCAGCAAAGCGCTGGGCTCTTGATGGAAGTGGTGTAGTTTTTAATAGGTATAGCGTGACACACAAGTAGTCCTGCCTAGAGGAGGGAAGTATCTGTCTATAGTTCATGTCATCAGCAGATGACAGGAAGATTTAAAACAAATTAATGGGAGGTTTATTTAAAACCAGTGATGATCATCAACATCTCACACTGTTCCTTGAGTTTCACAGAATAACTGTTACTTCCCACTTACCTATTTCAGTCTCCAGTATGCTCTGCTAGTAACTTATGCTTGTAGAGTGGTCTTTTGAAACAAAAGAGAAATACATAGAGACATGGAGAAACGAAAGGCTTTTCTAAAATGGGGATTTTGCACAGGTGCCATTAGAGAAACATAGGTGTACATATGCAAGCTTCCATTATGAAGCCACTGGAAAAAGCTCCTGTTGACTTCTGGAAATCTGGAGGTCACAGCAGTTCAGCTTCTCTGCAGTAAGAGGTGATCCAGTGTCAAAACATTAACACCAATGTAGAAATCTTATACGCAAAACTGATGGAGCATACAGCTTTAGACCAGTGGTTTTAGCCTCTTCTGTTTTAGTCTTTGCATCCTAATACTGGTCTGGTTTTGGTGTAGGGAATCAAGAATGGGACCTTGTTTTCTTAAGTACAAAAGATGTGCCAGACACAGTTTTCCCTTATGACCAGTACTGAACTGTTGAATCCTTTCCTTCTCCTTTTATGATCCTCAAGGTTTGAGACCAAAGACTGATTTCAAAGTCTTTCTCAGCAACTCTGGGTCTGAGATGACTGTGTCTATTATTCAGTTCACTTCCTTTGGTTTTGCACTAACTTTTGGTTCATGCTGGCTTAAAAATTTGAAAGGTGAGATACATTCAATTTTGTTTTCACACAGGAAGATTATTAAAGTGAGTTACAGTGGCAGAGCTTATATAAAACTTCTACATTAAGCGTTTCAGGACATTGGAGATCTCTCTTCCTGCAGAGTTTAGGACCTGAATGGAGATGTGCAATTAGTTTAAAAGGTCCCATTGAGAACTCTCAAGATGTAATTTGCAATAGGCTTTGAAGGGATTCTTCAAAGGTTTGAAGAATTTGAGTTCCTCTAAGCCACCCTGCTGGTTAGTAGTAGCACGCTCACAGGTCCTTCTTCCTGAGATTTTGAAATACTGGAATTCTCCCAATTCTTGTTACCCTGTAAGCCACTGGATAATTTACAGCACTCGTTGATCAATAAAATTCCTCCAGAAGGAATTTAGGAAGATTGTTCTTTCCTAAAATGCAAGCTGAGTTATCACCCACAGGAAAGTAATTATCAACAGCCTTGTTCCCAGTATTTTTTAAAAGCTTCTTTACATATAATAGTTATATTGACCTTAGATTGCATTATTTTTAAAAAAGTATTTGGTACATCTTGTTGTGTGAACTCGTTGCTTTATATTTAATTCATTCTTGTTATAATACATATTTTTTTAAAAAGTGAGAGGAAAAGCACTTTACCAGCCCCACATCAATATGTGATTTTGAGGACGGTATTCCTCCATGTAGATTTTCTTCCAGAGGGCTACATTTTATCAAAAGTCAGGGCAGCTGACAGTCTATTATTCAAGCTGATTTTTAACAACATCAATTCTAGCAGAGTTCAAATGGTAATACCATCTCCATATTTCATTTCCAATTTTAACCAAAAGAATACTTAGCTTGCAATCACACAATTTGAGGTAATTAACCTGCCTGAGCCCACACCCTTCAGAGGAATGGGGTGAAAGAAAACAGAAATCTCAGATTGCACTTCTTATGTCAAACTTGAAATAGAAATAAAATAAAAAAATGAGAGTCTGTTGCTTCTGAGTATGTGCTGTAACTGAGTATTCTCACGTGCGGTTGTTAAACTGGCCTCTTGGAAGTTCCTCAAATTTTATAGATGTCCCAGCTCAGAAAAGAGCTTGGTTGCTGTTGTTCGCAGCTATCAGACTGTCTTTTGGATCCTGAGGAGAAAAATCAACTCACTTTCTCTTTTGCAAAGAAGAGAAGGAACACTTCTTTTAAAGACGGAGGAATGGAAAACACTTCATACTGCTTTATCAGCTGCTATTTCCATAGCTGATAAGCATCCACATGAGACTTTTCTCCTCTATCAAAAATGTCTGTGTCTGTCACCTGATAGTGAGCAAAAGGGTCCAACGCCCTCTGGCAGTCCTTTGAACCAACTGATTCTTTTGTAATTAAAATACCCTCTTTTTTTCCTTGCAAACTTCGTGTTGTAAAGTAAAACTGCCATGAAAGTTTGTATTTTATAAGTCAAGATGAGTTAGATAATTCATTGTTTCATAAACAAAGGTTGCTAATTAGATATCAAGGTAGATGAATAGTTAATTGATTTGTATTTTAGATAGGCTGTTTTATTGTGTATCTTCTTTTGTAGCACTCCCCAATAACCTAGATGTTGTTGCCACAGGGAAGCATAAAAAACACAGTAAGCTGAAAAGAGGCATGAAATTAAATGTGGAGCAGGGGAAGTGATGCATTTTGTTCAAGGCATCCAGTTTTTAGGAGGAAACTGGCAAACTGTGGGAGAAACCTCTATTTTCATTGTAAGGAAATGGATTCGTTTAACTGGTTAGAACTAACACCAGTAAAGCATAGAAATTACACTAATGCCTATATGCATCTAGCTTTTATTGTTCATAAATACACATATATAGAATACAGCCTTTTACTGATAGACAAATGGATACATCTGATGGGTTTAAGTCTGGTTAGCTGAAGTATCTAAAGCATTTTCGGAGGACGCTGAGAAATCATTAAGAGACTGACAAGTTCTCCGGCTTCTGTCGTACATGAATTGGTCCCACGTGCCCTGCATTATTGTTGAATTATTTGCCTTCCCCCCGTAATTGACTGCTCTCACAAATGGACTTTTCGTGCTGAAGGAGTTTCATGGGGAAAAAAAAGAAGAAAATATGACTCGCTGTGACTGTCTGCCCATTTCCAGCATTCCTGGCATACTTTTTCCTGCCTTTTCCCCTCTGATGAGAGAGATTCTTTTGCTAATGACACAACACATGTTTGTCTAAACCCGATTATTTTGACTCTTTTTGACAAAGGCGTGGCTTATACATATGAGGATCCCAAAGAGACTCCTGTCAACCTGAGCTCACTGGCGCTGAGGTGTCTGACTCACTGCGTCGGCCTTGTACTTTGTGTTCCTGGGATAAAACAGTGTATAATTTGGATTTTACTCTTGCCAGTATCTGTTTGTTTTGAGCGGGCCACGTGAGTTCAGTAAAAAATAGAGCTGGTCAGTTTTATGACTTAAAGGACAGGGCTGGCTGTGTGGTAGTTGGTGAAACTAAAATAGATGTATTTTTAGGACTATTAGGCAGTTAAACTGGTCAGACTGCTCAAAAGATCTGGGTGAGGAGGCTGGACTGAAAAGGGTGTTGTCTATTAAGGAGGAAAAGCTAACCACTGCTAATATAAAACAATGCCAGCTATAGCTGTGAATCCACATTTTAAAATCTTTGTGGGTGACTAGAGAAATTTTCCATTCGCTTCTCTTGGCATATATTTTGACCTACTTCCTACCTGAATGTTAGCACTCTAGCCTGCTGTAACTTCTATTCCAAGAACAAAAGAAAGACTGTACTTACTTTAAAAAATAATGTGATCTGCCTCTATGCACTAGTCATCAATAGTTCTTTCGGTTTTGCTCTTTATTTTGTTTTCCATTTGCCAGATCTTAGAGCAGGGAAAGGCCTGCTACCATGCAAGCAGGACCCTTGGGGAGCAAAATATTTGTAAGAGCCGAGGATTTGTTTGAGTGGCTGGAAGAAATAGAAGTGTGGGGAAAGTCACATTTCTCTTTCTGAGCAGGCCCCCAGAAACATGATAGTCAGTTGCTGGGATTCATTACGCTCTAGCAAGTTGTTGCAAGTTTCTGAGTAGTTTGTTCCTACGTGATTCTGTGTAAAACAGTTTTATTGGCAAGTGGTAATCCCGTAAAACTAATTCATTTCAAAGTTGGATTTCCTTTTCTCCTCTTTTTCTTCATCTAATGATCTTTGCTGTTTATCTTAACACAAATCTAGTCAATGGGTTAACCTGTCTGGCAGCATGCACAACTAAAAGTTGAGTGTCAGGTGCTGCAACTAGCATTCCAAGTAGGTGGACTAGTATATTGAAAAGTCGCCCTTCTGGTACGGAAAACCTAGATTAAATTTTATAAAGCATATTGAAATAAACAACAACAACAAAAACACCCTGGAGGTCATCTTATTTGAAAAGAACCCAGATTGGAAAGGACTGTCATGAAAGATCCATGTTCACAGATGCTAACATCTGTCAGAATGCTTTTTGTGGCTGACTTAAATCTGTTTACAGCATTCCATTTGTTTTTTGTGTTTTTTCAACAAAACATTTTAAATGGAATGGTCATAAATGCAAGTTTTTAAATATTACATTATGTTTCTGGGATGTGATTTTTCAAGTGGGAAGTAAACAGGAAATAGGTAACTGAAGTGCAGAAGAGAGTACTCCGTAAGCTAGAAGTTTTCTCTGATTTCCCTTTTTCAGATACTTCTCAGAAGTGAAGATATGTGCTTTTAATATTCTTGCAAAGTAGTCTAATTGCTACTCGACAGACTTGTAATAGTTCTCCTAACAGCTGTGGTTCAAGGTCTAGTAACCTGTTTCTGCTTTGAAGTCTCTCTTTTTTTGTTGTTGTTTTTTTTTTTTTTCTTAGCAGTTAAGACTCCCTGACACTTGGATTATTCCTTTTTGCCTCCACCCTGCTCTATTTGTAATTCTCAAACTGGAGCCACCAAAACAGAGTGTAAGGACAAAAGACTGTTGGAAAAACAGCTTTGGTATCACATAGTCCAGCTGCGATGTTAAATTTTATTATATATTTAACACTGTAGCTTCCCTATGCTGTTGCCCAGATAGCCCTGAAAGTCTGTTTTCCTTGCTGCTGATGCTGCAGACGGATAGATGGAACTTGGGCTTCTTCCAGTGCCACTGTAGTATAACAATTTGTTCATTTGACATTACCGTTTATTTTTCAGTGCTAAATATTTACATTATCTTCTTCTGTCCAAGGGCAAGGTGAAAGCACTGTTATCTGATATACTCTGTACAAAGAAAAAAAAGGACCCCTCAACATACACCACCGTTTTTCGGCCCTGCACCAGGAATAGGTGATTAAACAATTTGCCATTGTTCTAAAATATGTCAGGGCAGTGGTAAAAGCTGCTGATATAGAAAAGAGTCTCAAGAAGACAGTAGCCAGCGTAGACCACAAGTATGACAGGGATGCAGACTCTTTGGGAAGCAAATGGGCAGGAACAGAAACCAACTGTGAGGTGGCCAGCACTGTGTGTGCAGACTCCTGTGTGCGTCTAGCAAAAAGGAGACACTGGTTGCTAGCTTGTATTTCCTCCATATACTCAAGTGCTTAGACTGATCAGTGAAGTGCCCATATGTTCACAGAAGATAGTCACCCTCCCCACCCCCCACCCCCCCCAAGCCTGTTGTTGGTCAAGAAGGAGGAGTAGCTCTACTTACCAATGCATTCCCCATGACAGAGAAATTGCAGAGATATGTAAATAACATAGAGAGACAGATAAATGGTATGGAAGCATCATTATGTAGAGGTGTGTATTCACCACCACTTACCTTGTAAGCATACCTTTTCACACCTCCCACATCTGATGATTGCATACAGGGCTTTAGAAAGCTGGGGAAGCTTTATTGCACCTGAAAACCTCATTTCCCACTGCTTTCTGTTTTATGGCTGTATCCACCCGATTGTTTTCAAGGGAATATGTAAATGGGGGGAATGGGAAGAGCAATGTGGTCCCTGTATGTTATCTTATAGTGGAGACCAGTCTAGGGAGTAGAAAGTGAACAGTTTGAAAAGGTAATTTTCCAGCCCTAGAGCCACAAGCAAGGTATGTGCTGTTGTACATTTTCTGGTTTAAACCAGGAATAGTAATTTTCCAGCACCTCTTATTTATCAAGAAATATTCTAAGATGGCCTACGTAAAAGGTATGGAATCTTTCCCTTGGTTTTGACCTTTCTTCCTGTTGAAGTTTTGTATCTCTGAAAGTTATGTGATTGACAGAACTGAGAGCAGAAATCCTCCATGTGTGTTTTACATCTCCACCTTTCACTGACTACACGACTTCAGTCCTGACCTGGAGGAAATATTAAAGTCATGCTGGAGCTCTCCGAAACTTTTATAAAAGCCAGATTGTGTCTCTGGGAATTGTTTTCCTGCTACTGTGGAACAGAAGACAAGGACCATGAGCAGGGATAAATGTTATAAATGCCTAGATGGACATACACTGAGCTAATTAACAGTTGGGAGAGAAATTTAACCACCCAAATATTGCACATAATTTCTATGCAACTTGGGCAGGTAAACACTCTGTGTATGCGTAGCCTTAAGTATCTGCATAGATCAGCAGATGTGCAAAGAAACATCAGCATAGACTTAATACAATAGCAGGTTTCCGAAATGGAAGATTCTTAGAAATAACTTTTTGTCATCAGCTTTGTAAAAGCTTCTGTTTGGGTATAACAAATCAATACTCCTCGGAAAGGTGTTACGAAGATACTCTTACTCTTTTGGGAAGAAGGAGGTCTTTTGTCCCAAAGAGTATAGAGTCAGGAATACACTGTCCTATGTGGTTTTAAAATTATGGGCACACTGAAATCCTCAAACTCACTTCAGTTAATGCCTCAACCCCCTCTTTGGCTAAAGAGGGCTTCACAAGCTTTGGAGAACATCATACTCCTCAAATGAGAAAAGTGATGAGGAAAGGCCTGGGATGAACTTACTGTGTATTACACTTCACGCTATAAGGACTCGAGTGGAATGGTAGTTAAGAGAGATTTAGTTATTTCTGTAATTTTAGTCCTACAGTAGGAAAAAAGGAAATGATTCATCTGATACATACTGCCTGATATATGTTCAAAGTGGTTTCATAAGTCACTGAATTTAGATACTTGATTTGAGGGCAGTGTTTGGCTGCAGTGTGAGCTCCTCTGGACAACTTGCTTTACAAGTGCTTAAGGCTAGGACTGAATGCAAAATATATTTCAGAGAGGTTTCACGTTTAAATAGACCGAGAATGACATCATGAAGTTGCAGAGTATAATTTTTGGTCATGTTTGTATTGTGGGCTGTGTTTCATTCAATATCCATGATAACAGGATTTTATATACATATTTTAAAAATTGTTTCTCTGTATCAGTGGTTTCCCAACTCTGGCACTCTTACTTTTGGTGATATGCCAGTCATTGAGCAGGATCTCACAGAAGCAGCTCCAGATCCTGCCCTTCTGGAGGTGCTAATCTGAGCCATCAGGCAGTTACCACCAGCCAACTGTAAATATCTTTGTGCAGCTGCTTACTCCAGCTCAGAGGCGCTTACTGATCTGTGCAACTAGAGATGCAAGGGCTACCTCTGAAAGCTGATTTCATATGGCCACCAGAGAGTGGGGTGAGGGTATTGACTACTCGAGTAGCCTTCCTTGTGCCTGCAGCAGTGGAAGGAAGGAGGCAAGATGGAAGTGAAAGCAGCGGGCAGGCTCTCCCTGGCTTTGTGCTGGGTCCTCTGCCCAGGAAATTGTTGTCCGCTGTCTTTCACGTACACATGAATGTAGATAGCAGGTAGGAGCGAAGTCCCCGTGCACGATGCAGTGAAGTCTCTACAGTGTTTCCACTTTCCATGCATTTGTGCTGCAATTTGACACTTGGAACTTGTGCTGTCACTGCATGATCTCATCTTGTCTTCTTTTGTACAGCATCGTCATCCTGACCTTGGAAGATGGCTTTATGGAAATGATTATAAAAGTATAAAATGATTCCATATTTCTCAGTAGTTTCCCAACTATTCTAGACCAAGGGCAGCCACATACTTAGGAGTGCCTGCCTGGCAGGTGGGGTACGGTCCCTTCCACAGCTGTGCAGCCGTGGTCCCGATTCAGCACGTGCTGCAGGAACTCCACCAGCAAGGAGACGTTCACTTCTGTTTCTGAGTGAGTGAACAGGGGAACTGCAAAGAACGCACCATTAGTGAGATGGAATAACAGATTGCACTGGAGGCCCAGCTTCACAGGGGTGGGAAGTGTAGTCGGGATCATGGAAGTAGAGTCCCAGGTGTGGGAGTGTGTGGTAGGTCGTGGGAGAAGGAAGTAATGTGTGGAGCTGAGGTCCTCATATGAGGAATATGAGAGCAGTCATAGTGTATTAAAATACCATTTTGTGCGAGTTACCTTTCTGTCTGCCCGTTAATTTCCCTCGAGCCTATGTAGTTCCTTCTGTGGTTTTCCTCTCTGAGGCAGCAACTTTCCTCACTATTGAACTCAAATATGGTCTAGTCATGACGGCTACAGATGTCCTTGTCTTTGTCCTATAATGATGGGATTATGCATTTTCCTCTGCCTCTGAACAAATGCCAAAATTTGTAAATTCTGTTTGACGTGAGGAAAAATGTGCAAGGAAATTAATTTGATTGGAACAAGTACTTATGTCACATCTTCAGTATAGAGCTATAAATTCACTGACCATAGTAACTTAATGTAAATGGGAAGTAGAAGAGCTTGTTAGCAGAAACATTCAGTGCCTAATCTTTGCAAAAGTGTTTTTAATATCTTTATTTCTATTTAATTGTAAGCGCGTATTTCCTTTGCAAGGGAGCTGAAAACTGCCAAAACTTTCTTGCTGCAGCCTGGGCTGTTTAGTCATGTTTAAAAATATCTGTGATAGGAGCTCATCTATACCTTGGTGCTTCTGTGTATCTGAGCCATCATCCATATTTGGACTACCAGGGTTTGGGGGAGAATTGTAGCAATAACATCCTGAGAAAACAGGCATTGGAAGTAGATGCCTCAACAGTCAGGAAAATCAATGGCTCTCAGACTGTTTGCACTTCAACAGTGTAAGTGGGGAGGGACTCTGCTAAGGTTGTGGATTTGTAAGAAATTAGTTGGAAATCAGGTTATACACACCGAGGAGAAGGGGGAGAACGCGAAGGAAAAAGAGGTGCCATGTCTGATTTAGAGGTTGTCACTTCAGGATATCAACAAACTGCAATTGGATAATTTATTTATAAATGCTTGCAAAAGGTTGCATCATGCTGGATAATATCTGTATGTTAGATTTAGGAAACTCCTGCATAGACAAATAGATTCTATTCTAACCTTCGTGTGATCCCCGTTAAATATGTAGAAGCTGGATTTGAGGGTGACCCACATGGTTGCAGTTGCTGTTTGGGTAGTGCAAATCAGAGGAAATTTAAAAAGTCATGCATTGAACAAAATCATGAGAATGAAGAATCATGATATTTGGAAATAAGATAAGCTTTTTATAAATCTACTTTTGAGTGTTTCTAAGCTTTTCGGGTGAATAACCCAGAATTTCCTGTTCAGCCTCATGTACAAATGGATTTCCATTATAAAAATGAAAAAGAAAAAAAGCTGGGTATGATTCTTACTTATTGGTTGGACTAGAGAAGCTGAGTTTTTAACACACACATCCAGTATTTTGAAATGGAAAATAAACCTGAAAACAGGCAGTACTGTTGTGAGAGTTCTTAGGAACCAGCAAACATGGGAGTAGATGGAATTGCGATTAGCCTAGCGGAGTGGATAGCAAGGACAGCAAAGACCTGAAGGGTTTGTCTCTGTCTGAGGTCACCTGCTGAAATACATAGAAGCAAACAGTGACAAAGTAACTGCTTTCAGGATGAAACTGTTTTAAAATAGCAGCTGAACAGTCCAATAGTTAAAGAATAATGAAGAATGTGTGTGTGAGCAGCACGGTTGAATAAAAATTGCTGAGTGTTGTAGCCCTTCAGTATCCTGATGTTTTGGTCTGAATTTGCAACCCTGGAGTTGCATGCATCCTTTTTTCCACTGAGTAGAAATAGCTGTTTTTTCCTTTTCTGTGTATGTATTGGATAAATCTGAGTCTCTTTCTTTTTTCTGCAACTTTGTTTTATATTCGGCACAATAAAAGTCTAAATCCTGTAGTAAGTTTTGAGAGCATGCAGAGCTCTGAAAAGTGTTGTTTCTCTCTTCTGTGTGTGTCGCTGCACGCATTATTTATTTATTGTAACTGAACTCATAACAGCAGTAGGGCAAAGCGCAGTAATATTGCAGCAAAACACAGTAATACATTGTAAGAATCGGGCCGTGTTCAGCTTCAGTGCGGACTGACATTTTTACGCCCATAGGTCAGTCCCTTGGTTAAGAGATATTTCCTTCCTTTATCCGAGCCGTCACTAAAAGCCCAGGGCTCCGGGTTGTGGGAGGATTTTCTGGGCGAGCCGGGTGGCCACGTGGTTTGTCTCTCCCCCTGCGTCCCCCATGCTCAGTGTGTCTCTGCACACGCTGTTCGGTAAACAAACTTTGGAGAACCAGAGCAAGCTGGTTCAGAGCAGCAAGTTCATTCACACAGACCACTTGGAAAGTGATGCCTTTGCGCAGCCTTGACGTACGGGCTGAGGGAAGTGGAGAAGTTAGTATTTATGTTTTCATTAATGCTTTTTATAGCTGGGAGCCAGCTGTAGCTAGTTAGCATTAGCCTAGGACATCTATTAGCGTGCAGATCTCTTACGCAGGATAAAGGGCTTCTGATGGAAACAGAGTTGTTACTCATGGTACTCATGCCTGTGTGTTTACATGAAGGCTGTTTGTGCTGACATAGGATATATATTAGAACAGCACGCACCTTTTTAATGAACTAATTTTCCAGGATTCAAGAGCATTTTGTGTAAAAACTTTTAGTGTAGCAAATCATGAGATTTGCCTCTTTAAATGCCGTATTGCTTGCTTAAAAGCTATTATTTTTAAATAATGCTTTGCAGCTATGCAGATACAAAAAGTATTTACTGTTTAGATTTTGGGATGAGTTGGGAATAAGCAGTATTCCTACAAGGCTTGAACACACCAGTTTGGACTGCTAATTTTTTTGCTATGAATGATGTAAGTGGCTGGCAGTAGCACAGGATGAATTGGACCTAAGGGTTTGGCCCAGAGGAATTGATGGCTCAGCTATCCTTCTCTGGTTTCTCCCAGTTCTTGCTTTTTCTTTTTTTTCCCTCTTCTTCTGGGAGATAGTTAGTCAGAACGGTATTTAAAAATAAATAACAAGAGCAACTGCAAAACAGAGAATGAGGAAGGCAGAAGAAATGTGGATTTTAGAGCTCAAGTATGACAAGCACCGTGGTCTCTGGTATTTGCCTCAATACAACACTTTCCTTTCCTGGTCAGTCGGTGTTCCCCAAACAATTCTGACAGCTCCACTTGTCCAGGCAACAGTAGAGGTGCCTAAAGAAGTAGGAAATTTTGTCTTATCCTCTGTTTTGCATTTCTGTAGAAGGTGTGGAATGAGCTTATTGCTTTCTCATAGCTAATTTAGTCATTTTAATAGTTAAAGCTTTGGAATGGAAAGTTTCAGGACTGGCTTTCCTCTCAAGTTTTCTTCTCCCGAGGAAGGTAGATTGCACTGAAGACCATCATTGCTATTCCTCTTCTTCCCAGGTCTTTTGCCTCTACTTGCACTATGTTTTACAGAGACTAGAGAAGATTCTTGAGCCATTGTAAAATGGTCTAAGCATGAATTCCCATTCCTCTTATCTTTGTCACAGTCCCACCGATTGTCAGTGATGAACTCTTCAAGTTGAGGGGAATTCAAGAAGTTCATTGTAAAAAGCTTTAGTTTGCCTTGTTAAGCCTTGCCTCTTCATGAAAACGTTGATTACATCAGCCATCATCATGTCAGAATTATACCTTTATGGTTCACAAAGAGAAGCTTTATAATGCTGTTCTTTTTCATCTGCACAACCGTATCTGTATGTGAAACTGCTGAGTAGCCCGATGCCAGTGTCAACTCACATGGTTGAATTGCAGTCTTACCAAGACAAAAAGTCAGGTTATCTCCCAAAATTGAATCACTTCTACTAATCTCCAGTTCAGATAAATTTCCTCCACCCATCCATTTCGGTACACCACCCTTAATGATCCACTTGAAAAGAATGTGACAAGCTCTTGAAAGCCCTGTGAGACTGTGGAAGCACAGCTCATGAGTTAAGCGTGTTCAGTGCCTACAGCTGTACCCTCAAAATACAGGTGGGAAAACTTGTATCAGCAGTATCTAGACTTCCCCACAGAGCATGTTCTGTGATTTGGCTCCCTATTACCTTTACAAATGTGGGTCAAGGCTCAATTCATTCCAGTTTCAAAGTCAGCTAGTCTTTTGAAGGCCAGAAGAATAATTTCTTACTCAGGCAAAGTCAGCTAATCTTTTGAAGGCCAGAAGAATAATTTCTCACTCAGGCAAAGTCAAACTTTGATGTGCTCACATTCTTCCTTTTAATGCAAACCAGAAAAATTGTGCTGGAATGTTTTGCACTATTCGGTAAATCTGCTGGAAACTTTTGTTCATTGTGATCTGATAGAAAACATTTTTGTTCATATTTACTTTCTCCTAAATGCTTCATAAGCATTTTTTATTATGTATGTGGAAATGACCTATGTGGTGTCATCACGTGCTGGCCCTTGGGCTTGTTTGAATTGACTGTTCTGCCATTCAGGGTCCTTTCTCATTTGTTCCTCATGCTCTTGTGACTGAAACTAAAACCTCTGTGCAAGAACTTAGCTGGAGGAATGCAGAGAATTGGGAAAAGCAGTTTTATCCAACAGAGTTTTCCCACAAAGATGGCTGGGACAATCAGCATTGTCCTGCTAGCTATGGATATTGTGAGCATAGATCAGCGTATCAGACACTGTATTACAGGACCGTGTAGACTAGAAAGCAATGTCTTTCTCCTCCAGACATTTGGCAAAGGTGTTTTTAGTGTTTTCTCAAAGTCCATGCTTCTGTGACATCTAATTTAATACAGCCAAATTAAACATAGCCAGATCTTGACTGACCAATCCTTTCCCTGAGTCAGTTGTCTGTTCTGTTTAATTTATGTGTCTTGCTAGTTTTTCCAACACACAAAGAACATGTGTTTGGAGGTAAGGAGGCATTTTTGACCCTGACAGGGCACCTGGTTACAGCATGGATTTTCCCATTCCTCAAATGCTGTGATAGTGTAGGATAGTACCTAGTTATGCCCTGCAACCAAGCAATATCTTTTTGACCAAATCTGGCAGGAGTTTTTCCCTGATTTTTTTGATGGCTTTTTCTGATGGCTTGAGGGTGGTCTTTTTCTTGTGTGTTCTGTCCATAGCATCCTAATGAGGCAAATGATATGTGGGAGGCATGGACAGGAGAGATATAAAGCTGCAATTTCTGTCATCAGGCAGTATTGGGTTGACAACTGCTAATTTTATCTAATCTGTTCACCATATACCTTACTCCTTATGCTGAGTAATTGCCAGAAAACTCCCTTCTCTTGGCCCCTTTGCAAAAGAGCTTGATGCATCTTTTCTCTTTCTATATATGTATTATGTTAGTATATTTCAGATCTCAGAAATAATCATGTTTCCTGCTTAAAAAAAAGGAGATGGTTGTCTTGGCCTACAGATGTACAAATGAAATGGATGCTGAAGAAGAGGGAGCTTTAAGGAGATACTGGAATTGGAGACCTTGTTGGTGTGGTTGGGAAAGCCATCTATACACACTACAACATTAATAAAGATAAGACACAGCAGAAAAAATGAACACTGATTTCTGTAGATTATTTACGTGGCCTATTGTTCTCCCGGCCCCGATTTGTTTCATTCATCTGTTAAAATTTGCTACAGAATGTAAGCAGTCTAAGCAAACTACTGCATATCTCATGTGCCTAGTCTGATGGGGCATGAACCTGATGAAGGTTTCTTGACATTTTTGTGTATAATTATCATGTGTACCGTATGGCAGAAGAGTGAAAAAAAATCTCTATTATTACTCATGTGGTGCCATTTACCAGTAACAGTTTTTCCTTTCTATTTCTATTTGGAAATGCTGAGCTGATTTCAGCTTCTACACTGATCTGAATTGATGGGCTCTGCTAAAATGTAAGTTACAGTGTCTGTAAACCAATTGTCACTTCATGTTGAGCACTGAAAACTATCAAATGGAAACAGTCTTTATATACCAGTCTTTATATCTTTGACAATATCTTAATTACTCTTTTTTTTTCCTCCCAGTTATCAGTGACCTTTAACTACCAGTTTCCTCCACCAGTCTAAGTCCCATTTTCTCAGTCCCCCACATAAAAATCTAAAAACTTAGATGTTTTGTTCTCAGCAGTACCTCTTCTAGCGTATTTGAGTGTGTTCTTGCAAATAGTCAAACTCACAGGTTTTCTTCATCCTCTTGTGAAGAAAGGGTTGGCTGACCAGGCTTTTCTAAGTGGGGAAGGAGAAGGGAAGGTAAGATTGGAGGAGTGTTTCCATACTGGGAACTTTAGGTCAAGGATGAATGTACAGAAAGGTGTTGAAATCTTGGGAGAAGCTGCAGGCAGTGAGAGTGATGGTCTTGTTGGGCAGCTTCCCATGGGAGTTGGCAGGATGGTGATATGTGGAAAGGTGGTAGGGTTAATTCTTTTAATGAGCAAGTGCTCAACTATGCTTCCAGTCACCAGCTCTTCTGGCTTGTGTCTGCTAAACTATCCAGTAGGGGAGTGGGAAAATAAAAAAAATCTAAAGCAAGCTCTTATGAAATTATGACAATTTTGGTTTTCAACATGAGTTGCCCTGAAAATTCAGACCCTTCAAGCCATGTCCCCATGCCCTTCCTTCACTGCCCCAGTAATGCAGAAACATGCAGATAATCGTAGTTTCCCTCTTTGCTGAAGGCTTACCTATATGCAGAATTGACAGGGAGATGAATGCCAAATAGCTGGGGTGCACATTTAAACTCTGTTATTTTCCCACAGTAAAATTATTTTGTTATGCACATCTGAAGGGATTTTAGTCTAGCTAAGGGTTAGTGCTGGAAAGTTGTTCAGCGATAGCTTGTCCAGTATTTTTCCCACTAAACGCTTCTTGAGTCACCTTCCATCGGTGCTCTTGGTCTAGGGACTAAGAGTTCACTATTCATCTTCACAGCAGCAGCACTCAAACTGGGTATTGCAGATTTCCTGCCGAGCCCTCCGCTTCTGAGAGGCAGGAGAGAGGGAAGACCACCGGAGCGTGCTTGTGGAGGAGGCAGGGGTGCCAGTTCCGTAGGGGAGTGGAATGGAGGGACCTTTGGGCGGCCGAGGCCAGGGTGGCCATGGGGGAACGTGACCCCGTGGGAGACTGCTGCGCTCACAGGGCTGGGCACACGCACAGGCAGAGGGCAGGAGCCCAGAAAACATGTGGCTCCTGCTGTTGCTGAATCCCGTCCTGCCAAGTCTCCATGGAGGCCTCTAGTATGGGTTCAGTAGCTCCTGGCAGCCAAGGGCTCTCTGCATTGCTCATTTGTCCTTTGGCTAGAGCTTGTGAAGCACAGCTCCATCAACAGCTTATCACGTGCTCTGCGTGTCTCCATGAAGCTCTCCAGTAGCACATGCCCTTTCTCCTTTCCCCTACTTTGCGAACTGCTATTTCAGAACACCCTACAGTTTGCTTGGCTTCTTACCGTATAAGTGCATTCCCTTCGCAAAGAACTAAAAATCTATTATTTTTAAGACGTGACAATTAAGGTGATTACAAAATAGCTGGAGGGAGAATGAATTCATGTTACATCACTGGACTATGCAAGATCTCAGCAAAGACTGGTTCAGTCGAAATGTATTTGCAAGCATGTGTAGTGTTTGTGAGCTGGAAGCAACCCCTGCCTGTAGGTAGTCTGATATTTTCCATTATGAAAAATTCTTGTGACCTTTTATTTGCAAAGCTGTTTCAACTCCATTGTTTGCTATAGACTTTTGATGTTCAAAGGGGAATGCCCTCAAGGTAGGAAAATGCCTTGTTTTCTTTGGCAGCAGCTACAGCTGGCTCTACCATGGAAACAGTTGGGTTTGGAAAGGGAGAAGGGGGAGAGAAATAAGAGGTAGACTTTCCTTCTCCAGCCCAAGAGGTTCATGCCACCCGAGGCAGGAAATATTTCAAGATGAGAGACAGAGAGCTGAAGTAAAGCTCTTCTCAAAGCATCCTCCAGATTAGGGTGTAGACCACACTGGTCCAGCTGCCTCTGTGGGGGCATCACATGATATTTTCCATATGTGTGAAGCAGCAGCTTGGGTGGCACTTACCTATAGTCAGACCCAAGGCTGACAGCTTTCCACTCTTACACAGCAGCGGGACTCAAATGTCCCCCACTTCAAATGGTAACAGACTGTTCAAGCTACAGACCCTGCTAATACAAATAGATATTCTCTAACTATATGTTGAGAAGCACAGGTGCAAAATACTCAAAGGAGATGTAATACCAGATTTTCTACAGTACAGAATATATATACTAAAAACTGAATGTGTCATCTGTTGATTTCAGAGTACTTAACCTTGCCACCTTCAGATTCCTAATGCAGGAAGGTTTAGTAAGTTTTGTTTATATTTGCATCATGGATAAAAAAAAAAAGTACTTAGAATGTGTGGGTTTATATGTATATCTATATGTATGAATGATACGTATAAGCTGTGTGTTTATTCTTTCTAGACCCATATTTTCTCCCAGAGCAGCACAGCCTCTAGCAGTTCTGATTTTTCAATCAGGCTGCTCTTTCCATTTTCTGCTGTTTTGTCAGCCATGGATTTCTGTTCTTGCAGCGCAAACCTGAGATTTCTATACTAGTTAAGTTTGCAGTCAGTATAGTATTTATCCGTGGACTTTAAAGTCTTATCTTTCTCTCTGTCTCCCCAGTTCAGTATTATACAATAGAAAGAGATGAATATTACTAAATAGTCACTATTTGTTTTCAGAATTGATGTGCCATGTAAAGCAAATAATTGCACATGCAAATAGCACTGGTGCTCACAGCTATTTCTCTTGCATACGCAAATAAAGGATTTACACACTTGTAAGGTCATATTTTGCTTACATAAATGATCTTATCTTCTTGCACCCTGTGTAGTGTGGTATTCCAAACATTGCAGGGAACATAAAAAATGTCAGCACTATATGCAAGTCATTTTGGCATGTGGCATACAATATGTACCACTTACAGAGCATGTGGAATAGGGCAGTACAGTGATTAAAATTTTATTCAGGAATTTGTATTACTTTTGACTGTTTCATGTTTAAAGCAGTTTGTTCATTCAGGGTGAATAAAAGTTTTCTCTGAACAAATGAATGAGGCTGGGCTAAGGAGCTGCTTCTCTGAAAGTTGCTGAGAGATTAAAAAGAACCCCCAAAAGTAGCATTGGAGGAGTAACAAGAGTCAAGGGATGTTGGGCAATGTGGGACCACTTTTTGAGGAGTTCTGCTGGAATTGAAATGCTGCAGCAGTCACTGACACTCTTCAAAAAGGTGAGAGCAGAATACTCTGTGCAGAGGGTAGGCTTGAGATCAGCATCTCCTATTCGCCCTGTATTGAAAAGGTATAGAGAACTCTCTAGTTCTTGGGTCTGATACAGGAGAATAAATCCCAGAGTGTGTTAAACTGGGAGGAGTGGAAAAGGGAGGAGGGGAAGGAGAATGTGGGAAAAGAAGAGCAGATGAACATAATTTTTTTTATTGTGGTTTGACAGGTGTGCCTAGGATTAATTGATGGGGATTGGGTTAAGTGGTAATTGAGTAACAATTTATTAATCAGATAGTAATTAATTCTGACCAGATAATGAGGGATGGTAGGAGAAACTGTGTATTTAAATAGCATGGTTTAGGTTGAGAGCAACTATCTATTACTTAAGGGGGCTGGAGAGAGAGGGCTACTGGACATTGCAGTTTTGCTTTGTTTGTCAAGAAATTCTTTGAACTCTGGTTTAGCCATTTTTCATAGTGGATTGACCTGAGATTTGACCTTGCTTCCTTTTTGTCCCCTCATCTACTCTTTCAGAGGTTGTGTGCACCTTCATTGCTCATGTCTGTGGGTTGCTGGGATCTTCCCACTTTAAAAACACATCTCTTCATGTTACTCTCTTAAGTTGATACAAACCACTGGCCAAGAGTGAGTAATTCTTTATGAGTAACTAAAGAAACCCTCCTTTGAATAAAAGAACGTTTTTAAGCTTATATAGGTGTGTCATGAGAGGAGGGGAAGGAAAGGTAAAATGACCCCTATGTGAAGATACTTTCCTCTTCTTAAAAACAAAAACAAACCTTTAATCATGTAGACCTTTTTAAGTCTTGATTATATTGTCAGGGTCTTTTTACTTTCTTCATCTTTCCACTGGTAATTCTGCTAACAGTTGTTGATGTTACTGATAGAGTGTCAAAATACAAGAATTGAGGCAATTGCATTAAGGGAATACTAAAAAAAATAAATCCTTATAATTCAGTTTTTCCTGCCATGAAGACTTATAGCTACCTTCTTGCTTTAATCTAGCATAATGATAGTAATATTAAGCTTTTCTAATTGTATTTAAAACTGTCTGGTGAATGTTGTAAACAAGTTAAAAATTTCAGCTTGCCATTAGCTTGTTGGTATATTTAGCTTAGGTTGGCTATTTAAAAGAAAGGTTAGGGAAGAAACTGAGGAAGGATGTTGCTATTCGAATACTTGAAGTAATAATTCATTTCATGCTCTAAATAAATGAGGAATTTTTAACTAGTGTACGTTTATTTAGGTTCAGATTATCATTTATGAGTTGCTTGACATTCCAAAAACCAGGGGACAAAAGACTCCTTATACATAATTTTAAAAGGTGTGGCAATCAGGTAGGACTATCTGTTTCACTGTGTCATAATATCTTGATGTTTTGTAGAGCATTTTACCCTTTTATTGTTTCCTAGAAGAAATACAGTAAGCCACATGTAAATAAGCTTTTCATTTTTTAAAAAAGACTTCATTTTGGCTATATTTTAGATATATTAGGAAATAGTTAACTGGGTTCTGGAATCTTCAATAAACTGAAGTGGAATGTAGCATTTTATCATTCATCAGTAAGAAGCTGCAATTATTGCACCAACTTTTTTGAACAAATATGATTAATGTTTGAAGTCACATGACTAATAATACCAGCTAATAAATACCCCCAGTTTCCCTGGGAAACAGGCGACAGTTTGACTAGTGCAACAGTCAAACAAGTATGGTACTTGAGTTTTTTTGAGAAGGATCAGTCATTTAGCATAGCTCAGTTCCCAGAAAAAAGCAGTTTATTTTCCTCCTGTCAGTTCTGTTTTTGAATTATTTTGTGCTCTCCTCAAAGGCCAAGCTGTATAGTATCTTGATGCATAGCTGTGGTGGCACACAGTGCTGTGAAACTAATTCTGCCATATATTTCTTGTCTATTCTTTCGGAAGGTTAAATCTTTAGCATATTGTTCAATTGGACAACTGAGGAGCAAAATTTGCTTTATTGTTACTGACTTTCCTTTTCAGGTATGACACCATTATCCACCAAGAGAAATATTCTAGATGTTTGCCTAACATTTCAGGAAAACATACGCCCTAGGTTTTGCTGTACTGATGGTGCCCCAGAATTATTTTTGAGCTACATTGGGGACATCATAGGAAATTGCATCAAATATTGGAAGTACTATTAAAACTTTGGCCCTACCACAATCATGATAAAATTCGGAAAAGCTGCCTCGTCTTTGCAGCCTGACTGGAAGGAGCTATGGGGTTGCTTTTGGAGATTTGCCCATTTAGTGCAAACTCTTTTGACTTCAGTCTTGACAAGTAGAGAGCGATCAGAAGAGGAGCACTCTTTCTAAGGAGCCACAGAAGAGCAGCTCTGGAAATTATTTGCTGCTGGGGAAAGCAATGTACTCCCTGGTGTATCCATGCGCTCTACATTCAGGAACTGCTCTTGGGTTAACTGCATGTTTGGAATAGGTCTGTTTCATGGGCATCTTACCCTACAGTTGTTGAAGTCAGGAGGTGTAAATGATGCAGGTTTAATCCTGGAATAATAATATGAAAGCCATTAATTTAGTGATAATGCAATCCATCTGCATGCCCAGAAAAGCAGGACATGGCATTTGGTCTCTCTTAGCTGAAAAGCCATTTGGCATGCATAATTTTGTATATATAAGGAAGAAGAGGAGACGATCTTCTATTTTTTTAATAGTTCAAAATCACATAGGGTTTAAAGTGCAGCAGGGGTGGTGTATGTGTGTGTGGATTTTCTGCAGAGAAAGTTTGTATCTTATTTTGGTCAGAGGAGGAAGAGAGGTTTGATATCCCTGATCCACATACAGTCAGGCCAACATGTTCCTGCTTGTAGAGTTAGAGTAATGTTCTGTTCTCTGTACACACTGGTCAAAACATATCTGATATATGTTCTTAGGTGTCCCTGTAGATTTCTCAAACTTAACTTAGACAAATGAGCTGTAGTGCCGAGGGCTAAAGCCAGGAGAAAAGCCTGTATTCTGCCTTTTGCTTGTAGCATATTGTGCATATTGTCCTCTTGAGCCTCAGACCCATCTGCAGGATGACTTCTTTCACCAGGGTGAATAAACTGTGTTTCGCATTTGTTTAAAATTCTGAAATCTTCAGCAAGCAGAACATGTTTCATATTTAGAGAGAAAATCTTCAGACGGGCTTCATCTTCCAACAGTCTTTTGGAGTAAGAACATTTAAAACATTGTGTCATAAACTGAATTGCAACAAACAGCTCTCAAAGGCTACTGCAGTTCAGTGAGAGGTTTGGGAAGTGACCAGTAGTTATGTATTACATCAGATGTTGTAATAAGTATCATTACCCTTGTAAGTATTTTCACTTCCTCTGTAATGCTAAATCTAAGTGCAAGTGTACATAGGACTTGAATAATTGCAATTATCTCCATATGATGGAGCAGCCTATTTGGTATGCATATTCACATATGGATAATGCTGTCCCTATCGGAAAATAAACATAGTATTAGTTTGTGAAGGATAAATGATGGAGGAAAGATTAGTCTCCCAATAATAAAAGCTCTGAGTGCCTGTAAAAAAGGAGCATAGATACCTCATTTGCCTTGCTGAATTTGATAGTTAAAGACCACCTTTAGCATTCTGTAGCGGGGTTGTTTTTGTTTTTATTTTGCCTGCTACCTTTGTGAAAGGAAATATTTAATAATTTTTTCCCATAAATGTTTACCCGTAGCTCTCCCAAATTAAGAATGTCTCACTCTACAGGAATGTGAACTAAAAACCAAATAAAGCTTGTAGGCTTCACAACACAGTAATTCGTGCCAATGCTCTGGCCTATGCTTAGTGATGACCCAGAGTCTGACAATTTATATCCATTTAGTTCTTTAAAAACAGCAAACGTTATTTCTGTTCTTCTTTTTTCCCCTTTAAATCAGTAAGAAAGATGTTGCTGTTTTGTCACTACATCACTACAAATGTTCAAATAGGTAGTATTTTGCTTATTATGAAAAAGTAAAATAAAAATTTAACTGTAATTCTTGCAAGGACAAAGTGATGAACTAAAGGAAATGGTGTTTGCAACAGTCTCATTTACCAGCTGATCCGCCTCGGTCTGAGAAAAGGAAATGCTAAAGTTAATACCTTAATTTGAACACAATAATTTTTCACTCTAGCATGTTTCAACAGTTGCAGATATCACTAGAGGATTTTTTAAACAAATTTTTCTTAAAATTGATGTAGAAATAAAATAGTAAGTCAGTAAGGCAGACCATTAAATAGCATCCACATTTGAAATTTTAGGTGAGTTGAACAAATTCAGTAAACTATATGGAAGATACATCAGAAGAAATATGAGTCAGAAGTATAGTGGCTGGCACTTGAACACAAATTGAAATTTGAGTTTGAAAGCTTGGACTTCACATTTGAAGACTGTGTTTTAAATATTCAGTGTTAGTGAACTAATTCTGCTAGGGGAAATTAGGTTATGTGTTTGTGTGGTTTTGTAGAGTATAGCTGCAAATGCACATTGGCACACTGAAAAGACTAAATGAACTTTAAAATATGCAAAAAAATTAGACTTTTTGTAGGATTTTTAACATGTTTTCCATTAGACTGTCTTTCAGTGTTTTTGAAGTGTTTCTGCTGTTCCTTTTAGGTAGCTTACATTTTTAAACTGGTCTGTCTCTTCTGCAGTTGTAAAATTAAAATGGGATATTGTTTCTAATGATACATTGTATGCTATAATTCACATAAATATTCTGTGTAAAAATCGTTCTTACAAGAGTTATTCTTACAAGGTGGGGGATTTAGACCAATGTTTCCATCAGAACCAAGCCAAAGGACAAACACTTGAGGCAGAGGGGTAGTGATTGACTTTCAACCAGTGGCAGAAGGCCCATTTGGTTTTCTGCTTCATCTCGGGTATGACCGAAGCTGTGATCTCTCGTTGAGGAAGTCCGTGGTAAATTATTCTCTCTCCCTCTAAACTGGCTTAAAATTAGTCTCACTCCACGTCCATCTCCCCACCTCTCCTCTCCCTGGCAAGCTGTCTTGTCACCACTACGTGCCAAGTTGTCCATTCAATTGAGCTGGAACAGCTGTTTGTGATGCTACGTCAGCAAACTGATGCAAAAGAAAAATAGAATCATAGAATGGTTTGGGTTGAAAGGGACCTTTAAAGGTCATCTAGTCCAACCGTCCTGCAATGAGCAGGGACATCTTCAACTAGATCAGGTTGCTCAGAGCCCTGTCCAACCTGGCCTTGAATGTTTCCAGGGATGGGGCATCTACCACCTCTCTGGGCAACCTGTTCCAATGTTTCACCACCCTCATTGTAAAAAATTTCTTCCTTATATCTGGTCTGAATCTACTCTCCTTTAGTTTAAAACCATTACCCCTTGTCCTATTGCAACAGGCCCTATTAAAAAGTCTGTCCCCATCTTTCTTATAAGCCTCCTTTAGGTACCGGAAGGCTGCAATAAGGTATCCCTGGAGCCTTCTCTTCTCTGGGCTGAACAACCCCAACTCTCTCAGCCTTTCCTCATAGGAGAGCTGTTCCATCCCTCTGGTCATTTTTGTGGCCCTCCTCTGGACTGGCTCCAACAGGTCCATGTCTTTCCTGTATGGAGGACTCCAGAGCTGGATGTAGTATTCCAGGTACATACCTTTATTTTTGCATCTGAGATTTGTTTGTTAAAGCCAGATCAGTTCCCTGATCTGATTTCTTGTGCTGCCTCAACCTGTTTTACCATCACATTTATGAGGGAGGAGGGGGGACAGCGTACTACAGCTTAGGACTGGGGAATTAATTGTGTAGGGCAGATACACCTTGATCTTGTATCTCCACTGAATACGTCCTGACATGAAACTGGTTTTTAGTCTGTGGATGCTAAATTTGTGGTCTTTTTAGTTTGTGGATGCTAAGTGTTGTTACCGCCTGACAAATAGTATTTTCAGTCTGCAGGTTTGATATGGAGATATATATATGTGTGGATCTATATATATATATATCTACATTTGCATATGGAAAAAAAGTTTATTTTAAAATTTTGCAGTTCTTGCAGAGCATTAAAAATACAGAATTTTATGATTTGATAGAAAAATCCTTCAGTGGACATAATTTCAAGTCATAGTTAAGAAGACACACTACAGAAAACAAAAATTATCTTGAAATCTACAGAGCACTCAAATGCATGTCACGGGAAGCTGGACATTTTCCTAGCTGAATCTGATCATTAAAAAGTTTAGTTTGTGGGGAAGTGTAGGTGGAGATGTTAATATTTCTTTCATTACTCAACCAGAAATTTGAAAACAATGTAAAAAGTTTGCTGTTTCCTGAGATTGCCTATGTTAAATTTCAACCCAGAACCACTTTTGATATCACAAATCTTACACAAAGCAAGTTGAACATGGAAGGTTATTTTGTCTGTTTCTAGGCAGACCAAGTATTCTGACTCTGAGCACTGCAAATTCTGATTTCTGTTTTCTTTGAGCAGTTTTACTTAGATTAATATAGCCTTATGTCATCAGAGATAGTAAATGTCTTTATTTCTTTTCATATGGCATTCTTCTGTGTATTACCCACATACTGCAAACTGGCCTCGTCACAGATTGTGGTATTTTGATTTGATTATATGGAGGTGTTGGAAAGGACTTGGAAAGACAATAGAAGGGCATTCCTTGCCTTCTTCTGCTGGCATGGTTGCATCTCGGGAAAACTTCTGGCTAAAACCTGGTGAAGTGCAAAGCTTTTGTGGAAGTTTCTTACTGTACATTAAAATGCTGCTGCAGTGCTGAAAGATAATATTCTTGCTTTCTGGGACCATCACTTTGTGAGCAGCCATAATAAAATTCTGAGTAATTTTGTGTGATGTGTAAATACGTGGTACTTTATCACTGCCCAGTGTAGCCTTCAGATAAATTATTTTGAAATCTCCATCTATATGATGTAAGTTACATGAGAGTTGGAACTCTGAGAGGTATTTCTGTAGTGGAACCATCTCTTTACCTGTATACCAACATGCAAAGTAAGGAAAGCATGAAGCTTCTTGTGATGAATTCTGGAGAAATCACTGATGCTCTTCTGGCAACACACAGCTTTGTTGGCTACCCAGTAACCATTCTTGTATAATTTTTATAAATCACAATTTACCATTTCTGATTTTTCCAGCTAGGTTGTATATTTGTAAAACTATGTGATGAGATACTTTTAATATATGCCAGATCATTTCTAGCAGTTTTTACTTTGGGTATTTAAAGTATCGAAGGTAACCTTTAATGTCCTTGGAGATTTTATGGCCACTGAAGGAGAAGAAAATAGGTAAAGAACATATCTTAAGATTCTGATGTAAATACAGTCTATTTTAATATTAATTATTCCTCCCAAATTGTGTAGCCTGGTTCCTTTTTGCACAGTGAACAGGACAAATGAAACATAGTCTACTGATGCTTTAATTGTTTTCCAGTTAAATGTTAGTCAAGTCAACCTGCAGGTAAGAAAACTAGGAAGGACTTAAAGTCCAGAGGATCCATTCCCCGGTGCTCCATTTCACCCATCGTGATACTGAAATCATGCAACCCATTCCACAACTGCAAATACTCAAATTTTGAACCACTTCATAACTCTTAATGCAGTGATCAGGATTAGGCAATCTTCTCTGGCAACTTTAATAAACTGAGTCAGTACAACAAGAAGATCAGTGTGGTAATTATCATAATTTAACAGTTGTAACAGTAGTTTCTATTTGTGTGTTTCTAAACCTGAATAAATAACACATTATAAGCATTGTTAAGTAGGTGAATTGTCTCTGTTCTTCTTCAGGTAGGCAAAAATAGAGGTGATAAGGACAGTGCTTTTCCCAAGTGCTTGTCCTTCCAGGCCAGCATCAGCACCCTCTATCTAGGTGTTGAAGTAGTTGTTCAGAAGTGACGAGCTGTTCCTACGATTTCATTTTGGAATAACTGCAGACAGTGTTTCTCTTTGGCACCTGGCAGGTGCTTGCTTTCTTACCAAGGTTTATAAGCACTGATGCGATAGAAGTTAACCAGAGTCCCAAGATAAATCTGTATTGATTGCTTTAAGATTTCTGTAACTCTGTTGCTGACTCATGCATGTAAAGCAGAAATAACTTCTGTTCACTTTCAAGTTCTTTTCCTACCCTGCTTACCATCATCTTTTGTTAACAGGTGTATTTTAGCTAGAGAACAATATTGCCCACTAGGGAAATATAACTGCCTTCTACAAAACATTCTTGCCACTTCGTCAATTGGATGTTGTTCATATACCTGTATTTGCCCCAGCTCCCTGTCACTTAATAATAATAACTAAATAATAATTAAAAATTATATTATAAAACATACAAAGAATACACTTTTTATTTAAGTCCCAACATTTAATCTAGTAGGATTAAAACTAGTGTCCACACTGTGGCGTGAAAAAATGCAGAATACCGGGAATGTTTCGTTGATAGCTAATATTGAAATTTGGGGTCAGTATGTGCAGCAGTGAAAAACACATGTAGTATGGCAGATTGGGGAGAAAGGGGAAATGGATGTGGGAAGACAGGGAGAGTTATGAATTCGAATTAAACAACTGTAGGATGAAATTAAATGTTCTCTTGGTGCCTCATCCAAAATCAGATGATACCACATTTGTTTGTCCTACAAGAACATAAATCTTTGTCTGTGCTGTAGAGAAATAACTTTTTGGAGTACAAAAATGTAATTATTCAAAAAACATTGAATATGTGGTATATGATTTTCAGCATTAATTTGGCTGGCAACTGGGAAGGCATTAGTCTTTCTAAAGAAAGTCAGTTCTTCCTACTGCCTTGTTCTGCTACTTTTCAATGCTTTCTCAATCTTCAAGCTTTTCCTTGGGCATCCTGTCTTGTCATATCAGGTCAAGCTAAGCTGGGAATGTACCCCTAAAGCAAAATGCTTTTTTGTGCTTTTGTGATTACATATTTGGCTTAACACTATATGAAAAAAAAAGTGTATTTTTATACATGTATATTTGTTTACAACTAACTGTGCTTACAGAGATGTCTTTTGGTCAAGAAAGGAAAGTTTGTGGTGAATTAGACTTCCGTACAAATTTTAAAAAATCCAAAATCTACTTCTGTGTGTAGAACATTTTTATCATATTTTGTGGGACTGCCATTAAAAGAACCTGTTTAGGTAACTGGCTTAAAAGACCAGTGAAATACGGTTCATGCCTGTTGCCATTTCAGAGTTCAAATTAGTGATAATGACACATCCAAATGGGGTACAGGTTGTAGTTACCACCTTTTCTCCAAGAAAATTCTCACGAGTGTTTCTCCCCCTTTTTGTTGGGTGTGCACGTAAACCACCTTTGAAATCCATAGGTGCAGTTACACTGTAAAATTCAGATCAGATCCTGTGGTTGCTGGTGGGAGTCAGCACTGCTTTGCGCCAGGCAGGGAGTCCAGGTAAGGTAAGGTAAGGCAGCAGAGGAGGCTGGAATAAGCCGCTTTTCTTAGCGAGGTGCAGGATCCTCACTGGGCTTCTCCAGCGGCTGCCCCCAAATACCCAGTCGCTTTCAGGCAGGCTGCTGTTCCACTGCAGCCTGGGACCTTCCTTTCAGGTGTGTCCGGAGGCAGCAGTCTCTTCTCGCATTACCTTGTTCAGGGCCAGGGCCTGGACCCCACCAGGTAGCCCCCCGGGAGGACAGCCATAGTCACGTTGGACCTCCAGGGATGGCGCTGAATCTCTGGATTTTCTGTAGAGACCCAGGCTTTTTTATTTTGGCTTTCTAAATTTAAAAATCACCTTGTTTCCACTAGGTTTCCACTTTTCCTAAGCTTTAATAGGCTATTTTTAGCAACCAGGAGGAGATGTAAGCACAGAAATTCACTTCTGTTTTGTGTAAGTTCTGTAACTTAGAATTTGTGCACAGGAGAGGTTTTCTTATAGCTTTCCCTACAGTTTTGCTTCCGCTTAAAAAGAAGTTATATGTTCAAATATATTTCTTCAGCTATTGTGAGAGAAGGGGAAAAATACATATATTGCATTTCCATCTCTCATCATCCAGCATTGCTTCTACTTACAGGCATACTGGATAATTACTCTTTGGTATGCTGGATAATTGTGTTTTGTCAAAACAAAGCCTTGAAAATTAATGAATAGTTACTGCATTACAGTTTCAAAAAATATTTCTAGGAAAAATGGTTGGAAATTTTTCAAAGAAATAATTTTCTGTCAGATCATCTTGTAAAAAAATGAAAACTTCTTAGGAAAAGCTTGTACAAGCAATTGAAAAATTGTGACGTTGCTGAAATGCTATGTTTTGAAACAATGCCATTTTCCTACTCTGAAACCACTTGTTTAGAAATTCCGTTTCAGTTATGATTTTTTAACTTAGTTTTTTTTAAATTGGTAAAACAAAGTGCTTAGATTGATCCAAGTGGGTTTCACTTACTGTGTTTTCATTTATTTTATTTTTGTCTTCTTAATATTTTCACACTTCTTGCAGTGGTGGAAGTTAGGAAACATGTTTGAAAAATGGCTGGTCAGAAAGCACATTTGTTTAAAACGTAGGCATTTTGTTTCCTATTCTTGAGAATATCATTTGGAGGCTTTGTCTATTTTGTTTTAGCATATTCCCATCTTTTAAATTTAGGCTCTTTTTGTGCCTCATTTTAGGAGTATGTGAGTTACCTAGCGTCACGTGATCCAAAATCGAGGGTGTCTGACATTACCTGGCAGTGGAGATAACACTGGGGACGTTGTGTCCCGTGACATGCATGAAAATGTGGCCTATATTTGTGTGAAATATCATCATTTTTACATGCTGGTGGTTCTCTGCATCTTATATCACACGTCTAGTGGGAAGGAACCCCCTTGAAGCAACCTTCAGACCTCCTTCTGATGATTCCTGAATGCTTCGTTCTGGGGATGGGGGTGAAGCCAGGCTGGAGGAGCAGCCTAGTAGCCTGGTTTGAGACCCTTTGATGCAAAGAGATCCTACTCAGTGGAGAGCCTGAGAGGGAAAAATGCAACTGCTGATGCTGACAGTACTCTGAAAATAAAAGTGCTAGCCCTGTTGCCCGTGGTTAAGAAGGATAAGCAGCAGCGACTGACGTTTAAATGGCTACGCCAAACCTTTGATCTGGTCTTGTGACACTGATGCTCCAGTGAGGATCAGGGCTTGTACCATGGTGTATCAGATGCTCTACAGGCATGCAGAAGAAGTAATTCCTGTCCTAGTGTTTCCTCAGTGCGGTACTCTGAAGTCTCAATTAGAGAAGGACTGTGACAGGAAAAAGAGGATGAGACAACAAGCGTGACAATACAGAATACTATCAACAGGAAACTGCATGTTTTAAAGACAAAAGGTATCTGTTATCTTGGCTGTGATGTTGTATCTCCTGCTGGCCTGCAAAGGGTGACAGCTCAGGAAAATCCAAACGTTTAGCTGTGCCTCTCCCTTCAAGTCTGTGCTGAATCGCATCAGAGGCTGTAACACCAGCATGGTGGTAGGAGAACAATGTGCTATTGTTGATATTCTTTTGGATAAAACACAAAACCAGAATCTTAACCACAGAATATTAAATCACCTCTTTTGGCATGAATAGATAGGTTTACTAAGGGCCCTAATCCAGTTCTAATTTACATGATTATCTTTTGTCTCTCTAAACTCTTCCTGTAGTTTTGTTTAGATTTGGTCCTCTTTTTTCTTTCCCTTGGAATATAAACAATGAGAACAAACTATGCTGTATTTCTATTTGAACAGATTCTTACTTTCAGGACTGTTTTCTTCTTATAGGGGAAGGGAAAATCAGAATCAAGTATACCACGCTTCTAGTTTCTCAGTATTTGACCCGGGTTATTATATGAAATCCAGTGTAATGACTGATTATGTCATTACAATAAAATAGTATTCCACATGCATGAGATATAAAATAAAGACTATCATCTGTGCAGGGTTATGGTGATTAAGGTGCTGTAGTAGAGTTTTTTTCTTTTAGGACACTTCCCACTAGCAGACATCGTATTTGAAATCTCCATATGCACCCAAAGATAACCAAAGTAATGAAAGAAGTCAGAGATTCTCTATGTGGGTTTTAAGATTAACTAAATGCAAAAAGGGAAAAAAAAATCAGAATATGGCAGATTTAAGATTCTTGTTTTATGTACTGTGTGCTGTGTTCCAAGTTCTGATCCTGCTAAAAATGATTCCTTGAAATTATGGGAAATTTTGAGTGTGATGTTTATAAAATTACTCCAGTGTTTGATCCTTGACCGGTGTTCAGTTTAGATAGTTTTAAAAGAGAAATGTGGAATTTGCATGAATGATTGAATGAAATCAAGGTGGAGGAATGCTACTGATGCTGCCCAGGTGTTTTCTCTGCCTGCTCTATGGCATGAAAGGAAGATCATTGAAATCAATGGAAAGATGTTAATTTGAGTGAGGTTTGGGTAATGGCCGAAACCTACTGCTTATTTAAAAGTAATTTATAAAGCTTTGCTTGACTTATGGAAAATGGGATTTCTCATTTTGAAAAGTTGAAATGGAAGCTTAAAAGGGTAACAAAACTTTATTTTTTATTTTCAAATTGGAAAACTATTGCCACCTGCACTTCCCTTTCAGCAGCACTTGTTGTGTCCATAATTTCTGATATAAAAAATCTGAATGTGTCTGGGGAAAGTGCACCATCAGTAATGCCTGTAGGCCATCCATGGGATTATACTAGTGTTGCCACAAGCTGGCATTTTTCCCCCTAATCTCTAACTACCAGAGATATGGAGAACAGCGAGGTGTAAGAAAGGAAATGGAAAAGAGGTAGTATCAGAGAACATTTCCTCCTGATCTTCACCTTCCACATTTTTCTCCTGCTGTTGCTTCATCTCCCAATGATCTCCAATCGATTCACCTCTCGTCTGCATTCCTCTTGGCTGATGCATTCCCTTCTGAAGTAGGGCGTGATGGTGGCCAGCCACCGTGGGGTCAAAACTTGGGGAGCCAAAGGGAGTCCTCTTTTGTACATGGATTATAACTGCACCCTAAACACTTTAGGTTTATTGCTCTCTTCTCCTACACCCAGGAGCTTCTCCAACAAGCAGAGACTGTAGCACTGCCACATTCACCTCTGGCTTCCTGAGAGAGAGGTTTTACCAAAGTATATTGCTTCTCCCCTGCAGTCCTGCAGCTAATAGCCACTCTGCTCAGAGCCGCAGCACCTAGGCATAAGTTGGGTCCTTCATAGATAGCGCTGTGGACTGCCCATCAATTTGGGGACAAATTTAGCGGGCCAAACCCACGGTCATAAGAGAACAACCATGCTTTTCTTGTGCAGGTGCAGCACTGGGAGGGAGGGGGTTAAATGACAGGGTGCACTTGGAGCAAGATGAAGTGTTCAACAGCAGTCCTGTCCTGCCAATACTGGCTCTTCCAGTCTTGGGTGGAGGCATACTCGCTCTTCCAGTCTTGGCTGGAGGCCATGGTGGGCGAAGTGGTGGACTGGGGGGGATAGTCCTGAGGCTGCTCCTCTGGGGTTCCAGCCCCAGCCTGCTGACAGCTGCCTCCCCAACCCAGTTTCTGCAATGGGAAATAACGCTGCTTTGTCCTGTTCTGTCCCCTTAGAGCTCATGAGAGCAATGTAAATTCTGCAACTGCTGTAAAAGATTTGAAAATAAATGCAAAATAAATTAAGATCTCAAGGCAGAAAAAGGATAACAAATATAAAAGTTTTATATGTAAAATATTTTTGAAAAATAAAATCTGAAAAGCAGACTTTCATTCCCAGACCCGAATTTACATTTTTGCACTTGATGACATCGGTTGCACAGCAAACCCAGAATCTTAGAGCTTGCAAGATGAGTAAAAACAAAACAGGGAAATATTTTCCTTCTCCTCTTTCAGTTTTTCAAATCATGTATTTTTATGATTATAAATAGCTAAATCAACAAACTTTTACTGACTGGGCATGTTAAGCACACTTTCGTTGTTGACTTTCAGAACTATTTAAACTCCTGAGTGCTAAAAATTAGAATTCCCTTTGGAAAAGCTTGTAGCTTTCAGTGGACTCGGTTGGAGTCCCCAGTAAGAAGTAGTTAATAGGTAGACTGTGGTGACTCCAGCAAAACAAGATAATCAATTCCATCTGCTTTTCTAATTAATCAACCTTAATATTGAAAGTCAGAGACATCATGAATTTGCACAGTAAGCATATATTTTTAAAGGAGGGTAACAGTTTGTTACCTCAGTTGCAATCGATTAGTCTGACTCCTCTCTTCTCACCCCCCGGAGAAAACCTGGGAACAGCCCCCCCCGCCCCGCTCAGTAGCTAATCTGGACTCCCCAGGCACCCTGCGCTCTGGCTGCAAGGACACCACGCATCCTGATTTTTTTTGTTTTAACCAGTTTTGCTTGTTCTTGTCAGTAAAGGAAGAGTTAAAAGGGATGAATAGAACGCTCTGTTTGGGACTTCAGTTTTCCAAAATAAAATATGTAAGTGAGGGAAAGGTTTCATTCAGTTTTGGCATCGCTTTGTTAAGTCACTTTAAGCCAAGAAAGATTGTTATTCCACACTGTTTGCCGATAGTAGAAAGTTTACATATCGAATTCTTGTTTGTTTGTTTTCTTGAAGGAAGAGAAAATCAGTATGAATTTAAGGGACAGAGCTCTTAGTTGCTTTGCAGAAGAGATTGTTCTGTTAACAACTCATCAAGAAAGAAGAAGAAAAAAAGATAAACAGGATTAACTGTTTACTTTAAGTGAGCCGAAGTCTGGTTGTTTTTCCGAAGAAGAACACAATGTACTGTTGTATCTGGTTTCCAGAGTGGTGTTTATCATAATTCCTCGTGCGGTGGTTGGTAGAGTGCTGGGAAGGCTCTCCGCCCACTCGCAGCTCGCTCCCTTTCCCTCTCCCATTGAGGCCTCCAGCCAGGACTGCGAGATGGAGCGAGCTGTCCTGTGTGATCTTTACTGCCTGACATGAGCTGACATTGACCCAGAATAAAATAACAGGGGCCGTTTCCTAGAACTCTCGGTGGACTGCTGAGAACTGCTACCATAACTCTTGTAAACACGCAACGCACACACACAAACACGCTCCCTCTCCCTCATTTAGAAACACACCTAGGAAAGGCAGCCACTAAAGCAAAGAAAAACAGCGTGAGTGAAAAACAGAGACGGTGGACCCTGCTTTTCTTCTTTGCTCTTTGTTCTGCCCTTTATTTTGATGAATATTATATTTTTCTGCTAGTTTGGTGGGATGATGTGGCATTGAAACAGCAGAATGTCTTACTGAATGCAGACACAGCTCTGTAAGAAATCCCGCAGTGTTATATTTCATTTACCTTTCACATGCACTGGGGAAGCACCTGTGCAATGCTATACTACCAAGAATGCGTTTTAGGATGTTCTGTGCTTGCTGAAATGGGCAGGTTTTTTTTTTAATACTCACTTCATGTTCGTTTTTTTTTTAAATAAAATCTTCTAGGATCCCCTTCATGGTCTGTGTGGTTCAGAAGTAAATCTGGTGAATCCACAAATAATATGGTCTTGAAAGATAAGGGACCCCAGTACCATTGCTACAGTGTTCTTGCTTCGTTCCAGATGCTGTAACTCTGTAAAGCCCTTGCTGTGGGTTTTGCACGGGGAGCTGAGAGTTCTGTAAGCCCTGTAGTGCAGAAGAAAAGGGTTGACACTGCAAAGAAGCCCTCTCTCTATATATACATATGTATATATAGCCTCCTCCCCCAACTCAGATGGGATCTAGCACATAGAATAGGCTTTGTGGACCTGCCCTCCTAGATACCACCATATTATTCAGCTATTGCTTTCAGATCACCCTTTGAAGACAGGACTTTTATTCTGATTTTTACGTATAAGGAACTGAGGTGTGGAGGAAACATAGTGTGGCAAAGATGATGTGAAATGTTGGCAGAACTAGCAACTGAATGCTGATACTCTTGGAAAGGAGGGTGCTGAGCACCTTGCAAGAGAAAACCTTTTGGCAGCGCCTTGACGACTGTTAGAATTCTTGGATGCCAAAACAATAATTACAAAGTCTTAAGATTAAAAAAATAAACAAAGAACCCCTCCTCAGATTCATAGATAAGTACTTTAAATGGCTGGGTGGTAATTACACGTTATATTTGGAACATGATTTTTCTATTGGAGATCGTCCATAAGAGACTTGCAGTTTTCAGCTGACCCTGTAAGTTTCTTAAATGTACAGTTTTACTCTTGATTAGTAAATCATGACATACAGGAAAATAATATTTTCTCTGAATTGCGTACAGAAATAACCAAGGGATTGTAATGGGATTCCATGCTGAAGTAATGGTACACTGAGGAACCTGACGAGTGTGTACATTATTGTTTTTTTACCAACTACAGTTAACAGCATAGTGAGCCCAAAACAAGCTGGGATAATCTGATGTGCTTGCTTTTTTGTTACCACCCAAAATTGTTTTTATTTACGTAACGAGCTGTATGGAATGGATCTTAGCAGAAGGACCATAAATTATGTGCAGTGTGGTGTGGAGATGCCTGGGGGATCTGGGGGGAGGAAGGCCTTACTGGTCTGTTGCAGCTAAACGTTTATACAAACTTTTAGGCAGTACTTAGGAAGTTATTTTTCCTTAACTTTCTGTGTCTTCTAAGCCAACCACCACTATAAATTTTTACTTACATAGCATAATTACTTTGGATTTAAACTATTAATATAGAACAACTTCAATACTCATTTATGGATCCGAGATAAGTGATGCTATCGGATGATACTGAAAATATTTCTCAAATGCAACTCTGTAACTGTTTGAAATTGTAGCTTAGGCTCCATATTGTGTTTGAGTGGATGTTAGGAATGTCTTTTTATGGTTTTAAATGTTTTGTTTACTTTTGAGTAAAATTCTGTGTACAAATAAAACACACACATCAGCAGTTTAATTTGAAAGTGCACTTAGAGACAGTGTCAGATGGGGAGTTTAAAAAGTTCATTTGGTGCCGCATGAAAACTTCATAGAAGAAATGGTTTATGCTGAAAAAATTGTCACGTGTGAAGCCACGGTTGTTATTGCAAGTATGAAAAGCTGTCTGGTTTTTGTGCTACACCCGTTCCGAGAAGTTGTAAGTAGTTCCCACCAGGCAGGTGGTGTTCCATGTTTTGAGTGGGAACATTTACAGTGCTGTGGAGCTCCATTCTCTACATGCATGTTCTGCATTAAAAAGGTAGCCCTGCTGATATGTTTGGCTCGTATAGGTCTCTTCCTACACACAAAAGCCATTTCTCACAGAAGTGCTGCTTCTTCAGGTCATAGACAGAAAATAGTAGGTGGAAGGATTAACCTGAATGAAGAAATGGAAAAAGCAGTCAGCAGGCAGGGATTCATGAAAGACCTTGTGGAAGTTGCATTTGATTTTCCAGTTTGATTGAAATAAGTGATTATTCAAGGAAGTGAATAAAAATAAGCAAGTTATTTTATAACCTTTCTCAGTCTTTTTCATTTTTTTAACATATGTATAAAAATATAAGGAAAAAACAAGGAAAATCCAAGATAATGGACTTGGTATAGTTACTGTAGTGAGTTATTTGAAAAGTTTGTTATATAAATACTCTGTTACACACTTGCTAAGAAGTGCCAGCAAAAAAAAAGATCCTTTTCCTGAGACCAGGGAGACCTCTGCTACATATTTTCTATTTGAGATGCTGAGATAAGACTTGCTCATTGCCCTGGTGATGCTCCTGTCACATGTGCAGTGTCCATCAATACTTCTGCAAGGACAGCTTGTCTCTTGCTGGAGGGAACTGGTGTGTCTGGTGTTAACTGTATGCACTGCTCCTGCTCTCTCAGGGCCAGCACTCCAGAACTGCCTTCTCCTTTCTTTCCTTCTGGGTCCTTCCACAATTACTGAATAAAAATGTACATGATCATGAACTCCGCTTTTCAGAAATTTTAAAACTCCAGTTTTCAAAGAAAATTATTGCTATTTTGGTTGTCTCAGTGCTTCAAACCAGAGCACAGCCCAGGTGCTAGAAATGTCTATACTTGGAGTCATGACCAGAATTCTTCTTTGAGCTTGACATTCCCCTTATAAACTGGAAGCAGCAGTGCTTGTGTTTTCCTGTGTACCTCTGCAACCTATGCATAGAAGGGGCTAGTCATCATCATCATTAATTTTTATTTGTATCATTCTATACATATGCTCTGTAGAGCTTCACTCGCTGTTTAATGAGAGCAAATGGCATGGATTTTGAGCAGAAAATTCTGAATCTTGTATCTCCCTAAAGAAGGCTACAGCGGGTACGTACTTTTCAAAAGGGAAGGTGAAGCAGTGTGTGATCTGGTGAATATGGTGCTTTTAATAGGGAAATCCTGGTAGTGTTGCAGGGGGGTGGGGGAGATGGATGGTTGTCCCTGTGTGTTTAGACCTGTGCCCTGAACTTTGATTTTTTTGAGATAATATGGGTATGGTGAATGCAAGGAGCGCATAAGGTAGGGATAAATTAAATCCCGGTAGGGTGGTGTCCTGCAGGTTACAATTTGAATCTGAGCCATATTAGCAGGAGTTAATCAGCTCCACCTTGAGACTTGACCAGACAAGTTGCTGAATTGGAGTTGTGTAGGTAGTGTTGTGCCTCTGGTGATTAAGGGAGAGGGGGTTTTTGTTTATGTGTGTTTATGTACGTGTGTGCTTTATGCCTCTGCTAGGACCGCACCTCAAAGAGATAAGAAATCCTTCTGACAAACAAAGCAGCAGCAGCAGCTGTCTCTTGGATGGTTAAGATAAAGAATGAGCAAGTATCAGAGCTAATACAATCCAATTAGTTTTCAGGCATTTCTCCATTCTCCCCTTTCCCTCCCTTCCAAAGAAAAAGTAATGAAGTCCCTGCTGAGCACGGCCAAGGTGGTGGTGGCATTTGCCTGGCTGTCTTGTTCCTCATGCTGTACTGCACAGCTTAGCTATGCACGCAGAAGAGCTGCTGTGGGCCCTGTGGTTGTCCTCCTACCCAAGGGTAAAACAATTATTTGTCAGTTAAGATCTGTTCATGACAAATTTCTGCTGCTTGTTTTCACAAGACTCAGTAAAGACAATCCCTGTGTCATCAGTCAGTTCTGGCCTCCGTGCGCTCTCATGTCCTCCGCAGGCAGATCTTCTTTTTCTTATTCTTTTCCACTAGCCGCTGAGGAGGCTGGATGTGACCAAAGCTGAAGAAGGTTTTTGTCACCCTTACCTCTCCAGAAAGTCAGCTGCCCGGTACAAGGCAGCAGTATGGAGAGATACGATTTTTCATGCATAAAAAAGTAATAGTAAAAGAAGACTTTACCCTTTACCCATGAGGAGTGACTAACTAGGAGAAGGGCATGGCAGAGTAATAGTAATAGTAAAAAGTAATAGTAAAAGAAGGCTTTACCCTTTACCCATGAGGAGTGACTAACTAGGAGAAGAGCATGGCAGAGTAATCCTGTAATCCTCTCCAGATTTCTTCTGGGAGACATTTTGTCCTAAAGATCAGCACAGTCATAGAAATAATGCACAGTAATCAGTCTCATCTTCCCCCAGCCCCCATCCTTGCTCCTGGCTATTAGCAAATTAACAAAATCTTCCCAAGCTTTTGCATGAGACTTACTATGTCATTACTTAAAAAAAAAAAAAAGAAAGAAAGAAAGAAAAAAAAAAAGGCTAATCTCTGCCTCGCTTCTTATCATTCCCTATCTTCACCCCCTTTATTATTGCCAATGAGTCATACTTCACCTTTTCCTTAGTCTACATCTCCCACATTCACTCTTCTACCGGCTTTCCTGCCAACCCTTGCTCCTGGAGTGAATTCTCTGCTCCTTTGCACGAGAAATTTCAGTTTCCAAAACCATATTTTAAATTCAGGTCTTACACAGGGTTGCATCCTGTTGTCCCAAAAATAAACATGGCCCTTATTTCCTCCCTACATGAGCACTGCTGATAAAAATGGAGATGTTGCCCCTCTTTTTTTTAACAGTTCATTACTATGCATACTGACAAGGCATTGGTAAAGGTATGTTCAAGCTGATTAACTGATTCAGTACAAACACCACATTTTATGGAAAAAAAAGTATTTGTGATAGATACGCACAAAACATAAATGCTGAATTCCTGGGGGCAGATGCTAATTTTGGTTTTGCAGCTTGTCTCATAATTTAGATGTGGGTTTTTATCCTGGTAGTGAGCTTCAAAGGGGGGGAAAATCATGGAACAAACTGTTGCTTTCATCACAGTTAGACTTGCTACTAAAACTTAATTTGCAAGAACATTTGCTGCAGTGTGAGAGCAACACTGTAACATGGGAAAATAAAACAAATGCACTTTTCTGGTAATAAAGTGAAATCAAGGAAAAAAAAAATGCTGGTGAGGAAGTAAAGACCGTGACTCAACAGCCTCCAAAAGCAGCTGAACTACTGTTAGTAATGCTGACAGTGTCTGCAAAATCCATAGGAACAGAACCAGTTTCAGAGAACATGAGAATAGTTCTCCAAATGCATCTCTGGGTCTGTTGGGGGATTCAGCTGACTTCATGATAGTCATTAAGTAGGAAAATCAGTTGTCACTCATCATTAAATACCTATAGCATTACCTACTAAATTAGCGTGAGATGGATCAAATGACGTTGAGAATATTTCAAGTTTTTGTCATCATGCATTTGTACTGTTTTAAAAGTGTGCTGAAGCAGGGAACATGTGTTCGTGAAGTTCTCTTCATAGCATTAGTTTGGGATATTCCTCATCTTTTAGTCTGAAATTGGGCATTTAAAGGTTATTTGTGAAATTCTGTCTTCCAAGTGAGTGAATATATACCTTTGATTTTAAAGGCATGTTGCAGAGAAACTGTGACTACCTTTGGGATACTGTTAGAACAAGTGTAGTATAGTGGATGTCTGCTCATGTGTATGGTCCTAATAGAGCAAAAGTACTTGGAGTCTGATGCAATAAGTTCTGCTGCTCTGTGTTTCTTCATGATGCTGATAATCATGAATGCCTCACTAGTGCGAATGGGAACATTAGTGATTTAAGCCTCAAGTTACACAGTTCTTCCTTTACTTCTGTATATCAAGCTTGGTCATAAGATGACCATTCTCCCATCATACGACCTGGGATGTTGTGCTGCATACACTAGACAGCTGGAGTGGGAGCTTCAGCCTCCTAATCCTGCCTGGGAAATACATTCTTGTCTAGAAGTAGTACTCCATGCAAATAGGAGTTTACTTCTACAGAGTTAATTTTCAAGGAGCTGATCTGATGATGATAATTATTTGGCTACAGTATTTTTTTGGTCAGATCAGTTTCCTATCCTAGCCATTTATGCTGCCGCCACAAAGGGATGGAAATCCGTGGCCAAGGATGCGGGGAGTTGAGACCCCCATGTCTGACAGCAGCCATCTCTTTCTTGGCTTAAAAGGACTGGGAAAATGCACTTTTAGTGGCTGATGTCTTCGGCACCAACCAAGCTAATTTTATTTGGGCAATTAATATGTCCCAGAGGACTTAATATGAGCCTGGTGCCAGCTAGTCTGAGACTTACTTGCTTTCACTTATGTCTCACTAAACATGTGAGAAATTCCAGTGATCAGTTAAGAGACTGCTGAACTGATCAGATCTGAGACACTAACTCAGTTGGCCCTTGCTTGCTCCAAGATACAGAGGCCTAATTTTTCACAATTAACCATTACTGAATGTTTTGTTCACACAGGCAAAACCATGTGCTTTGTTTTTCCTGTTGCCCTCAATCTGATTTTCAGAAATGTCCAGAGCATATTAGCTCCATTTTTCCAAACAAAACAATAGCATGAGGAGGTTCAGTCAAATCAGTTAAAACTCAGGGGAGAGTTTTTAACTGATTGCAATGTCCTAACATGGAAAGTGGCAGGCAACCGTAGTATTTCTGCTTCTGGGCTGTCATGTTCATAGCACATCAGTCTTTGTTCTGTTGAGTTGGAGATGATCCTGTGATACAAATCTAGAAGGCATCTCACAGATTGTTTTACACAGAAAACGAAAAGAGTGATAGATCTGTTGAAGACACAGGTTTGTATTGTTAGGATAGTCACCAGCTTTCTAGGCTGGGAACACCACTCATCCCAGAGATGAGGGTACGTATCCTTCCAGCCTACAGATCACATCAGCATTTGGTTTCCTCCTATTCGTCATTGCTCAGGGTAGAAGCAGTGTTTCATGTCTCTAGAGGACTTCTTAACCTTGGCAGGCTGTGGAGGAATTGTACCTAAGCTTTCTTTACCTGTTTGTGTGGGACCCTTGTAGCTAAAGATATGGGGAAAATACGGGAGCCTTCATTTGTGTTCAGTCCTACCATTCCCTGCTCCTCAAAACCAGCACCAGAATATGAAAAATGAGGACTCTCAGCTGGTGCTTGCACAGCTGCTGATGTCTGAAAGGCTTTGGGGTTGTATCCTGTGTTGAATACAGCCCCCTTAAGGGTGCAAGCCAAAGTTAGGCAGTTCATAATGAACAAGGAACTGTGCTTAATGGTCTTCCATGTGCCTAAGCTTCCCTGGGAAGAAAATATATGGATTTCTTCCAGAGAAATATAGGACCTCATTTCATTTTAAATGTTTTATAAAGATATAATGACTACTGTTGAATGCTTTCAGGATGCATATGTTACATGATGTGCTTCAAAAGCAGTTGAAGTTGGCTTTCTGTGGACAATGATGCAGCTCTGGAGAAGGTAGTTTTGGCATGTACCTTTGAAATGAAATTAATTCTGCTGCCTAGTGCACCCCTGAGTTTTATTATTTAGAAATAATGATGTATGCGCTACCCTCAAAGGTAATTTTTGTCTCCCTTTGAAAAGTTTCCGTGCTTAACTGTCTCTTTCTGGGGCAATTAAGCCAATCTTGTAGACAGCAGCCTCCTTTCAGCACTGTATGACTCATGCTATCATGGCTGCTCATCTCAGGTGCAGAATCTTGTGAAATGCATTTTTGACTATCTAAAGGTATGACATCCACGGATTTTGCCTTATCTGCTATGACAGTAATATCTTCTCAAAATGCCAGCAAGTTGATTAAGCAATACTTCCCAGCCCTACAGCCCCTACTTCCATAGATTACTTTAATCAAATTGTTTGTTTAGCAGGTTCTTTAATTACCTCCTTAAAATAGTTCCTCTGGGCTTCTTCATACCCAAAAATGAATATACTAATCTGCAGTTTCATGTTAGATTTTTTTTAAAAAGGAAAAATTGACATTTCACTCTTTTTTTGTATCCTCAGGACTCTTTTAAAAAAGTTATAGAAAATATAATGCTAGCTTTGCCAGTTTCAGTGTTGGTGATTATTACTTGTGAAATATGTTGCTTTGTTTACTTCTAAGCAGAATTTTTATATTTATACACACACACATAGACGTTTGCATCATTGCTCTGTCTGCATTGCAGAATTCACCTCAAGTAAGGCAAAAACTCAATCTTTCTTTATAAGTACACAAACCACATAGTGCATAGCAGTTAATTTATCTCATCCCCAGCGCAAACCCCTTACGCTTTTTTTTAGTCATGCTTTTCTATTTCATGGCCCTGTTACCTCCTGAAAATACACATGAGAAAACCTTTAATGATGTTGGTTTTGTTTATTGATACATTATTTGGTAGGAGTTCTCCAGATATTGTAGAGGATAAGCCCTGTCCTGAAGCTTGTAATGTAGTTCTCAGAAATTTGCTAACTAGTTTGTTATGAACAGAAGCCAATGAGTAATGGAGAAATGTTTTGCAGGTTATGCCTCCTTGTCCAGGATGCCTATGGTATGTTCAGTGAAGTGCAGTTCCAGTCCCTGACTTTTGCAGATGACATTGAGCAGTATTGCAGGAGATGGGAAGGAAAATTCTGCTGCTTAGCTGGAATGAAAATTTTGCAAAGAACTACAAGAGGAAGGTGAGAACAATTCATGGGAGAATGTATTGCGTGCTGTGGCAGGCAGAGGTGATCTGCCTTTTTATTCATTTCTGTGATCAGTATTCTCTGGAACAACTGAATCTGGCTTTGTTCAATTAAGTGTCCTCATTGCCATTTTTGGGACATCCAATAGTAGTACTTCAGCCAACCATATTCCAAAATAAGCATAAATAAGCTAACACACAAATACACACTTAGCAGAGAAATGAATAGAGAAGAATTACTGTACGCAATATTTCATATAAAACACGAGTGTTTTCTTTCTTTTCAGTAGATTCAAAGACTTCAAAACATTAGTTCACCTCACTTCCATTGCAGAACTGTTTACTACAGTATGTTTTTCTACAGTGCTTCCCAGTATGGGTTGAAGTTTCACACACAGACTTTCCCTTAGTATATGAGAGCTTAATTCAGTTAAGTCTATATGGTTTTGGAAGCACAGTTTAAGTTTCTTTAAAAAAAAAAAAAATCTTGCAAATCATAAAGCCATTCTTATTTTGGAATAAGAATGTCCACAGGTTTATAGAAAAATCCCCACAGATAAGTAACAAATTGACTTACCGTACCTCTCAGATTTTGCTTATTTTGTGATTCCTTTTACATTCTTTGAATAAAATAAAGTATCTTTAATGAAGACAAAAAAATTAAACAGATCAAGTACCTTACGGAGTATCTTTCTAAGGCAAGTGATACAGTGTTCACGTGGGGACCTATATAAATATGATTAGATTGGTTCAATTCTCAACATAATTTATTCCTACAAGTATCCGATCTAGATAAGCCTTTGCTGTTAGAATGGCTATGATATTTCTGCTGACACTTCTTTTTCCTGTTGAAAAATGCTGTTTCATCAAAACCAGAATGTTTCATGGAAACATTATCTATTTTGGAGAGAATTTGGTTGGGAAGATTTTTTCAGGTCCAGAGGGAGTGAATATTCTTTCTCTCATTCTTATTTCATGAAAACTTTCAGAAAGTCTCATTTTTGTTTCATATTGGAACAAAAACAAATTTCAAAGCCTTGAAATGTTTAGCAAAATGGAATTGTTGTTTTCCAGCCAGCCCTATTCAGTATGCTTTTCTTTTTATGTACTTGCAGTGTTAATTTTCAGATCCTTTAGATTTCAAGCCTACTTGCATTTTTATGGATCTTTAATAACAAACAAGTCTTCTTATTTAATTATTTTGTTGGCTTTTTTTTCAAGTTACATTTTTTCCAAACAAATTAAATAATAGCTTTGGAATTCTGGATACAAATGAAGTTTTACAACTGGCTGCTGGTGTTTCCAGTACTCTGCCTAGCTAATAAGAGACAGACTTCTTCTAATGTAAATTCTGTTTCAAAGCACCAGTAACTTACTTCTGGCTATTCTGAGGACGATTAGAAGACACACTACTGAAAATGCTGGTGGCTCAGCTGGAGCTGAGCTGGTGGTAACCCTGCTAGGATACATTAAAAGAAAAAGGCTAGTGTAGCTTCAGGGACAGTTGGTGGTGGTTAAAACCATTGCAGTGGTTAAAACGTGATTTCATTGTACAAGATGGGTGGGTGGGGGAATTGTTCAGGGATTTGTTTTTTTCTTAATTGTTTTAGCCTAAGTTCTGCTTTATAACTTGTTATTACTTTTAAGTGTTGGGACACATTTTGTGTCATTCTAGGTGTGATGGAAACCACAGTAAAGCCATAGCTGAAATGAATATAAGGGAGTACTTATTCACACAGAGCATAATTAGACTGTAGAACTCATTGCCACTGGATAAATGGGTTTCCACAGCCAGGGGTATATCCGAGCACATGATGGGATATGCCTGTGAGTGCCCAACCTTGGCTTGCAGCACATGAGTGAATAAGAACTATGTGGTCTGCCCTGCAAGAAAGACTGCTGCCTTTTTTTTTTGAGAACACCAATTACTTTTTGGAAGGAGGTGGCTTTTAAACTGTTTGTTTCCTGGAGTCTGACAGTGGCTTTTAAAATGGATAAAAGGGAATAAAATGTAGGAAATATGAGGGAAAAGTCATGACTTTTTTTTCGTGCCTTTGAAGCACATGATCTGGAGAAAGCCAGGAATGGCTAATAAGATCCCATGTGTCCATGTTGTCCCGCAGTCACATGGATTGTAATCTTTCTTATAGAGACAGAGTGCTCCCTCAGTACCTTCATGAGACAGAGGTTTTCATTTAAGAGATGCAAGAGATTCTCAAGCTTTTTGCATCAATGGACCAATGTTAATGTTACTGTTCAAAAGATTTCCCAGGCCATCATCCATCCTCATCATCAAGTATTTAATTTAAAGTACTATTTAACATCATTCCAGTAAATGAATGATGTAAGCTGAAGTTACATTTCAAGGACTAGAAACCTATAATAAAGAGTATTTTACATCCAAGCAAAAATGCGGCTGTAAACCTGACTTGATCTTTGGAATGGACCTGTACTGTAAGATGTGCTAAAGAAACTAAACCCATTTCTTCTCCTGGTAAGAAAACACTTGTGTTCCAAAAGAAAAGTGGGATGACAACTTTCACAACCGTGTTCTGTCTTGACGAAGATCAACCCTGTGAAAAATTAGAATTATAGTCATTTTACATTGAGAGAAACACTGTTAATGTTGAATATTGTTTTTGAATACCCATGTGCTTTAACAAGTACTAGGGTCTCATACTAGGTCATTTGAAGGTCTTTCATTGATTTAGGTGATTTTCAGAATAAGTCCCATACCCAACATGAAACATACTTCCCAAAACAATCCCTGCAAGAAATCTTTCCCTTTGTACTCCAGCAGAGGAAGTGATGTTTCTCTTTGCAGTCCAGTTTCTGGCAGTCCTGTAAGACAGATGGGCATGGCTGAGTCACGGCAAAGTTGCCATGGCTTGTTCAGTGTCTTACTTCCAGCAGTTCTTCTAGTCTGTTCATGAGGCTGTTGAAGAAGGTAGGAACCACTGTTGTAGCAGATGAATTAACAGCACAAATGTGGTTCAGTATCTGTTTCTTGACACCTTTTCTCTTCACACTCTCATTCATACTTGTCTCCTAGCCTTTCCTACAACTGTTCCCTGAACTGCATGCTCAGTATCAGCGAAAAAGAAAGACATGGTGATTTAAAGAGAGAAGACTGAAAAATGTTCATTGATCTGCCACTGGTGGTGTTGGCTCCTTAGAGGTGTATGTTCTTTCCCTTGTCCTCCCACTACCTCAGATGTCAGTCTTATAAATTCAGCCCCTTGAGAAGGAGGAAGTGAGATTTTGACTGTGTACTGCTGGAGGCAGGAATATTGGTTGAGAATCTATATGCAGTACAACTAACATGTAACCCCCCTATTTTAATAGATCTCAGGCATGTTTCAGGTATGTCTGGTATAACCAGTAACTAGATGGATGCAATTAGATGCAGGGACTGAGCACTCACTAAAATGCCTCAGGAATAACTTCTAAATTGTCATTGTCTGCTGCTTCCTACCAGAAATTAATTTCAATGAGCTGGGATAAACTTTGTAGTTGGATATCTGTCTTTGTTGACAAAAATATTATGTTTTTAGCCCTGACTGTAGTTCTACACAGAATAATAATTTGAATTTTGACAATTTGCGTCTTTCACCTGATTTGCCAAGCACCGAGTTGTTTCACTGCTGAGTATAGCAGACCGACCTGCCTCGCCTCTTTATGCGTTCTTATAAGGTAGAAATATGAAGAGTTTCTATTCAGCTGAACAGAAAGATGACACCAATTTAAAAATGGAGGGAGGAAGAAGAAATGCTCTAACGTAATACATAATTAACGCATGGTGTCAGTACGAATTTTGACCCTAAATTGAAAAAATGCTTAACAAGTTTCAAAAGAAGATGCAACTGTTGCATGGACAGTGCTAAAATCCACACTCATGTTGGATAGGATAAAACACTTTGAAGGATAAATCAACTCATAAGCTTTGGCATTTGACCCTACCTTTAATTCATGGCAGGCTGTACTATCTGTTGCATTTTCATCTAAAGTAAGTAGACTTTGAATATTGAGTTCATCAACCAGTGTTATGTTTCCCTGAGAAATTTCTGTTTTCAAATAAAGTTGGTTCTGTCATTTGTCATTTTAAGCTTTCAAATGTTAGGCACTGAAATGTGAAATCTCCCTGTATTTGTCTGTAGTGTTGGTCACTATTGTGCCTGAGGGTTTTCTTTCTTCTTTTTTTTCCTACTTTTTTAAGTCCCATACTTCTCTGGCCTCTATCTCTCTCCTTCTTCCTCTACTCTTCACTGTATACTTTCTCTTCTCTTTGCTTTACACTCAGAAAAGAGGATCACCGCTAACTGCTACACAAGAAAGTGTTTCAACTGCTGGACGTTGACAGGAAATGTAATAGTAAGAACTCTTCACCGAGCAAGGAAGTCATAACTTCCTTCCTTTGGTTTTCCCTCCTCCAAAAAGACTGCCATCTAAAAGAGCCACCCACGTCTCTGAGGTTTTGAGGTCCTGAAACACTTCAGTAATTGCTGTGGTTAAAAGTTGAGTTCTATTTAAAGCATAATTTCAGTAATCACATTGAAGTTTTGAATATTTGCATTACTTCTTTATTATTTTTGATGACTGCTTATGTATCAGAAATTAACTTTTCCTGAGTTCTGTTCTCTTTAACAAGCACGGACTGCTGCTTGTATCTTCAGTGCTTCTGTCATGAATCTGTTTAGTAACCAGCATTGGAGAATAACATAGGCGTATCCATATTGAATCAAAAGTACTTTTATATTATAATTTCAGTGTTTTAATGTAGTATGTGTAATTTGTAATGTACTATAGAAAATTGAGTTATTCAAGTATGTACATAAGTTATTCAACAAAATAATTTCATATATCCAAACAAAACTTAGGGGAAAAAAGCCAGCAACCCTTCCTCCCTGTTTGTGTTTTGACTGAGATGCTGGTTTAGTAGGCTCAGATTTTTACTTTATGATTTTGTTGCTTTTATTACTCAAGTCTGAGAAAATACGGTGTTGCATAGCTTGTGCAGTGCAAGATCTTAATAGGTCAGTTAAAGGGAGAGCTAGCCTACAGTATCAGCTTTATATTTGGATTGCTTGTCTTTTGCTAGTTGAAGCTTATGCAGTCTAGGTGATTACTACTGAATTTCTTTTTAGTTTTGAGCAAGGAGATGTTTCACAGAGGGCTAGGAATTGCTTTATTTTTGAGTTCTTCATAATTGAGACTGATACTGCCAAAAGAAAACTGTTTCAGTTTAGACTACAACTGGGAGAGAAGGAGAGGAGGAAACAGAAGTGCCAAGTCTTGAGTCCCCAAAGCAAAGCTGTGGAAGACGTTGGAGGAGAATCCTAGCACCTTTCTTCTTGTCTCCTACTGTAAACCTTACATAGTCTTTCTTCTTTTCCTAGTTGTGGGCATTGTTTTCCTTCTACTTTCTTTGATATTGCTGATATTTTCTCCCTGTAGTAATTTTCCCCTGAACCTGTGGTATGATTATTAAAATTTTAAAATCCCCCAAACTATAAGCTGTAATGTTAAAAGTTGAATCAGGCATGTCACATGCAAAGTTCTTGGTCTGGCACTGTAGGTGAAACTTCATGCTTGTGAGAGAAATAAACAAAATCTTCTTATTAAGTTATGAAATAAGTTGTCAGATCAAAGTCAGTGAAATACAGTTTTGAAACATCAAAATTTGAAGTTTTTTTACTTCTGTAATGTGGCTTCTAGTATGAAATGAATGAAATTTCCACAGGATCAGAGTAAATGTGATGATGCTGTAGATACTGGTTTACCACTGTACTGGGTGTCTAAATATAATTACAACATCTTTTCTCTTTATTTGTATGTTTTTATCAAAAATCATAGAGCAAACGTGTATGCATGTGTACAGATATCAATGTATGCCATTTGACTGCAGTGAAGGGCAAAACAAGCCAGGAAGGTTAGAAGCAGAAGGTGACTTCTGTCTCCTGCTAAGCTCTGAAACTGAGAAGGAAGGTGGTTAGGTGAGCAAATGAAAGCAGGTTCTTCTGTACAGGGCAGCACAGTCATCAGCTCTGGCAAGAATTGTGGGGAGGGAAAAGTAAATGCTAGTTTATTAGTATCACTCACTATCTTCCAGTAATTTTTCTATGGAGTAGTTTAAGATGATTTGTTAAATAGGTCAGGATTAATTTCTGCATGTATATTTTGCATTTTCTTAGGCATGTATTTAGCCTGTTTAACAGTATTAAATCTTTAAAAGTCTCTGATTGCTGTCTGGGTACACAGCAGGCAGTTTGCATTTATGGATACAGAGAAAAGATGTACCAAAGTTCAGCAAGGAAAGTTTAAGTTGAGAGGGATTCCTTTTGAGCACATTGGATAGTAAAAACAATTAAGGACACTAAAAAGAATTATTTTGCGTATTACATGTATATACATGCACACACACATATATATAAAAGTATCATTATATAAGCGAAGCTTGAAGATGTAGATTTAGAGAAGAGTATCTCTATGTAGGGGACTGCCTGTCGTTAAGTCCATACTTCTATGGAAGTCTATGCTATAACACTCCATTGGAGTAACTGGTGGCCTTACTGTGGTGGTGATAAAGAGTGGACATCTACATATTCAGTATGGGACAAAAAGTTTTTTACCAAACATACATTTCAGTCTGGCACGGAAAGTAGGGGGTTGAGTCTGCCATTTAGAATCTGATAGATGATTTCTGTCCTTCTGCTGGTATGGATCCAGTCTTTTTTTCTTTTTTTCAGAGAAAAATTGTAGAATATTACAATAGAGTCCTTGTCTCTGAAGTAAAAAAAACATTATTCAAAATACTTTACATGTTCTTTTTTTATCCTTAAGCCTGTTTCTTCTCACTTTTTACTCTACTTTTCCTTTTTTAGAAGTCTGTCCTTTTATGATCAAATTATTTAATTATTTTTTTTTAAGTGATAAGTAATTACACTCACAGAGCAAAATTTTAAAGTTTTTATTTTGTCTTCTGTAGCCAGAGAGGCTCTTTGTGCACATGGGAGCTAACCATGTCCCTTCACTGTAGCACAGAGCCAGCTGTTCATCTCTTGTCCTGACTCTATAACTGAAGAAGGATACACATATTGGATAAAATAAACCCATTGTTCAAGTCAGATTGAAGTGGGATTTGAGTGTGGCTGGGGCAATAAAGAGAATGAACTTTATTCTTTCTGTGACGATAGTGATTTTCTACAGAGGAGAACACAATGTCTTGCCATTTCTCCACTGTCATTGCCCGCACTTCATTCCCCCTTCTGCTAAGTCGAAGTCCATAAGAGTAAAGAGAGAGTTAACTTTCTTGGAGGCGTAGAAATGGGTGGAGCAAGAGAGGAGCTCCTCACCGGGGACACTGACTGATACAGTGACAGCTCCAGGAGAGGACGTCCTGTTGGTAGACAAGGTTCCAAATCCTTTGGGTGGCAGATGTCACTGCCCTTTGCCTGACTGGTGTCAAAGCAAAGGATGGGGCCAAGACGTTCAGGAGATGCTCTCTACACAATGCTGCTCCTCTGCCTGTTTGTAAACAAATACTGTCATTTACTAATAATTAAGTACTCCTAGTTCAAGCAGTAGATGTCCTTCTCCAAAAGGACACAAGTAATAGAAGAAAATGTCTTAGATATTCTGATGTGGGGTAGCAAGCTGGAAGAGAGCTAAAGGAGAAGGGACAACTTTCTGTCCCTTGTGCAAACTTAAAAATACAGATGAGGGATCAATGTAAGCTCTGTGTGGAGAGGTGATTATATCTGCACTGCAACAACATAGCTTAGTTGCTCTAAGTTGGTAGGTATGCAGTCTCTGTGTACACACACACACACACACACAGGGTTTGTGGTACCTTCATACCCATGCTTTGTCCTTGCCCTTGTGCTGCGTGTTGTGTGAGGAAGGCCACTTGTGTAACTGCCTGAGCTGTACGGGAGGCTGTGCTCTCTTTTTGTAACTCTCCTTTTTCATGTCCCAGTTAGCAAGACCAGTTTGTTCCTCTGGGCATTGGCCCTCCTGTGACTGTAGAGAGGATATCATTCTGTACGATACAAGACAGAAAATCTCGCCCCAGTCAAGGATTCAAGAAGTGGTCATTTGCTGTAAAGTCTCTTTAATACCTAAGAAGTGTTGCTTTGTATGTTGTAATGTTCTCACTGTTAGTTGTAATGTTCTCACTGTTAAAAACAAAACACAAACCAAAAAAAGCCCAGCCTCTGAGCACAGCCTTCTCCTTTTACAGACTTGGCGATGATGCCATATAAGTCAGGAAGTTCATTTCTGTAGAAGAGCAGCACATTTGTGTTTCTGGTCTGTTCATTAGTGTAGAGAATATGACTACAGGTAGCAACATCATTTTTTTAATCTGCCAGCTTGTTACCTGAATCGTGAACCACAAGCTTTATTCCACAAGAACCACTCTGAGATTTGTGTCCATAAAACTTCTTACCGTGCTGGTCCAAAGGTTTCACTATTAACACTGAATCATGGATGATACCTGGCGCTTTATGAAGAAACGTGGGAAGAAGTTCACTGCCTATAGACACCCAAAGTCTAAGCACTTCAGGATCCGGAGAATGACTAGGGAAATAGAGAAATAAATAAGCAGAAGTGAGCTAAAAGCATAACTTTAAGAGGAAAGTTTCTGTGGCCCCTTGAAGAGAAGCAACATATTGCAATGTGCTTCAGCCCTGTACCAGAGTATGCTGTTTCCTTCTAAACAGTTGAGTTCAGAAGCTAATATTACTTTTAGCAAGGTTTGGACTTCATTTTTTAGAGCTCTTTCAGAAATGGTGGCTTTCTTAACTGGCGGAACAGATAACTTGTTCTTGGAGGCAGTGTGGGGTTAAAATCCAGATCTCTGCTTTGACTACACAGAACAGAGAACTAGGACAAGATAACTGGGAGCTTTAACTCAAAAATGCATGCCTCCAAGTTGGTTATCTGTAGCTATTTCCCCTCCCTCAGCTGTTTTCTTGGCCTCTCCCTCAGATGTTCCTGCCTGTCCAGCAAGGATGCCATATCAGCTGACAAGGCAGCCACTGAACTGCTGCACATGACAGCTTTGCTTGCTAAATATGCTTTACCTTAATATGCTGGGCTGTTAATTTTATATTTGTTCTAAATTAAAAGTGGGAAATGTGCAAAATAAATAAATACAAATCATAACTAAATGAGCAGCTGTGTAGGAAGGAGACCGTCCTCAGCACATGTACTTAAGATAACAAAATCTTGTCTGTTTCTCCATATCTGATAATTGCTGACTTTCCTGAAAGCAGTTACAATCAGCTGTTAGAGAAAAGCAAGAAATAAAAATGTTAGAAGCAAAACTTTTTTTTTTTTAAAATCTATCAATTAAAATAGTTAAAAGCTATTTTTAAAAGAAGTTGTACTGGTATCTGTGTCCTTCCGAAGCTAGCATTTACCCCAGTTCCCCTGAATTTTATCATGTAGCAGGCTGTTCATGGCAAAGGATTAAATACGACTTGCTTGTCACTGAATGTGATACATCCCTTCCCTCCCTCTCCACCCTGCAGCAGAGACGATGGAGATTTAATTAGACCAAATCAAAACCAGCTTCCAGAAAACAAATATGATTTAAAATTGTTTTCATAATCATGCAATGGTTTAAATTATATTTCTTAATGAATCTTTTTAATATAACATATAACACTGGAAAACATTTTAAACCTGATTTTATTGGTCTTTTTGAAGGGCGTTGGGACTTTTTAGTTTGATAGACAGCCTGTGGCCTCCAGTAGTGCCTGTAAAAGTTGCTGGACAAAGTCAAACCTCTGAAATGGTAAGTCTTGTTATTATGGAAATGTATTTTTTCACTCACAACTACTATTTTTGTTGGTAGTGAATCACGTTTACTTTGGGAATCAGATTCTTTCCCTCTCTTTAGCTACTGAGTTTTGTTTTACTGGTTCTGGCAACCTCCTAGGCTAACCTGAAGCCCTCTGGATCAGCAGCATCTTTCCAAAATGATACAATTAGCCCCTTATTAATCCTCTAGAGCTAGAATGGTAGGATGTCCAGACAAATTACTCCTCTCCTCTCCTTGCAGGAGGAAAGAGATATTAGATAGCATGGAGCCAGCTGAGAAATCTATATACAAGGATATTAACTCATTCTTTTGAAGTACTTTTCAGCCTTAGATTTGAAAGCACTTTTCTGAAGATTAACTTCTGTGAAGCCAGACTGACTGCTGGAATTGGGTCTCTGACTAGTTAGGATGACTTTGACTGATACTTGTCGAAGGATGAACACAAAAATAATCTTCTAAAAAGTAATGAATGTTACTGTGATTTTAGGGGGTGGGGAGGTATTAAAATGGATTTAAAGTGTGTTACTGTATATTTGCAAATCTAAAATTGCATCTTTAATTTTCCTTTAATTAGCTTCTGTATTTGAAAAGGAGTTCTGTCATATCAAGTGTCATTTTGGTAATACAAGATCATTTGAGAAGCTTCTGGGTAGCCAAGTGCTTGTGCTGTCCTGCTGTTCTTGTATAGGCTGTTCTTTGGGGAAGAAGTTTGTGGTATTAAAAATTTTTGTAAGAGCCTGGGGGAGTCAATCAGGACACAAGTTCTAGAAAAGAAGAAAAAGCTGGAAATAAACAAGTTTCAAAGCCAGAGGGCATTAAAGGTGGATATTACTAGTTATTTCTAAAGTCTGAGAATCTCTTCTCTGCAATGTACAGTGTTCTTTGCATTTTGCCGGGGTTTATGTTGAAGAATAAAAAGTTCACTCCTTGATTATATACAAAACCAAGACTGAAACTGAGTGAAATGGCTGTTCTCACCTTGACTTTCCCTTTCATCCAGACGTTTTGGAAGTCTGAGAGGAATGCATTGTTTTGTGCATTAAAATACTATGGACAACAGAATGAGAGTATCCACAGATGGAGCAAAGCTCTTAAGTGTTGTTTAGCGTTGTTATGACTCTCATTTGTTCTTCATTTTCTCTATTTTATTAGCAATCTAAAAATGGAGGAAACTTTCCATAATCATGCACTTTACACTTCTGTCATGGGTTTGAAATACTAATTCATTCCATGGAGGATCACAACTTGCATTCTACTGCTGCAGGTTTTTGGCTGAGTGGAGTTTTTTCAGTTGAGATACATTTTTCTTGACACAAACTGTATAGTTTTATGCACAGTTTTATGGAAGCAGTTTTATACATAGGTACATAAATAATATTGCCAGCATGCTGATAATGTTGTTCGGAAGAAATCTGTGGAACTGATTTCTTTTGAGCCATATGTACATTCAAATACCTTCTTTAGTGCTGTCAGAGGCAAACAGAATTTCCGTATCAACTTCTTTTGCTTTTTTTTTTCCTTATGCAGATTTTTTTTTAATGGGTGGGCAGCTGTCTTTAATACATTCATATTTCTTTTATTAAATGAAATGCTTTATTAACAACAAACATTGCTAGAAGAATATTTTACCATATCCACAATATAAATTATTTTCTAGCATTGTCTTTTTTTTCCTGAGAAGCCTTTCTAGCTTGGGACCTCTTTAAGTGGTGATTGATAAAGTTGTTACGTCATGGTACTTTATAAGGGGGAAAGAAAAATCTGGCATAACACAAAAAGAGCAGTTCTTGTAGCTGTTGTGTTCCTGTTCTTCATTATCTCCTTGTGCTGTCCTGGATTTAATTTGGCAGCTTTAAAAGTTCGGCAGCTGTTTACTATCACAAAAACCCACCCACATGCAAAAGTCCCCAAATTTCAGAAAGGTTACGGATGTTAAAATAAAAGAGTAATCAGGGCACTCCTACCATGTAATAAAAAAATGCAAAACCAACAACAAACACCTTGAAATAGTTGCAGTGTTTGCCAAGTGTGCCAAATCATGAGATGTTTTTGTGATGAGGGTCAATGTCAGATTATGGAAAGAATGATATGCACATGCTGATTTCACTTATAACTGGTGAATGTCGGTTTATTAACTCAACTTCTACTTCAGAGAGTCGTTGGTATTAACCATATAATTTTGTTTCCCCATCCCTCTTAAAATGTAAATAGTGTGGTTCGTTTTGGCTATTACTATAAAACCCAACTGGCCAGATTAAAGTGCATTTTTTAAGGTCACATATCTTTTCCTTACTTTTTAATAGATGACAACTAATCTTCCTCCTCCCAGCTTCTGTTATATTCTTACTGCTCAGTCTGGTGAGATACATGTGGAAGTGGATGAGGAAGAACAGATTTCTAATTTGTACCAGCCACCAGCTGTTCATGGTCTAAAGGAAATTCTTCAGGTAATCTGCTTTACAAGTCAGATAACCAATACTTTGTTCCACTGGATTTCTGGTATCATGTTTGTCTCATTCCCTGTTTTTGTACTGTTTTCAGATCAATGGTTGTAATGAACGTTGTAGCTTTTGGGCGCAAGTGCTGTATCTAAGGCTGCAGGTAATCTTTTTATTTAGCAATGAATTCAACATAAAATCAACATAATGTTTATGTGAAGAAGCCGGCATTTATCTTGTTTAGGGGAAAACCCAAAACCTTCCTGGATGATCTTCAAGAGTTGTATAAGCAGAATTATCACCAGGTCTAGAAAGGGAATTATTTCTGGATAAATTGCTATCTAACCAGAGATAATATTGCACCCTGGTAAGGGAGCTTGCAGGAATTCCATTGAAACTTGATTTGTAGCTAAATGCTATCCTTAGATACATAGTTAAAAGTTCCTAGTCAGTTGAGTGTCTGGAGGTAGAATTTAACAGATGATGGTTATATAAAAATACAGTTTTGCTCTTTGCATGTGAGTGTGTGGACTATTTTTGTTGGCTTCAGTAGAAGCCCCTCAGGCAAATTTGGCTTTTATGGTCCTGTTAGTAGAAAGGAGGAACTCTTAGGTAAATACATCTGCCATCCATACTATGTTGGAAACCTTATAAATATGTTTTATTTATTTGTTTCTGAATGATGCTACAATTTTCTTTCAAAATGTTGCTAACTCCCTCAGTAGTTAAAGGAATTTTTTGTTGCTGATTTATTTATTTTTTCCTGGCGACTGGATCCTCAGTACAGCCAGCACTGAATTCTGGTGGAGAATAATTTGCAATTGTCCATCAGCTCCACAAGAAACAAAGTGTGAATCAAAGCATATGAACCAAAGACAAAGAAATTCCAGAACGGCCAGCAAAATAGCTGGAGATGCTTCCCACCAGTGTGAGACATAAATTTAATTTAGGTCTTGCCCTTTTGCTTCAAAAGCCAATGAGTTATGATTTGATTTTTACGCAGGGAGGGCTTTTAACTCCCAAGATGAGGGGTATTGCTTGTGTTTTCTCCATGCTAAGTGAGAATTTAACAGAGTATTTGTAAACATGAAATTAGGGCTAGCTTGAAGGAGTCTTTAGGGTGCTAACAGAAAGGACACATACATGCCTAAACTTCTATTTCCAAGAAACCTGTTCTACTAAAAAATAAAATAAAATTACAGACTAGTGGTATCCTAGCCAAACATTTTTGTATTCAGGAATGTCTACATCTGAGATGCTGTGGGTCATCAGTATTCTTGTGTAGAAGCACTTCATCACTAAATTAGAGAAAAGATGAAGCATGCAAGAACAGATGTGATTTTGAAGAATGGAAGTTTGTCTAGCAGAAACAAAGGTCTGTGATTTGTTCTTGCTACTAGGAGGTTTTTTAGCTGGTTTTTTAATGGCTATTCACTTACTGAACTGTAAGCACTAAATTTTCGTAAGTGAGCAACATGAGTGCTCATAAATTTTTTGAAAGTAGTGTTGGAGAAGCAATAGAAGATATTTTTCTGCATAACTTCTGGATAACTGCTGGATAATGCTTCTGGATAACAGCTCTAGGAATGTAAAGGTATTTACCTGCTGTTAGTGTATTGCTTGCCTAATCCTGCCAGAAGGTGGTCACAAACAGCAGCTTGTTTACTACAGTTGCCTTTGCCAAGAGGACATATCCTTCACATGCAAAATCATCAAGTCATACTAAGTGAGGAAGGGACTATGATTTGGTTTATTTTGCAGATTTATTATTATTAGATAATCTGCTAAGTGAGCTAATTCAAATGTACTTTAAAAAATAGTATTTCTTCTATGTAGCTACAGTATTCTGAGATACTTCATTTGTGTGAAGGAGGAATGGAAATATGCTTTTATTTTTCCTCAGAATCTGTACTGTGGTACAGAAGGAATATGAGGAAATATATTCCATCTGTGGTTAAGGAGCTGTCCTTCCTTATAACTCAATCCTGCTGCTATTTGTCTGTTGTGCCCTCTCTGTTCAGAACAAATTGTCACACATAGCAAGATGATGATTTTATACTAACTTGTGATTTTTGCTGTTATTATTATTTACTTTTTGGATGATTCTTCTGAAAGCCAGCTTTTAATGTGTTAGTAATTCTCACGGGACAGCTGTAAAAATTCTTTCTTTGAAGCTGTCCTAATGCTATCTATGCAGATGAGGTACTCAAATGTATGTAGTTACTACGCAAAGAAATATCATCAATGCAATAGGCAGCATATATTGTATTAAGGCATAACCATAATATCTGAATTATGAATTTTCCCAATCATTATTTACAATTACTGCATTTCCTCTAAGAGCCGCTAGCATGAACAAAAAGCTAATTTTAGTGTGGTTAACAGTTTCAAGGTTTGAATTCAACCAAAGACAAAAAGTTGGGGTTCTCATTACATTACCTTAGGCTAGAGACATGCATGAGAATAAAATACTTACGTGATACGTGTCTCTCCAATCATTGTAGAATTTAATTTTCATTTAAATGTTTTAAGTATGAATTTTTAATCAGCAGACTAATTAAAAATAGTAACAAAAACTTTTTAATTTAAGAAAGTAATTTAATCTTAGTGAAATATTTTAAAATATTAGAATCTTAAAATTCACAAGTTGCTTGGACTGGTAAATGTGAAATATGCTTTATTATTAAACCCATTTTTTCTAAAGCCTGGGAAAATTCACATACACACAGATATTATAAAAGCTGTGTTTTAAAAAAAAAAAAAAAAAAAAGAAGAGCACCAATCATCAAATTGTAATCCATCTGATTTTGTTAGAGACCCTGGAACAGGCACTGATGTGTATGTAATGTCTGTACTGTTCATCATCCCAGTGTCAAAAATTTAAAAACCACTACTGATTTTGTGATAATTATTTTCAGATATGAAGGCTGAGATGAAATGTAGGTATTTTGCTTGTGACATTGGTAGTTGTGATATACCATAACTTAGTCACACCTTCATACCTGTCTTAGGCAGAAAACTTACATTGTCATTGCGGATTTCTGTGTCTCTTACTTACGAGTTGTCTACTTCCCTATTTCTATGCATCATTCAAATATTTAGAGATGTTTGTTCAACTGAAAGAAAAAACTCCAGCTTTGTAACACTACTTCGTAACTTGCATTAGCTATTAACCAAGGACTGGATAGTAGCTATTAATCAAGGACTGGTGCTCTTGGGAATCAGATAACAGTACACGGAAAATTTGCTCATGGAGGAATAATATTAGTACTAGCAATAGCCTTTCTTTTTTTTTTAAGGCAAAAGTTATGTAAGTCTTTGTTCATAAAAACAGCCAATTAACTTTTTATATATATATCATATCTATGATATAAATATATAATATAGATTATATACAGTATGTACTATATAGTATATAGTAATTTTTAAATAAAATATATTTTCAAATCCCTTTTACAGTTCAAGTGAATTTTGATAAAGTATGATAGTTGGTAGAGATAGAGCCAAGATTCCAGAGGATCAACCTCAGAAAGTTAATTTAAGGTAGAGATGTTGGTGTCTGCAGTAATGAATAATGAAAAATTCCAAGAAAGCTTTGATTCATTATCCTGTATGAGCCCTAAATGTAATAATTTCTGACAGTTTTATTAGTTATTTAAATATTAGAGTGTTATTTTAGTCTTTCCTTCTACTAAAAATTAACAACTCAATTCCAATTTTGTGGGTTTTTTTTTTTTTGAAATTGTAGACAAAACACAGTGTTCCTATAAATCAAAGAGAGATTTCGTTGTTTGTGACTGACTCTACATTGCAAAATGTAGTTCATATGATTCCAAAAGTTGTTGCTGTGTCAGTCGCTGCATCTTGTGTTCTCAGTACGGAAATCACAGAAGCTCTCAGTGTTGCCTCGCAACTTGTCTTCTTCAAGGATGTGCTGTGGGGAAATGGTAAGCTTTATGTGTGGTTTTAAAGCAATTGAAATCAAACTGAAATAGCATCCTAATCTCTGACACTGCAATATGTGACCTACAGAGACTTTCATTCTCAGATGAAGGTGAGACATTCTAAGTTTGGGAAGAAATTTGAAAGGGGTTGTAATTATAGCTTTCCCATAACATTTGTTTTTTTACATTTTTGGCTTAATCTCCAAAGTAAAGGAGAGATTCGGTGATCTTGCTGTATGTCCACCAATATTTCCGTCAGTCTTCCCTGATGGCTGTTAAATCTAATGACCAGTGTCAATCAAATTTACTTGCTGATAGAAGACTCAAAGACTCGCAGTTGGACTAGATGATCGTTGTAGGTCCCTTCCAACTGAAATAGTCTATTCTATTAAGCAACTTGGTTTCGTTTGTTTTGATATTCTTGCAGAAACTTGTTTTATTGAATTTACTACCTCTAAAAGGAGTAAGAGGGTGCATCTAGAGACTTGCATGTCCCTTGGTCACTTTCAAAATGTAAGTGGACTGCAAGCACGAAACTTTGTAAATGGCTGTGTGTCCTGAAGCAAAAATCTCTGCTTTGGAGAATGAAGCATTGCATGCACCTACTCTTTGTAATCTTTGAAACAAAGTAAGACCACCTCAAGGGGTGCCCGAGCTGATTACCAGGGAATAGACAGTAACAATGTGTTCGCAGGGAGTGTGATGTGATGAGGTTAGAGTGGAATTGGACTCTCTTCTGCCATGTTCGAAATTTTAAAACATGTTTTTTGCCTGGGAGTTGCAAAATGTAATGAGAGCATGATACATATATCGCTGAAAGCAAAGTATTTTGTCATTGAGAAAACCTGATGGAGTCTATCCATCTGTTTAGTAGCTGGCAGCTGTCGTTGTCTTTATTGGCCATGACAATTAACATGGTCACCTTTTTCCTTGTTACTGTACTGAGTTGAAATGTCTTTGTTGGCAGGTAGGATTATTTGTGTTGAACGTACTGTTCTCTTATTACAAAAGCCTCTTTTGTACTCGGCTGCCGGTGCTGACCTCAGTGAGCTGACTGGCCCTGTCAGACTCGATGAGCTGGATTCTACAACACAGGCCAACTCCATTTGTGCTGTAAAAGGTTTGTATAGCCTTTCCTCAAATGAAGGTGGTTAATTATTTCTGCCCACTTCAATCTTCTAGGTCTTTGTACTGATTTCTTGCACAAACAGCATGGAGGGATAAGAAAGCACAGTATTCCTGTGGGTCATTACGATATTTAAGTTTTTATAGTTCTTTGTGGGCTCTGTTTGCCATTTGCTGGCCATGCTCTGCTCCCACTCACTCATACTTCAGAATAAATGTTTGATGCACAATCTGTTTTATTATATTCCTCCCTTCACCATCTTCTTTCAGGCAGGAGCCTTCTGTTCACACCAGGCTTGTTGAGTTGGTGACAGTAAGGTATACTAATATTTTTTAGGCAGATGGATAAGATACGTTAGCCAGATCCTGAATGGTAGGGGTTAGTGTCTGATTTCCCTGGAGCTTTTCTGCAATGGGGCAATTTAATATTTCACCATAGTCATTTAGCGTAACTTGGCTAATATTTGCTCACCAGCCACTTTGGATCATTGCTTTGTCTAATATTTCAGTTGTACCACTAACCATGCAGAAACATTTCTTACAATGTATTTTCTAACATTTCCTAATCATGCAGAAACATTTCCTATTTGTGTATTTTCTAATGCTTTGTCCAGTCAGCTTCTTAAACCTCCCAGTTATAGAGTGCCTATAGGGAAAAGTCCTTAAAAGCCCAATAACTCTTGGCTTTTAAAGACAATTTCCTTTCTTAATCTAACTCTTATGATTCTGGTAGCCCTTGCAGAAAATTCTTGATACTGTTTTACATTTACACCTTCAAGTATTCACTGGAGCACTTGAAATGAGCTTTAAAATAATAGCAAATAATGGTTACAAATGAATTCTTACAGCTATAATGTAGTGCATTGAAAAGACAGTTTGAAACCACACAAAGCTGTTACTAAACATACCTTCTCTTATGGTAGAGCCACAAGTTAGCAGAGCCTCTGTGATTAGTATATAAGCACCTTGCAGTGAACACTAACACTGCATAATGAAAAACAAGCACAACTAGAGGCACTTCACTCAAAGCCTTGGTTGTTATGTACATCTCACATCAATATTGTGAGTTACTTGGAAGGTATTTCTGTCACTGGGTGTGAAATACTTTTTGGCTTTTTTTAAACCTCTCCTATACTTATGCTAAGCATTATCACTTCTCCATTCTTAATTTTATAACTAAGTATGAGAAGTGCCTGTCTTCTTTTGTCCCATTGATAGTAGGATAAAGCAAATATTTCTCTGTCCTTTCTTTTTCCAGTGGAGCAAAGAAAATGCACTTTTGTGATCTACTGTGTAAACAAGTACTTTATACACATGGGAGGTGTCACGCTTTCCCTCTTCTGTATTACAGATGGAAGAATGGCAAAAGGAGAAATTAATCTTGCAGCCTTGTCTTGCTTCATCTGAAATTTGTCCAGGGTAGCTGTTATCAGTATGTTCCCACACACTTGTACCAATATAGAATATAAAGTGTCATCTTTATACCTATGCTAATGCTTTATATAGATGACAACTCTCACTTTTATGTGTAACTAAAATTATTTAATAGCATTTAAGATATATATCCAGTGTTTTGGAATTTGGTTAGTTATTGCCTACATCTTTCTACTGAAGAACTGAAACTAATAGCATTAACCCTACTTTGTTAGTGGGAGAATATGTATTTGATAGAGTAGCCCATGAAGGAAAATTTATCACCCCTAAAATTCACTCACTGTCTCTGTCTCTTAACTGAGAGAGTTGTTAGTCTGGCTTGTGCAATGAGAAGCAGTATTACCTTGTTCATTTTCTTTGTGCCCTCCTTTCACTTCCTGTACTTCTGGTCACCTGCGTATGCTGTATGTGAGCCTCCTCTCACCTAACACCCAAAAAGGCTCCAAAGGCTTTACTCTACTCCTTCTTGAAGTAGTGTTCCTTCCTGCTCCTTTGCAGTCATGGCTGCTCCTCCTGGCTCAGGGATTCGGCAGGCTCAACCTTCCCTAGAAAAAGTTCTTTTTAACCAGTGAAAAATGCAGGGGATCGTTCAAGTCCCCATCCACAGATACAGCAATTGGTCACAGCGTCAGAGCCTCCACGAGTGCTGGGACTGGGGAGGGACAAAGGCCATGCTGCCTGCTGGGTTTTAGGTAGATTGGTCATTTTTTGGAAGGTGTATAAATAGGATAAGTTAGGTTGGAAGGAACCTCTGAAGTTCCTCCAGTCCTAACTTGTGCTCAAGACTGGGCCCTGAGCAACCTGGTACAGCTCTACAGCTGGCCCAGCTTTAAAAGGACAGTGTGGCAATCCAAGCAGATCCACCAAGTTTGTCAGAAATCCTTGTTTCAGAGAGGTCCGGTCATACCAGCTCCAGGATGGAGTGTGTTGCTCTTCAACAGATGCATGAACACCTGAGGTTGCTTTCTACTGGAGAGTTTATTGCTCTTCTAAAGATGAGTCTGTGGTTCTCACCTGTGAGCCCAGAGTTAATAGATTTATTTTCTTATGACTATGCGTTGCAAAGTAATTTCTAACCTCTTTTTGGTGTAGAGTAGCAGTCAGGATGACTTAAATGTTGGCAGTTCATACTGCACAGAACTGTTTTTCCTCTTAACCATGCTTATGAGCACATTCTAGTTAGTCCAATATTACTTGATTAATGATATTTGCCTAGTATATAACTCACCACCAGTGACTGAATTTTGACATTGGGTGTTTTCATATCCAACACCCTTACTCAGGGGTGGTTTTTTTCCCAGGTTCCCTCTTAACAGTATGAACAAGATGGGGTCAATCAGCTTACCTAGGTTTCTCTTTTTGATTGAACTTTTCCCCTTCCTGTCCATTAATCAGGGTAACTGATTGGAAAAAGACCATACACATTCATTTTTTTGAACATTTCAACCAGAATGTTACTTTTAATGCGCAGCCCTTCTTTGCATTCCTCACCAGAGGCCTGTTTTTCCAGGTGTCATCCTATTATCAGTCTCTTCTTAATGATGTCAGCCACAACCGATAAAAATAGACTAGAGGTAAAAATTATATTTTGGCTATGAGCGTTTCCATTTAAAAGCAGGATCTTGGGAAAATATCCAAAAGGTTTGTGAACATCAAGCAAAATCCAGAGTCTTGACAAAGATGTTGTGGTGGGTTGGCCCTGGCTAGATGCTAGGTGCCCACCGAAGCTGCTCTGTCACTGCCCTCCTCAGCTGGACAGGGGAGAGAAAATATAACAAAAAGCTCGTGAGTCAAGATAAGGACAGGGAGAGATCACTCAGCAATTACCATCACGGGCAAAACAGACTTGACTTGGGGAGAATTAACTCAATTTATTACCAATCATACCAAGGTCGTGATAAATAAAACCAAATCTTAAAAACACCTTCCCCCCACCCCTCCCTCCTTCCTGGGCTCAACTCCAGTCCTGATTTTCTCTACCTCCTCCCCACCAGCGGTGCAGGGGGACAGGGAGTGGGGGTTGGGGTCAGTTCATCACACCTTGTCTCTGCCGCTCCTTCCTCCTAAGGGCGAGGACTCCTCACACTCTTCCCCTGCTCCAGCGTGGGGTCCCTCCTACAGGAGACAGTCCTCCACAAACTTCTCCAACGTGGGTCCTTCCCACGGGCTGCAGTTCTTCATGAACTGCTCCAGTGTGGGTCCCTTCCATGGGGTGCAGTCCTTCAGGAGCACACTGCTCCAGCGTGGGTCCCTTCCATGGGCTGCAGTCCTTCAGGCACAGACTGCTCCAGCGAGGGTCTCCCGTGGGGTCACAAGTCCTGCCAGAAAACCTGCTCCAGTGTGGGCTCCTCTCTCCACGGGTCTGCAGGTCCTGCCAGGAGCCTGCTCCAGTGTGGGCTTCCCAGGGGGTCACAGCCTCCTTGGGGCATCCCCCTGCTCCAGCGTGGGGTCCTCCCCGGGCTGCAGGTGGCGATCTGCTCCACCGTGGACCTCCCTGGGCTGCAGGGGGACAGCCTGCCTCACCAGGGTCTTCCCCACGGGCTGCAGGGGAATCTCTGCTCCGGCGCCTGGAGCATCTCCTGCCCCTCCTTCTGCACTTACCTGGGGGTCTGCAGGGTTGTTTCTCTCACATGTTCTCACTCCTCTCTCTCTCCAGCTGCAATTGCTGTTACACAATAACTTTTTTTCCCTTCTTAAATCTGTATCCCAGAGGCACTACCACTGTTGCTGATGGGCTCAGCCTTGGCCAGCAGCGGGTCCGTCTTGGAGCCTGCTGGCATTGGCTCTGTCAGACATGGGGGAAGCTTCCAGCAGCTTCTCACAGAAGCCACCCCTGTAGCCCTCGGGCTACCAAAACTTTGCCACGCAAACCTAATACAGATGTGCTGCAGTTTCAGCAGCTTAAACTTGAGAAATGACTTTGCATGCAGGATGCACAAGGCTGTCACTAGATTATTGCATCTGCTGCTGCCTTCACTTGTTTTTGTTCTGACTTCAGTGATCTCTGGTGGTTTTCTCGAGGGAACTCTATGTTGTCATCAAAATAAACCTCTCCACTAGACATAATCTCGTCAGTGTGATCCTGATTCATTTCCTTCACATGTACTTGTATTAGTTGCACACTGGCACCCTGCAGCTGCAATACAGCGCACAACTGGGGGAAAGTTAAAAGGCTTAGGAGAGAAACAGATCTGTCAGAAGAGGGGATTTTGTTTTGTTTTAAAAATGATTTTTTAACAAAAAAGGAAACATATTCAGCAAACTAATCGGTAGCTTTTCTTTTCCATGAATAAGGGAAACATGCCCATGCTGTGGCAGAAAGCATCTTACCTTGTAGTAGCAAGTGCTGATGGAAACTCTCAATTTACAAAAACTGAAGAATCAAAGTTATTCCTGTAACAGTCCAAGGGGTTAAATGCACAGAATTGCTTATTCTATCAGTGAAATCCATGTTGTTTCATTACATGAATAGAATTTGGGTCATAAATGTTGTATTTGAGAAGTATGTCTCCTGACCTTCAGACTTGCTGTCCTTTGAATTCTGAAATAGAATTACGGTTTTGTTGTTTCTGTGTAGTTCCCTTTTTCCTGTCCATCCTTGTCCCAGGAGAACCAGGAAAGCAAGGGATTAACACGCTGTCTTACAGACCAGGCAGTGTAAATGCTCCCTAGTCTCCAAGGGTTTCTTTTATTGAATGCGGTATAAATAAAACTGTGAGATTCTTGCTCAATAGGAGCTGGAATTTTTAGTCTATACTTCTGTTGTACCAGTGAGGGTTTATTTTAGTATAATTTCATTCTTAAAGGTGATCAACTTTGTATGCTTCAAAATACTTAGAAGTATTTTCTCCATAAATAATGCTTATAATTTCAGCATATCGTTATCATAAAACATAATACATTCTTTATTGGCTTCTCATAGAACACTGAATATATTTTTTCTTGCCAAAACTAGCAAGGCCCTTTATATTAGTCCAAAGTGTCTCTGGCATTCCCTTCTTAGGCACACATTTAAATCTGTGGGCCAGATCTAATCTCTGTTAAATCAGTATAAATGAAGAATAACTCCATTGTTAATGGAATTTAACCTGCATCGTTGTTTTCGAAAGGGATTGGGTCTTCTTATTGGTTTGTGTTTCCTAAATGTTGATCTCATGCTGTCTGACCTGATGATTTTTATAGCTATTTATTGCCAAGGAAACATCAGAGGAACAGAAAGAGAAGAAACAAACAAAAACAAATCAGAAAAACAATAAAACCCAAACCAAAAGAGCTGAACTTGTTTGGAAAGTTTATTATCAATTATCTACCTTCTGGTATTTTTAGAATGTAACACACTTTGCCATACTGTCATCCCTTGTTGGAGGGACAAAGGAGAAAGGGGGTGAGATTGTTGGAAGAGCTGATGCTTAAGCTGAGAGTCAGAAAGGACCAAACCTGCTGTGAAGCCAGGAGTGACTGTGTTTGCTAGCTTACTGTTAGTATTTTGTAAGAATTTCATCTTCTGCAGGTACTGTTGTTGGAGTTAATGAGAGCACTGCTTTCTCCTGGCCTACATGTGACAGATGTGGCAATGGAAAGTTGGAACTGTGTCCCCAGGACAGGTGAGAGTCAGCATGCTCCGGAGCACTCCAGGTGTTTTGCAGATGTAGCCATAACAGCAATAGGTGATGCAATGATTCCTGCAGGCACAGGCTGCACTTCGTTCCTTCCTAGAACTAAGACGTAGTATTTTTATTGCTGATGAACTGATAAAACCAGCAAGGTTAGATTAATTTATTAAGAAAGATACAAGTAGATATGAAATGGTTTAAATTTGCAGTTATCACATTTTTTTTCAAACTAATCTGAAAGTATTGCTTACAAAGATTTCATAGCCCACTGCATTATAATATTAGTTTTAATAAACATCCATGTAAATCACAGGTCTGATTTTAAGCTCCTTTAAAAGTAGCTTCTTGTGTTTGTCTATGCTACGTTGTTACCCTGTGTACCACCAATTCACCTCATTTTTATATTGAACTGTGATCTTTGCTGTAATTTACGTGAGTGGCGTTTCAGACGTATTTGATTTATAACCTTTCTAAAAAGGATGTTGAATAATTCTGGGAGTACAACTGTCCCAAATGTGAAGACTGATCCCACAGGACCTGTTACCACATGAAATGCTAAACCTGCATCACACTGGCATGTTCTTGGAAAACCTCCCCTTCAGCTGCTTAGCCAGCTTGCTCTTGCAGGGTCTGAGATACCTGAGGGCATAAAAACATGAGAGGATAAGAGAATAGTCAGAGTGTAAAAAGAAGGAAAGGGGGGGTTCTTCCTAGTGGAAAAGCTTACAAAAAGCATAAGGAGAAGTTGGGTGGGTTTGATCCCATTGAAATAGAGAACATTCCTAAATACAAGAAGCTTTATGACTTATGCTTTGTTATGTATAGCCTCTGGGGGAAAAAGGCTGAAAATAAAAAAAAAATTGTCCTATATTATACTGTCATGCAAAAATTAAGGATGTGTGTACATTCACATAGTAATGTAGTTCAATTAAAAAAAATATCTACTGTGAAGGACACTTTTGCTTCATTTGAAGAACAATGTAGCATCAATATTTGTTTAAGACATTATTCCAACAAGCTCTTACAGCTGAGCTTAATTTTATGCATATGACTTAAGTATGTGCTGAAAATGTTGAATGTTTGCTGAACGAGGGCCTAAATCAGTAAGTCACTTGGGCCAAATCTATACTACAGATTTTCTTTTGCCATAACTTTTAGAAGGTTATAAGATTAACATTTGCTTAAGGGGAGTGACTATAAATAGCAACCTCCCCCCATGTTGCCAAAACTTATAAAACGAAGATCCTTTTGCTAGAAGAGTTTAGGTGCTCCAAGAGAGTTATTTAGCTCTACCAACAGAATGGTTCTATTTGTTATTATCAACTGAATCTCTGCCAGGGCTTTCCTACTATAAGTCTATCGGCAAAGTATTTTAGAGAATAAGCTAGCTGGTTTTTTGTGTGTTTTGATTTATGACTGATAGCTTTTCCATTTTTCTATGTTTTTCCATCATTATTTGTGTGTTTCAGAGGATTGCTATATTGCAACCAGTGCTCTGAAGTTGTCATTTCACCGGTTTTGAAAATGCAGCTGGAAGTCTTCTTGAGTTGTCCGTCTCGATCTCAAAGTACAGTAAAAGTAAAGGTATGGCATGAAATAAGCTTTGGTGTATTGAGTATAGTGAGGCTAGATATGTAGACACACAGGTACTCTAAGCCACGCTTTTATAAACAGCTCTGTCAGAAGACAAATTAAAAGATGTAAGAGTACCCCATAATTTAATCTGATACTAAACTTGTGTTTCATTGGACTAAGAACCCAGTTCCCAGATCTTACTCAAACCATACAGTCGTCGAGTTCACCCTGAGGTTTGCAAACTGTTTTATGGTCCAGCTGAAGGGCTTTGTTGGGTTGGGCCTTGGGAAACCTCAGTCTCCACAGCCTAAAAAGAACATGTATTTTTAGGCTCCCATTCTGAACATCTTTTGTGTCACCTCTCCTCTGCTTTCTTGGCCAGGGAAACAAAACCATTCTATATTAAAATGATAAATCTTTGTTCAATGTGACTGTTTTAACCTGTGAACAGAACCTCTTTGCACACATAAGACTTTTGTCATGAACAAAACCTGTCTATTTTCTCATTCCAGCTGTTACAAAGGACAATCTCTTCTCTCCTGATGTTCTCTGCCAATGAGGATGGGGTAGGTATAACGAGTGTTGATGAAAGAAAGTTAAACTACATAACTTAGTGTAGAGGCAGAGTACAGGAGACATGAATCGGGTGGGAAGATACTCGAATCACAGAAATGAAAGGGATTCCTGGAGGTCAGCGTCCAACCTAGCGCTCACACTGGGCTATTGCCGATGCGTAGGCGGGTCAGCCGTGACTTTGGCTGGCAGGGTCTTGAAAACTTTGAAGGATGGAGATTCTGCCTTTCCAGGCAGCTCGTTTCAGAACTGCACTAGGAGCGGTAGGGGATTTCACTAGAAATAATGAATTTTTTTTTCATGTCCAGCCTGGGATTTGAGTGGGCTGGACCCTTTGGCAATCCCACCTTCTGCCTGCTGACGCTTTGCTATTGCGTGACTTTCATCAGGCTGACACCCCCTTTTTTAGAAGAGGGGTGCTACAGATGGGGTATGTAGACAGCTTTAGCTCAGCTGCAGATCTGCAGAGCTATCTGCAAATAGGACTATGTCCAGACATTCAGAGCTGTGACGGGCAGTGCTGGGCTTATCTCCATTTTCTGGCTGAGGATCCAAAGACAGCAAACACAGTTCAAGCATCCCACCTTTTGGGGCTGGTCTTCTAAGCCCTATAAACCAAAACTACTTTCTAATAGTACAACCATGAAACTACTGGCAGGAAGTAATAGTAGAGGAATTTGCAAAATGCATGCAAGATAGTACTTTATAATTGTGTGAATGAAATACACGTAAGCCACGGGGATCCATGGGCTGAAGTACAGTTCATGTGATCGTGAAGTAGTTATTCCTTTAATCTGAGATATCAGAAGAACCTTGACATTTGGCACAGTGACCCAGATTTATCACAGGTGAGGGAGGCACCTGGGTAGGTGCCTGGCTGGCATTGGCTGCCGGATGGTCAGCAGCGAAGGAGCGGCACCTTCAGAGGGTGATTAAGTCCAATTAACATCCCGAGATCCCCCGTCTCCATTGCACGTGGAAGGGAGCAAAGGTCAGCTGGTTGTCTTGTTTAATGATCCTAGTTGAATATCTTTGGTTAGGTGACACGTGTCGGGGTCATTTTGCTTTCTCTGTCTTGTATAATCTTCTAGCATTTTGCTATTATGTGCTCCATGGTTTTAATGGGATTTATGGATAATATTTAAAGTGGAATGCTGCTCTGAAATCGTAAATTATTTTTCTTATGCTGGAGGGTGTATGTTTGATTTAAGCAAAGAGATGCAAGAAATTTCCAAAATATGTTTGCTTTCTTAATAGCAGTTAAGTCTTGCTAAGTTTTACAGAATGTGTCTGGTTTGGTTACAGAATGACAAAACGTAGTTCTTTTTCGAGTTATTAGAATTCAAACAACCTCTTTTTCATGTTTCAATTTTTATAATGCTAGTATTTAGAAGTCTGGCAAGTTAGAAACAGGGGGGTTTTTTCCCTAGCTGAAATGCAGGGATAATTTTTTCCTTTTTTTTCATAAGCAGTTCTGTCTCTGAACCACTGCAAAAAAAAAAAAGCAGCACAACTCAGCGAAGATTAATCACAAGAAATACCACTTGAGGTGGCATTTTTTGCCAATGCTGCTAAAGTTTCTAAGGGTGTAGCTTTGTAATCATGTCTTTTGGCAGGGAGGTTGGTTTTAGCCTCCACTGCCCCTGGCCACTTGTTCCTTACCTTGTGACAACCCTTCTGTTACACCAATATAGCTGTTTGTGCAGCTGCATGATGAATTGGACTGCAGAACTGGGCTGGAGTAAAAACAATCTGTGAAAAAAGAAGAAAAGCGTTGTTCATGCCTTGAATCAGGCAATAGATGTGGGTATCACATACCTGTACAAACGCACAGCCCAGATGAAAGCAGGGTGCATGGTCAGAGGCTGGTCGCAGGCAAGTCCCACTGAGGAGAGAAATGGATGTAAACCTGCCATCTGAGAGAGAGACTCTCTCGGGCGACGTATCAGCTATCGGTGTTACCAGTTCTTCTGGTAACATGCTCTCTCATCTTAGAGAAATCATCCCAGCTTCACATCCCTCTCCTCCACACAGAGTCCAGTCTCTACAAATTCGCTCAGGCACAACTCATGTGGGTAAACTGCCACTCGGATCATTAGACAGAAGGGACTGTGTAGGCGCCAGTGATCATGAACGATGCATGAGACAACACAGAGTAAAAAGCTGGGGGAGCGGGGGGGGGCGATGTAAAAGAGTTACAAAATATTTTTTCCTTTAGTGGATCTGTTAGCTAAGGTAATTGATATATAGTATGTATATATACATTGCTAGCACATGTGAATTCCTACCAGTGTCAGAAAGCTAGATAAAGGGAGCACATGTAGCTTATGCTTCAGCAAAATTGAGTTCGAAGTCACAGTAGCTGGTTTTTTTTTTTTTTTTTAAACAGCTCATTTTTGAAAGCCTGGTAGGGAAGCAGCACTTTAAGCAGGAGTGAGATCTAATTATTGAAAATCTAACATGTTCATTCTTTCCATCGGTTCTAATGCACCTTTCTTTCTGAGTCCTTAAAAAAAATTGTCTGTTGGAAGAGGACCTTGCAGCCTGCATCTTCCCAGTCGAATGCTGCTTAGAACAGAATGTCCAGGACTGTTTGTTTTAATCAACATGCTTTTATCACTGCAGAGTTATGAGGTGCAGAGCGTGCTGGGAAAGGAGGTGGGGTTATTGAACTGCTACGTCCACTCCGTAACCAGCCACCCCAACTGTGTTGCACTGGAGGAAATTGTTCTTCTGGAAGCAGCAGCAAGACACTGAGCTGAACTCTAGTCAGCTACTATAGTATCTGTGGACTTTGTGATGTGGTTATCTGTTAACTAGTGCCACAGATAGATAATGTATAATGCAAGTGTGATAAGTATTAAGATAGTTTATTAAAACTGTGATTTACAAAGCACATTGTGCTAATGCTGAAAAAATATCTATATAAAAATTTCTGTTCAACCTTCCGAACTCTTCTTTTTCAGATCAGTTCAGAATTTAAGAATACAGTTCTTTCTTTGGCATGTTTGCTGTTTATGTACATAAAACATCTTGTTCTGGAAGTTTTGAATGGTTGTCAATTTTTTTCTATAATATTGTATTTATTATGTGTCGATGGAAAATATTTTACTGATATTTTTTAAATAAATACTTTGCTATAGGCAGTGAATGTTGGTCTAAGCTGAGTTTTTATCAGTGGATTCCAGACGTACCACTGGCTGCAAAACACCGTGTTGTGCGCTAATTCTGAGTTGTAGCATTTGTTATCACCTTGCAATAAATGTTATAAAGACAAAGATTTGAACAAAGCTTATATTTTGAAGTGTCAAGCTTATATAAAGTTAATGTTTTACAGCTAACTGGTCTCTAAGCAGAGAATTAGTGTGTTATCTGTAGCTTCCCACAAAGCGGGTGTCTCATTATACAGTTTCTGTTATGGGTAACGAGCAAACTGCTTTGTAGGCCACGTAACTTTCCTCACCCCGACTGTACAGAGACATGGATTACAAATCAGATAATATCAAAATCTTCCTATGTGTGCATTGTTTGAGATGCAAGAATTAATGTTAAGCATTCAGTCGGAGATTAGAGTTTTTTTCCCTTTCCCCTTTCTCGGTATTTAAAAAACCCGTACAGGTCAGAGGAGGAGGAATGAATGGTTTTGCACAGGTCCAGTGCATGACTACCCTGCAGAAGAGGAACAGCAAACTTGTTGCTACATTGATCATTCCTGCGGCCGAGGCCGATAGTGGAAAGTCGGATACGTCATGATTACTAAAGGAATGACCCAGCTTTTGAATCCCCATTTTCCCCCCTCCTCCAAGTCTTTCAGTCTCTGACCTGCCCCCCCACCATAAGGAAAAAGGGGATGTCGGCCAATTCCTGTGTAGAGGATACTGCCCTGTACGCGGCCAGGGTCGCCCCTTCGAAACCAGCAAGACTTTTCTCTCTCGCAAAGCACTGGCTGTTGGAGATGCTTGTGGTACCAGGCCGCTTTTCTGCCAGCGCCCTACAGGTGCTGTCATCTTTGTGCGTGCGCTATCAATATTCAGACAAGTTGCCTACCCTTCCGTAATACCGTCACTCAGTCGGGGACCAGCGTTGTCGCCTGCTCTCGCCGTCACTGGCAGTGACCAGTGAAAGCGGCCAGCGGCTCCCGCCCGTCCGTAGCCCACAGTGGGCTGAGGCGCATGGCTGCAACAGCATCTCCTGTGGGACCGCAGCGGCTTCAAACTTAGGAGCGCCTTAGTGTAGGTGCAGCTTTGCATTGTCTGGAGTGGAAACTGCTTCGAGGGGTTTTTTTTGCTGTTTTTTTTTTTTTTAACCAGGAATTTTAACTAACGGTGTTCTTGTGTTCACGGGTGCTTTTTTTTTTTTTAATAAGGCTATGTTTCTGGAAGAGTCCTGGCCAAAGAGCAGCCCCTCCTGCGGTGCAACTGCTGCTCGGCCCCAAGTGAGCTCAGCAGCAACCGCTGACTCAGCATTCCGGCACGGCGATGCAACAGCTCCCCGGGGGGGCGAGCAAGACTTTGGAACCACCACGTGCAGGACTCCCAGTGACTCCCACCGTTGCATCGCCCTTAGGCTGCTTTAGGGGAAGAAAAAAAAAAAAAAAAAAAAAGTGCACCTCACCCCCCCCCCAACCTCCCCGTTTCAGATGCTGGAAGCCCCCCGTGTCGTGTACCCCTCCCGGCGCTGCGAGCGGGCAGCAGCTCCCGGGAAGCGCAACTTCCCCCGCTGCCGTCGGGACACAGAGCAAACGAGAGCAGGGTTGATTTTAAATGTTTTTTTATTATTATTATTATTATTATTGTTGTTGTTGTTCTTAGAAACGCTGTAAAAATTGATATAAAAGGTCGAGCATGCTCAGTCTTTTTTTTCGTCCTACCGTCTAAAATACATGGGGTTTTGAATCATTTTAACAGATGTACCATAGCTGCATCGGTATGAGTAAAATGTAGAAAAGACGAAAACTACCATTACAAAAATAATTTAAGGGGAGAGAAGAAAACAAACAAACGAACAAACAAAATATTTAGCTTTTTTCCTTTTTTTTTTTTTTGCAAGTTTCGCGGTGGAAGACGCAGGCATGGCCCCACGTCGCTACAACATCCAGGAAGCGGCCGCGGCCGGCAGGTCCCACCGCGGCTCCGCGCCTCCTCCCCGCGCCCGGCCCGGCCCGGGGCGCCGCGGCCCGGCCCGGCCCGGCCCGGCCAAGGCTCGGCCCGGCGAAGAAGGCTCGGCCCGGCCCCCTGAGGTATTTGTTATCCACGGTCTCCCGGAGTCCGTCTCTCCGTCCCCGCTCCCCGCCCCCCCGCCCCGGTTACCGGCAGTCGGTGCCCGAGCCGGGCTGCAGGAAGGAGGCGCTGGGCAGCTGCTTGAAGAAGTGCCGGAGGCTGGTCAAGTCCCGGGTGAGCTGCTCGATCTTCTTGTGCAGCTTCTCGTTCTCGGCCGAGAGCTCCAGCAGCTTCTGCTGCATCTCCTGGTTGCGCCGCTTCGCCTTGTCGCGGCTCTTGCGCACGGCGATGTTGTTGCGCTCCCGGCGCTGCCGGTACTCGGGGCTAAACCTGTCCACGCACTTCTTGCCGCCGCGCTCCTTCCCGCCGGGGGCCGCCGGCGGCGGCGGCGGGACGCCCTGCGCCGACACGGACCCGGAGCCGGAGCCGGAGCCGGCGGCGGCGGGGCCCGGGGAGCGGGTGCTGCAGCTGGAGGGGGAGCTGCTGCCCGGCGGCTCGGGGGAGGTGGGCGGCGTGGGCTGGCCGCTCAGGTTCATGATGGTCTGGGCGCAGGTGGCGATCTGCGAGGGCAGCAGCGAGGAGGAGAGGTCGCTGTCGCTCCAGTCCGGCTCCTGCTTCAGGGCGCCGCGGCAGGAGGAGGAGGAGGAGGAGGAAGAGGAGGAGGAGGAGGAGGAGGAAGAGGAGGAGGCGGTGCGGGGCTCGGCGCCCAGCAGGGTGGTCATGGCAGCGCCGAGGTCCTTGGCGGGGTCGCGGCCGGCGCCGCCGCCCGGCGGCAAGTACTCGCCGTAGTCCCCGCCCCGCTCGGGCTTGTGGTTGCTGTTGAAGAGGTCGGCGAAGAGCTCGTCGTTGCAGAGCTCCAGGTTGGGCACGGCCGACATGGAGTCAATGTAGGAGCTGAAGTCGATGGCGCTCTCGTCCTCGTACATGGCCGGGGCGGCGGCGCTCAGCTCCGCCAGGTTGGTGCCGCTGCCCCCCAGGCCGCCCCCCGCCTCCTCGCCGCTCATCCCGCAGCCGCCGCGGCCCCCCGCCTTGCAGGCGGGACCCGGCCCGCCGCCGCCGCCGCCGCTGCCCACCTTGGCGTCGTAGAAGTTGGCGGGCTCCAGGCACCAGCTCTTATAGCATGCCGGCAAGTCCAGGCTGTAGAGAGCCGCGGCGCTCATCGGCGAGCGGGACGCGGCGCCGCACGGCCGCGGCGCGGGGGCTCCGGGCCGCGGGCACCAGCCGCCGCTCCGCGACGATCGCAGCTCCAGCCTCCGCCGCGGGGCAGGTGGGGAGCAGCGGGGCCGCTGCGAGCGCTGCCGCCGCTCAGTCCCGCCGCTGCGGGGCCGCCGCCGGTGCCGCCGCGGGTGCTCCTCGCTGCCGTCCCGCCGTCGCCTCGCCCGCCCGAGGGGGGCCGATCCGGCCGCGGGTCACGCCGCGCTCGGCGATGGGAGAGGCGGGGATGGGGCGAGGGCGTCTCTGGACCTGGGAGCGAAACGCCCGCTCGGTCCCTTCTTATACGGCCCCGGCCCCGCCTCCTGCCCCAATGACGGGGAACGAGTGTTCCCGGCACCCCCGGGGACCCGGGGGCGGGAGCGGGTGGGGTGCGCGGCCGCGGAGGCCGGGCTCCCGCCGCGGAGAGCTGCCACCTCCCGGCGGAGGGTGGCCGCGGTCGGGGGGCGGCCCCCCGCGGGGGGACGAGACGGTGCGGGGAGGGGGGCAGGCGCCCGAAAGGGCGCCTGCCCCCCTCCCCGCACCGTCTCGTCCCCCCCGGCAGGGCTGCCCCGGCGCCGGTACCGGCCCCCCCTGCAGCACCCCGGCTGAGCGGGCATTTCCCCTTTTCCCGGCTTATTTCCACGCGGGCCGGCGGAAAAGGCTCATCTTTACACCCCAACACACCGCCCCGGCGGCGCCTTGGATGAAACGATACGGGAAGGATGCTGCCTGCCCCACGCGTGTCTCTCTGTGTATCGCCCTAGCGCCCTCCCGAGGCTCCGCTCCTCCCCGCTCTTCACCCGAGAGGGCTGTAAATTCCACCCCCCCCCCGCTCCTCCACCAGTGACAGGGTGGCCGCTTGGACCAATTCTTGCAGGACGCTCCGGTGGGAAAGGGGTCTCTAAGGCATCTTTAGCTGCTTCGCGATGCCTGCGTGACATTAAGCCTCTTTAAAAACTTACGGTAAGTAATTATGCATCACCCCCCCCCCCGCATCCAATAAAGTACTACTATTAAATTGGCAAGTATCAGAGAAATGAAAATATTTTCATTTCAAATACTACGTGAAATGTGTAAGTAAGTTTTCTTGTTACAGAACAGTTTTTAAAACCCTGGCTTTACCCCCAGGTGCTCCACTGACTGAATTACAAAAGAAACACACACACACACAAAACCCTTAAAAAATTCTCTTTTAAGATTTATCTACTTTTTTTTCCAGAAGACCCGGCTAGATTTATGACGCTTGGGTCGGACTAGCCCAGCCGCTGACTTTTCGGCCCAGCACTCGGATGACACTGCTGTCGTGAAGCTGAGCCCCGCGGAGCGCTGTGCCGCTCGGAGGTGGCTTTCTGGGGACCGTGGGTACGTGCCGGTCATGCCGGGCCTGCTGCCTTGCTCCGGGCAGGGCTCCATCTGCCACTACCGCAGCTGTTGCAGTAACGCAGCTGTTTATCAAAGGGGCGTGTATTTTAACATAAATAGTTGGGACAGGACTGGTACATGCTCTCCCTTTGGCCGTAAACTCCTTGTGGGAAGGCTTATGGGATGAGGAGTGCGCTCTGACTGGCAGGTGAGGTTTTGCGTCCGGCAGGTAAGGTTTCACATGGAGGGGATTTGCTTTGCTTTTAACTCTAGTGCTGCAGTTAACCCTGCAGAGATGCTGTGTTTAAATAAACTTGATTTGATTTGCTCATCAGAGGCTTGATCGTGCAACTTTTATCTACATGAGCATTTAGCACTGAGCTTGACAGTGACACAAGAAGCGTTGCACTTTTTTTAAAATTTTTTTTTAGTGCAAACAATATTCCTTTCCCACATCGTCAAAACCAATATGTCCCCAAAGCCGGTTCTGCGTGTTGTTACTTTCCACCCTCCAGCACTGGGGTACGTTCACGTGGCATGACTCTGTGCCACCTGCCCCTGGCCTGGCCGTCCGGTGGCAGGGAACCGCGACCCTCGTGTGCTGCTCCTGGAGCTTTTTTTCTCTGCGTGAAGTGTAGAGAGGTGGGTGCATGAAGCGCGGGAAGGCGGTTCAGAAGTGCAAGGCAGTGACACCCACTCTCTCCTCCTTGCTCTGCCACGGGGTCTGTTGATTGCTGGAAGGCGATACGTCTCACCTGTTGTAGCCGTAAAATTATGGTTTGTCTTGGAAAGCATCTCATTTAACTGTACGTGGAACTGTGTTGTGCTTTCAGCTCGCTGAAGTCCTTATCCCGAAAGGGCAGCTGGTCATCAGACGGTGTTGGCATGCAACTGCGCCAGCCTGAACAGTCTCATATAATGCCCATCATGTGTTACTCCAAAAAAGAGATGCAATTCCCAGCCAGGTCACCCGGCCCCCACTGGGCACCCTGCCCTATGGCAATTAGATTCTCAAAATCCCTCAGTAAATGGTGACCTGCTGGGCATGGAAACCCATGTAAGCCTCAGTGTCTGCCACCCGTGTCACACCTAAGCCCCATCACAGCAGGTGCAGCTTTGCTTACAGTGTCTTCAGGACCTGGAGGTGTGTTCAGAGCTCGTGGTCAGACCTGTCGACACCTGACCCCCCCAAAACCAAGCGGCGAGAGCTGTCCCCTGGAAGGCGAGTTAGTTGCGTTTGTTGCTGAGCCTGAGCTGTGTGACTTCAGGGGGTTCCCCCACGCGCTGTGCGGGGTGTGAAGCCCTGGGGTGGTAGGAGACCCGCAGCGAAGCATCCAGGAGCACGTCAGTAAGTGATACTTGTCGCTTACCAAAGCACTGGGCTGGAGGCAGGACGATGTCCATGCTCTACTGTTTCCTGCGGTGGATTCGTCTGGCGTCTCGGCAGCTGAATCTGTTCCCATCTGCATCAGTAATTTCATGAGCAGTGAAGCAGAGACAAGCCCTTGATTTCCTCACTTGTCCTGCTGAGTACCTGACCCACTGAATCATGGCTTGTCTCTGGGATCCAGTAAGTATAAACAGCAATAAAAAACATTTTGAGCATCTGAATTTCAGAATAATATCTTTAAAACCTGTTTGAGGTTCCTGCTCCAAATCAAGCGAAGCGGAGCATTTCAGCCTGGCAAGAAAGGACAAGAAAGCTTTCTCTAAGGAACCTTCACAGAGAAAAGACAAAACTTTAAATTACTCTGGAATGCCAGCTGTGAATCCCAGAGAAGCACCAGGACCCTGAGCCCTTCAGGGACAGGAATTACATCACACTGTGTTTCTGACTAGTTTTTCCTCATAAATAGGGGACAGGCCACTCAGGGAAGGTGAAGGAACGGGGTAATACTTCAGGCTGGCTTTAAATCCTCCCCATCCTCCCCCTGGCATGCTCGCCTCTGGCAACCCAGCCAGATGTGCAGGACTTTTTGGGACAGCGGGGCTGACAGCCTGGCGAGGCTGGGCTGGTCCTGTGGAGCCTCCGGAGCCCTCCTCTGCTCTTGGGGTGCTGCGGGGCCGAGGCAGAGCCAGCGGGACGCCGGCTCCTGGGGGATTCGTGGGCTGGGGTAAGGCAGCCGCAGAGCAGGACTGCGGGGGGGGACACCTCACGACATGGGGTCTCACAGGGAAAGGCTGGCTGGCTGGTGACAAAGAGCCAACTGACAAGGGGGAAAAAGATGGAGGGGTCGTCTGCCTGGTTTTCTCCTCCTCCCCCAAGAAGAAGCAGGAGTGCGGTGATCGTTTCATTCGACAGCTAGAAGCCAGGAAGGGCACTTGGGGGCTGACCGGGGAATGGGACGTGCAGATGAAGAGGTGCGTGTTGTTTGGGGAGAGTAAAAAATCCTGCCAACACACTCCCAGGGAGGGACAGTACCTCCTCGAGGTTGGCGTTGGCTCTCGTAAGCGGTGACTGCCGGACAGACCCTCCCTACTCCCTCGTCCCACCTCTGCCAGGGCTCGTGCCTCCCTTGTCTTGAATCGCTGGAACAGTATTTTGCTCGTCACTTGAGCTCGCTTGGGTCCGTTCATTGCACTGATCCAGCCTGCGGCCACCCCACTGTTAGCGGCCGAAGAACTTGCCGGTAAGTGAAAGGATTTTTCTTTTTAGCTCTTTTAAACTCTGGGCTCTGACTCCCTGCAGGCGTTTGAGCCCTGGCGGTGCCAGCCCGGGCTGGGTTGGTTCAGCTGCACCCGTGGCTGCTGAACTGCTGAATTAAGTCTTCCCGGGCTCCCAAAAAGCCATGTGCTGCAGCAGCGAGACGCCTCAGACCCTGCGCTCCTCGTTTTCTCACATTCTTTGGTGGATGCTCTGAACTTTTTCCCAATACAGGTCTTCATGAGTTTCCAGCAGGGATGAGATTTGTGAGATCAACTTCACAGCTACGTCTTCTGCCTAACCAAATGAAATCTTGCACAGTATCATTTACTGTGAGTTTATGGACAGGTAGAATGAGTATTACCCTCTCCTGTCCCATCAAAAAAGAAAAAAAAAACCACCCAAGCAAATAAAAAAGCAAACAACCGCCCCTGTAAATAATGTGGAGACTGTAACTGAATCTTTTCCAGTCCCTTATGGCCACTCCTTCCCAAAACATTTTGCAACAAAAAACCCCTGAACATCCTTTTCTGGACACTGTTGGTTTAACATGAGATGTAGCTTTGCTACAAGAGTAGTGACACCATTCGGTGCTGTGGGTGGCTGCCAGGGTGTGACCTTTCTGCATAGGTGCCATTTCTTACAAGCAGCATAGCTTAAAAATGAAATTTTTAAACCCCAGGTCATTTCTGAATGAGGCACACAGTGTTAAGTGACTTGGCAGACCCACACACTCAGTATTTGTGAGGGGGAAAAAAAAAGTTTTAAAGCAGTAGTAATAAATCCTTATTTTAACTCCTTGATTTTGAAATACGTGAAGTTTGGGGAGAAGTGCCTCTAAATGTAGACCTTACTTACCTGACTTCAGGAAGCGGCTGGCCAAAGCCCTCAGCGTGAGGCCAGAAGAGCTGTAGGAAAACCCTTATTCCACGGCTGAAGATGAGCCTAATTCATTGTTCTTGTGGCAAGCTCGTGGGTTCCTTCCCGTGCCCAAGCGTGTGCTGGTGCTGTACTGCATCTCAGCCACAGACCCCTCAAGATAACATTTAAATTGGGGGGCGGTGGTGGGGGCTAAGGGAAAATCCTGAGCGCGAGAAGCAGCATGCAGGAACCTCAGCTGGGGAAGGAGACTGCAGGCTGCAGCTGCAGAGCTTTCCTCCATGTTCAGCAGTAGTATTATTTTTGGTTAGAAGCAAATTGTAGGATTGACAGGGATAGTAAGGACTAGCTTAAACATTAATATTATTCTATACACTAAGAAAAACCTACTAAGAATATATGCTAATAGTTTACACAGCTTTTTAGATGCAGTTAATGAACTTCCAGATATAGTGCACATCTGGTTATTTAATCTGAGAAGGAAATAACTCTGCCATACTTGCGGATAGTTACTAAGTCTTGTTTTGTATCATGAGACCTGAAGCAGTCTCCGACTCTGAGCCGCACATCATCTTACTCTTTTCTGGAAGGCTAACAAACCCATCCCGTAAAGCACTGAGCCCAGCGACTTGAGGTTTTCGTTGCGTCAGTGCTCTCCTTGCTGCTTCACGGGCTGGCTTCAGCCTTTCCTTTTGACTGCCGTATTTTACGGAGGGCAGCACTCTTCAGTCAGGATCAGGGAGAGCAGCTGCGATTTACATATGTCAGAGGTTATTTTCAGGCTCACTCAGCTGCACAGGGAAGGCTCCATTAAGGCAATTCCGCTTGCTTCGCAGGGGATGTCCTTCTGCTGATGAACACCCAGCAGCTTTGTGCTTTGCTCCTTCGCCGACACCAGAGCTTGACAAATATGCCACTAGTAGGACTGATGTAGCTGTGGCTTCAAATTACAGCACTTATTTTAGGTCCAAAACTTAAATTTTAACTATTTTAAGCATCATTGAGACGTTCTAAATTCTTTTGCACCATCAGGGCTACTTTCACCCGTCTTGAAGGCTTTCACGCCTGGCCTGAGGGCCTTTCCCTACGGACTAAAGGGAGAGGAGGGCAGGGGACAGGGTTCACCCACAGCCCCCTTCCCCTGGAAGGGCACGGCTGCGCTCTCTGCTCCGGAGGCCAAGGAAGCCTCGGTTGGCGCTGGAGGGAAGCCTGCTGCATGCACAAACATCTCCGGCTGCTGAAGGTATCAAAAGTCCTACAAGACGAGCCTCGCCTCGTTAAACTATAAACCTAAACTTTGTCCTCAGCAGTACAGGTCAAAGTACCTTGTAAGTATCTGAGGTATGTGCCAAAAGTGCAATTAAACACCTCGTACGACTAGCCACTTGATTTCCAAATGTCCCCCTCACCTTTTTATGTAGCTTTTTATTGTGCATTAACTTTCTTCTATTTGTAGAGTTGACAACATGAAAGCTGAGTGCCCCACCTAACTAATCTTCATAGTGCTGCCGTCTTTATTGATACCAGAGATTAAAAGAATGAAATGCACCAAGACATCTTACACAAGTGCATATAAAAATAGACCATATCACACACACTTATGAAAAAACCGCTGTCCATTATCACCTGTATAAACGGGTAAATGTGGATGGTTTCTGTGATTAAAGTACCCTAAATTAACTTCTGAAATGAGGTACACATCTGAAAGTTTATTTTTAAATAGATGTTTCCTCTACAAAAATATAGCCAAACAATATTTTTAATTAATAAAATCTGATAAAAAGATTCTGAATTTCTTAATTCATAACACTATTGACATAGAGAATTGAGAATATTTATTAAGAAGGAAGGTAACAAATAGTAATTGTTGCTAGAAAGTATATTAAACAAAAAACCTCCCTCCCTATTCATTAGGCCTTAGTGAGTAGTCTTGCCCGTGCTGAGTTTTTCATGGAGCTGGACCCAGGAGGCAGATTCCTCTGCTCTCCAGCTGAAAGAATCCTTTGAGACTGGTGCCGGTGGCAGCCCTCTCGAAGATCAGGACTGTCCCATGGCCACAGAAGCAGGAGGGAAAGCGTGTAAGGCAGTGAAAGGGCAAAGACTCATTTTTATTACACGTTTTATGATAATTATTAAAGGCCTCAGTGGAAACAATCTCCTACAATGAATTCTGGGTAATAAACAACAGTAATATTTCAGAGAACTCTCTCTCCCCCTTGCTGTCTGTGCTGCACTGCAGTTGCCACCAAGGTTACCTGAAAACTGGCTGTCAGAGTGGAAGAGTCACATCTGGCACAACTTCCCCAACGCTGCTGTGCCGCAGTTACAGCAAAAAGCTTACAGTGCTCTGCTGCGGCTACTTCTGGCTTTGGCCAAACAAATTAACACAACATGAGGAGTATAGGCTTCTGAAGGACAGAGATAACACAGTATAACCTCGAATTGTTAAAAAACAATCTGCTGGAACAAACTGGCATGGTCTCATCATTGCTTTCTCATTATCGAGTAATGAAATAACACCTAAAGTATCTGGATGGTTATCTAGAGCTATTTAATTTTACCATGTCCTTCACTGTTTCAACTGATACAAAAATCTTCCAGTTTTAATTACAAAATAACATATATCTGCAGAATGGTTTCAGTTGATTATCATCAAGGTCTCTGTAAAAGACAAAAGCACAGACTTTCACTACAAGGATGCCTACAAGCTCACAGAGTATGGAGTCGTGCTTTCCTCTGAGTGATCTCAGTGCCTTTCAAGTAAGTCTTTAAGCTCTATAGCCTCTCCAGTTCTTTCTACATTGATTTTAACACAAAGACAATAAAGCTACTTCGTTGCAGAACCATATATATATTAAAAAAATCATGACTGTTTGAATACAGCTTTAATAAAAAAAATTATTTTCCACATTAGTCAAGTTAACAGATGATTATAAAAGTGGTTAAGAGGGTTTTTTTTCCTTTTTGGCCTTAAAATTCTGATCTGGTTGCAGCTGTGTGTTAAGGGATGCTCCTTCTAGCAGACTGCGCTTTAGAGAGCAGTCCCTCACATCCAGGGTTCCCATCCTTCCCAGACTCTGCCAAGGACATTGGGGTCTGTCGCTTGATCGATCAGGCATCTCACTTGGGTTTCTTCTGAAAGTCCATCCTCTGGCTCTTTGGCTCTGATATTATGATCAGGGCTACCACGAGCAACAGCTGCAAAATCATTATAGGAAAGGGACTTCTCATGGCCCAGGCGTAGTTCATCACTAAAATTGAGAATACAAAAATAAGCTCTTACTAAAAGAAAGAAGCAAAAAAATGTGAGATGGATTTTTAAATATGAAACAGTACTTGAACACGATTCATCCAGCTTTATTTTTCAAGATGTGGAGACCGTTCAATAGCTGTAGAAGGCTTGGCCAGTGAAGACTGGTGATTTCAGGTGTCCTTTACTAGTGAATACTTACCATGAATATTTCAATCTTGTCAAAGGTCTCTAACTGAAAGAAGGATGCAGCACTTCACATCCAAGCTGTTATCTCCTTACCCACCCTGCTGATTTGTATCTGCAAGAAGTATTTTGCTGCCTTTTCCAGTTCAGCCTTGACCGCAAAAGGGACTCCTCCCAAGTTCTGCACTTTTCAGTATTTGTATGGTTTTAGAACAGGCTTGCTTTCTTTGCCTCCCCCCCCCCCCCCGCCCCTTGATTAATCCAAAATGTCTTTTTAGAAGAGGATGGAAGGGATTAATTGTACTTTAACTGAACTTTAAAGACATTCTGGCTTGAGCCAGACTTGACTAGACGGGACATAAATAACCTCAGAATGCCATCAGATTCGAATTTGATGTTTTTGGGAAGCAGCTTACCTCCATGCCTCCCATACAGCTGGTTCAGGCTCCATTTCAAGCAACTGTCCAGCAAAAGCATATTGATTTAAATACTACCCCTAGCCTAAAAGCTGTGGAGACGAACATAAAGAACAGCAGTCTGAGGAGTGAGAAGTTAAGCAGGCTTACAGGGTGGGGATGTGTGTGTTGCCAGGAACAGTAAAACTGCTCAGGAGGCCTGAGCTGGAGCAAGAACACTCACAGGGAGATATCTGGTGTTTTGGCTGGCAGGGTGAATTCAGAGAGCTTGTATGTGGACCAAAACGATTCTGACAGGAGGTTTGTTGAAATTTTGCCCTGACTGCCTCTTCTCTTTTCCTAGCTGTGATACTATCTGAAGAGAGCAAAATCTGACACAGGAGACTGCCAAAGCTCTTAGTGGAGTAGTTTAAAGCAAAAGGAGAGCATCTTACCAAGTGATTGTTGCTGGATTGGCACCTGTAAGCTTTCTTTTGACATAGCTGACTTTTTGCAAAGGGTACCAGTTTACTTCAGATGTGTTTATTTCCTTAGTCCACGTGCCTCCTTTTTTCAGCTGTCTTTGTTCAAAGTTCTAAAGAGGAAACAAATTTTCCCTGTTTGTCATAAATCATATACTTAAAAAAGACCTTTAAGCTGCCAGATCATGGCAAGTCAAACCAGTAACTCTTAACTGCAGATGCAATGGAGGGCAAGGTAATGAGATGATATCTAGCCTGCCTATGACTTAAAATGTAATTTACAACTGGAGTTAATGAAGTGCAACTGATTTCAGAATTTTTTCTGTGTAATCATTAGTTTTATACATACAGTGGTGTTACGCAAATTTAAGAAGCTCAGTGCAAAAAGTTGAAAATATTTATGCTGCTGCCGTAAGTGACATAACATTATCAAGAGATACCCACATTTTTAGGATTATCATGCAGATAAAGAACAGTACACTGATAAGAGACATGTACTACTATTTTTTGTCCATCAATATAGAATTCTGTCATTTAAAATCCTTTCAGTTCAGTTTCTCTGAGAGCTCAATATAAAAAGAAAGATAAAAGGAGCACTGAGAGCGAGCATCAAGAAATACTTCCTTTTTGATCAATTTTATCCTTATTGCAGTTTAAGAATTTTCACATGAAGAAAAAGGAGAGAGGAAAAATCCCACCTTCCAGTCCAAAGAAGGCTCTTTTACAAATACATCCATTGTGCTGATGAGGAGATCTGGATCCGCGCGATAAGCCCTTAGGGCATGCACCATCACACTGTAAATGAGCCCCCACTCTTTCACCGGCATCATCAAGTTAACAAACTGGCGAGTCAGACGAAAAGGCATCAACTCTGGCACACTCAAAAACTAGCCAAGGAGAAGGACAGTCAAAAGAAAACAAGAATTAAGAAGCTTTGGAACAGAAAGATTGGAAATAAATATTTTGTTCTTTTTAAGCTTTGAAACCCTCTTTGTCACTTAACTGAAAATAATGTGCAACACAGTAGAACAGGACCAAGTTGTGACATCAAAGCTTTAGTCATGAATATTTAGTGATAGTGGTTGAAAGCATGGCTGAACTACACAAAACACCACCATATAGACTCTGTGAAACTCTATAGCTCTCTGCTTACCTGAGAATATCTGGAAACAGAGAATTTATTCTATTAACTAGAAATAACTTGTAAAGACTATTTTGCATCAGAGTGATGGCAAATGAGGAGCATCAAATTAAATGTAACAAATTAATTAGAAAACAAATACCTGTGTAGCTGAGCCAAACGCACATCCAAAGTCTATTCCCACCATGCCACCTGTCTCCTTGTTAATCATGAAGTTGGACAGATGTCTGTCTCCAATACCAAGTATCCAGTGGCTGATGCACATCAGTGCATGAGAGCTGGCAAAATGGGACCGCAGAGACAGGAAGGCTTCAGGAGATGTACTCATTTTCAAAAAGGCTCGCCTTAACAAAACAGAAGTCACTTGTTGCATACAGATAAAACACTAACATTTGTTTCACAATGTGCAGTCATTAATAGCGCACTTACCGCAGCAGGTCTTCTGGAACACTGCTCTCCCTTCTTTTGAAAGACATAACTGTTTCTGTGCGGCTAGCATTTCTGCAAGTTAATGAAGGAATAATGTTAGCTATTGAAATAACAGCCCACTGGACGTTAAAAGTTAAGATGACCACATTAGCACATTGGTTACCCCAGTAAACAGTACAGCAAGCCACACAGAGAGTTTGCCCCAAATTTTTAATCTGATATTAAAAATAGCCCCTCATCTCTTTTTCTCCCAACAGTTACCTCCAAGACTGACATTTCTTAATAGAAAACAGTATGTAGTTTTGTCTAGTTTCCTCCAAATTAAGTCAATGGATTAAGCTTTAATACAGCAATACAACCGTGCTCTTTCTGGTTGGATAGTCTCTTCCAAGCAGAGAAACTAAGGCCCATATTAAATCTCTCAGCAGCATGCAGAGGCTATATTGACACTAGAAAGTAGTGCAGCACAAGGGGAGGCAACAGAACTAAATAGCTGGTGCTGAGAACACCCATGCCGTAGACGTCTGGGGAGGAAGGGCGACTGCTCTGGCCTAGCCCATGTCTGGTCTTGGGAACCAAATGCTCGTGAGAGCTGGAATGCGCTGGGTGCTCTCCTTCCAGTTTAGTTTTGTCTGAAAGGAGCAAAGCTGCGTACTAGGGGACAGCTCTGCAATGCAAGCCAATGTGAGGTTAGTGGGGGTAACTGGGAATTTACTTCAAAAGCACATTCTGGATCTGAATACAAGTATTAATGTAGACACATTCAGTTAAGCAAGTCAAAGTTTTCCTTTAGAAAGCAAGATGCTTGCTTAAGCAGGTTATGAGCTCATCGGAAGTGCTCCACTGGAAACTTTACTTCCCCCCCACTACAGTGCTAGATCTAGGCAGGTGTGGAAATTCCTCTGAGAGGATGCTCAAGTCAGGACCCAAACCATCAAATATTCTTAAATTCTCAGTGAATCACAGTGATTTTCTCTGTCCAACTTCAGCAGGTGCTCTGGCTCTGAGGGAGCCTACCTAATTACATAATCAGGAAGAAGACACCTAGAAAATAAAGTTGAAGAGGAGCATCTGCTTCTAGACACTTTCTTAAAGAAGTGAGCAAGCTTCTGGAAGCACTCCTCTGCTCTGGTGGGATTTTGGCAGTACTAAACTCCTCCTGCAGAGCATCACCAGTAAGACAAAGCAGCAAAATGGGCAAAAATCAGATCTAGCCAGCATATTATAATGCAGATCATATTTTTCCTGGAATTTCTACAACTCTCTCTGTGTGTGTACACTCTAGCGTCTGTATTTTACACGCAGTTCTCTTTTAAAACCTACCTGTACATAATATGGTATCGAGAGGTGCCCTGCACTTTCCCACCCATCTTGGATAGCCACTCAGAATAGGTAGCACGAGGTCCTTTTATGCTAGGGACAAAAAAAAAAAAAAAAAAAAAAAAAAAACAAACAAAAACCACTGATGATTTCTCTGTATTACCTTTCCACTCTGTACTCGAATATCCACATGTTGTGTGCTGCTATGACCCATGAAGATTTTTATGCACAGGAGGAGTCAGGAAGCTACAGTCTACGTTAATTTTAGTCTTGCTACGGAAATGAAGTTTATACATTCAGTGCATACGCTGATCCATCCCATCTCCTTCCCCCCAGCTTTGAACACACTTCAGTCATATTTGACAGAACGCTAGACATCTCAAAGGTGTTAATTTGTCAATGGGTACTCTGAAAATTAGATGCTGCCTTGAGAAGAGAGACCCAAAATAATTTCTCCAGGGAGGGAAAGATACTTTTAACACAGTCTTATATCCATTTGAGAAGCATTACGTAGCCTACCACAGTACATGCTGCCATTTGTCCATCCAAACTGGTAGGGAATGCAGGAAGGCAGTCCATTATCTCCTCCGTGTGTAGAAGAGGGGAGGAATAGGGGCTTGGACTTAACATGTTAATCCATAAGAAGCGAGTCTTCATTAGTTGCACTGCTTATAGAATAATCTGATATTTTTCTCCCATCTTAACTAAATATACTAGGCATTAAACTTCTATTCCAGAGAAGCAGCAGCTTAGCACAGCACCTGCCTTCTCTCTTCCTTCCAAAGCATGTTCTGAGATATAGAGATCCTTTCCATTTAAGAAGTGTTTATCATTGATAGACTGCGTAGCCCATTACTTCAGGATAAAGAAAAGGATTTCAAGACTTCAGAAACTTATTTCTCCCACCCCAACCAAAATATTGCCAGCAAGGATTTCATCATAATTTTCCTTTCTGAGTGCTGTCACTCAACCATGGCTCAATATAAAAAGTGTCTTAATTGACTTGACTGAAGAACATACAGGAAAGTCTGTCTACAACAACAAAATAAAGCAATCTTTTTGGATAAATCATTAACTGTCTTTAAAAAAAAGACACTGACCTTCTACATTTAGTATATTAGAAATTTTCTCCCCTCATGAGGTGTTTCCATGTGAGTCCTCCTCCACTTTCCCAGTCAATGAATTGAAACCAACATAATACCACTGCTGTTCACAAAAATGAACCAGACAGCAGGAACGCAGAAACTGTAGCAGTTCCTAAACTGCTCACAAATCAGTTAACTGCAGAAATAAAGACTCTCTGGAGTCCACCCTCCACACTGGAGGTTCCTCCAGCCTGCCCCATAAACAAGAGAACTAGAAAAAATAAATGGTGACGAAAACACTTTGACAAACTCAGAGATTACGTACTAAGAACAATGCTGGTAAATAAAATTGCATTTCTAAACTGCAGGATAGAAACAGGCTGAAATGCTAGAATTAAATCAATTTTACAAATATTCATCCTCCAATTACAATCAAGAGAAAGAAAGCTGATTTATTCAAATCCAGCATTTGTATAAAGAGAGTGTTCTTTTACAGTTGTGTTTTGTGCATCTGCTGCCAATTTCCCCCATCACTGACTCACTCACTGCTGAACCCAGCTTCTGAATAGCTCCATCTCTGCTCCCCTCCCCTCCCCTCTGCTCCACTCCCCTCCTCGCTGACCTACGTCCATTTCCTGCCTGATCAAATCAAGAGATCAAAATCCTTTGCTTGTAAAATCAATCTGCTGATAAGGAAATGGGGATGATAATGACGTCACACATGATTATAAGCGTCTTGTTTAAACAAGCTGGGTGGAGGATATTCCAGGTACAATGGTACTCATTAAACAAACAGTTGCCAATTACTAATTTGGGTCAGGAAGTACAAACTGCCTCCTTGCTTATAGGTGCTATTATTTCACTCTTTTAAAAAAATAAAATGCTGCCACAGGATTGTCAGTATCAAAAAACCCGTTAGTACTGGTCTCTATTAGAGCAGAGAGCTAAACCAAGCATCACCTGTTATAGTTGATGTCTTCCTCTTCAGACATGCTGTTCTTAAGGAATTCTTTTAAAGTACAAGTATTTTCCAGCCACTTGATAAGTCCCAGTCTGGAACAAAGGATGTCAGAGATGTGAACAAGTAGCTTAGAGTTGAACTTTACAGGAACACCACAAATAGGAAGCAATACATTTTAGTGTCTGCTAAAAGAAGGTTGAAAGCTACCAATTTAAATATACACTCTGAAAAACAGTTTCCAGACAAAGCAATTTCAATGTTGTTTAAAAGGAAAAGAAAAAAAAAATTAAGCCAAGACAAAACACTCTGAACCAGAATCTGGCACATAGAAATCTCACTTTCCAACATCCCAACAGTAATAGATGTTAACATAAGGATTTCTGTCCCTTCAAGATAAATGTCTACCTTGTTGTCATGGGGATGACCTGGTAAGTTTTTAACTGCATATTCCTTTGGCTACATGTAGCATCTTGGGAAAGGACAATGTTCATTACATCAAACAGCTGCTCAATACGTTGGTCTTGCCGCAGGTCTTCACCACCTTTGACAAGAAAAGGATACTCCTGCTCATCACTACCTCGGATTGTTATACGTTTTGGCTTCCTCAAAGATTCCATTACACTTATCTTGGAAAAAAGACAGGAAAAAGCAAAATATTTGTGACAGAAGACTTGGCCTTACAGAATCATCACTGAAATTAAGTGTGTCTGTCATTCTTAGATGGCATAATCAAGTTGCTCAGTTACTACTAGAAAAACAAATGCCCGCTGCAGACCTTCCTTTATGTGCTGCAAGGTGCATACACAAGCTGCAACCTTGCTATTATCAAATTCTTCAAATGGAATATGGACACAGATTTATACCACACAGGATTTTGACTCAAAAACATACCCGTTCATCAAATCCAGAGATTTTTGCATGGTACTCTGGCAGTGGTTTCCCTCTTCCGTCATACTGACCTGAAGTGGTAGCGGAAAAAATAGAAGAAAAAAAATTACAATCAGTCTATGTAACTTTTTTTTTAAGGTGTGTTTAAGAACAGAACACACTTTCAAATATTTTGTTAAATTGGTAGAATAATAACAATAAAGAAAATATTTTAAAATGCATAAAAATTCGTCATACACATCATATGATTTTATCTCTGAATTACTAATATTATTTCCTTGTTCAGCTGTTAGAATTGCAGCTCTTAATGGTTTCAGAGGACCCATCCTTTTTGAACTAGATTTAAACACATCTTAGATTTATATATCAGATTTCCTAGAGTCAGACCTTTAAAAAAGTACTAAAGTTCTTAGGCAAGAGATACAATTTTAGATACAATTTCAAAAGTCAGGACTACAGCTTAAGAACAGGTTTCAGAGATGATGAAAGTACAGAATTATTTCAGATGAAATCTACCTCTGCGTAAGGCCACCCAGAGGGGCCATACAGCCAACATAAGAAGGAGAGCTCAAGAGCAGCAACTTTGGGACAGTTCACCATCAACACTGAAGGGGAACTTACCAGGAACCTCTAGTTCATTCCTCAAGAACTCAGCTTTGAATTCACTCATCCATAGTGAATATTCTTTCAGGTTTCCAGGTTCTTTATGGGTTTTGTTCATTTTTGAGAGGAGAGAAGTTACAATCGCATCGAACACACTAGCCTTCATATCCAACAGTTCTGAACCGCCTTTGCCAAAATGATGGTCAAAGTCCTTCCCAAAAGCCTGAGGTTCATTTATAGAAAGGAATCCTGTTAACACAGTGCTAGCAATTTCCCCAAGAACACCAAAATGGTACCTTCCTATCTACACACACAGCTTCATCTGAGCTCCTAAAATACATCAATCATCCTTCCACTCCAGCTCTTTTTTTTCTCCATTATTTCTAGTCTGTCAGAACCTTTTCATTGCCTGTTTCGTAGACCCACCAGCTATCATCAACAGAAATATCTGCATTTTACCAGTTCAGTGATATTAAAGATCTGTAGAATTAGATCATAAACTTTTTTGCCATGTCAAAACCAGAAGCTTATCCCTTTTTACCTCCTCTAGCTGCAGCTGGATTCTGGGTGAGCATATCAATAATGCTGCTCATTAAACTTAATATACATACCTCATCTGTTTACAAAAATTTAAGATCAGCTAGTGAAATATTAATATAAAATACAAATATTTAAATTTGTACCTATTAAACAAATTCCATTATTAATCTAAATATAGGATTTAATTGATGCACCAGTCTTTAGATTTTCTCACCCTTTCAAACTGCTGCAGCAAAAACCAAAACCCCCTCGAATGTTCAATTTACAAATGGTAAAATAAAATACAGATAGATAAGTCAGTTAATCTTTTTTCTCCCTCAAATATGAATATTCTGTGCTTTATGGAAGGTGTGGGTTTTTGTCAGATTTTGAGTTTGTTTTTTTGTTTGTTTTTTTTTTTTTTTTTAAGCTAGCAGTAACCATACTACATAGCAAGCAAACACAGCCTAGCTAATTCCATATATACCTTTTTTGCCAATCAAAAGATATATTATATGTATACATAAAGCATGTCATAGAGCTTCATGTATTAAGAGAATTTTTTGTGTCATGCTAGAAAATATCAATTTAAATATTTTATGCACTATCACATTTATTATTCGTGATTTGCTTTGAGATAATTTTGGGTGCAAAATATATAAATCCGTATTTTTCAAGTATTTGAAATCTCCTGATAAAGGAAAAGTGCAAAGACATTTCATACCGAACCATTTAATAAACAAAGTTAAGTATTATCTGCAAGCAGTTAACTGAGTTGACTTCTTGTGTTGATAATTCAAGGCTCTAGAAAAACCAGATGTCCCCTCTTGGACCTCACTGGTATTAATGGCTTGGAAAGATATGTAAGCTCACTTGTTTTTTCAATGCCTGATCATTTTTCTCCCAAGCTATGAAGGACACAGCTATTTCACTGAAGTAAATGAAAATACAAAAAATATTATCCTTCTGAAGAAGAGACTGCTACAGTCAACATATTTATCACTTTAAATCTATTTCCAGATGATCACTCAATTGCTTTCTCTGTTCTGTTCTTTTACTTCTAAAATCGAAAGCATCAAATATTTAATAGCCTTAACTCTGTATTTTAAATAATACAATCCATCAACAGTGTTTAATATATACATTACTGGAATTTCATGTTAAAAATAAATGCAAGATTCTTATTGTTTAAGTTACAATTGAAATTCTACATAAATAATACATATGAAGATTACAAGCCTGAAGTACTCCATGTATTAGAGCAATTTAATGTGTTAGTCGAGAGATACAACTTTTTTTTTTCCAGCAAGGCCACTAGAAACTATACAGTTATCCTCACAGCACACTTTGTTTCCTCATGAATACTGCATCATGAAGGCAAAGAGTTCAGAGTCTGTGCACCATCACCTGGACCCTCTTCTCCTGCAGCTGCTAGTATGTGAAAGGAATACTGCTCTCCCCTTCAACAGAGGGGAACAACCACACCACCCCTCTTCCAGCATCTCCCTTGCTCTTCTCTCCCTATTCGGTTAATTCAGTAACAATTGAAACTCCATCAGCACTACTTGCAGTATCGTCTACCACTGCACGTTTCGCTTTTTAAAGAGCCATGGGTTTTTTTGTGTAAGTGGGCCAAAGTGCACACAAATCATCCCAACAACCAAATGCAGACTGCCTTTGTCCTCATGCCTCCTAGGTCCCTTGCTGTGGTTGTACCTTGTATGGCTCAACCTACAGCTGCTCCCCTCCTTCTACCCCCACCCTGACAGCAGCACATCCTGCAAATTCTTATCCCTGTACTCTTAAGTTTAAAGTGATTTTCATCAGAGACCCAGCTTATCTTGCAGCAACATGTTCAAAGGGCTAGTATGCCCCTAACTCCTAATTGCCCTTTCTGCTGCTCTGTCACCTGACTTCTTCCCAACTCCACCTTGCGCTCATCTTCCACCCTCCCTGCTCATGGGGAAGGAATCTCCCTAGAGACACTTGGCTAAGTTTATCTAATACTAATGTGACATAAGAATGGCCATATGGGAGAGACGTGAATTCACCCAGCCCTGGCCACAGGGTTATGCGCATACAGTACAAGCATACAGCCAGATTCTACAGGAGTATCATTCTTCTGGACTCCAGCAATTTGCAGCTCAGGGATTTCTGGACCCAGAAGTGTGCATTTGTGTGTAAAAGCTCTCAAAGCATTTTCCCCCTCCCCATGCTATTGTCTACTTGCTATTCGAACCCATGAAAGCATCCATAACAGCCTGAGCAGGAGTTCAGCACTTAAGTGTGTACTGAATGAGGAAACACTTCTCCCTGTTTGTTTTGAACATGCCACTTCCATAGAATATTTACTTCATGCTTGGCAATCCTGATGTTAAGAGCTTTATTGTTATCTGGCCTCATTGCATCTTTTCCAGTTGTAGGAATGCTGAAGTTGCTTCTTGTGCAGAGGTTACTCTGTACCTCTGATTATTCTTACTGCTCTGAACCTCGTCCAGTTTCATTACACCTGTGTTGAGAACAGCGGATGAGGACTACACTGTTCAAGAAGCAAGAGTCAGAGAAGGCTGCTATGTCAATCTATAAATCCATGTTTTAGTCATTATTAAGAATAGAGAACAACAGCCAATTTTCTTTCTGACTGCTCTTGAGAATTCACAGCTGATGTTTTCACAGAACTATCACAAATCAAGATTTTGTTCTTGAATTGCAATAGTTATCTCAACCCCATAGAATTTATATATGAAACTAGGGTTTGGGGTTTTTTTTGCCACATGCATCACTTAATTTTTCTACACTGACTTTCACTATTTTAGATGTCAGTCAGTTTTGTGAAGTCCTTTCTCTAGTTCTTCATAATTGTAACTCTTCTGAATAACTTACCCTAAATAACTTCCTATCAGCAGCAAATTTGAGTAGCTTAATACAGCAAAACACTCTAAAGTGCTCATACATCCTTGGCAGCAGGGAAAAAAAGCAAGGCCAGATTCTTGTGCAAGTTCACGGATGGTCAGAGAGGCCCAGGCCCTGAGAACCTGGCAGCATGCAGGACAGGGGAGGCAGAAGCTGTCTAAGAGGGAACATTTAGTCCTGCAGGGCAGTCAGAAGTGGAAGTTGAACTACAGTAAGTCCATAGCTTCTAGCAAAGAAATCCCAGTCCTGTACTCCTAACTTGATCTCTTGTCTCATCAAGTCCTGCAGCACCTGTAAAAGCTGTGATCTGGTCCCCTCTTTTTACTTTCTAGTGTGTTCTAGAAAAGCACATGATGCCAACACTACTCAGTAATCACACATACCTGAATAAACCTTTTCCTCAGCAATCCATGGCCAGGAGTCTCTAAATTTCCCAAATTCTTGTACATACCTTCATACATTTCCTTAAGCTTATTTTTATTTCTGTGAGCTTTTACCAACTCATTTCTGACATCCTCAACCCAATCCTGCAACAGAAACAAACAGATGAGTACTGAGAAAAAGTGTACTGACCGTTGCTCTTCAGTGATCTGCTCAGATTGCATTTGGGTTACTGTATTCACTAATAAATAGTCAATTAACATGTCTTTTGACAATCAAAAGAGCAATCAAAAGACTATGGAAATATTTCCCTTTCATTCTGTCTTACAATAAAATGTTTCTACTTTATTAAGATAATTATGTTTACTACCATAGGGTCTAGTGCAAACTAAGAAAGACTCTACAGGGCCAGGAGTGGTACCAAACACAAGACGAGAATCCTTTGGACAACGGGGTCAGAATGTAGACAGGTAAGGCCAGCAGAAAGCAGGGAAAGGGCATAAGAACACAAGTAGTCAGAAATTATAGAGATGGCCACAAATGATAATTCTGTAACGGTTTCAGAATCATTAAGGAAGACTGACCATGGGGCAGGGCAGAGACCCCGAAAGAGAAAGCTGAAAAGGGCTAGTGCAAAACAGACAGCTGGGATAAGGGAGGAAGACCATCGCCAGTGAAAGCTGCTGACAGCACCCAACATCATCAGTTGATTCTGGGTTGAACCGCTTCCTGCGGTGGTGGTGTCAGCCGAACTGCAGGAGGCTCCGCCCAGTACTCTCTTTCCTAAACAGATGGTGAGGAACGAAGGGGAAGGGGGAATAAAAAACAAACAAACAAGCAAACAAACCCCACTTTACCTTAAAAAGCATTATGGGATTAGAGAGCTGTTCCAGGGAGTGTACAAAATCTTGAACTACTCCTCCTCTGTCCAACTTATTCTTGATCCTTTAAAAGAAAAAAAAAAAAAAGGTGCATCACAACACAACAGGAACTACCATTGCCACCTAGCCTGCAGATAAGCAATGATCCAGATTGTCTGGTATATTAAAAAATCTGGTAAAAAAATCTAGGGGTAGGTAGGTAGGACTCCCTCAGAATCCTCTCCTGGGCTGTGTGACTGTTAATATATTGACTGTCCTTGCCATGCAGCTCCCAGTTTTTTAATTAAGTATCCCACTACGAAAACAGGAGCTTGGTGAGGGAGTGGAAAGCGTACTTGCAACAGAAAAGGGCGTTAACCAGACTATACATCCTGTCACGACAGTTATTCAAGGGCAATACAGTTTGTGAAGCACAAGAAATTCAGCAGATGTATCAGAGATTTGAAAAGAACGCAAAAAGACACCTAAAATTGTATAGTGGTTCTACAGCACTGTGATAAAAGTTGACTTCTGCCTGTGGATTAACTGAGGTTTTACTGCATGGCAAAATGGGCAAGGGAGGGCTTGTAGAGGAAGGCGCATGCTACACACTGAATAAGCAGAGAAGAACACAACCAAGGGCTGTCGTTCCCCAAGATAACATGCATCCATTTCAATGGCCCTCTCTGAAGTCTGGTAGTAGCATCTATTCTATTTAAACATATCTGCTTTTTCTTGGTATTGGAAAGATTGTAAGTGTTCAAGCAAGCCTCATCTTCATCTCTGATGGGTACTGACTCTTACTGCTGTGAAGTCAACTACAGTAAGAGCCTAATCATGCACCAGATTTCCGTTCTACCTCAGCAGAGCAGGAGAAGGAAGAAGAAACTTTGACTACCACAGAATTATGAGGAGAAAGGGGTTGCCTCTTTGTGGTCTTCTTGGTTTATCTTGGAAAAATTCTAACTTCCCACAACCTGGGGACTGTATGTAATCAACACTTTAGGCCACTAACCTGAGTATGTCTAATACTAAGAGAGTTTATGTATCTGTTTTCCCTGTGCCTTTAAATGAAAACACAGTGTGCATGAGATTACCCTCTAATGTTTCTCATGCCCCCTAAAGAAGAGTTTGTTTAGGAAAAATAAATAAATATCTCCACTGCTGAATAAAAAACATACAAAAGGGCTACTCTGATTTCAAATTCACCTTTCTACAAACTCTCTGTTCTTACAACCAGTTGCAGTATCTTTGAAACAGTAACTTTCACTGCTGATCATGAAAGGGTAGATGATTGCCTGGGGATAGGTATTTGCGATCTCTTCAACAGTATGTTGCACAGCTACTGCTTCATCCTTGTCAAGTAGTGCCATCATCTGGCTAATCCACCCAATGAACTGCCAACAGGGAACTGAAGAAAGCTGCAAAAACACAGACACTGTTTCAACTTTGGTCCTCCTCGAAAATACCAAACATAGCAAACAAATAAAACTTCTGTGGCCCAGCCTGACCGACAGAAACACATGAAAAGGAAACAGAATATCAACTAGGTTGCATGAAACATCCCCCAATGAAGCAGAGATTTCATTATTATTATTACTACTACCACCACCACCACCGCTGCTGCTTAATAGGTTTTCCATTATAAAGATCTGCAGTTTGTTGATCAAGGTGAGGCTTTATACTCAAACTTGTGGCTTTTCTGTCTGGATGCAATATTATCATTTTTGATCACCACATGCAAACCACTCAAACCCCTAAAGGGATAGTTCAAATGCCATTTGGTTGAAGTCTTGATATGAGTAAAAAAAGCCAGGAGGGGGAACACTGGAACTCCTGCCACAATTTTGTCCTTCCTTCAACTTTAAACAGGTTTGGGTTTGCTGACAGATGTTAATTTCAGTAAAGCACTCCCCCCAATATACTTCATGCTCACTTCTCTCCACAAACCATATACCTTTTGAAAGGAGTACTACAATATATTTTCCTGTGATAGCCAGAGGCCAGACTCCAAGTCCCTTCCTGCTGTCTTGTCCCTGTCTACCCTTTCTAATAGAGTTTAAGATCAGTTGCCAGTATTTATCTCACAGAAAGACAGAGGAGAGGACAAAGAACTGCCTGGTGAACTCCTTTTCTGGGTGAGATTTGTCCACTGGACCAGGTGTCAGGTTCTGTCTGAATCATCAGTTTCATGTGGCCACACCTTGTGCACCTGAGCCATTTATGCTACTTTCTCAGTTTCTTGGGATAACTAAGCCGTGTTTCTCTTGAGTTCTTCCTCCGACAGGGCCTGGGGCTCTGCGAGCACCAGCACAATGACACGGGCTTGAAAAGGCGGGCAGGCCAAGGCAGGAACAGGCGTGAGTCAGAGAGGAGCTCTCAGCTTATCTGTCCCACCACAGCAGGGAAGGCAGCCTGGTTCATGGTATCCTGCTGTGGAATGGCAATGGAGGGACAGGTCGTGGAAGGGAGGAAGTTGTAAATACAAAGGAAGAAGCTGTAGTAATCTCTGAAGTGAATGAAGCAGAACAGGGAGAGGTGGGAGACATGGAAAGTGAGTCTGGAAAAGCTGCTGGCTTCCTGCACACAGGAAACTCAGCCTACAGAAATAAGATACGTTCCTCACCCTAATACTAACCACCTTTATCAGCCCACCTAGATTGTTCTGAAGGGAAAAAAAGCCCCACAACATAGTTTTTCTCCAGCAGCTCTCAAACTAACGTTTGGAATCAGAAAAATGATAAAAAGTTAAACTTTTAAGAAAAAAGTTTCTGTCCATATGAATTAGACTCAGCAAGTTAGAGAAAAGACAAGGAACAATGATGGGATAAAATTTATCTGATTTACCTGAAGCAAAACTTACCAGTCTAACCTCTCTATCCATCCAATCTCCACCCCCACCCTTTAAATTCGATTTATAGCAACATTTACTGCCAGGAAAATGGAAACAACTAACCTCTCGTGTCACTAGACCCAATGTCTCTGCTGGGTATCTCTCAATTATTTGCAGCAGTCTAGGAAATCTCAGCCTGGCTTCTCTGGAGTTCAGTTTTAAAGCTTTTATCATTTTCTCCACCACAATAGCTGGGAATAGCTGCAGATCTGCAGTGTTAATTTCTGCCAAGAGACATTAAACAAGAATTATCAGAAACACCATCACTTGTTCCATGTCTTTGATCATCTGGAACATCCATCTTTACAATTCAGTATTTTTTTTTCAGTGTATTTTGTATTTTTACTTTGTTCTCCTTCCCATCTGTTTGAACTGCACACATCTGCAACACATGTACTTGGGGACTGTAAGGATTAGCTTTATCAGGAAGCTGCATCACTGCTGGTATTTTGCCTGCTTTAAATACAGCACTGCTGTGGTCTGGGAAGGAACAAGGGAAGCATCTGCTGGATATGATGTATTTCTCATAAGTGAGAGGGAGACTACAAGTGATTCACTAGTACCAAAGCTAGCAGTAATAGTGGGGGCAAAAAAGGGAATATAAATACTGTTAAACCGGAGGACAAACTGTTCCATTTAAATTCAAGCTGTGTTACTCAGGGAGATCTCTTGGGTATCACAAAAGCTCACGTATTACAGATAAATCCACCACACATGCTCAGGAGAAATCCTGACTAACCAAGCAAGCCTTCTTCTTCCCTGCGCAGATGCTGGTCACAGAAACCGACCAAAGTCATATATGCATCAATAACTCCCATCAGATCTACATGTTCCATGGAGTGGGACTGTACCTCCTCTTCGGACTTCCTTGCAGCACTGCTGAAACATTGAAAAGCCTTCTTATTCAGACCTGCTAATACCTGAAATTCAACCGTAAGAGAAAAAAAAGACACGTTAGCAAGTAGCATTCAACAATTACTTCTGAAACTGGAGCTTGGTTGCAAGTCTTGAGTAGATAAAACTGTATTAGATATTACAAAGCTGATACAAAGGAAAAAAATAGGCATGTTATTTCTAGCAGTAACTTCCAGAATATTAATTTCCACAATTTTCAGTGGAAAATTTTAACTAATTTTAACTTACAATTAGTCTTTGGACATGTTATGTTGAATTTTTGTAACTGAAAAGAAGTTAATGTTACTAGAGTTTTTGCAGTTAACAGAAAACATTAAAAATGCTATTTTTTTCGTATTGACATATCTGCAACATCTTCATAAGAGCTACACTTAAAAATTTGTGTTAAAAAAGCATGCATCAAACTATTCCAAATCTGATGTCATTATTACCATACTGATCACACGTTTGTAATGCAGCTCATGCAATGAAGGACTTGACAAGATCCTTTACAACTGAATGTTTATAAATCAAGTACATATGTTCTCATATTGCGAACAAACTTACCAACCTGACATTTTAGCTATCATAGTTATTAAACAATACACAAAATTGCTGCAGAACAAGTTGGAACAACTGAAAAATGCTGTAACTGAAATCAAATAGTTTGAATTTCAGGTAGGTAGAGGGAAACTGCTAGGGTCACAGTACTGCTTAATACTAAGCTAAAATACGGCTAAGGTCCTTAATCTTACAGAAATATCTGGTATCCCAGTCTGACTCATCTGACACAGAAGAGCTTTTATGCTCATCTTTTAGGTTTCTTTAAGAAGAATGCTCCTAATAATTAGCTAATAAATGAAGCTTAAGCGTTTGCTCAAGTTTCTACACATCTGAAAATTTAAAATCTTTTTTGCAGGAATCTCTTCTTTATCTGTTTTTCTTTAACAACCAAAAACCCACAAATTAAGAACAATTTTTTGCTATTTTATATTGATATGGATCATATCTAAGGGTCTTCATGGTGGCTTTAGGAATTAATAGAAATAAGTTAGCAGTGGTACTTCAAATTCTTACTCAAAAAATTTGACAGACACGAAGTTAGTGCCACAGCATCTGGGACAACTGACAGCATATACAATTTCAGATGCAGCACAGTCTGTCACTGTATTCTTTAAATGCGCACCTCCCCAAAACAGGCAAAGATGACCTGCATATACTCTGTCTTAAAAACCCCTCTCCTCTCTATCACTAAAATTATTTAGATAAAATAAGTGTATCCGTATCATTACCAGTATTATAAAGATATCTTTATGAAATAAGATAGTCTGACAGCATGAAGCTTAGAAATGCCCAGATGAAATAAAGGCATTCTTTGAGGATCATGTTCCCATGACTATGTCTTTCCCCTTCACACAAAAAGCAGGAACAGAGAAACACAAGAACACTCTCCCAATTAAAAAGGCTTCAGTGCTGCAGAACTCCAGGAGAGCAAAAACCAGACAAAACAGCAATCACAGTTTGTTTTTTTAAATTTATTTTTTCTTCTTCCCCTAGCTGGTGTTCCTGGACGAATCACTGCTAATAGCAGATGGGTTTCACATTCTCTCTATCTATCTGTATCCATCACTACCTGTTGAAGTAGTGATCACAATACTGAAATACCTAAAAGCTTTTCCCCTCTTATTTACCTTTTCAGGACTCTCAAGACTTTCTCCTGATAGTACTGATATTTTTCCAGCCTTTTCTTCTTCGATTTGCTCAAGGCATCTTGGATCCTGACTAAGAGCATTAGCCATTATGTGGTACGTAGTACCCAGAAGAAGATTCTGGTTTCGGAAGGCCATTATGTTCTTGCTAAGATAGTCAGATTTGGTATCTTCTGTTGGAATTCAAAAACAAAGTTGGCAATGTGACAACAAAGCAGCTTTGTATAATAAACAATGTGAAGCAAAGAGAAGGCAGTTACCAAGCAAGCAGATGGCTTTTAACACTGAGAGCACGCGTTCAGGACAACTCTGGTTCCGGCTGCAACTATGCGTAAAGCGGCAATAGGCATAATTCCACCTCACCAGCCAGTCTTCCCTCATTTTGGCTTCTTTGCGGAGGTTTTTCAGAAGCTTCTTGGCAACTGAGAAGCTGTTCTGTATTCAAATTAAGATAGAATGTTCAGATAACGTATCTGAAGAGGAAAGAAAACCTTTCTGCAACCAAATTAAGGGAGGAAGATTTAGGTAACACAAGTAAAGCTATAATAAAATGAAGAGGGGTCCACTGCTTGTTGGGTCTCATATTCAAAACCAGATTTGCACTAATGGAGAAATTTGAAAAAGGAAAAGAGAAGAACAGAGGTTTGACAAACTGAGGAAATTAAAAGCATTCTATCCACATGACTAAACAGGCATTAACTGTTCTGCACTACAAATACATATGGGGAATGTAACTTTGTTTATAATACCATTAAGCAAATCACTTAAGTTTGTGTATTGATGCAAAGTTTTATATAAGTAACATTAAAGGAAATCTTATTTTTCATTTACTCCTTTAAGTGTGTATAGTCAACACAGCACTAACATTCTATCTGGTTATTACAGTGCTCAAAATAAACTCTTGTCACTGATTGCAGATTTCTGCAGCATCTCCGAAGATGAGGGAAACCTCGACTTGCGTATTATTCGTCTTGTCTCAAGCTTGAAACACCAAAGGCCCACCATCAAAGAAGGCTATGTTACAGCCATTTTAACTGCCAGATCCGAAACAAAATTTTTAAGTCACGTAGCTTTAGTTTTTTATGTGTTAACCTAAGAGCATTCACAAAAAACCATAAACCTCCCCCAAATCATAAAATGTTTCATCATTGGTGATTGAAATAAATGATATTGATTCAATCTGAATTTGATTTGTTTTCTTGTACAGAAGAGATTATTTGTAAATGAGAAAGCATAATGTTTGTTTGCAAGCGCTCCTTCATTTAAAGACTGAAACATTTCAGGTACTTTATTTATCTGCCCTTTAGAGTGTCAGAAACCATCTGTGGATCAAAGGGGCATTCAGGCACATTTCCAGTAATGATAAATTATCAACAAATTTGTAATTAACATTTATCCATTTGTTTTCTTTCACTGGGGAACTGACTTTCTTGAGCTTTCAAAATGTCCTGGACAGCAGGGTCAAAAAGAGACAAGGTCCGCCCTGGGAAAAAGGTGCCCAAGACCACCTAAGAGACTTTTCCAGCTGTACTTCATATGTATTCCCACAAAATTGGAAGCTATCAGACAGTACAGTCACCTGTTTCCTGGCACTTTCTATCATCTTCATTTTCATGTTAAATTTGCAGCTTTTAATCATTGAGTAAATGTCTTCACCCTGCTGATCCACCTCCATTTGGTCATCAGCACTGTATTCGTCCACCTCCATACTATCATTGGCCTGATCACAGAGAAGTTTCTCCTGTAGTTTGTCAAGAAAGAAACACCTGCACAATGACAACAGGAGTACAAATCACTCTGGTATGCATCCAATGGAATGAACATTCAGAAGTGTTGATCTGCCCAACAATTAACAAAGCTAAGAAAAAATGGCAATCTATAGCGATCACCTTTAGCAATGGCTAAAGATAGCCCTCAGTTGGGAAAGTCATAACCACGAACAGGTTGACCCTGAGAGCATTCTAGAATCTTGAATTGACGAGATTAAGTATTAGAAAACGTCCGTAATAGAGTGGGATTTTTTGTTAGTTTGCTCTTTTAAAATCACAGCTACAACCTCCAAGTTCACCAAGCCGTAACTTGCATTCCAACCTGACAGAAGTACGAACAAACGTCAGTCTCATTTATATAGTGTAACTGCCAGGCTGTATTTTATGTCAACCTGCAATTCAAACATATATCACACGAAACACATGTAAACATTGAAATTTGTGTTGCAGAAAAGACCAGCAACTGTACTCAATTTTTGAAAGGGAACTGCCATGAATCAATGCTAAATCCTTTTCATTCTACAACTAGTCTTATCCAATTTAATAGCATCTCTTACTATGTCGACTGTTATTCAATGCACAGGATAGCACTACAGTTTGGAGTGGAGCTTGGCACATCCTTTGTCACTAATTTAAGATGAGATAAAGGTTTTCTAAAAGCACATAAAAGTGTTTTAAGGCACTGACAACTCTTCATGTCATGAATGTTTTGAGACTTTGTAAAGGATTAAAACCATACCAGGTATTCTGCATAATATTTAACTGCAATAAGCTCTTCTGTAGCCATGCTTTCCTGACACCAAGAGGTAATAAAATAAGTCACAGAGCAGAGTGGGTATCAGCAGCGCTGTTGAAGAAGTTGTCCCCCAGGAAAGGTGAAAGAATTTGTAGATTTGCACTGGAAGAATGGGTTGGGATGAAGACAGATACCATAGGGAGGACAGAAAACTTTCAAATTCAAAAAAGCATTCCAACTTCTTCGGAGCTAATCCAAAGGAGTCTCTGGAGAGCCTTTGTTCTTTCTAGCAACAGTTGCACAGCAGAAGTCTCTAATTACAGCACTGGTCATTAACTTTCCTATAAACACATGAAGCACTGACAGTGACAGGGCTGGGCTTATTTTGTACACTCCCTAACTTTGGAACTGCCTACAAAGTTCGTAGGTATTTTCACTTGTAACAGACAGGCCTTTTGGGTGGTATTGCACTGAGCTAAATGCAGCTAACCTACTCAATTACAAGTGGATGTGTTTAAGGGCTGCCGAAGTGGGCTAGCTTGCACAGCGCATGTAGTCACTAATGCAAGAAAATGACTAAACAGTTATGTTTCCCTATCAAAATACAGTTTATCCCCTGGCCATTTCTCAACCTCCTGTTGCTTCTCACCACAAGTTAGTCACACAAAAACTAGTTCTACTGACAGAGCTATTACAACTGTTAAAAAACAAAAAAAAGAAGTGTCATATACCAGATCAACACTCCCCCCCTGCCCCCACCCCCCGCTATGAAAACAAGCAGCATTGGAAAAAGCACCTCTCAGAACTCAACAGGCAGACAGAACTAAAGCTAACCCAGGAATGTAATTTTACCGATTTGTAATGATATCATCCCAGATGTTCATAGGATCCATTTTAGCATCTGGATATCTGCTTGTCCAGATTCTGAGAAGTCTCTTAAGGGAAGCCTGTGAAGTTAAGTTACCTAGAAATCAATTAAGAATACTTTAACTGCATCTAAATCCAAACAGCGTGAAAAAGGCCTAAACCAAACATTGCAATTTTTCTGGTTTGAATGTTAAGACTATAAAACAACCCACTTGCATTTCTGGGCTTGCATTAAATACACTACTAGGTGATCATGCTGCTTTTGTTTATTGCTGAGGCACAGGAGATTCAATAAGGACAGCAGTGTCAACTGTCACAGGATATCACCACTGGGTAGGTACCTTTCCATACAGGAGTATGCTGGAATATAGTGGAAATGTTAAGTAAATTTAATATATAATTTGGTTTATGCACATAAATTTGTATTTCATGCCTACCTCAGTAGCTATAAATTACATACCACATCCACCTTTTATCTCTGGTAACCATTATTTGCTACCAAAAGTGACACCAACAAAAATCTTAGTTTAAAACTATTACTTACACTTTTAAAAGAGATACTTAAGTCTTATTTCAACAGCCAGGCTAATAAAACTTTGCAATAGAACACAGAATTATCTTCAAGCCTATCTTACATAACTGCAGTAATTCTTACTGTCAATAAGATAGTAAGAAGTAATTCCAGACATATGCTCCTTCAAACAGGACTTCAGTCCTCTAATTGTGGAAACAGAAATTCAAATTTCAGGAGACCATGATTATTTAACACAATGAAAGGAAAATCACTTAAGAAAAAAAATCTTTACTTCTCTTGGTCATAAAATTGATGAAATCCTGTATTTCTGTCATAGCTTGTACAGACTGCAGTTTGGTCATTCGACTTTGATGTAACAAAGTATCAATACTGGAATAGCTCTGAAAAGAAAGGGAGAGATTTCATATACAGAATTTACAACACGGTTCTAGTCAGTGCTCTACAAACTATTTATCTGATGCTGCTATATATTATGGTCTACAGCCCAACCTTTTACAAGTAATTTAATAGCCTGTAATCTGAGAGCAACTCTGCTTTGGACAAGCATAGAGGCATATTCTAGCTGCAATTCCTATCCTAGGTTTTTGGATAGTCCTACAGTCTAATCAAAACTTGGTAATAGAAGGAACTTGTAACCTCTCAATGTAATACTCTCTTTTCAAGTTTGTCCTGGGGACAGGAGGCTTCTGAAAAGTTGAATGAAATAAAACTGCTATTAATCTGCACAAACAATTACTCTGAAAAATTTCTAATGGATGAAATCAGCAAAATAAAACAAATTAAAATGGGAGGATGCACTCCACTGGCTGGCTCACCTCCCATCACTGCAAGCAGTGAATTCAAAGGAAGTTTTGTCATATGATTGGAAATCACCTAGATTTCATTGTATTTGGGCAAGTGTTTCTCTCGAGAGTATAATCTAGCAGCAGTAACAGCAACAACAGTTTCATTGTTCATGAGTTTATACAGAGAAATCATATCAGAGATAGCAGAGATTGTTACCTGCATGAAGATCTGCATGCCATTGCTAATGTAGTATTTGGCTCTGTCAAAATCATCTTGCAGGATGTAAAGGAGACTAAGCTCTTGGCTGTAATGCATTTCTATAATGGCTTTCTTCTGTTCTGTCTTCATTGCCTCATCAATAAAAGTTAGCAAATTCTGGTCATTTTCCCCGCTGAGCAGTAACTTCAACTTGCTGCGTATTATATAGGGCAGATATGTCTCCTACAAGGTGAAAATATAGTCTTTATTTCTAGGAATGGCATATTAGATGATCAATTTTTTATTGTCAGTGGCAGATCAAATATATTTTGAATAGTATCCTTAAATGTTTTCCCTTTAGACAAATTTCAGTTTGCTAAAAAAATCACAACAGCTTGTTCTGATAGGCTCAAGAAGTTGTTAGCAAATCCTATCAGTTTGAAAACCAGTGGTTTGGTAACTCTTAAAACAAGAAACAAAAGTGATAAAAGCAACAAAAACACTGCAAGAAGATGATGATGATGATGATAAAGCTGGTCCTGTATGATCAGCCATAGACTCAAGGTAAAAATTAAATATTGTAAAAACAGCAGAAGTAATGGCTTCAATTATTTTATATATCAGACTCTCTGCTTATTTCCATAATAAAGTAACCCAAATAATGCAATCCATTTCCACCCACAATCACATTAGCATAGGACATCCCTGCAGAGATAAAAACAGTGCAGTATCAATGAAGTGATTTCTAAAAACCTGAAAAAATGGATCATTCCATGTTTTGCTTAGGTCTGGAGGTTTTCCACTATCGATATTAACAGTAGCACAATACTCCAGAGACTTCCACTCCGTGAGGTGGTCATAGCATTCCAGAGATGCAAGTTCCCAGAAGTCCTTCTCTGCTTCTGTTGGCTCTTCATCTTGCCAGTCTTCTTTAGAGAGTGCCTAGGGAATGAATTTGAGGGGGAGGAAGGTTCTCAGCTGGAATCTGACACTATTTTCAATTCTAAGTCACAAGGAACTTAATAATAATTCATTATCTCATAAAAATTATCTATTCATTTACCAGAACATGACAGCAATATTAAATGCAGAAAATGCAAGCTAGTCAGTATTTACATATAAATTCATTTCAGGTAGCTGTCTTTGGTAAATCTGCGTTTTTAATGCACAAAGACTTTAAAAGAAGGTTAAACAGATCTTTCTTTATTTTTACCCACTATAACTCAGATTTTCTTTGCTATGGACATGTGCACTTTGCTCTCTTGGGATGGTAATGTGCCCATGGTATTTTACTTGTCTGCCTAGGTGATTGTACATGTGAAGCTTTGTAACCAACAGTAAAAATATCATGCTTACTGCTCTCTTGTAACTGCTCATCTGTTCCCATGTCTTTACAGACTGAACTATCAATCAAACAAAACACAAGGACATTTTAAACAATATGCTGCTTCTCAAAATGTTTAATATTGGCTTATTAGTTTTAAGTCATAAGAGGTTTATCAAACAAAAAAATCTTGTTGTCATTTTACCTCATCATAATATTTAGCTGCTTCAGCATAATCACTCCTTGCTTCTGCCAACAACGCTTTCTGTGTAATTTCTTTAGTACCAATTTTACCACTGAAAATGCCACGAAGGACATCATAATCCCCAAGAGATCGGTAGAGCCTAGTAAAAATGAAAAGGGAAATCTTTTAATTAGTTGAACAGAGGTATATGCAAACATAAGCAATTTAAAAAAATAATAATTCAATAAGCAGTAATACTACTAGCTTGTAATAGTAAAAAAAAAAAAAGATATTTCTTATGTAAGATCATAAATACATATTTAACTAGATAATCTTCATCTTGCAGGGTAATACCTGAACTATGAAAACTCCTCAGTTGAAAAATCTATGAACAAGATGTTTTTCAGCAGTCTGATAGCACCATCAGGATGCACAGCTGTTAAGTCTAACTTGTCTAACTGAAAGATAGTAATTAACTGACAAGAAATTAAAAGCATATCTATTTCTAAAAGACGGAAAGACTAAAAAAAGAAATCCCATAAGCCATAAAGGCAGAGTTCTTCACAAGGCAAACCTAAGTGTGAGTAAATTGTCTCAAACAAGAATTTACTTAGCAAGTTCAATCCATCTGATCACATCTGGGGGAAGCTCTGCCCTCCCACGCATCCGCTTGGATGGGGGCTCCTCTGCAGGGGACAGAGCCATCAGGGCGTGCTCCAGGAGAAGGATGCCCACTGGTTGCTGTAAACTTGCAAGGCAGCTTGTGCTCACGTTAGCTGAATCCAGTTCTAGTAGTTCTCTATGCCGGTAACTCATTTCCTATAAAATAAAAGAAAACAACAGGTGTCTACTTGGTCTAAAACTATGCTGATAGTTATCTTTTACAGATCACATATTTGGTATCCCTTTTCTTACAGCGCAAGCTTTGGAAATACTGTTACATCTCCAGAAGTTCCTAACTCCGGGAAAACCGGAATATTTTCCTTCTGTGCTGTTGCTCTTCTGACAGAGAACAGTAGAAAATAACCCCTCTACTTCGTCTGTCTCCAGGGCACAGGACAACTCTCTCGACAGAAACTCAGGGGAAGTGGGGGAGAGACAGATGGACACATTCACAGCCTCAATCTTTCCTTCTCTTTGTTGGCAGTGTGGTGCCTGCTACACAACATCTGCATTTCACTTAACCTATTGAGCGGTGCACTCCTGCCATAAGCCAAAGGCACAGTTTCTTCTCTGAGCTGGAGGCTTTCTGTCCACACACTTACCCAGTTTTAGCATACCACAGCTTCCTGCTAGACTCATTTAGTACTGTACTCATCTAGTCCTGCCTGATTTGAAGACATGACAATATTTCTAGCAGATCTTTACTGTATTTAACATTAGTCCAACTACAGAATAACCTCTTTTTCAGGGATAAACATTCTTGTTTACCTGAAGGTTTTTTTAAATACTTAAATCATTATCCCGAATACAGGTAAATATATCAAGAAAGCAGCAGATGAGTTTATTAAAGCCAGGGTTTTTTTTCACTCAAGAACCCACAGGAAAGTTGCAATAATATCTTAATCAAACAGAAAGAAAAAAAAAATCTACAACATGGAAAAGAGATAATATAACTTTCACTACAAGAAACAGTACTGAGTTTTACAACAAACATTAAAGTTTCATTCTTGCATCACAGTATGTTCAAGAACACTAAGTGAAAAAAAGATTGCTATTTGGAAATTGCAGCAGGAGACTGTGAGAACAACCAAGCTACAGTTCTTTGATAAATAGCAACCACCACAAAAACTGCAGAATAAGTATCTGACATAAGCAAACTCATTACACTATTTGTGTAGTTGAGACTCTTGCACCAATAAGTTTGTACTCAATAAAAATCAGAAAAAGAACAGCTTCCTGTACCTTCCTGAGTTACAGACCAGGTGTATCCCAATGAGGAGTTAGCATATGCTTCACTTGCTATTCAGGCAATTTCAACCAGCAGTTTCTATCAAAGCTGTACATGTGTCCCAGACACTCCCACGTACAGGCACACATTCTTTGACTGCCAACTTTTGGGGTTACAGCAGGGATCATGGCAGGAACGCAGCGCCCACTGCACAATCTAAAAACTTAAGAATAGCTTTGCTAACGTAAGACCAAAACCCCTTTCTCAGGGATGCCTAGGAGAAAGTGTAAGAACCGTGCAAATATAAAGGTATGTCCACAGAATTAATACCCTCCGAAACTCATAATTTACAGACATCATCCCACATCAGAGGAGGTATCTTTCTATTTACTGCATTTTGGTGACTATTTGATCACTTACCTTCTGAAAGCAGAGGGAATATTCCCTGCTCTGTATGCAGTGCATTCTGCCTTTACTTGCACCACGTTCAAAGATTAGGACAAATGGCATCCAAGCTGGCCTGACAGCTAAAATACTTATAAGGCAATTATATGTTCTTCAGAGGCCAGGTATCTCTATGGAGTCTATGTAAACTTTTGTCATGGGGTTAATTTCTTTCTTAGTATTTCAGCTGGTTTTTAATCTCTCCTGAAAGCCAATCCCAGAGCCTCATAGTTAAATTTTAAGATTATACCTGTAAACAAAACCAGCTCTTTTTATCAGCAAGTTACTCTCCTGATAGGACTTGAACCTGTAGAAGACTAAAAAGTCAAACACCCAGAAGGAAACGGCAGTGAAGTAGGAAGCTTTTCTGAAACAAGCCAATATTTATTATACTGTTGGTATACAGGAAACAGAAGCTGTATTTCCAAATGGCCAAGCCATTAGGACAGCCTTTGTGAGCCAGATGATAGCCTCAGCACTGTATGCTCTCGCTCATCCTTTCCCAGCTCCCTCTCTTGATCAATATGAACTCTATTCTCCGTTGGGGAAAAGACTTGCTCTCACTGTTATGCAGGATGCTCAAATACACAGGCTGAGGCTTGCCTTTGTGCTGCTGTTCTTTTGTTATTGAATGGGAATGGCAATGAGATGCTCTCACCACTCTTACAAAGTCTGTATTTTTGACTAATTTTAACTTACCTATTTTTTGAGTCTTCATTTTACATCTATTCAGAAAGAAAGTAGCCTAACACAATGGTGTTATTACTAGGGTCTAGCAGACAGCATTATTCAACACAAAGAATAATACCAAGACAGAGAACCATCAAATGCAATGTCAAGAGGGAATATTAACAGACAGCTATTGTGAGATGCTGGCTCAAAAAATACCAAGACAGCCCAGAAAAATCCCCATAGCATTTGACCTTTTATGCAGCTGCACTGAAAAAAAAGTAAACAAGAAACTACATTTTTTCAGATGCGTAAATACAAGTACTAAGAAGCAAAGTTTGTCACTGTTTAAAAAGCTAGTCCAAACTAGATGTCTCTCCTGTATTACGAATAACATCTACAGTCACAGAGTGTTTAAATTTCCATAACAGAAAAGAAGAAGCCATTAACTACCACTCAAGCAAAAGATTACTTTGAGAGCTACAAATCAGATGCAACATTAAGATCGAATGTTAAAATACAGTGACAAGTATGTAACAGGTGCTTGGACAAGTTTTTTTTATCTTCCTGAAAACTGGGGTAAAAGATTAAGTTCACAATCTATTCCAGGTCAGTATATTCTCATAGCAGAATGGCTTGTGTTTCCTTTCCAGTGAAACGGCTATGGTGCACCCACTTACTCTTTGGTGGGACCGAATCCTTCTCTCATTACTGAAAATCCCCAGACAACTACTTCAGGGGACTAATTTGAAAAAATAAGTGAGAGGCTAACAACAAATAGTCTGACAGCTACAGATACCCTCAAGACATCAAAGTATTCCTCAGTACGTACTTCCTAGAAATAGGAAGATAAGCACATGACACCCATGTAACCCTTTCAGTTGTTGTTGTAGCTTTCATTTAAAATCAAGTCTCTTCTTGTTACTGATGCAATTAAAACATTAAAAGGTGACTCAAACTCTGCAGATCAGAAACTGCAGAAACCTTGAAAATCAGTTCAGAGGCATGAATTACCTTGTTCACCTTAACAAGAGCCACTTGAAATATCCATTTGGTTAACAATTCTGTTTCCATCTGTCTAAATTTCAGTAACAGTATTTAACCTTCACTGCCCCTGGGTTTATCACACAGACAAAGACATTACATTCAGTTACTTTCATGCCGTAGAGCAGGATTTACCTGGATGCACGCAATGAATGGTGGAAAGTAAGACAAGCTCATACTCAGGAAATTATTGAAGTTGTTCAGCAGCTTCTGGATGATGGCTTTTTTCTCAGAAGGAGTTTTAGATTTTTCTACCTCATGAAAAATTCCACCAAACAAACTGCTGAAAAGCTGCTTGGCAAATGTTGGATCTTTCTGTAAATTACAACAAAAGCAGTAAGGCCACTGAAATTTGCTGTGACACAACAAATAAAATTAAGAAATATGACCCACCTTGTACCTAATCCCTATGTGGACACTCTTTGGGAGTGGAATAATTAGTTTGGCACGCATCACATCTATGCTGGGAATTACTCTACTACCTATTCAAATCCCATCTTAATTCTACATAAAGAAACTCCAAGACAATGTAGATTTCAGGCCAGAGTGCTGGTGGACAGCATGGAATTTGCTATTTTCACATATTCACAATTCCCACTACATGAATCAGACATCCAATATCATCTTATGGACACCACTGCCAGTGAAGAGGGTTTCAGGAAAAAACAGAAGACGTCAACGTGTGAGGAGACCCGGATCTAACACTGAGGCAGCTAACACAAAGAGACAGACTGTACAGACAGACAGTTCCGTCTGAGATTTAAAGGCATTTTTTCAACCCAGAAACACATCTGTATGTGTAACATAATCCTATACATTCTGGTCTACCATGGGACTGGAGTTTGGTCTAACTCTTGATCTGATGCTATTCAGGTAACTCATGAAGGTGCTACTTCCTCTACATAGAGATAAGGGACCCTCAAAAGAAAGTAAATACAAAGGTAATCAGGAACACTGTGACTTCCCAAACACTGTAAAATGGGACAGATTCAGCCTACAGTTTCTGCTGCTCTTCAGGTAGGAAAAGGAACACTGGATCAGCTTTACTGAGTAGTCTGAGTCCAGTCTTAGACACAGTACCTTTATTTGTATTTTTACAACTCCACTATAGCCTTATTAAAGAATAAAAATGGCTGTTTTGTCGCTGTACAGTGAGATGTCCTTTGCAATAATGTCTGTAAAGATCACTACCATCTGTTTCTCAAGCAGAGGAACCCAGAGGCAATGGACAGCAGCTGATGTCTCAGGTCCTCTGTTTTCAACTCAACTGCTCAGGTGAGGCAAGCTACAAGGCATCTTCTCTTATCACTGCACGAGCCCAGGGGTAGGAGAAACACTCCCTCAAAACAGACTCTTTAAATGCATATCACAGTGGTTGACTTTGAAAGCAGTTGCCTAACTACATGTCATTTTCCCTAGAAAACTTCACAAATGACCTTTGAAAAGCAGACAGACCTGGGCAAGGCCCTGCAGAGGGGCAATGAGACTGCAGTATTCAATCTGGATGTCAGGAAGGTCTCCTACTCGGTAACTTCTGTACAAAGTAACCTGGGCATCATGCTTCATCTTCAGCTCAGATTTCATCTCCTAAAATGCATTGCTCATGTTAAAAAAATAATACTACTTAGAAAGACCTGTATCTAGATAAAACAAAATAAGCAAGAGCATTTCTGAAGTGTTTTATAAACTTTTGCCATACTTGTTAAACAAATACCTTTTCTATAAAGCTGTAAAATGGTTAAACCCAAAATTATCTTAGTCAATTAAAAACTCCAAAGTCTTGTTCATAGACTTACTTCAGCAATTAACTTTTAATATTAATGCCTTGTAGTTCCTGCTTCCATACAGGTAGTATTTAAGTCATTTTTAAAGAGAATGATTATGACTAACAACTAGCGAGCTGCTATGGTTTAATAAGTTACTGTCTGCCAGCTCAGCCACAGTAGTCCATAATATGATGGTTCTTAGCCTGGCCCAGGTGCAGAGTAAAATGAAGTTCCTAAAGCTAGTGTGTTTTATTTCACACAGTGGGATCGGAAGGGGAAGGAAGTAGGATGAACCTAGTAGAACTGATTCCTAGGAAAATTTAAACCAAACCATAACAACACTTTTGTAAGCTGCAGTTGTTAAACAGCTGCCCTGCCTTTTGCTGAGGCTTAAAGGAATACATTTAAATTGAATAAGAGCTACTACCAGATATAGACAGAACTTATCTCTTCCTCTGTCTTTCTTCCTTTTCATAGCACTGATATGCTGTAAGGAAATCAGCAGTAAATTTAGAGGTTGGGATTTTATTTTTAACTACTGCCATTACCAGTTAAACCAGCAGACAATGGGTGAATATAACCATTGGTAGAATGGAAGAGGGAAACAGGAGAAAGCTTGAAGATTTTTTTTCTCTTCTGTAAATCCTTTGTAATTTTGCTGTTTGAGCCTGTTTTTCCTCTGCACAACTTCAAAGGGATGATTTTCAAAAAACTTTCAAGAGAAATATGCTGGGAGAAATTAGGACTGTTAAAGCTATTTCCAAATACTTTCTTGCTCAGGACCTACTTTTTCCTGTTTTGCCCCATCAGGTATAGTATTAATGCAAGCCACCAAGTTCCGTTTGTGTTTAAGTGCAACAAATCTCTTGAAAAGTTTAAGAGGTCCTGATAGCATTCATAGCCTCTTCTGGTCTTTTATTGCGGAATATCACAGGGGGTTTTGTTGGTGTATTTTGGACTGTCATACAGAACATGTTTACAGGTTCTCTCTTGCAGGGTGGGAGGAAATGGTAGCTTTAGCCTGCAAGTAAGTATAAATTGGCTAAAAATAGGTGTTTGTGTGGTTCTTCCAGATGTAAATTCTGTTTACAGAGTTGTCTGCAGCTGCAAAGAATTGTAAGAGTGTCTCAAACTGGTAGCTCTCAATCCTGGGTTCCTTTGCTTTTGGTCTAACTGCTATCATTTTTGGACGATAATCTATGTTATTTTTAGTAACATGAACCTCTGAAAAACTGTTACAGAGCTTAAAAATACTTAAACTTATTGTAAGTACATAACACAACCAGGAAACCCACATAATACTAAGTTTCTGGCCTTGATAAACACTCAGCAAATTATTATTACTGACTTTCCTTCAGGTTAAAAGTACGCAACAATTCTGGTTAGTCCATCAGCTGTATCGCATTTTTTAGTTCACCTTCAGACACTGGATAATGTTCTACAACTACTTCTGCAGAGCACTGTAGCTTCAAGGAGCCTAGTTTCCAGGATGACAACTGTAAAGAGCTTCCCATTGCCACTGGGGACTCCATCACATAAAATCACTTCATACACATTAAGTGGTAGACTGCAAGCATTATCATCCAGCTCTTTTCTCACTCATGCTAAGTAGCATCATTTAACTTTAAGCACATAAATAGCATGATTTCCAAATAAAACCTTCTAAAGCTCTTGAAGTAGCAAGAAGTATATTACACCTACCTTTTCTTCACAGAAGTACTTCTAGAGATGAAGTACGAGACTGCAAATGGCATTGGGATTTAAGGTTTTAAACTTATTTGAATTGACAAACCTTTTCTCTCTTCTGTTCAGCCACACCTTTTCTAGCATAAATCAGATTGAGTTTCTCTTGGTCTTTCAAGAAACGTCTCCGCAGTCTTAGAATTTCTGCTCGTTCTTCTATACCTAGGGAACACATGATCATGTCCACAGCTTTTCCCTTCTCAAGCAAACTTCAGATTTAAGGCAAGAGCATCATAAAACAACAAACATCACCTTTTTATTTACTAGCTTACCAGCTAGTCTCTTAAGTTTCATATCCAACAACTCAAGGCAAGGCCTTTCAACAAGACAGCAAATTAGAACAAATGAAGGTGTTCTTAGGAGAAGAGGTAATAAGCATTTACATAAAAACTTAAAGCACATGGATGAGGTATAGGGGTCAGACTATTGTACTGGGAAAGGCAATAAAATTCATGAACAAATTTGTCCCATATGACAGATTTATTTCAAGCTCTCAAAGGCAAGTATGGCATTTGCACCATATTCCGTAAAGTATATAGCTTCCTACATAGAAGAGGTGCTAAATATATTCAAAGATTGGGTAATAAAAATACAGTACTATATTTTTTAAGTCACTATTTCAGAGCTGTCACTGGATCAACTCCTGCTCAGGACAGTCATGGAGAAAGGCGACTTTACAGTTTGCTCACTTCAGTCCACTTCTAGGAAAGAAGAATGAGCTAACTAAAACACACCACTATAACTGGTATTGTCCTGTTAGAAGACCAGGGACTGACTGGAAGGTAGACTGATCCCTCTGTTTCTGTACTTCAGCATGGTCCATTCAAAACTGCCCTGAAACACCTCTCAGGTATTGAAAAGGTCTGTCTTTATAGCCCTCTGCCTGAACTCCTACTCTCATCCTTCCAGTCAAAATTTTAATGACAAAGGAGGCAAGGGTAAAATGGGGAGGAAATGGGGAAAAGGAGCCTAAGCCATTCCAGAACAGTACTGATATTTTTCAATTATCGACTGGGTGGATGAAGGAGCAGTCTCAGAAAATAGCAGGTAGTTTAATGACAGATTGCAATATGTTGCAGATCATGTCAGCACAGCTGAAATTGTTTGGAAAAAGTACGTTTAAAGAGATCTCTTCTTTAAAGAGAAAAGCAGTTAAATTTAAAACAGAAGGGACAGAACTCTCTGACATTCATGCTACAATTATCTTAGGGAGAGGTAGGAATGCAAAGATCGCATCAGCTGGTTTCTTATCTAGTCAGTTCTTTTGTCTAGCAACATAATAGTTTTGCAGTTCCTAGCACAATTCTAGCTTTTGCCACACATTACATATTGCCACACAGTTCTGAAAACAAAATCTCTCAAATTGAACCTCAATTAGAATATATCAAAGATAATGGACTGTCAGCCAAATAACTGACAAAGATTGTCTATAAAAATGTCGTATTTACATAGAAATCGCATCATAAGGCTTACAGACCTTTAGTTTTGCTGTCCACCTCATCTCCAGGCAAACCCAACCTTTTTTTCCCGAAATCCGGCCCCACTGGTTTGAATGTTACTTGTTTAAATTTTTCACTCTGTTTGTTAACCAACAGCATGGACGAAGACAAGGATTCGGAAGATGAAGGAACTGTATACTCTGCTAACGTGTCAATGCTACTTCCAGTTAGCCAATTAAAAGAACTTCTACCACCTGTAAAAAAAAAAATAAATTGTAAAAAAGCTGTGACATATCCACATATAAATCAACTGAAAACATCTACGAAGCAGGTAATTTTCCTTCCCCCAAAATATAATTCCCCGTGTTTATGGGCAGAACAGATTTCAAGCTGTTAGGTAAGAAACAAACTTCTTTTACATTAGGCAGAACATAAAATACATATGAGACTAATAAAAATGTGACTGGATGGTTTTTCTCATGATGTCAAAACAAAAAAAAAAAAAAGCCCTTGAAAACAAAATATTAAATGCATTTACACCTTTACATTAAAAATTCATATGTGACAGAAATGAAGAAAATGAAAACATTCCCATAGCAAAGAAGAAAATTTCAGAAGACACTGGTCTGGACTTACTGACATGCTGTGTAGGTGTAAATTCATATCGCTGTTGGGTAGCCCTCACTCGACCACTGACTGACCCAGAAGCTGAAAAAAATCTTTCTTGTG